>NC_073231.2:146957000-147635000 GCF_029281585.2 Gorilla gorilla gorilla | reverse complement strand
ACCAGCACCACCAACACCAACACCACCACCACCACCAACACCAACACCACACCAACACCAACACCACCAACACCAACGAACACCAACACCAACACCAACACCACACCAACACCAACACCAACACCACACCAACACCAACACCAACACCACACCAACACCAACACCAACACCAACACCAACACCACACCAACACCAACACCACACCAACACCAACACCAACACCACGTGAACACCAACACCACCAACACCAACAACACACCAACACCAACACCACCAACACCAACACCAACACCACCCACAACAACACCAACACACCAACAACAACACCAACACCAACAACACCACATCAGAACACCAACACTAACACCAACAACACCACACCAACAACACCACCACCAACCCCAACCCCAACAACACCAATGCCAACACCAGCAATGCCAGCCCCAACCACAGCACATGGACTAGAACACAACTAACCATGGCATGGCAACACACAACAACACTGATAACAGCATTGACACCAGCACTGGCAGCAACACACAACAACACTGACAACAACACACCAGCAACACCCACACAGGTGCTAACAGCACACTAACTACAACACACCAGCAACTCACACAGACACTAACAACAATGCACCAACCACAACACATCAGCAACACTCACACAGACACTAACAACAAGGCACCAACCACAACACACCAGCAGCAACACTCACACACACATTAACAGCAATGCACCAACCACAGCACACCAGCAACACTCACATAGACGCTAACAGCAATGCACCAACCACAGCACACCAGCAACACTGACATCACTACTAATAACAGCAACATGGACACCAGCACTCCAACCACACTGACATCCACGCTATAAGTGACACATCAACCACAGCACGTTAACACCAACCCAAGTACCACCAACAACATGGGCAACAGCCACCATGATAACACCACCAATATCAACATTGGCAGCAACACTCATGGCAATGCTGACAGCAACGACAGCAGCAGCAATTCTGGGGCCAGCAACCCTCCCAGCATCATCACCAACAGCCCTGACAATGGCAACCCTGACAACAGTGACATCAGCTCTGACAAGAGCGCAGCACTGGCAGCAGCAATCCTGACGGCTGCTCTAACAACCCACACCAGCCCTGACAAAGACATTCATGACAACCGCACCCACCCACCAACCACTATTATTTATTTAACAGGTGTTCGTTCATGGCAAGCACTATGCTGTGTGTTGTAAGCATACGTCTTAGTTCATTTTCTGTTGCAATAACAGAATCCCTGAGACTGGGTAATTTTTTTAAAAATGAACTTTTTTTGGCTCGGGCTCTGGATGCTGGGAAGTCCAAGGGCAGGGCAGCAGCTTCTAGACAGGCTTTCACACTGTCTTCAAACACAGCAGGAAAGTGGGAGGGGAAGCAAGTGCGCGTGAGAGAGACCACAAGAGTCAGCCCAGCTTGCTCACAGAACAACCTGCTCTCGTGAGAACTCACCCTGAGATAAAGGCTCTAATCCACTCACAAGGCCTCTGCCCTCATGCCCAGGTCACCTCATAAAGGCCCACCTCTCAATACTGTTATTTTGGCAATTAAGCTTCCAGCACATGGAGGTTTGGGGACATGTTTGGACTGTGGCCGGGCTTAGCCACTTTGCCCTCAGGACAGTCCTAGACGGTGGGTCCATTATTGTCCCCGCTTTACAACAAGGAGCCTGGGGCACGATCAAGTGAGATGACCAAGGTCACAGGAGCCCAGTCCCCCGAGCCCATGCCAGGCCTGCTCTCCACCCAGGGAATGCACCCCTCCTAGGCCTCTGCTCCTTACATGTGGGAGGAGAGGGGATGAAGGCTCTACCTGAGGGGTCACTGCAGTGCAGTGGGCAGGGGCATCTCGGCCATGCATGGAGGAGGGTTGGCACCCACAGTGCAGGAGGCAGGGAGCATCTCACATCGACCAGGCTGGGTGCAGGCCCGGCAACAGGCACTGCCTTGGTGCCGCATCCAGCCTCCTCCTCCTGATTCCACTTCTCCACCATCGTCACCACCACCACAGCCTCCACCTTCTCAGGCAGCCAAATGAACCAGTTTCAATGTGGGTTTCACATCTCTCAATGAAAATCCGTTCTTCCTTCAGTGAAAGTGCCTAAAATGCCACCACTAAGTAAAATCTGAATCATAAGTCAGCATTATAAAATATTAGATCAGATTTTATATTAATCCAGGGCAAGTTTCATTTTTCCCAGGTCTCCCGCAGAAATGGACATTCCATGGTCAGCTCTGGCCTCTCCAGACATCAGCTCACGGACCCTGGGGCCTCCCAATCCCCCAAGGGCTCAGCCACCTGCTGAGAGCCAGAGGGGTGCTGCCAGGGGAGAAGACACACACAAGCACTTCTAACTTCAGTTCTTCCCATCACCGTGCTTTTCACCACGTCACTGTCACATGGCACTGAAGAAACGCCCCAGAAAAGGGACCCCAAAGACCCAGGCAATATCCATCACTCATTATTTGTACAACTTCAGAAACACAATGTCTTCTTTTTAGCCTCATTTTCTTATTCATTTACTCATTCATCAAATACTGTGTGGAGCTCTGTGCACTTTTCTGGGCAAAGAGCTGCCAGGAAATGAGACAGACGTGGTTCCCGCCTCATGGAGCACATCTGTCTGCAGGGTTTAGGCAGCTTTTGCTGCAGACAATGAATCTCATGCCTCACTGGTTCCTAATGGCCGGCATTTGCTTCTAAGCACAGGAGTCTGCGGGTCTCACCTGGGCCCAGCCAGGCACGCCCAGGCCTCCGGGGCCTGGTTCTGGGCTCAGGCTGATGAGGCAGTAGCCAGCAGGGCTTGCTGGCCTTGCAGTGGAGGGCAGAGCAGCAGAGGGGTGAGAGGAAATGAACAGTGCCCCCAAAGTGGCCCTGACCCACTTCCACCATGTCCTATTGGCCGAGCCATGTTTCACATCCAAGCCCAGCACCCGCGGGCAGGGCCGTGCCCTCCACTCGCAGTGGGGGCTCTGTCAACTCACTCGGTAGAGGGCATAGATGTAAAATTTCAACCCAGGGAGGGGGCAGGGAACCCTCTTCCCATCTACTCCAGTGGAAGCAAAACAAAAGTGTGTAGAAAGGCCAGGTTGTGAGAGACGCTAAGATAGGGAAGTAGGAGCTGAGGAGGAGTGAGGGGTCCAAGTGGGTCCAAGGGGTCCGAGGGGTCCGAATACCCCGCCCCAGCTCCCTTCCAGGGACTCACTGTTCCCCAAACCTGTGCCACGCAGCATCATCTACTGCCTCTGAGCTGCAGGTGTCACTGGGAGGGGCCTCTTTAAATTTTCATCCACTCAGACCAAGAGGAAGGGAAACACACACCACAATGATCAGGGCCCGCTCCGTGCCTGGCTCGGGGCCAACAGCACTTTCTGTGTTGTTTCGTTATAGCCGCACAACCTCGGTGCCACCCCTTTCCACTCAGCTGATTGGAAAGCTGAGTTCAGGAGAGGACGCCAGCTGCTCACAGGCATCGAGAGGAGCAGAGCGGTCCCCAGCCTTCAGACACACAAGCCAGGCTGTGCCCTCGTGGGGCCAGGGCAGTCAAGGCTGTGACTCTGGGGTTCACCCCCCACATGAGAGAGCCGCCACTCCCCCAGAGGGAAGCTGAGGCTCGGTGGGGAAGGGACCAGCTCTGATCCAACAGGGTCACCAGGATCCCAGCCCGGGTCCAGGAAGGGCAGACAGGACTGGGTCTGCAGAATTCAGAACCCCCCTTCCCATTAATTCACGCTCCTCCGAGGACCCCTACCAGGCCAACTTCCAGCCTTGCTGGCCATGCTGAACTCTCCCACCTGAGCTGGAAGAAGGCTCAAGCGGTTGCCACGACCCTTCATCTTTGAGAGGGTCTAAACAAACACACAGCCGCCTGCCTTTCCTCAAAATGAAATTGAGTTTTATATGTCAGCATTTGGCCAGGAAGAAAAAATAAATGCCACTGAAGGCCAAGCTGTCTTGCCCACGTTGTGATCACTTACCAGAGCTTAAATGCAGCAGTTAGCACGGAGTGAAATAAGAGAGCCCCGGGAGGAGATAAGACCCAGCATCTCACAGTGGCTTCCAAGAGCAACTGGATGTCACAGTTGCCAAGGAGTTTGGGACACTCTGGACAGGAGAATTGTTGTTTTCCTTGGCAGAAAAATGAGCCTTCCACGCACAGCTAAATACCACTAGCTTTGCTTCACCGCTGTGTGGCTGCTTTGCAGCAAATCTCCCTGGCAGGCTGGTTCCCTCTCTCTGAGCCATTTCCCTCCACCCCTGGCCTCGCAGCAAGGGCCTCAGGCTGCACGGAACACTCCTTCCCCAGGGAAGTGTGGGCCACCAAGCCAGCCTGCCTGCCCTGCATGCGGGGCCGGGATCTGGCTGCCTCTGTTCCTCCCTGATCTTCATCCTCTGCTTCCCGATGGGGTCTCCTCTTGGGCACATGCAGGCATTTGCCTGGGTCCTCACCCTGAAGTCCTCCCCTGGTCGCCTGGGGACAATTGTCTTGCCTGCCGCTAAAGATGACACAGAAGAAATCCACTGGACAGAAAGATGGTGTTTGTGTGTGGATTTTGGCTTTGAAGTCCAGTCATCATCTGACTGGCCCCCCGTGCAGAGGCCCAAGGAACTTCTCCATCTGGATTATGCTAAAAAGTGTCCAATGTCCAAATCGTGCTTGGGGCCACCAGAGTACCCTTACCAATCCCAATCTCGCCTTGGTCGTCATCCCTCCATGGGGTGCAGACAACCAAATCCCGCTTCCTTCCACGTATTCCTGGCTCCACTGGCTGCAGCTGCTGCAAACTCCCATAGGCTCTCATAGGCCTCCAGCCGGGTCCCGGCACACACTCCTGCCCCTTCCCCATCTGTTCACACAGAGCCAGATTCTGCCTTCAAATGTAACCCTAGCTTCATCCCTCCCCTCCCCGGGCTGACTTCTCTGCATGGGCTGCTGGGCCCTGCACAGTCCCATCCCTGTGCCAATGGCAGTCACGCCTGCCAACAGCCACATGATTTCTTCTGCTCCCCAGAGGATCCACGCCCAGTGCTCCCTGGCCATGCAGCCTTGCCCACAGTGCCACCCAGGCTGGCTGGAGAGGAGGACGGAGGTTGGAGCTTGACTTCACATCTGCCATGGCCATCCTGCTGGGGCTGCAGCCAGGCCTCCCCTCCCAACACTCAAGGTGTGCAGCCTGAACCCAGCCTCCCTCTCCAAGGAAAACTCACCTCACTTGTTCCTGCGTTCTTTCTATCAATATCTTGAGTGCAGCACCAGGCAGACTCTAGGGGCACCCCATGAGTGCCCCCTCCCGGGATTCACGCCCATGCAATCCCCCCACTTTAGTGTGTCCTGGACTTGCTTTAACCAATCGACTAGGGCCCAGGAGATGGGACATCACTTCTGTAGTTTTGTCACAAAACATTGCCACGTCAGTCTTGCTAGCAGCTGTTCTTGCTGGCTTGGCTGAAGCAAGTGGACACTTTGGGGACACCCATACGGCAAGGAACTGGGAGTGCCTCTGACCAACAGCTGCCTAAAACTGAGGCCTTCAGTCCCACAGCCCCAGGGAACGGAACCCTCAACAGTCAGGTGGGCATGGGAGCAGAGCCTTCCCCAGTCAGGCCTCAGATGAGACCACAGCAGCCCTAGCCAGCACCTTGACCACACCTGTGAGGCCATGACCAGAGGACCCAGCAAAAGTATCCCGGGCTCCTGACCCCAGGGACCACATGCTGGTTGAAGCCATGGCATTTGAGGTCATTTGTTTCACAGCAGATGCTACTCATCCAAGTGCCTGCTATGGGCTGTGCACTGAGGAATGGAGGGAGGCTGTTTTTGCTTTGAATTTCTCAGTCTGATGGGGATGCAGACAAACAGGCAGACAGCTATGAATCTGTGGAGCACCCCACTGATGAGGCGAGCAGAGGTGGCCAGGGCAGGTGCGACACAGAAGATGCAGACTGCCAGGTCAGATATGGCTTCCCAGTTAGGGCAAGGAGGGCAGCTTTCAGAAGGGTCCCACCTCTGGTCTATGGAGAAGCCATCCCTGCAGAGGGTCAAAGAGATTCTCATGCTATGCAGCAGTGGCAGAGAATCAATGCGTGCCCAAGGCACCTGGTGAGAAATTAGAGTCAGATCTCAGGGTCAGAGAGAGGCAGTGGGGAAGTGGCCACAGGTGAGAGGCCCCCACTGCCTGCAGGGCTTTGTGGATGCCTGTGCAGGCTGGGCCTGAAGGAGGAGCTCTACCGTGGTTGCAGGGGGGCAGGCACCTCAATGCTCCCATCTGCCAATCCAAACTCAGAGCATCTCCCAGGGCCTTCTGGCTCTGAAGCCCTGGGGTTCAGTGGATGAGCTATGATCATCTGAGTTGAGCTGATGGGGAAGTCATTTTTCTCTCTCCCTGGAGAAATTAAAGGTATGAAGCTCATAGCTATAACGGCCTCAGTTCCAACCAATTGGCCCAACAGAAAAGTATCAGGAAAAAAGGTCTTCAGAGGAGTGCCGGGTTAGGAGAAGCTTCATCACATGGTGACTGTGATCTCAGGCTTGCCCTTCTCCCTCTGCACCTGTGGCCCCAGGACGAGGGGCACGGGCCCTGAGCGCCTTAAGTATACAGGGACCTTCTCCTGTACCCAGCACCATGGCCCAGGCTGGGACCCTCCCCACCTTCTGACCCTTTCCCTCCACTTCCCTTTGGTCGAAAGCAGATGAAAATGCTGCCTCCTGGATGTGGGAAAAGTAGCAATGCAACATTTGTAAAAGTGCTTAGTAGCTATTCTATTGCCAGAGGCCATTGTCAAAGTAATTACACATAGTTTAGTAGGCCTCATTGTTTAGAGCAGTTTTAGGTTTTAGGAAATTTCAAAGGTAATTCACAGATGGATGAGCAGACACAAGGCAGCGGAGCCCTCAGCCGGCCGTGGGGAAACAGCAGTGCCATCGTGACTACAGCCACCCAAAGGTGCAGGCCTCCCAGGGGGCTACGCTGGGCTGTAGATGGGACAAAGGTTTGCTGCAAGTCTACTTCCAGAGGTGGATCCAAGACCCTTTTTCCGATTTGAGAACCTGGGTGACTGCCCCTTCTGCACCTCCACAGAAGAATGGAAGCTTATTTTGCAGAGACGGCAAGGAAGACAGTGTCTGTCTCAGGCAGGCACCGCGGGGATCACAGCAGGGACAGGGACTGTCCTAGGAGTAGGGCTTGAGTCGGAATCTGTGTGCAGCCTCTGGAAAGCCAGTCCCAGACAAGTGTGGAGAGTCTTTCCCGGGGAGTCTGACCAGCTTGGAGAGAGACGCACAGACACGGACCCAGTGTCTCCCAGGGACATGGTTCCCCGGGTCACCCTATGTGCAGCCCACAGCAAGGCCACTTCACACCACACAGCCCTTATTCAGGCTCTGAGTGTCCTCTAAATGCAACACCCAGCCTGGAGACACCCAACAGACAACAGCGTCCATGGTGGAAACAGAGCACCATGACCAAAGACACGGCAACCTGGAAGACATGGAGGCGAAGCCGTTAGACGGACGGTGGCCAGCATTCTTAGAGGTGCAAGTAAGACATGAACAGGATGCAAGAAAACACAGTCGGGGGCTGAGAGCCCAGAGAGAGAAGAGCATGGAGCAGAAACGAAAGCCACAGGCGGTGAGGGATCAGGTGGGGAAGTGCCTCAGAAAGCAGAGAAAAACTAAGAAGAAAATAACAGGCCAGCCTAGGAGGGCCAGCATTTTAACCATAGAAATCCTAGAAAGAGGGAACCAAGAGAGCAGAGGGGAAGCGATGTCTGAGAAATAGCTCCATAGCTACTCCCCAGAAGAAAGGGCATCAATACGTTCTGTGTCATCCCCTAAATTCCTGCATCAAAGCCCGAACCCCCATGACCTCAGAATGTGGCTGTTTGAAAACAAGGCCTTGAGAGAGGTGACTGGGATAAAGTGAGTTCACGTGGGTGGTGCCCCAGTGCAGCATGCCTAGTGTCCTCATAAGAAGAGGCGATGGGGACACAGACACCAGCAGAGGGACGACCATGCAAGGACATGGGAGAAGACGCCATCTACAAGCCAAGGAGCGGGGACTCAGGAGGAAGCGGCCCTGCCAATGCCTGGGTCTGGGACTTCCAGACTCCAGAGCTGTGAGAGTATTCATTCATTTCTGTCGTTGAGGTCCCAGTCTGTGGCAGTTTGCCATGGAGGCCCTAGCCAGCTAAAGCAGGCATGCAACTTCCGAGTCACTGGGCCAGAGATCACAGCTCCCAGGAAGAAAACCAGCCCACAGAAAGGAATGGCGCTATGATGTCTCAGAATGCAGAGAACAAAGACAGCATCTGAACAGTTTCCAGAGAGGACAAAAACCAAACCAGTGAGCCAACGCATTTCACGGAAAGTATCAAGAATCAGGATGGTGTTAGTCTCAAGGGCAGGGCCGGGTGCCGGGAGACACGAACACATGGCCCAGATGCTCTCAGGGAAAGAGGTCCCTGCCAGAGCCCCACATCCGGCCAAGCTATCCACCTAGCAGGGGGCACAATAAATATGCTTGTTCCACAGAGGCTCAGAGGGGCCTCCACACACCTTTTCCAGAAGAATTTGCTCCACCAAGATGAAGGAGTCAGGCAAAAAAGAGCAAGACAGACAGCTGGGAATTCCTGAACAAGCCTCTCAAGAAGAAGAGAGCCGGGCAATAGCCTTGAGACAGACCAGGCCCGGGGAGAGCGATTTCTTCAAAGAGATCAAATTAGTAGGATGCCTGATATGTTTAAATGTCCTGATGTGTTTGCACAACTGGGGGAGAGTTTGAGGTGGAATTAGTGTTAAGGGTACAGAAAACTAAGCAAATGAAAAAATAAGACCATTATTAACTCCAGGAGGGAAACTGGATGCAGGAGAAGAAAAAGAAGTCCTGAATGATGGGCTCAGCGTGGCAGTGCGTCTGCAGTATCGATCTTGCTGAAATGGCATTGTGACTGCAGGGAGGGTGGGGGCAGGCAGCAGGCAGGCTCCTGGAAGTGCTAAAAACACAAACACTGCATCCCAATCCTGCACGGCGAGAGTCAGTAGACAAAGCCCGAGACTGAGAAATCGACAAGCCGTCTGTGTGTGTGTGTACCATCTGGAGGTACAGAGGCAAAATATCAGAATCACCAGGGAAAGGGGTGAAGATGATTGCCTCTGGGGAGCTGGAAGGGTAGGGAGGGCAGGCTGGACGGAGGGTCCCATGGCAAGCCCAAGAGAACTTGCAAGTTGGAGACCTTGGCAGCCAATCCATGTATGTGCATAACTGCATTCGCCTCCCAGGGCCACCATGATGAAATGCCACAAGCTGGGTGGCTGAAGCCATCACACATTCACTCTCTTACGGCTCTGGGGTCCAGAAATCTGAAATCAAGGTGCTGCCAGGGGCGCGCTCCCACCCAGCGATCTGGCAGAGCGTCCGTCCCTGTCTCTTCTGGGTTCTGGTGGCTCCAGAAGCTTCTTGGCTTTGGCTGTGCCTCTCCAAGCTCTGCCCTGTCTTCACCGGGCCTTCTCCACTCCTCCGGGTGTCTCTTATAAGGACTTCGGGCCCTTAGGATAATCCAGGAGAAACCCATCTCAAGATCCTTAATTTCATCTGCAAAACCCTTTCTCCAAACAAGATCACATCTGCTGGTTCTGGGGTTAGGATGTGGTAGGATGTGGACACATAGGGGGGGAGGGAGCACCACTTAATCCCCTAAAATAACTTCAAGAAAAAATAAAGGTATGTGGCTCAGCTTCCTCACACAGTGTCCCCACCAGGTAGCCCTTCCTCCTGCATGAATACCACTGGAGATGGGAGGCTTACTGCGTCTCATTACTGAGCAGCTTTCTCAGATGTGTCATCACACTGAGCTAAACCTGCCTCCCTGGGACCTTGGTCTGTTGGCTCTGGGGCTAGTTCCTGAAATGTCACAGAGTCTGGGCAGGGAGGAACACTTGGGGCCTGTGGTGTGGACGACCAGAAACCAGACAGAGTCCTGGCCTTGGGCCTGTTCCAAGCGTGGTCTGAGATTCATGGGGTAAGGATTTGGGCAGGAGTCCTGGGGTGATGATGACAGCTGAGCCGCCAGAAGCCAGCACTTCCCATGGCGGGGGAGACAGACAGAGCTGCCTGCAGTCCGGTCCTGTGTGTGCAGTATTCTAGGAGTTTCCTCTGGCTAGCTTGCCACTCTGTCCTCCTTTAAATCCCAAATCCATTCCTGGAAAGAAACTTTGAGGTCACCTGGCCATTCCTGTTCAGGGCCTTTGCAATAGCTGTTCCTTCCAGAGGCAACACAAGCCCAGACCCCACCTTGCTGGTTCCTTCAGCCCCAGGGAGATGCACATGCTTGGGGAGGCTTCGATGGGCTCCATGTGAAGTTGCTTCACACACACACACACACACAACCTTCCTCATCACACATGCACACGCATACCCACACACACACATAGTCCCAAAGCCCACACCCTTGCACACTCTGACACTCACAGCAGCTCACAAGGATGCCATGGTGGGGAGGAGGCCTGTGTGGGGAGGACAGGGCTGTTTACAAGACTTAGGGTGGTTTCTGAGGGAACAGCAGAAAGCAGGGAGAGCAATTTCTGTGGGAAGCTTCACCTGCGCTGTGCTTCCGCTCAGAGCCGGGTGACACTCCGAGTCGCAGGCCCACGCGTGTGCCTGCCAACCTCGCCTCTGCCTGCTCTAGGCTAGCACATACCTGGCACGGGGCCAAGGATCTGTATGTGTTCCTGGAATCAGCCCCTGGACTTCCAGATGTTGAAGGCTGGGCCCGGGGAGGGGTTGATGCGTCCACAGTCACACAGCAGAGAAGGTGCGGAGTCGACCCTGGATTTTGGAGTCTCGTGCCCTCTCCAGTGCCCATGCTGCACTCTGCCCAGACACGTGTGGCCAGGCCCCAGCTCTCAGGGCACAATCAGCCAGCTGCCTTCTCACCAAGGGGCTGCGGGTCCCACCTGCTGCTTGCCCCACAGGTGCTCCCAGGCTGGCCTGGCACCTGCTCTTGCAGTGGGATTTACCATCCTACTCCTCCATTGCCCGAAGTGTGGGGCTTTCATTCACCTCCACACACACGTGACTTGCCAGAATGCCCGAGGGACGGCAGGTCGGCCACCAGGAGATGTTCCCTCCCTCCACGTGCCTTCCACAGGGTCAGCCCCATTTCAGCATGCCAAGGATCGTGAGCCATTCATGTCAGGGTATTTCCACTTTAATTTCAAACAATCATGCACATCACAAGCTGCTGTCCTCAAAGTTCGTCCATGCAGAGAATGTCAGACAGGCCTGTGAGAGGGGGCAAGATGTCTGGTGATACAGTCACTCTCAGCCGGCCCTGGTGCCCTCCTGCTCACCGCAGTGGAGAGGGAGGAGCTGAGGCCGGGGGCACTGCAAGGGAAGGATCCTTCTGCTGCCCGTGTGTCCCAGAGGGCTATGGTTTCCTGTCTACTAGTCCTTGTCTGTTCAATAGGCATCGTCCAACGTCTGCAGATACAGTGATGGCAGCTGGTGACAAGGTCAGATTGACGCTGGAAGACAGCCCTGGGTGCCACCGCTGCTGCTGGAGACAAGACTGGGGAGGGACACCAGGCCGAGGGTGAGGCCACTGGGTCACAAAGGTAGAGAGATGGTTGGGAGAGGGGGGCGGTTTATGCCACGTATGCTAAAAATAATTGCTGATGTTTACAAGGGAAGGAGCAAAACAGGCTGATCGGCCTTTGCCTCTTGGCTCTGACGGCGGGATTTGATGACTTGAGGGAAATACAGGATGGGGAGAGCGAGCTCTGTGGTGCCAAGACCCTGGCATTATTTGCTTCTCTGTCTCAGCAGCTGTTCCTTCTGGGGCAGGGTCTAAAAACATTCTAAATCCATGCGGTGTCCAAAGATAAGGCTGGCTCCCTGACCCTCCCTACCAAACAGAAAAACAACTGGAGACAAAAGAATGCTATGATTTGAGTGACCCCTTCCAAACCATATTGGAGCGTGAGCCCTGATGTGGTAGTGTTGGGAGGTGGGGCCTCCAGAAGGGATTGGATCGAGAGGGCTCTGCTGCCATCAATAGATTAATCCACTTGTGGATTAATGGATTAATGGGTTACCACTGGAGTGGGACCAGTGGCTTTATAGGAAGAGGAGGAGAGACCTGAGCCAGCAGCCTCAGCCCCTTCGCCGTGTGATGCCCGGCGTGGAAGAGGAGGAGAGACCTGAGCCAGCAGCCTCAGCCCCTTCGCTGGGTGATGCCCGGCGTGGAAGAGAAGACCTGATCCAGCAGCCTCAGCCCCTTCGCCGGGTGATGCCCGGTGTGGAAGAGAAGACCTGATCTAGCAGCCTCAGCCCCTTCGCCGTGTGATGCCCGGCGTGGAAGAGGAGGAGAGACCTGAGCCAGCAGCCTCAGCCCCTTCGCCGGGTGATGCCCGGCGTGGAAGAGAAGACCTGAGCCAGCAGTCTCAGCCCCTTCGCCGGGTGATGCCCGGCGTGGAAGAGAAGACCTGATCCAGCAGCCTCAGCCCCTTCGCCATGTGATGCCCGGCGTGGAAGAGGAGGAGAGACCTGAGCCAGCAGCCTCAGCCCCTTCGCCGGGTGATGCCCGGTGTGGAAGAGAAGACCTGATCCAGCAGCCTCAGCCCCTTCGCCGTGTGATGCCCGGCGTGGAAGAGGAGGAGAGACCTGAGCCAGCAGCCTCAGCCCCTTCACCGGGTGATGCCCAGCATGGAAGAGGAGGAGAAGCCTGAGCCAGCAGCCTCAGCCCCTTCTCTGGGGGATGCCTGGCGTCACCTCAGGGCGCTGCAGGGTCCCCACAGCAGGAAGGCCCTTGCAAGATGCAGCCCCTCAACCCTGGACTTCTCAGGCTCCATGATCATAAGAAATAAGTTGCTTTTCCTTTCAGTTTCAGGTATTCTAAGCAACAGAAACTCAGGCTGTCATGCCTGTGCATGCTGCCTGGTCCCCACATGTCTCCTGGCCACGTAAGAAGCACTGACCTTCTCCCCCTGCACATGTCCCCGGACCAGTGCCCCAGGGGCCTACAAGGCTGGGGATTTCTGGGCCCCTGCAGACCCGGCATCGGGCTCTGGGTGTGTCGGGCTCTGGGTGCGCCGCGATCCTGGCGCGGCAGCCGGCGGGTGTGGGTTCTCCTGAGAACCTCATCCTAGACCACCTGCCTGACCCAGGCTAGGGGCGTAAGTGCCATCCCCTCAGAAACCACCCCAAATCCTGTAAACAGCCCTGTCCTTCCCACACAAGCCTGCCCTCCACCACGGCATCCTTGTGAGCTTTCAGCGGGGAGGGGAGGGGAGGGGGAGAGGAAGGACGTCCCTCCTTTTCAGTGCTGTTTTTCTCCCTGCTCCATGGGCCACCCCCTCCGGCCTCCTAGGGCACTGATGCCAAGTCACTGCCCAGGCTGCCAGGGTGGCACTGATATCTTGGGGTGTCTGTTCACTCTATGCTATATGCCAGACCTGGGATCCGGCTCCTGGTCTGGTCCTGGGGTGGGCACACCCCAGGAGGTACTGTCTGCACTGGCACAGCTCTCTCCCTTGGGCCACTCAGCCTCAAGGGTGGAGCGCCCATGGTGGGCACAGTGCTCCAGTGTGTCCCTCAGACCCTCTGGCCGCTGCACTCTGGCCTCCGCGCCAGCACCTTCCCTTGCCTGCAGAGCCCATCGGGTATATCTCCCTGTAGACGTTCGAACACACAGATAGAGTTCAATTGCTTTCCCATGGGACCCCTAGACATTTGAACACACTTACACACTCACTCACACACTCATACACTCACACACTCAAGTGCTTTGCCATGGGACCCTTTTCATTCTAGACAAAAGAGGAGCACAGCTACACTCGTGCGGTCACAGACATTCCCGGTGGTGATGGTGGGTCATTGGCCCAGGACAAATGGAGCTCACGGACCACCTCTGTGTAACTGCATGGGAGGCCCCCCACAGAGCCACGCCCCGGGGTAACACCACAGCCAGGCCACAGGTACCTGCCCGTCTCTACCACTGTCCCCAAGGGTCTGTTTTTATGTCTGTGTCTTGTGTGGGGCTGATTTTTTAGGAAGCATGTCTGGGAACACTGGCGCCAAGCACTACTGCAGGAGTCCAGGGATGAAGCCAAACCAGGATCAACATTGAGCTGATCCGAAGGCGGGAGCTCTGCCTCCATCCTGGGCTGGCTCTGGAGTCAGCACCCAGGCCAGGGGCCAGCACCTGCTCCCACCGGGCACTGCTGAGCGCCTGGAACATTCCGGCAGTATTGGGCTCTCCTGCTCACAGCCAGCACAGGTGTCAGAAGCGCACAAGCAGGGACGCAGCTGCTGGCTGCCAGGAGCAAAGGTGGCTCAGAGTCGGTGTTCACCAGTGGGGGACCCTGCCCTTTCACCTCCGTGCCTGGGCCCCCAGCAGTGCAGGTAGCAGGTGGGGGCTGAGTCAGGGTCCTCAAGTGAATAAATCAGGTTCCTGCCCCCAGGTCTCCCTCTCCTCTGCCCCTCTCCCACCCACACGTCCAGTGTCAGAGCTGACACCAGCATGTCACCTGAATGACTGTTGTGATTTCAGGCCCACAGAAACCCTCGGAGGCGCTGGCATCGTCACCCTGACTGCACTGAGGCTCACCAGGTTAAGTTGCCCAAGCCTCCAGCTGGGGTCTGAGCACAGGCAGTGTGACCTGGAGCCCCAACCCTTTGCCTGAGATCACGGACAGCCCTCCTCCGGAGGGGCCAAGCTAGCTGAGGACACAGGGTGGCCATGGCCAGCATGTGGGGGCTGTGGCTGGGACTCCACTCCCCAGCAGGGTTTCCCTCCATCTAGCATGTCTGATTAGCAAGCAAAAGAAGACACTCAGTTACATTTGAATTTCAGGTAAACAAGGAATCATTTGAGTATAATTGTGTCCCATGTAATCTTTGGGACCCTACTTAGACTAGAAACTTGTGAGTTGCATATCTGAAATACACATGCTATCGGGCATCCTGGGCTCTACCTGGCCACCTCGCCTCCATCCTGCAGGCTCCCGGATGCTGCTCTCTGGAGCCCAAGGGGCTCGAAGGCTTGGGTTACAGAAGCTACCACGAGAGTCTAATGACCCCAGTACTTGGCGGTTGGGGGAGGGGGCTCTCCACAGAAAAGGATTTGGGGAGAAGGCACAGAGAAGAGGGCATGCCTAGGAAGCCTGAGCCCTGCTCTCAGGCTCAGCCCGTGGCAGGAGCCTGGGGCCATAATCAGCAAGTCTGTCGTGGGGCACCTGCCGAACAGAGGCACGTTCTCCACCATCCATGTCTTGGACCCTTGGGGAGCACGTGACTCTCTGCCTTCCAGGAGGCACCAGACGGCCACAGTGGGGCCCAGGATGCTCAGGCGCGAGGGGTAGCAGTGTCTTCTCCCCCACTCTGGGTTTGTAGAGCCCAGCTCAGGGGAGGAAGCGGAGGGTTCCTTTCTGGTGCAGATAAGCATTGCTGCCTTGGGGCCAACTCTGAAGATTTCACGGCCTTCACTGCAAAGGGGAGTGGGCCCCGACATACTTCATCTTCCTGTGCAAATTGACTTTCTTTTTCCTTTCTTATTTTGTTTTCTCTTTGAACATTAGCAATTGAAGAGGTTGGTTTTAAATCAGGAAAATGAGACTTCAGGATTTAAACAGCCTGACAAAGAGGCTGTGGCCACCTGAAGGAGTCCCGAGCTCCACATGTCCTCCACAGACATCATGGGGGTGCAGCGGACAGAGGGCACCCCTGCAGGTGGTGTGTGCAGGACAGTGCCCTGAGGGGTGGTGTCTGTACTCTGCAACTTGGCTCCCCTTGTTCACTGAGTGGAGCTGGGGTCCCAGGCTGGGGGAGAAGAGTGAGGCTGAGAGGGAGTGGGGTCTGTGGATGTGACCAGGACCAAACCAAAACGCTCCCAGGAAAGTGGGAAAACCAGAGTGATAAGAAGGTGTAATGAGGGGAAAGATGATGGGGAGAAGTTCCTGCAGAGGCAGAGGACAGATAGACAGACGTCACAGGGGCTGGGCAGCTCTGACAGAGTGGGGTAGAGAAAGCAGCGGCCCAGGGGACATCACAATGGCCGGGAACAGGAGGAAAAGGGGAGGTGGGAGGAGAAGGCTGGAAAAGTCACAGGGAAAGGGAGGCCAGGGGGCTGTGTGTGATGCCCACCTCCTCCCAGCCCTCCCTTCACCAGGCAGAGCCTTGTAACAACCCCTCCCAGTGTGGGCGGGACCAAGATTTGCGCCTAGCAAATACACGTGCAAGAGACTGGGTCATAAAAGGCACTGTGGCTTCCTCCTCTGTCTGTCAGTCTCCTCTCCCTCTCTGGTCACTTGCTCTAAGGAAAACCAGTTGCCGTATTGTGCGGAGCTCACTCAGCTCCACAGAGAGGCCTGCATGGTGGGGAATCGAGGCCTCCTGCCTATAGCTGTGGGAGCAGTAGATCCTTGGCCCCACTCAAGCCTTCAGATGACACGGCCCCAACTGACTCCCTGACTGCGAGGACCAAGCCAGAACCGCCTAGCTGAGCCGCTCCCTGTTCCTGACCCACAGAACTGATATATATGCAGGTTTGTTGCTTTCAGCTCCCAAAATTTGGGGTGATTTGTTACACAGTGATACCAGTGCTGTGGGGGTAAAGGAGTGACCAGAGAGGAAATGGAGACACCACAGGATCCACACTGCCAAGCAGATGGACCCCGCATTTTGGACCAACAGGTGAAATCACCTTGGAGTTAGGAGGGATTTGGGAAAAGCCTTCTACAAACTCAACAGCAATCCTGGCTGCCACAGAGAGACAGAGATGGAGAGATGGGCAGTGGAAGGGATGGAGGGATGGGTGGTGGGAGGGATGGAGGGATGGGTGGTGGGAGGGACAGAGGCCCTGGTGATGCCAGGCTCAGGCCTGTGATTCTGGGAGGGCTTCAAAGCACAGAGTGTTCGAGGATAACAGGCCCCTGGCCTGGCACTCACTTCATGGACAAGGAGAATGAGGCTCTGAGAGGCCAAACGTGTCCAGGCTATGGCAATGGCCAAAGAGCGTGAGGGTTGGGTCGGAGAGATCCTGTGCTGTGCCTGTCCCCGGTCCTTAGCCCACCTTGGCTCTGGGGCGGGAGGAGCCATGAACCTGGCCACCGCCCCCTCCTTCCCCAGTGGTAGGACGAACCGTGCCGGGAAAGGTGGCTTGCGGGACAAATGCTGACCTCTTAACCTCCTGACCTCCCCACCTGGCTCCTGCCTGCTCAGATCTGTAGGGCGCCTCCCAATGGATCCGAAGTTCACACACTCACCCTCCATGTCAGCACAGCTGCTACCTGCAGGCCAGCCTGCGGTGCCTTCCCCCTCCCCAGCACCAGCCACTTGCCCTCTGAGTCCCAGCTCCAAACGATCTCTCCTGAAGCCTGCTCTCACTGCCCCTATCCCAGGTTCTCTTCTCCCACGCAGCCCTCGGTGTGAGCCTCGCCCCTCAGAAGGTAGTCTCTTATCCCTGCTGGACAGGGAGCTGCTGGGGGTTGGGGGCCATGGATTACAACCCTGATGGCCTCACTAGTTTTTGATCCTAATTCATCCACGAGAGAACCGGTCCTGACCCAGGAGGGTGGGGAGAGAGGAGACAAGGGACCCCAGGATCATGAAGCTCCACGGCCTCGTCAGAAGAGATCCACGCATCTGCGTTGGGAGTGGCCCCAGCTCCCTGACAGTGTCGGTCATCACTATGATAAGGCTCCACGGGTTTACCCAGTACTTTCCCTCCCCTCACCATTTAGTCCCCACTCCAGGCCCACGCCTAGGTCCACATTGCAGAGATGAGGAGAGGGAGGCACCAAGAGGTTAGGCCACTAGTCCAAACCACAAAGCAGCTGGAGCCGGGGCACCAGAGACCCGCAAGCACCCACATGGGCCATGTGGTCATTGCGTTCAGCCTGTTTCCCAGGAGACTGACATCACCAACAGGAGGGACTGTATCTGTCGTGCTTGGCATGGAGCCCTGTGCCCAGAACAGGCCTGAGGCTGGCCCCACCTTGAATAAGCGAGTGTTGGAAGAACGGATAGGCACATGGATGGACGGACAGATAGACGAATGGACGGGTGGACAGACAGGTGGATGGACTTCCCAGTCCAACTCCTCAGCCACCCGGCTGCCCTGTCCCCTGTCTATCCCCAGCTCTCAGATTCCCAAGGCAAACTTGCCTCTCCCCTCTCACCCTCCCCAGCCCCACAGTGACCGGGGGCCTGCAGCCTCTGCCTGGCCCCAGCCCAGCCTCAGAAGGGGCTGGACTCACCGCCCAGGAGCCCATGCCTGGCTGCTGTCTTCCTCCTGCCATTTGGCTCCGGAAGGCCGTGGCCCCTCCCCACTCTGCCTGCATGAAATTCTCCTTATCTGCAGCGGCACAAATCTGAAAGCAGATTTGCTGGGGGTATGTGCGGCTGGCCTGGGATTAAATCCCTGCCTTTACCACATCGGGGAAGGTGATGCCCTTGAGTTGATGTCACAATTTTCTCTTAATTAAAGAGAAAGCTCAGCCAGGAAGGCGGGAGGGAATGAAGAATTAAAGGCGTTTGCCTGTAGAAGCCCGGCAGTTTGAGGCTTTCCATTTAGAATTTAAAAGCCTCCCCGCGTGTCTGCTGCACAGAGATAGGAGTGGTGAAGGAAATGGCAATTTCGCACCTTCCCGCCACCCCCGCGTGTGTGTGCTGGGTTGTGGGGGGGCAGCTGTGGGAAACCAGCGAGGATGCTCCTGAAACGCCCGCAGAGGCCTCAAAGGCTGGGACCTCTCCAAAAACAGCACTTGGCAAATGCGTGACTAATCTTCACTGTCTTCCGCTGTTGGCCTTTTCCCTCCCCTAGGTGGGAACCCACAGCCGTGGTGCCGCTAGAAACCTGGGGAGGGCAGTCCTGGGTGTCGTGGACCATGGGGCCCTTCCCACCCTGGCCTAGGTGCTGCTGAGGGACCGGGCTCTGTTTGTAGAGCCCCTGGATGTTCTGGACGGCGCTCTCCTGGGATGGGAATTTTCTCTTCAAGGGCTACAGCAGGGCTTCCTTTCCAGTCTCCTACAGTCCTGCAAGGTCACTGCTATCATTCATGTTTTGAAGCCAGAGAGACCAGATCAGGGCCGAGCACTTGCTCTCCTCACCAGTGTGGGGCTGAGGGGGCTCCAACTAGGTCTTCAAATCCCAAGGCCAGACCTGCAAACAGCAGGTGTCCCCTGGACCCACAGATGATTGACTGGAAAACGCCACAGCTCCGTGGAAGGGAAGCCGGGAGCTGCCCAGGAGGAAGGGGCGTGGATGGGACTGAGACTCGTCACAGAGTTTGTGACCACCTGCCCTCCAGCAGCCCAAGAGGGAAGGAAGCTCAGGGAGAGGAAGCCTGCGGGCAGAACCCAGCCCAGGCCACCTGCTGTGTTTGGGGACAGAGGTGGGCAGTCCAGGTGATGACTGGAGCGTGGGGATGAGCTTGGGGGATGAGCAGGTCCGAGGCTCCCCTCTCTCTGAAAGTTTTAATGTTTCCCAGCCAGCATCAGCCCTCTCAGGACAGTGGCCCCACGCATCCCGCAGTTTCTGAGCAGTTTATATTTCTTCTCGTTGGAGTCACTGTCTCTGATGAGTATTGACTGGGGCTCTATGGCCACCCTGGATTCAGGCCTGAGCCAAGCACTAAGGCACAATCGGCACACAGACCCTGGCAGCTGAGTACCCCTCGAAGCTCAGCTTCATCACGCCCCGTGCGCTCTGCTCCGTGCGCTCTGCGGCAGCCCAGGGGCCGGGGCCACGAGGGTCTGCAGCGAGGACAGAGGACAACTTGGGCACCGTCTGACCACTCCAAGCTGACCACTGCCGGGTGGGGACTGCTTCTGCTTTGGATCACTGTGATGCTCTCACACCCCGAAGGGGTCTCGGCACCACATTCTCTGTTCCGTGGACCAGCTGGGCTGCCCATCATCCCCGCCGGGGGCAACCCTCTGCCCTATCTGGCAGAGACCTGGTCCCTGGGAGCGTCTGTGGCACTGAGGAGTATATCCAAACACCTTCTGTGGCCTGCGAAGCCCAGAATTACTCAGGGGCCACCCCCAACTCTGGCCTTCTCTCCTGTCCCACCCTGTGGCAGCCTCAGCCTCGTGCCAACACCACCCCTGCCCCTTCCTCACCTCTCCCAAGGAGCGCGGCTCTGTACCAGCAACCTTCCCTGCCCGCTGCCTCCATGCTTAGTCCTCCTGGCTTGGTCCTCCCAGGCAGCACTGGCCCTCACCCAAAACCCAATAAAGCGAGCCTTTTGCCACCTATGTTGTTTGGACCCCGCCTTAAATGTAAGTTCCATGAAGCAGGAATGAGTGCACAGCTGGGCTCCTCTGCCGTGACATCCCCAGGGGACAGTGAATACGATGAACAAGTCTGGCCACAGGACACCCAGAACTCTTTGATGAATGAGTGAATGAATGAATGAGTGAATGAGTGAGTGAATGAATGAATGAATGAGTGAATGAATGAATGAGTGAATGAATGAATGAATGAATGAATGAGTGAATGAATGAATGAGTGAAACTCCCCTGACCTACCCTTCCCAAATCTGGGCCAATTTCTCATTAGGAATTTCCTGAACTTGGAAAGGAATATTTTAGATGATGGATGAGGATGAGGAAGAGGAGAGTCCTCTAGCGTTTCCCAGGAGGAGGAGGCTGGAACCAAAAGGCGGAGGTGGGAGAGGTGGAGAAGGGCCCTGCGGTGGGGTGGAACGTGATGGGATGAGCCTCAGGAGCTGCTGGAGGCCCACGTGTGGGAAGCGGCTGGCAGTGGAGGTGCCTCGCGGCCGGGCCGTGGTGGAGGGCATGCCTCGGCGCGGGTGGCAGTGGCAGGGAAGCTGCAGAGGAAAAGAGGGAAGGAAAAGAACATGAGCAAGTCTCTCTCAACACCAGGGTCAGGCTGATGGCTTATCCCACATCCGCTCTCTGACTGCACACCGGCCAGGGGACCCGGTGTTATCCCCCCTCAGCGGAGGAGGAAGCAGAGCCCCGTTTGCCCTGTAAGTGGCAGAGCCCAGGCCCGATGGACGTCAAGCCTTCCTCTTTCTCTAAATAATGGGGTGGCCTTGGGCTGGGGTCTGGTCTGGAGCCTGCAAGCCCCGGCTCTCCCAGCCTTGCCCCCGCTCACCCCTGCCCCGGCCCTCACATAGAAGCCGTCAACACTCTTGGCCGAGCCAGGCGTCCCCAGAGCCTGGTCATCCTGATGCCGCCTATGCACTGGTCATGATGGTGGCCTGGGTAACCAAGGTAACATTGACCTGTGCCCCAGGAATTTCCCAGAGGGCCAGCATGGAGCAGGGCCCAACAGCAGTGCTGCTCAGAGCCTCGGCGTGCTGTCCAAATGCCAAACGCTTATTAATCTCCCAGCACAAGGCTCCCTGAAGTGGTTGCCCCCGCCTCCTCCATCTCCTTTGTCTAGGGCATAATTGTCCAGACCCTACCTCTCGAATTCCTTAATTAATTGCTTTGAGGAAGGCAGCATGGCTGTTAACTCCTTCCTGTCTGCACCTCATCTCCAAGGAAAGTGAGAGGTGCTGGAAGGGGACTTTGCACGTAACCTAGACTGGGGTCAGGACCCCAGGCTCTGGGCCCCACTGCTGCCCCTCGCTGCAACCCTCAGTTCCCCGTTTCTGAAATGCAGATAAAGCCCCTGCCCTGGCTGTAGTTAATTCATCTGCTCTGTTTAATTCAACTCCAAATCTCTTGACAAGGATTAGAACCATTCAAGCGTATCTATCACACTAGTCAGCTTGCAGGAAGGCCTGTTACAGAGATGAATAAATTGGAGGAGGAGGTGCAGGGGAGGGAGAGCCGAGGAGGGGGGAGGCCTTCCACAGGTGCAGGCATGACAGGTGCATCCCCGGCCGGAGCATGGGGGCTCTCCACACAGGGCAGGAACCCAGGGGACCTGAAGGAAAGGGAAGATGGCAGGAGCCGTCAGCAGCCACGGCTTACTGATGACAGCCACAGCCACCACATGTGCAGCGCCCACTCAGTGTGTGCCAGGCACTGCCCTGAGCTTGGGGGTCTAGCCCAGCAGCCTCCTGCACATACCGCGTGTGATGTGGGAGCCAGAGACGGGATTGGGAACTGGAGCCTTGTGCTCAGAGGCAGCTGCAGCTTTTAAAAGGCCTCTAGGGTCAGAGGTCATGATGAGGATGGAGTGCTCAAGAGTCCAATGATCTTTCTTTCTTTCTCTCCCCGGCACGTGCACCCCTTTGAATGAATGTTTATTGAAGGGGACACTTGCCTCATGTCATGAGGAGCTCGCCTTGCAGCTGGAAGCTCCTAAAGTTTCTAAAATGCCTGCCACCTCCTTTGAGCCTCCTAGTAACCAGAGGGCTAGGCAAGGTGGTCAGGACGAACCCCCTTATACAGATGGGAATGCCAAGGCCAGAGGACAAGCCCAGCTCTGCCGGTGCTCACTGGCAGATAGAAAAAGGGTAGTGAGACGGGGCACTGGGCTGCCAGATGGTTCTGGAAACAGGAGGAGGTCAGGAAGGCAAGGAGAGGCTGGCAGTGAAGGGCTGTGAGGTGAGCCAGGCAGATAAGAGCCAGGCCTGGGTTCCAGCCTTGCTAGAGGTCATGCCAGGACCTTCACCTTCCTCAGGCCCAGTAGCCAAGGTGTGAGAGGTGCCCACAGAGCTTTCGCCTCGGGGCTGGGAACAGTGAGGTGAGTGAGACAGGTGTCTGCCTACAAAGGAGGTGCCAGAAAACTCAGTGATCCAGACGAATACTATTCCAATGCATTTTTGGAAACAAAATTATTTGTTTAAACTCCAAGGTGAACAAAATATCAAATTGTTATAAGGATAGGATCCCACAGGGCTGAGATTCTGGTGAGGTAAACGCAGAACCCTCAGCGACCAATAGGAGTGATAATTTCATGCAGTGTTTCCAATGCATTAGGACCTGAATATCAACGTTTTTTGGATTTTTTCATGAATTTTAGTGGACAACTAAAAGGTGTATGTGTTTATGGTATACAGCATGATGCTTTGAAATATGAGTGCACCATGGAATGGCTAGTTGGGGCCCAGGAACACACGCATTCCCTGGAGAGCTACTATGTTTTGTGAGAACACTTAAAATCTTCTCCCTCAGAGATATTTGAGAGTATAACACATTTCAATAACCACATTTCCAGTGAAGACAGGACTCCACCCTGTGCTTACACAACTCACCTCAGCTGCCTTATGCTACCCCCAGCCTTGACGGAGGCTATCTTGATCTTAAATTTTGTTATTTTGCTTCTTCTGAATGTGTTTGCGTTAATTTGGATTTTTTAAGTGTGGTGTTAAAATAGCATTTGTCTTGGTTATCGAGTGTTTGGATCTCAACCCAGCCCAGCCCTGCCCGATTCCTGCCCCAAGCCCTCCCCTCCCCATGGTGCTGCTGAGAAGCTGGGAGTGCAGAGCCTGAACCGGGACTCCTCCCAAGGCATCCCTGACCCATGGGTGCCCTCAGCCCTGCCACTCCTAGGAGCCCCACCCTTTCTCCTCATCTCCCAGCCACCAAGCTAGGCCGGGGGTAAGCCCCTGACCTGAGCTGAGCCAGGGGAGTTTCCTCCCAAAGAGGGGGACTTGGGCTGTTGAAACCCAGAGCCAAGCAACCTGGCTCTGGACCTCTCACAGCTGTCATTTAGGCAGAACCAAGATGGCCTTGGGGAGACAAGGACATGAGCCTTCCTATGTCTGGTGTCCTCAGCATCCTCTGGGATCGCCCCACCATGCTCCTTCACTCCAACAGGCTGGAGCAGGTGCTGTTGTTTGCAACCAGATGGGCCAGGACAAAGAACCTCCCAGCCCGGGTGGTTTTTCAGGCCCTGGGATGAGGCCTTGGCAGGGGCTGGCTCGGGCAGCCAGGTGGAAGTCTTCCCTGTCCCTGAAGGGACTTGGGGTTTTAAAGCTTCCAAAATGGGGAGAATGATATCAGGTGGGGTCTTGGAAGAAGGTGCAGAAATGGAAATGTGTTTTCAGCCCCTATTCACATGACCTTGAACAGGACACTGCACATCAGTCTGCTTAGCTGGGAAATGGGCAGAAAAGTCATGAGAACAAAGTGACCTACTCCATGGGCATGGAGGTTGCACACTGAGGAGCCAGCTGTCCTGGATTTGAATTCTGGCTTTCAATTTGCTGGACTGTGGACCCAGCAAGAAGCTAAGCAACCTCCCTTTCTGTCATCTATAAAATGGGATAACGATAGCCTGTATATCTTAGGATTGCTGTAAAGATTAAATTAATTAATGTATGCTAAGTGATAAGCAATGTGCCTGGCAACAACAAAGACTACTCCAAGGGCACTTAAGGTGTGATCGAATCACCACCAGCATCACCACCAGCATCATCATCACAATCACCATCACCATCATCATCATTACTATTATCATCATCACCATCATCACTGTCATCATCATCATCACCAGCATTTCCATCATCATCCCCATCACCACCACCATCACCATCATCACCACCATTACCATCATCATCACCATCATCACCATGACCATCATCATCACCATCACCATCCTCTGCCAATTAAATAATGTATGTTAAGTGATAAGCAATGTGCCTGGCACCAACAAAGCATGGTCCAAGGGCACTTAAGGAGTGATAGAATCACCACCACCATCACAACCATCATCATCACAATCACCATCATCACCATCACCATCATCATCACCATCACCATCATCATCACCATCACCATCACCATCATCACCATTACCATCATCACCGTCAACATCATCATCACCATCACCATCATCATCACCATCACCACCATTATCATCATCACCATCACCATCATCATCATCACTATTATCACCATCATCATCACCATTACCATCATCATTACCATCATTATCACCTCCATCACCATCATTATCATCACCACCAACATCACCACCATCACCATTATCACCACCATCACCATCACCATTATCATCACCGCCACCATCATCACCACCATCACAGTCATCACCATCACCATCACCATCATCATCATCACCACCATCACCACCATTACCTTCATCATTACCATCATCACCATCACCATCACCATCACTATCATGATCATCACCATCATCATCACCATTACCGTCATCATCACCATTACCATCATCACCATCACCATCACCATCACCATCATCATCACCATCACCAGCATCACCTTCATCATTACCATCATCACCATCACGATCACCATCACTATCATGATCATCACCATCATCATCATTTCACAGCTCCGCCATGCATGTGAGGTGAGGTCATGGGCATGCATCTATGGGAAGACCAGAGGATGCCATAGGGATGTTATTTTCCCAGTTTATCATTTCCAAGTCTTCCTTGAGTGGCCAGGAATGGAGAGGTGGCCTCGAATAATGTTCATTTATCCTGCACTTTCTCATAGATCCCAGTGTCTGGAAAGCAATCAGTCTCACATCTCTCATAAGTTAACAAAAAATGAATTTCCTTTGCTCATTCTGCTGATACTGAGACCTAACATGCACTGTCTGTAGCATTAATATATGGCAACAATAGTTAATACCCTGCTGACAGCTCAGCCAAGAAACACACACCAGGAGGAGTCAGCATGGCCCCTGCAACCCTCAGCTGACCAGGAAGGCCCTGGGAGAAGTAAGGATGCCAGGCGCACCTTGCTGTTGCTGGTGAGGGCTATGGTACTGGTTCCAGGGGAAGCCCACTCCACACACACTGGAGCCCAGACTGGGGAAAGACAGGGACTAGGAGTCCAGATCTCGGGCCTGAGTCCAGTACTGTTCATGACTGGTCATGTGATGGTGGCACAGCCCTGTCCCCGGGGAGCCTGAGCAGCCCTTTCTATAAAAACAAAGAGGTTCAGACAATCATAAACTGAGCAAAGACCAAAGCAGGCATTCATAGTAGGATTCCCTGAATGGCTAAGGAACAGCTGAAGACACAACCAACTTCAGCAGTAACCTGATGAACACATGGTAAAACAGCTGCTTTGCGCCCCCAGAAGGGCAACGATTAGGAAGGAGGACACTGCCGGGTGCGCTGGCTCACCCCTGTAATCCCAGCACTTTGGGAGGCCGAGGTGGGCGGGCCATCTGAGGTCACGGGTTAAGGACCACCCTGGCCAACACGGTGAAACCCCGTCTCTACGAAAAATACAGAAATTAGCCGGGCATGATGGTGGATGCCTGTAATCCCAGCTACTCAGAAGGCTGAGGCAGGAGAATTGCTTGAACCCGGGAGGTGGAGGTTGCAGTGAGCTGAGATCATGCCATCGCACTCCAGCCTGGGCGACAGAGCGAGACTCTGTCTCAAAAAAAAAAAAAAAAGAAGGAGGTCACTGCAGAGTGCTGGCAAGGGTGTGGAGAGAGAGGCTCTGTGCTAGTTACAGGGACTAGGCTGGCACAGCCTTTCTGAAAAACAAGTTGGTCTTGGTCAAGTTCAGTTAAACCCATGCAGGCTAGGACTCAGCACCCTGGCTCCTGGGACATGCATCTCACAGGAATCTCGCGGAGATCCACGAGGTCACTGCAGCAGAAGGAGCCCTTCACAACGCTGTTTGTGACAGCCAGGAGTTTGCATCAATTAGCTCTGCCTCTCCAAGGAAGCAGCGTTAACTACCCCAAAGCTGCAGTGGCACACAATAAGCCTTAGGGAGGGGCGGGGGCAGGGGTGGGGAGGTCAGCCGCCGTGGTCCGGGCTGGGCTTGCTCATGCGGCTGGGGTCTACTGGCTGTCCATCTTGTTGGGATAATCAGGGTGAGCTGGTTCTGCCCCATGGACCTCTCATCCTCTTCCTGGGCTCACCAGGCTGCCTGGTCACGTCTTCCTTATGCCAATGGACGGGGCAATGAACCCCAAGGCACAAGCTTGCTTTAAGCCTCTGCTATTAGACCTTATTTAAGTCTAACAAATTAGACTTTAAAATGAGGTCACACTGGCTGGGTGCGGTGGCTCACGCCTGTAATCCCAGCACTTTGGGAGGCTGAGGCAGGCGGATCACAAGGTCAGGAGATCGAAACCATCCTGTGAATGGTGAAACCCCGTCTCTACTAAAAATACAAAAAAATTAGCCGGGTGTGGTGGTGGGCGCCTGTGGGTGAGGCGGGAGAATGGTGTGAACCCGGGAGGCGGAGCTTGCAGTGAGCCCAGATCACGCCATTGCACTCCAGCCTGGGTGACAGAGCGAGACTCCGTCTCAAAAAAAAAAGAGGTCACACAAACAATGGGACATATTTCACGAGGCTTCACAGGTGCTGATGCACTTAACAAACCTATCAGAGAAGGTACCCGTGGCAAGTGGGAACAGCCCAATGGGAAGCTGCAGGCAGGCACGGTCCATGCAGGGCTGCAGGACCCACCGAGAAGCAATGTGGACATGTGGACTCTGAATGAACAAAAGGGGAGAGGCTGTGGGGCCCGACATCCCTCAGTTCTGGCCTGGCCAGGACACCAGCGAATGCAGGCTACAGGGCTCTCTGCACCATCACTCTGAGCTGGGTATGGACTGGTCTTGGGTTCTGATTTCACCGAGCAGCTGAGAGGCTGGAGCTCCCCCAGCACTGGGAGGAGAGCCCCGCATTGCCTGGCAGGGGAGGGGGACAGCGTGTGTGAAGATGATGGGGCTGGGAGTGCCCAGGACGGCCATCCCTAACTTCCTGGAAGTGCTGCCAACCCCACAGCCACTCCGATGCCGGGACTCAGGAAGGGCCTTGTTAAGCCACTCTGAGGTCCAGCCTAGCTTGCAGCTCCTGTGACCTGCTGGGGCAGGACTCGGCCTGCAGCCCAGGGCCTGTCTCAGCAGGGGAAGGAGCCCCTGGAAGCCAAGTGGGGGGGTGAGAGAATGAGGGGGAAACCGAGGCACTGCCTGCACTGCCTTGCCTGGGGCAGGCCCTGAGAGTCAGGAGCAGTAACTCTGCCCTAAGGAGGATTCTCAGCCAGCCCTGAGAAAGCTGAAAGCAGGTTCTGAGTTTACAGAGGGCTGAGGCCGGCAGGGGCCTCCTCCAGCTGCAGGTGCTGGTGCAAGGAAGCACTCCTGGGGGTGGGCACGCCTCCAGCAGCCAGAGTGGAGCCCTCTAGGGCATCTCCCCACCGGGGGGTCCCATCTCCCCCAGCCGCATCCCTCTAACTGAACTTGCCCAGGCCCTCCATCCACTCCCAAAGGCGCCTCCCCTGGGCCCCGGCCCTCCCCCATACATTTCTTCAACAAGCTTCTTTGGCCTCCAGAACCAAGTCCCAGGACTCAGTGACGCAGCCCAGGCCTGTGACGTCTGCATCAGGGCCCATCTGGCACATCATCTGCGCGTGCCCCACCCTCAGGGGAGGGACTTGAATCCCCAGTTTCCGGCTTCAAGTCACCCCCAGCTTTGCCACTGGCGCTCCCTCTGTCCAGGAAATGCTCTCCGGCCTCTGTCCCTGTGGAGTTTCTGCAGCAGGGACCCCCGCCCCTGTCACCTTCTCAGACCCCAGCCTAGAGATCCAGCCTCCCTGACACAAGTACTGACCCTGTCATGGCGGAGGGACCTTTGCCGGGCCAGCTACCCTCCTCATTTCCGTCCCCCTCCATCCCCTTCCAGAGATAACCACCGCAAGGAATCAGACGTTTATCACTTGCTTGTGTTTCCCACTTTTACTACATTTTTATGTTCCCATAAACAATAGAGAATGTTCTTTTGCAGGGTTTTAAACTTTACCGAATACCATGTTACTGTACTCACCTCCCCCAGCTAGAGGTTCTCACTCACAGTCATCTCTGCAGTTTATCCTTATTGGTAGATGTAGCTCTAGTTCACATTTTAAATGCCTGCCCTCTTATTAAATACACTACAGTTGACTCACCGGTACTTGGTGGGCAAGGTAGGCTGTTTTCAATTTTGCCAGTGCAAGGATGCCACAGTGAGCAATCTTAGAAACGTCTGTCTGTGCATGCCATGTGGAACTTTCTAGAAGCAGTATTGCTGGGTCGTAGGCCATGAGCGGCTGCACCGGGTGGTGGTGGGAACGTCCACTCATGAGCAGCAGGTCGGACGGCTCGTGCCCCATATCCCGACCTCACTTGGTGCTGGCCAACTTCTAGCATTAGCCCATCTGCAGAGTGGGAAATGGCATTTCTTTGAATTAATTGTCATTTTTCCCAAGTAGTAGTGAGATCGAACTTCTTTTTATGTACTTACTTGCCATTTTGTTTCCTCTTTTGTAAACTGGCTGTTTAAACTCTTCATCTATTTTTCTGTAAAGGTTTTCTTGGTCTTTTTCTTACTGATTTGTAGATGCTCTTCATGTTCTGGATACTAACATTTTGTTGGTTTGTACATGGAAATCACTTTCTCCCATTAGCAGAGTAGGGGAGTTTCAGGATTTTGTTTTGGACTGGCTCCTTCTAGTCCACACAAGTATTTTAAGATTGGTCCACACTGTTGCATGCGTTTCTGATCCGTTCCTTTTTATGGCTGAATGGTATTCCTCGGCATGGATGGAACACATCACCGTGGGTTATCCATTTGCATGTGGATGGCGGTTGGGCTGTTTTCATTTTTCAGCTTTTATAAATAAAGCTGCTGTGAATATTCGTGTGTAAGCCTTGCTGAGAGGCACACTTTCTTCTCTCCTGGGAAGTATGGCTGGATCCTATGGTAAGTGTATGCTTCACTTTTAAAGACACCATCAAACTTGTTTCCAAAGTTTGTAAATGTACCATTTCCATTCCCATCAGTAGGCTTTGAGAGCTCCAGTCCTCCCACATCCTCCCCAGCACTTAGAACGATCAGTCTTTCTCACTGCAGCCGCCTGAGTAGACATGTAGATGCAGCTCAGTGGGATTTTAATTTACATTTTTTACATGACTAACACTGTTGCACATCTCTCCATGTGCTTATTTGCCAGCCTGTTATCTTTGTCGAAATGTCTATTCCTATATTTTGCCTACTTTTTATTGTTTTCTTATTACTGAGTTTTGAGAGTTCTCTATGTGTTCTGCATGTAAGTCCTGTATCAGATATATGACTTGCAAATATTTTCTTCCAGTATTTAGCTTCCCTTCTCATTCTATTAACAGTGTCAATCAAAGAGCAGATGTTTAAAACCTTGTGAAATTCATTTCATTCTTTTACTATGTTTTTGGTGTCATATTAAGAAATCTTTGCCTAACCCAAGGCTACAAAAGTTTTTGTTCTTATGTTTTCTTCCAAAAGTTTTATAGTTTTGTTTTTCATATTTAGGTCTATAATCCATTGTAAGTTAATTTCTGTGCATGGTGCAAGGAATAGATTAAAGCTCCTTTTTGAGTTGGTAGGGGTGTTGCATATATGACTAATTGTCCCAGCACCATTTGCTGTAAAGACTGTCCTGTCTCCACTGAATGGCTTTTGCACCTTTGTTGACTTTGGTTGAAAATCATTTTTTGTTGTTGTTGAAAATCGTTTGTCCAATATACGTGGATCTGTTTTTTCACTCTTTATTCTGTTTCATTGATATACTTGTCTACCTTTGTGTCAATACCACAATGTTGTGATTACTGTAGTTTTGAAAGTCTGGAAATGAGGTAGTGTTAATCATCCAATGTTGTTCTTTTTTTTGAAAGTTGTTTTAGTTATGCTTGGACCTTTATATTTCTGTACAAATTTTATAATCAGTTAGACAATTTCTTTGAAAAGAAACTGCTTACATTTTCACTGGGATTGCATTGAATATACAGATCAACTTGAAGAAGGTTAATATCGTAACAATATTGAATCTTTTGATACATGAACAGGGTATATCTCTCCCATTTATATCGATCTTTAATTTCATTCAGCAATGTTTTGTTGTTTTCCAATGCACAGGTCGTCCATATCTTTTATCAGATTTGTTCCTAAGTATTTCATAATTTTAATGCTACTTTAATTTTGATGCCAAATTGAATAAAAAGTTCAATTTCCAATTGCTTTTTGGTAATACGTAGAAATAAAATTACTTTTGTATATTGATCTTATATCCTGCAACATTGCTAGACTCAGTTATTAGTTCTAGTAGGTTTGGGTTTTGTTTGTTTTCTTGTTTTTCAGATCTCCTTAGATTTTCTACAAAGACAAACATGTTGTCTGTGAATAAAGACAATTTTACTTCATTTTCTTTTCCAATTTGCATGACTTCTATTTTTTTTCATGCCAGTTGAACTGACTACAACTTCCAGTACAGTGTTGAATAGAAATGATGAGAGTGACTATCTTTATTTCATTTCTGATCATAAGGAGAAAACATTCAGGTTTTTATCATTAAGAAGGTGGTTTATTGCAAATATTTCACAGGTGCCTTTTATCAGCTTGAGGAAGTTCCCTTCTATACCTTATTCACTGAAGGTTCTTATTAAAAATATGGATGTTGGACTTTGTCAAATACTTTTTCTGAGCCTATTAGGATGATTATATAATTTTTATTTTTCGGTTTGTAAAGTAGGTAGATTAATTTTTCAAACATTAAATCAACCTTGCATTCCTGGTAGATAAACGCCACATCGTCATGATATATTATCCTTTTCATATATTGTTGAATTTGATTTTCTACAATTATGTTTAGAATTTATGCATCTATGTACATAACAGACATTGGCCTATGGTTTTATTTTATTGTAATATCTTTGTCTAGTTTTGGTATTAGGATAATGTTAGTTTCATAGAATGAGTTGGAAAGTATTCCATCCCATTCAATTTTCTGGAAGAATTTTGTATAGAATTGATATTATTTCTTCCCTAAATGGTTGGTAGAATTCACCAGTGAAGTCATCTGGGACTAGCTTCCTTGAGGGAGTTTTAACTCCCACTTCAATTTCTCTACTAGATAAAGGACTAATCAGGTAATCTGTTTCTTCTGACATGAATTTGTAGTTTTCACAGAATTTATCCATTTTATCAAAGTTGTCAGATGTATTGATGAAAGTTGGTTTTCTTTATTGTTCTGTTAATATCTGCAGGATCTCTAATGAGGTTACCTCTTTAAATCCTGATATCAGTAATTTGTGTCTTATCTCGTTTTTTCACAACTGGTCTGTTTAGAAGTTTATAAATTTTGTTTATTTCTAAGAACTAGCTTTTGATTTCATTGATTTTCTCTATTTTTATACTTTCAATTTCATTTTCAGTATGTTTATAGTCTCATTTCTTCTGCTTACTTAGGATTTAATTTGTTCTTCTCTTTCTAGTTACTGCTATAAATTTCCTCCTAAGTTCTGCTGTAATGGCATCCTCAAAGTTCTGATTTTATCTTGTCATGTCAATTTGGTTCAAAGTACTTTCTAACTTCTCTTCTATTTTTTTCCCTGACCCATGCATATTTTATAAGAAGCGTCTTATTTAATTTTCAAATATTTGGAGATATCTCAGATATCTTTCCATTATTGATTTTCACTTCAATTCAATTGCGGTTAGAGAACATACTTTATAAGACTTGAATCCTTTTAAATTTATTGTGAATTATTTTATGGCCCAAAATATGGTCTAGCTTGATAAGTGTTTCACATGTTCTCAAAAATAATGTATACTCTGCTGTTGGTGCTGGAGTGTTTTATAAATGTCAATTAGATCAAGTTAGTTAATGGTGCTGTTTAAATCTCCTATACACTTAGTGCTTTTGTCGTCTACTGATTCAGTCAATTATTGAAAGAGGTGTATTAAAATCTTCATCCATAATTGTGCATTTTTCTACTTCTCCTTTCAGTTCTATCAATTTATCCCTCATATATTTCAAAGCTCTGTTATTAGGTGCATAAACATTTAGGATTTTGCTCTCTTGGTGACTTGACCCCTTTATTATAATGAAATGCTTTTTTTTTTCCAGGTAATAGTCTTTGCACTGAAATCTAGTTAATCACATATTAATGTAGCCACTCCAACTTTTTTTTAAATCATTAGAGCATTTTACAGAAACGTTGAGCAGAAAGTACAGACAGCTTACCTGTATCCCTTTCTATCATGTTTGATGTTTCCCCTTTCTCTCTGCTCACAGTTTCCCCTATTATCAACATCTTGCATCAGAGTGTTGCACTTGTTACAATTTGTATATAAAGTTAATATATTGAGTATTGATATATTTTTATTAACTACATTCCATAGTTAACATTAGGGTTTGCTCTGTGTTACACAATTCTATGAGTTTTGACAAATGTACAAAGTCATGTGTCCACCACTATGGTATCATACAGGATAGTTTTACTGCCCTAAAAATCCTCTGTGCTACACCTACTCATTTCTCCTTTTCCACATTTACTCTGATTATTTATATAGCCAAAATTAAATCTGACACCTTATTACTTTTTTCTAGTTGTAGAAATAAACTTTTTGTTCATTGTTTCTTTTTTCTCTTTTTCTGCCTTGTTTTGTGTTAACTTTTCTATGATTATATTTTATATCCTTTGTTGGCTTATTACCTATAAGTCTTTCTTTTGTTATTTTAGTGCTTGCTCTAGGATTTCTAGTGTACATTTTAAATTTATCACAGTCTACCTTCAAGTGATACCACACCACTTCACATATAGGATAAAAGTCTTCTGAAAGCATCCTTCCATTCTGGGCACTTTCAGGCTTGTGCTGCACTGTTATTGTCTTACATTTCACAGTTTTATGTATGTTATATGTGCCTCACATCTACATACACAGATTTTGTTATCATTGTTACTATTTTTATTTAAAAGTCAGTTTTGGGCCAGGCATGATTGCTCATGCCTGTAATCCCAACACTTTGGGAGGCCTAAGTGGGTGGATCATTTGAGGTCAGGAGTTTGAGACCAGCCTGACCAACATAGTGAAACCCTGTCTCTACTAAAAATACAAAAAAAGTAGCCAGGCATGGTGCCAGGTGCCTGTAATCCCAGCTACTCAGGAGGTTGAGGCAGGAGAATCACTTGAACCCGGGAGGTGGAGATTGCAGTGAGCCAAGATCCCACCACTGCAACCCAGCCTGGGTGACACAGCAAGACTCTGTCTCAATAAATAAATAAATAAATAAATAAAGTCAGTTTTCCTTTAACGATATTTACAGAGTAAGAAAAATAATGTTATCTACGTATTCATGCAGTGCCTATTCCTGTTCTCCTCATTCTCTTGGGCAGATTCTAATTTCATTGTGTATCGCTTACCTTCTGCCTGAAGGACGTTGTTTAATATTTCTTTTAGTGCAAGTCTGATGATGATGCCTACTTTTTGGCTTTTATGACTATCTAGAAGAGTCTTTACTTTCTTTTTGAAAGACATGTTCACTAAGTATAGAATGCTGGGTTGATGGCCTTTTCCCAGTGCTTAAAGATATTGCCCCCATTGTCTTCCCACCTACATCGTCTTCACTAAAAAACCAGCTGTCATCCTTGCTGTTTTTCTTCCAGATGTGTGTGACTCCCACTCCCTGCAAAAAGCTGGCTGTGTTGGAGATTCCCCTTTGTCATTGGCTTTGAGCAATTTGATTATGCTCTGCCTCAGCACAGTTTTCTTCAAGTTTCTGTGCTTGAGATTTGTTGAGCTTCCTGGAGTTCTGGGTTTACAGTTTTCATTGACCTATAAATTTTTTGCTGTTATTTCTTCAAATACTTTTTAGTGCTCCTCCACTTGGGGGACTTCAATTATGCACATATTCAGCCATGTGAAGTTGCTCCACAGCTCACTGATTTTTGCTCATTTTTTTTAAATTCTCTTTCCTCTTTCAGTTACATTTTGGATGGTTTCTATTACTGTGTCTTCAAGCTCATCCTCAAGCTAACCTTTTTGTCTTCACTGTCAACTTTACTATTAATTTCTTCCAGTATAATTTTTATCTCACACTTTGAAGTTTTCATTTTTAGAAGTTTGAGTCATATTTTTACAACTTCTATGCCTCCACTTAACTATTTTGTTCCATTTATTAAAATTTATATTCATGAGTTCTATTTCTACTCAGGTTGTGAACATATATATATTCGAGTCCTGTCTGCTAATTTGAATATCTGTCTTCTGGATTGATTTCAATTGATTATTTTCTCCTCATTATGGGTTGTATTTCCTGTTTCTCTTCATGAGTGGTAATTTTTTATTGGAAGCCAGATATTGTGAATTATATTTTGTTGGGTGCTGAATGCTTTTTGCATTCCTGTCACTTTTTTTTTAAACAGAATCTCACTCCCATAACCCAGGTGGGAGTGCAGTGGTGTGATCACACTCATTGCAGCCTCAACCTCAAGGGCTCAAGGGCTCAAATGATCCTACTGCCGCATTTTTTTGATTTTTTATAGAGACAATGTCTCACTATGTTGCCCAGGCTGGTCACAAGTTCCTGGGCTCAAGCAATCTTCCCACCTCACCTTCCAAAATGCTGGGATTACTGGCATGAGCCACTGCTCCAAGCCTCCTATTAATATTTTTCAACTTTGTTGTGGATGCAGTCAAGTTACTTAGAAAGAGTTTGATACTTTCAGATCTTGCTTTTAACATTTGTTGTATGTGATCAAAGAAGTCCTCAATCTACAGCGAATTATTCCCCACTCTTTGGTAAGACCTGCTGTATACTCTCGCCAATGACCCCATGAATTGTGGGGTTTTCCAATCTAGCTGGTGGGGATGGGCACTACTCCTGGCCCTGTGTAAACATCAGCACTGTTTCATCTAGTCCTTTCAGTTAGTTCCGTTCTCAGTTCTCCATTCTCAGATAGTTCTTTCATACGTATGTGCTGATCAGTACTTGGCTGATTACTCAAGGGGGACTCTCTGCAGCTGTCCACACTTCCCTTTGTATCTTCTCTCTGGTACTCCGCCCTGGGAACTCTCCTCAACTCTCTGTCCCCTTTCTTCAACCCAGAGAGATCGCCAGGCTGTATTCCAGTTCCCTTCCTCCTGTGGCCTGAAAACTCTCACGCCCATAACTGGGGCAATTTTAGGGATGTCCTCATTCTTTTCTCATACATCAGGGTCCACCGTTCATTACTGGACCCCCAGTGTTATGAAAGCTATTGTTTCCTGTTATGTCTGATTTGGGAGTTATTTCATGTGGGAGAATAAGTATGATTTCTGTTATTCCATCTTTGTTGGAAGCAGAAATGCTCTGATGGCTTTGAAGATTGCCTTTTGTATTAGTCAGGATTCTCCAGAGAAACAGAACTGGTAGGATATATGTAAATATGTAGAAAGAAATGTATTATGAAGGACTGGCTCATACAACTATGGAAGCCTGGAAATCCCACGATCTACTGTCTGCAAGCTGGAGAGCCGGTAGTACTGGTTGTGTAGTTCCAGTGCAAACCCAAAGGCCTGAGAACAAGAGGATCCAATATCTGAGGGCAGGGGACAATGGATGTTCCAGCTCAAGAAGAGAGAATTTGCTGTTTCTCCACCTCTTTGCTCTATTCAGGTCCTCAACAGGTTGAATGATGCCCATCCCTATTCATGATGGGGGTGTTCTTTATGCAGTCCACTGATTCAGATGCTCACCTCCCAGAAACACCCTCATGGACACACCCAGGAATCATGTTTCACCAGCTCTCTGGGCATCATTTATCCCAGTCTCATTGACACATAAAATTAGCCATCACACTTCTTCATCCTCTATATTCTCCATTATAGCAATAATGTACCATGGGGAGGGTATTTTTATTTATCTGACTCAGTTTCTCAGAGGGCTCCCCTAATCTGAGGACTAATGTGACTCTCCATTTCTGAAAAATTCTCAGCCATTATCTCATTAAAAATTGCTTTTCTGCTGGGCGTGGTGGTTCATGCCTGTAATCCCAGCACTTTGGGAGGCCAAGGCAGGTGGATCACTTGAGGTCAGGAGTTTGAGACCAGCCTGGCCAATATGGTGAAACCCCGTCTCTACTAAAAATACAAAAATTAGCCGGCTGTGGTGGTGGGCACCTGTAGGCCCAGGTACTCAGAGACTGAGGCAGGAGAATCGCTTGAACCTGGCAGGCAGAGGTTGCAGTGAGCCGAGATCACGCCACTGCACTCCAGCTTGGGCGATGGAAAAAAAAAAAATGTTTTTCCTCCTGTCTCAAAAAAAAAAAAAAAATCCTTCTCTATTTCACCCAGTGGGAGGGTCTCCATCTCTCCCTCAACCCTATTGATTGCTTTTTCATGTTTTTATATTTGTTTCTCTCTGTGATGTATTACGGGTGAATTCTTCAGCATGGTCTTCCAGTTAGTACTTCTCTCTTAATGACATCCTTCTTAGGTTTACATTACCTATTGCATTTCATTTTTGACAGCTCTATTCCTTTTTTTTCTTCTGTATCCAGCGTTTTTATTTAGTTGTACATATCCTTTCGATCTTGTTTTGTTTCTGCTTTTCTCTTTGTGTAATTTCTTATTCTTTCTGAATAATTGTACCTTTGCTAACCTCTTTAAGTAACCTAAACATACTTATTTTAAAGTCTTTCTCAGAGACAAAACCATCAGGAGAAGGTAAAGGGCATGCTTGGTTACTTTCACCCAATATCCCAGCATCATTCAAGTCTCTCTACCTAAAGGCAAAATGAGGAGTGAGGCAGAAAGGCAGCCCCAAGCAGCGTCAGCCAAACCCATGTCTTCCCACTTGGTCCTGGCCCTCAGTCAGTGCCCTCTGTCACAAGCAAGCCAGACACCTGGAGGTCACCCATGAGTCTCCACTTCCTGTTTCCCCTCAGTCACCACCCCTGTTGATTCTGCCTCCCAAATCACTCTCCACTCTTCCCCCATCACCCTTCTCCAGGGCCACACCCGTCATCTGCTCCTGTCTGGGACACTACTGCTCCTGAGCCTCCAATCCTCCAATTCTCCCAATCCTTCCCCATCAGCCTTCTCCAGGGCCACACCTGTCATCCGCACCTGTCCAGGCCTCTCCTGCTCCTGAGCCTCCAATCCTCCAATCCTCCAATCCTCCAATCCTCCCAATCCTTCCCCATCACCCTTCTCCAGGGCCACACCTGTCATCCGCACCTGTCCAGGACACTCCTGCTCCTGAGCTGCCTGAGCATTGTAGTTCTTCATGCATTTTGGAATTTTGCTTTACAGGTTCATAGAGAGTAGTGGGGGTTATGTTTGTCTGCCTTACTTTCGTCTTTCTTCTTCCCTGTCTGGTTTACTGGGCACTTCTTCCCAACCCTCCAGCACTCCACACAGAAGCACAGAGCCAGGATTCATGATGGCAGTGGGGGCTCCTGTGCCTCAGTCCCCTTACAGATCCCAGGGCCTGGCTGGGCCCCCAGGTGAAAGTCTCTTTCTGCATCTTCCCACTGACTTGCCTGTCTTGGCCCATGTGCGGCCCCAGTTGGCCACAGCGGGTCTTATTTTGTGTGTTTGTTGCTGCCTTTTTCAAGTGGGGTGGAGGGGAGAGGGACAGCCCTAGCTTGAAGCCAGGAGGCCAGCCCCAGTCCTGCCATCCTGCAGAAGCTTCGAGTGCCATTAGCCTGCGGGAGGTGAGCATCCAGCCCCTGCTGCCTGCTGCCAGGCCCTGAGCCCAGGACACCTGTGGCTTCAGCTCTGTTCCCTGCAGCCGGCACATGAGGCCCCATGACGGGTCCCTAACCACCTTTCACACCACTTCCATCATCTTCTGCCAGCCCACTGCACCCAGCTCTGCTCCTGGCCTCATTGCCTTGGCTCCTGCTGGAAGCCCCTCCCCACTTCATCTTTTAAGACTCACATGGGAGTTACCTCCTGGGAGAAGCTCAATTGGATGTCTCTCCTCTGCACCGCCTAACTCACTGTGCACACTCAGGCCACTGTACTCAATGCACTATTTTCTATGTGTCTGTCTCCCTCTCTGGACCACCAGGCCCTTCAGAGACCTGTGCCTTATTCATGGCTGTGTCTCTGGCCCCGAGCACAGCCCCCAGCCTAGAGGAGCAGGTTCATAAATGATACTGCATGAATGCACACATGTCGGTCCTCCCATCAGGAGCCACTGGAGATCCCCAGGGCCCTCCCTGCCTCAGCCTCATGTGTGGATTGTGCCACCTCCACACCCCCTGCTCTTCAGCACCAGCTAAAATGCACCCCTGACAATGCCGTCCTGGCACGCTCCCCCTGGGCATTTTGCCATTCTCCTAGGAGAAATCATTCAAAATAGCCCCTCCACCTTCCTGCCTGGACATCTGAGTGGACATCTCGGGTGGAATCCCAGAGCTCCGAGACAGCCTGGGCTCACCATGGAGGGAGAGGAAACTCTGGGAGCAGGAAGGAAGACAGCTCCTGGGTCAGAGGCAGGGTTGGCTAATGGAGAGGACCCTGCCAGAGGCCAAGGTGAGGTGGCACAGCCCACTCATCACATTCTGCCCCCCATGCAGGCAGCCCACATGTGGGCGAGGACAGACACTACCCGAGGGGCTGCTCCGGCTGGAGGGCACCAGAGACAGGTGACAGCCCCTGCAGACCCTCCTTCATGGGGCAGGAAACAGAGAAATGGTGGCATTCAGACGCACAGTGTGGAATAGCAGCTGCTCGGGCTGGGGCGGGGGTGTGAGCGTAGCCAGCAAAGGCCTCTCTGAGAAGGTGGGCTTTGTGCTGAGACCTAAAAGATGAAGAAAGCACCATGCATGGAGGTCCAGGGGAAAGCAGCCCACAGGCCCCGGTGGGCTGGAACCAGTAGGTTAAAGAGGTAGACAGAAGTGGAGGCAGCTGGAACATAGACAGGAAGGCCAAGGGCACCTAGCGGGACCCGAGTACAGGCAGAGATGGCAAGAGTCGGGGCATGGTCAGGACTCCATGCTGTTGGAGTCAGGGGTCTTGCTCCGGGGCCTCCTGGAGGGGCACAGAGACCTGCCATGAAGCCATAGCTGCCTCCAGGCACGTGGGGGACCCCAGCCACTGGGAGGGCAGCCCAGCCGGGTGACAAATATGTCTCCAAGGGGCAGCTGGCAGCTGTGGATGCTCAGAAGTGGCATAGGAGGCAGTGTACTGTCACCATGAGCAGACCCAGAGTCCCGGGTGCGTAGTCACATGATCCTGAGATGGGAAGGAGCAGGGTCCAGGAGGGGGACATGTCAGGAACTCCATCGAGACACTGAGTGGGCCACGGAGGCAGGAGCGGGAGTGGAGGGAGGGGATCTGGCTACAGATGTGATTTTGAGGCACAGAGGTGGCTTTGAAAGACACAGGAGACCCCAGGAGTGTATGAGGGTGGAGACGCTCTGCGGGCAAGGACTGTGGCCCCAGCCATGGGCTCTGGTGGGACCTGAAGACCCCTTCCGCCAGGAGCCAAGGTCTACTCTGGAGCTCGGCCCCTGCCTGCACTCCTGAAATGCAGACACCGCCTCTGGGAATAAGGAAGCCAGCCACCCACCCCGGAGGCTTCCGACAGCAATTGAGTTGCACAGCTGCCAGCCCTTGCACGCTCTTTAGGAACTGCAATTGACGCCCAGGCTGGGGTCTAATTGCTGGCCTGTTGCTGTGATCTCAGAAAAGGATGCCACCCGTGGGGGAGCCGAGAGTGTGAGGCTCGCCGCCTTCCCCAGATAAAATGAAGGAGGTTTTCTCTCTCCTCCTTTGAATGGTCTGCAGGCAGGAAACCAGCAATTATGCATCAAAGCGTCGGCGTTGATGTGGCTGGGACTGGTGGTGGAGGACTTACTCCTGAACACAGTCTCCAGCCGCACTGTTAGGAGGGCCTGGGTCACGCAGTCCAGCTCCCCCTCACCACATCTTAGAGAACCAGAGCTGTTGCCTGGACCCACGCGGTATGGGGAGCCAGCTGTCAGCTGCAGCCTCCGCCCCCCAGCGGTGCCACACGCACCCAGAGACTGAGGATGCAGTGGACGGGGTCTGATTCTTGGGTTGGAGCTCTTAGGACAGAGGAGGGACAGTGCCCACGGGTGATAAGGGGGCACTGCTGTGTGGGCTGAAGCACCAGAGGCCTAGCTGGGAGCATCCTCTGAACCCAGGTCCAGACCCCAATGCTCCTAGAACCAGCAAGCCCGGGCTAAGGTGTATCCCCAACCAGCCCAGCCTCTCCACTCCACCCCCATCAGCATGGGGGCCCCAGGAGCAAGCCCAGCCCCCACCAAGAGGATGAGCCCCTGAGGATGGCCCCCTGGCCAGGCGTTACGGCAGATAAGGGAAGAGAATATGTAGGAGGATGAGATGGACAGCGGCAGGCTGTGGCACCCCTGGCCCCCAAGGCCAGGCTGCACCCGGGTCACCACCCCTGCCTCCCCACCATCCCCCAAGGCCATGCTGCTCCCGGGTCATGGCCCCCACCTCTCCTTTCAGCAGTGGGGCCTTGTGAGACCCTCTGTGGAGGAGGCACCTTGCTGGGGTCTCCACCATTACCAACTCCAAGCTCCAGGCCTCCCCCACCCACAGGCAGCCTGGAAGGAAAGGATGGGGTGAGGGCTGGTCGTGGGAGAGGGTGACCCAGACTGAAGGTGTCGTCCACGAGGCTGGGCGGGAGCAGCAGCAGTCAGGGCTGGCCCAGCCTGGAACTCCAAAGCCAGGCTCCAGGCCATCAGGCCGACACTCTCTAAGACACGTGCAGCCTCCAGTTCCACTGAGGTGTCCCCTAGGATTCGAACCTCTCCAGTGCTCAGGGCAGAATAACCCAGCACTGGGTCCGGAGTCTATGCTGGGCCCTTTCATTTATTTGTTGGCTCACAGACTCAAAAGCAGCTGTTGACTTTCCAGCCCACTCTGACATGTGCAAGCTCTCTCTGTGGTGAGCTGAGTGGCCTCCAGCCGTTCCCTCGAACCTCTGTGAGCCTCATTCCATTGTCAAGTGGGGACTATTATAGCCCCTCATGGGGTTGTTTGGAAAATTAAACGAAGCCCTATGTGTGTAAAACACCTCACAATATTCATTCCTGCCACGACTGCAGTTGCTGTCACCACTAGATCGCTGAGTACTCCCTAAGTCCCCAGCACAGGTGCAGCTCACTCACCACGAGGATCTCGTGGGGACCCGCAGCCACCCCGCACCCAGGCGCACGGGGCCTGAGCCTCAGAGACGGGTTAGAGAATCACACAGCAGGCGGGAGCAGGGCTGGGCTGCAGGGCAGTTCACACCTAGACGGTGAGGCTTGCCGTCCACTCACTCAGTGACCACCCACTACATACACACAGCCTGCCCACCCTGGGTCACCCTACCCACTGCCGTGCCCACCGACAGCAGGTCATTCTGGATGCGCCCCAGGCTGAGACCAGGAGAGGCCAGCCTGGGAGACCTGGAGTACAGGACACGAACGCTCTTAATTCTTCACCCAACAAGAGTCCCGAGGACCCCCTTCCCCGCCACCTGCCGAGTTCCATCTCAGCCTGTGATTGACTCACAATTTCTAGACTGCCCTGTCAGGGGCCTGCCTCAGAAGGAGAAGCACACAGCTTCCCTTGTGTCTGTGTTCAGGCCCGCACAGTTTCCACACCCCGCCCTTCAGCCATAAACACCCACTCTGCACACCCAACCCTGCCCAGGGAGGATGAAATCTCGGTGAAACTCCTGTTCATAGCGGGATTATCTGGGAGCACGGCCTGCATCGGAGACTGGAGAGAGAGGGAGCTCTGCTGTGGGCTGGGGCGGCCTGGGGGCAGGAGCAGGGAAAGTCACAGCGGGGTGGGCATGGTGAAGTGTTTACCAGCCCTGGGCAGAGGGAGAAAGCACCTGGCTGTGGGCATGGCTCATTCCGTGGCTCCTGGTGAGGGCTGCCCCCAGCAGCCGGTGCCTGTCCTGCTCCAATCACCAGCACAGCTTGGCTTTGGCAGCTCCACAGCCGGCAGCCCCACCCTTCTCCCAGCTCCTGTCTGCCCACAGCAGTGTCACCTTCCAGGTGGCGCCAGAATGAGGAAAGCCCAGCACAGCAGTTCCGCGTCTCCCACCCCCGGGTCGGCTCCTGGGTCCGCGGCACATGCAGACAGCCCAGCGCAGCAGTTCCATCTCCCCCCGGGGCTCCTGGGTCCTTGGCAAAGGTGTCAGCCTTATTGATTTCTACGACCCTGGTGCCCACCCCACGTGGGACTCATCAGGGTTGACTGGATGCAGGCAGTGAATGCTCTGAGCCACACCTGCCTTGTCCTTCTCCTACATAAGCCTCAAAACAGTTACTGGGATCTTTGTCCCCGTGGACAGAAACAGTCAGGGAAGAGCTGGAGGGATTTGCCTGGGGTCGCAGGGCCAGCTAGGGGAGAGCCTGCACTCGAAGCCACCTCACAACCTCAGCTCCCGGGAGACATGCAGGACCACAGGTGCCACATAGAGAAAGAAGGCAGGTGCCTGCCCAGGGACACTCAGCAACACGTGGGAAGAGTGTTCTCACCCAGAATAAGCCAATGCCCAGGCAGAGAGGGAGGCCACTCCAGGGGAAAATTGTCTGGGCTGGAGGCAGGCCAGTGTCTGAACTCCGTGGGACCAACAGGGGTCAGGCACCATGGTCGCAGGCCCCATGACCAGGTGGCGCTGACCACCAGATCCAACCCCCGTGATAACATGTCACTCTCCTGGTACCTCAATGTGGGAGAGAGATGCTCTCCCCTGGGAGGAGGCAAGTCCGGCCCTTTCCTGCCCCACCCCCAGGCCAGGGAGAGTTTGTGTGCAGGAATCAAAGGCAGCGGCGAGACTGGCAAAATGAGGGCTGGACAGGGGGAAATGGTGCCTCCGGGGCTGTGATTCCCGGCGCTGCTGGCCACATCATGCCATTTTTCCAGGACCTGTCAGCTTAGGGAGGCAGGGTGCATGCTGCTTCAGCCAGTGTGGGGTCAGGCTGGTCCCCCAGAACCAAGCATCCTGCCTCACCCTGCACTCTTACCACCTGTCCCTGGCCAAGTCCAGGCAGGGAGCAGGTGGACTCAGGGCTCAGCCAGGGCGTAGCCTGACCGGAGAGAGAGGGGAGAGGGAGCACCATCTGCGAGGCGAGGCCTGTGTCTGCAGGCCACCTGCCACTCGGCAGGACCGCCATCCTGCTCACCCTTGACTCAGGCTTCTGACCTGCAGAGCGGTGATGGGAGCCCTGACTTCACAGGGGATTCCTGGAGCAACACAGGACAGCACTTGGGACTGATGTAGAAACGGGCCCACCCGGCGACGGTGAGGGCAGGCAGGGGCAGGAATGAAGGCCCAGAGAGTCGGCCAGGCCACCCCTAGAGAGACCTGCCTCAGGCGCCATTTTTCCCAGGGGTGTGGCTGACCTGTGAACCCAGTCGGGATCCACGTGGCATGCCCTGATTCTGGAGGGTTCCCAAGGTGGATGCGTGGATTCCCTTTCTTGGTGCAGCCCTGGGGCCTGGTGCTGGGCAATTCAAGTTGCCTGTGCACCGAACGGGGTCAGCTCCAGGGCTGCTGGGTGGCAGTGGCATGAGGAGGGTGAGGAGTGGCAGGAGGTTGACCAGAAGGATGTGGCGGCCCTGGCTCAGGGGGCGTTGGCAGCACAGCCGGGGATGTTTTGGTCTGGGCCATGGTGACGCCGGAGCTGGCCATGGTGATGGAGTCGCCGAAGGTGACGGTGGGAAGCGGAATGTGAGAAGGACGAGTGTTTCGGGGCCCCAGCCCTCGGGGGTCCTTCCCGGTCTTGTCTGCCTGCAGAACTTGTCAAGGGCTGGGGAGCCGCTCCAGGTCCAGTGTGGCATCTGGATCCAGATCACCACAAATAGGACCAACAGGGCAGGGGTATGCTCATCCCCACTCTATCCCACGGCATCGCGTGGATCTGAAGATAAACACTGTTAAAAATAGGGATGAGTCAGGAATCTTCTTCCCTCTAGCAGAGTCTCCCGGACAGATGGCGGAACCTCTCTGATGGATTAGAGGCTGTGCCGCCCCTCCCGGCTCCTCGTGGCCCAGTGAGACTCATCTTCTCTCGGCATTATTTTTTAAAGATTATTTTTAGCATTCTTGGAAAGATCTGACTTCAAACAAGAAACCAGAGCGGCCCCCACTTTGCTCATTTCTGTCTGTCCTGGACCCACACCATCCAGCAGGGCGGCCACCAGCCGTGGGTGGCCATTTAAACGTAAGTGTAAGTAGCGGAGACAACACTCGCATTCTATTCCTCCTGGCTGAAAGTGCACAGGCGCACACGTGGCCGGCAGCTGCCGTGTCGGACGGCACAGCCGTGGAAGGCTCACGTCCTTGTGGAATTGCCCCTGGACAGCCGCTGTGGACATCCCACTCAGCCACAGGGACCCAGCCTCTGCCTCCAAGGCCTAGAGGGGCCCTGGCAGGTTTGTCTGAGTCATCCCTCCAAGAACCATGTCTCAGTTCTTCGGGGGCGGTCAGGAGGAGCATGGCATCTGGCCTATTCCCATCGGGTGCGCGGGAAGCCCTTGGGCATTCCCCAGTTTCTGCCAATCTCTCCAGGCCTGTCGCTGGGTGTCTCAGAGCCTTCCTTTCTGCCAGGTCACCCTAACAAAGATTCAGCTTTCACCATGGCAGGGTGGCCAGCAGTGGCAGGACTCAGCGAGCACACCCGCCCGTTGCACAAGGGGTTTCAGTGTATTAAACCCCAAAGAGGCTCTAAGAGGAGTCATTTCAGGCACTGACAGGAAATAAGGAAATGTTTCCGGTGAGCCTTTTAACTCACCTTCTGATCAAGTCATCTGTGCTTTGAGTAAAATGCTAGACCGGCTGCTCATGGATTCTCACCCTGGGTATTTCCCAGCAGCAGCTGTGCCCCAGGCTCTGCATCGGATGCCGGGATACACAAAGCGACACCAGGCCCTGGCCCCCAAAGCCCAAGTACACAGTCCGGAGCTGGCTGAGGGGCGCAGCCTCCCAACCCCCTTTTCTTCGAGCGAGAACAGGAAGGCTGTAGAAAGAATGAACAGATGAGAGGAGCTGACACACAACAGAGGGGCTGTCTCAGTCACCAAGGGGAGGGGTCCCGGACCCTGTCTCTGGAGGTGGGAGTAGGGCTAGGCCAGGAAGCCCATCTGTCAAGGCTGTGGGGTGCTGAGCCCCTACCGCACCCCAAGGCGTCCCTGCTAATGTGTGCCATGAATCACCCACTACTCACAGATCCCAGTAACACACTTGGACTGAGCAAGCTCCACTGTGTGCTGGGCCTGGAGATAAGAAGGCAGCTCAGATGTACCCACAGACGGCTCACTGACCAGCCCAGAGGAGGGGCGGCAGCTCTCCTGAGTGCCTGGCAGCTGCTGTAAGTCTCATGGGCTACAGCCAAGGTGTGGGCCAAGGCTGTGGTCCTCTCAAGGCTCCACTGGGGAGGCTCTGTCCAGGCTCACCCACACGGCTGCTGACAGGATTCAGCTCCCCGTGGACTCTCAGACCGAGGCTTCACCCCTCTCTGGCTGCTGGCCAGAGGCTACCCCTCCATGGAGCAGCCAACTGCCTGGTGGCCACTTTGTCATAGCAAGTAATCCAAGGACAAGGAAAGGCAAGGCAGAGTCCTGGGGATTTGGAACCTAACCTGGGGAACATCCCTTCACTCTGGCTGTTTTCTGTTGGTGAGAAGCCAGTCATTGGGTCCAGTCCATCTGCAGGAGAGGATCACACAAGGACGTTAATGCCAGGAGTAGGGATCACCAGGACCATGCCAGGAGTGCCTACTAGAGATATTGTCTGTCCTCATTCTACACATGGGGAAACTGAGGCTTAGAGAGGGCAAGTGACCCACCCACAGTTGCACAGCTGGATACTGCAGATCTGGGATAGGAACCCCATCCAGGACTGTTTATCACCTCCAGATACCCATGAGGCCCCGTGGCAGCTTGAGCTGTCACTCTCGGAACACAGATCCACAGCTTAAAATGAGAAGCGATGTCTCCTGGTGCACACGCGGCCCAGGCAAAACGTAAGAGATTTCGTAAATATGTAAATCACCTGGTCCGTCCCCAAGGAGGGAAGCACAGGCGCCTCTCCTCCTGCCTCGCCTCACATCCCATCCACTTCACAAATGCTCTAAGAGGATCAGAGACAGCCTTTTTAAATGAAGTGAGAGTTGGACAAGGAACATAATCTCCCTGGGGTGGGTGGCCGCCCCGCCTCATTATTAGCCTTTCTGGTGCTGCGCCCATGGCGTGGGAGCTCTGGGCCCCCAGGGGATGGGATGCGCTTCAGTTCTGCATTCCCGGCAAGGCTGGGAAGGGTCCCAGAGGGCTTGGAAGGCATTGGCCCAGCCTTCAGAGTTGACAGATGAGGAAACTGAGGCCTGGGTGGTGCTATGACTTATGAAGAATAGATGGCAGCTTGCTGCAGAGTGAGGCCTGGCGTCCACGTCTTTTGGCTCTGATCTTCCTTGCCATTCCGTTAAAACAGAGATCCCCTAGCTCAGCTGAAATGCACCTGTCTCTAGAAGGCCCCACCTCGTGCAGTGCTTTTCTACCTGTCATCTTGGTTCATCTTGCTGCCTTCACGTTGTCCAGGTGAAATAGGAAGATCGTCTCTATGTGACCAGTGCAGACATGGAGCCAGCATGGCTGGGCTGATGTGGGCCCTGCACTCAGGCCTGGAGGCTTTTTACACAGTCAAAAGTGAGGATGGCCTGGAAATGAAGGCAGCGTTCTCTGGGTGGAAGCCAGGGCCCTCCATTCTGTCCCCAAATCATTTTCACTGCCCCATTTCCCACCTGGAGCCCCTCCACAAACTCCCACCCAAGCACGCTGGTCGGCCCTGACCCCACTATCTGCTCCGACCTCCCAAAGAGCCTGTACCTGTGCTCTTCTCAGCCCTGGGAGCTCTGTCCCTCCTGTCCGATACACCAGTATCCTTGTGGTTCTGCCCAGCACCAGTCCTTCTGCTCCAGCAGCCCAGCCACCCAGCCTGCCCCTTCCACCTCGCCACCCCCTTGGCCCTTCTGCAACCGGCACAGCAGCCGACCTCCATGCGAGCCCTCCCATCTTGCCTTGTGTTCACCGACTGAGAGCTCAAAGGGGACGGAGGAGGAAAAGTCGGTGCCAGGCGCTCCCTGGGGCTTCCCACCAGCCGATGGATTTCCACTCACAGCCGTGGCTTGCAGTCTCCCTCTTGCCCAGGGTACACAGCCTTTCTGAGGTTGGGTGCTGGACGTGCAGCGGAACGCTTGCTCAAGGAGAATGGAACGCACAGCCCCGAGACTCAGCCTCGGGAAGCCTCACAGCCCTGGATGCCCAGAAGCAGTATCCTCCGGCAGCCCCCAGTGGCAGCCACAATGAAGAGTGGGGACAGCGGTACCAGGAATGCACCAGGTTCAGGGTCACACAGACCAAGTCTCAGACCCTCAATCTCCCCCTCCCATTCATGCTCTTATTCCTTGTTCAATAAGACTCACCTCAAGCCTGTAATCCCAGCACTTTGGGAGGCCGAGGCGGGTGGATCACGAGGTCAGGAGATCGAGACCATCCTGGCTAACATGGTGAAACCCTGTCTCTACTAAAAGTACAAAAAAATTAGCCGGGCATGGTGGCGGGCGCCGGTAGTCCCAGCTACTCTGGAGGCTGAGGCAGGAGAATGGCGTGAACCCGGGAGGCGAAGCTAGCAGTGAGCCGAGATCACGCCACTGCACTCCAGCCTGGGCGACAGAGCGAGACTCCATCTCAAAAAAAAAAAAAAAAAAAAAAAAAAAAACTCACCGAGGACCTACACCTGCTGTGGGCTGCTGGGAAATTGGAGGTGAACAAAACAGATACAATCTCCACCCATCTGGAGCCTCCAGTCTGTGGGAGAGGCGCTGATCCTATAAAGAAGTGTGTAAACACATAAGGCACATTTCAGCAGCCGCAGGGCAGACGGGGCAGGGAGCCCAGAAGGACAATGGGGGAGTCCAGGCTGCAGGGGCGGGGCAGGCCCCTCTGAAGACGGGGCACGTCCGCAGAGAGCTGAGACAGCAGAGTCAGCCGGGGAGGCAGCAGAGGGAGTGCATCCACACACAGACAGGGGCAAGGCTGAGGTGGACATGTCACCAAGAGGAAGGGCCACCAGACAAGCCCCGAGGCCCTGCAGGCCACGGAAGGCGCTTCTGAGGAGTAATTTGACCTGAAGGAAGTAAGGACCCCTCTCCAAGTCCCGCTTTTCTCACCTACAAAATGGAAAGTCTGGACTGAGGTTGGATGCCACCACGTGCACGAGGCACCTGGCTGGGCAGCTTTATCCTATGTGGGGGACACCCATCCCCTCTGCACCAGGCCCAAGCTCAGGAAGCTAGATTTGCCTCCTTGAGCCCTGGCAAGCTCTGGGCTGCCATGAGCCCTCTGGTGAGCCCCATCACGGAGCTGAGTGTCTCCTCTCCCACCGACTGGCATGGAGCAGCTGCCACAGAATCTCACCCAGTCCAGTAACATGCACGGGACCCAAAGCACTTTCCACAGCAATGCAGTGAAGATGTGGGTTTCCATGTGGGGCTGTGTGTCCCAGCAGGGGTGGAGGCCCAGGAGCAGGACCAGGCTGGGAGCCCGTGGCTGACATAGGGACCCCCCACACAGCAAGTGGGTCTGACCCCCACTTCTGGGGATGGACAGTACAACCGGGGCCAGCCAGGGGCCATGGGGTGTGGGTGGACAAATCTGAGCCTTCCTTTTCTGGTTCTGCAGATCAGGCAATAATACCCACCCTGCAATATTGCTGTGAGAATTAAATGAGAAAATATATGCAGAGAAATTGCAGCTGTGTAATAGTAGGTGCTGAGCTAATAGCAGCAAAAGTGAGATTCTATTTGCCTTGGAGTCCTGGCTGGAAGTTGAGCCCCTTGACCCGGCCTTGCCTGGATGCTGTGCAGAGCAGGGGCTCCGGGCCTGAATCCCAGGGAGCACAGAGCCAGCATCCTCCTCCCTAGGCCCATTCAAAGCTCCTTGCCTCTCATTGGCTCTCACTGAGTCACATGCCCATCTCTCGACCAATCCCTGTGGCCATAGGAATGTTACTCTGTGATTGGCTGCAGCCTGGGTCACCTGTTCCAGGGCAAGTTTAGTTCCTCCCAAATCACAGGGCTGAGAGTGGGGGAGGGAAACAAAGCAGGTGGAAGCCAGAGGAACGCTGTCCACGCATGGCCAGGGGCTCATGGGGAGGATGCCAGCCTCCACTGGGCCCAGCCTCCCCTGCACACCCTCCTCTGACTCCTCCATACACACCCTGCCCACCCCCGGGGTGAAAGGAATGCATCCTGAGTCAGGCCTACTTCACTTAGCACACAATTCACTTGACTTAATCACCCCACAGTGTATTAAAAAAATCGTGACATCACTTTGTACCCCATCAATATACAATAGTAGAATTCGTCAAAATATAATGCTTAAAAGAGATGGGGGCTGAGGGGACACCGGAAAAAGAGCCAGGAGTCTCCCAGCTCCAGCCTGGTGTGTTTGCACAGGGAAACGGAGGCCAGAAAGGAAAAGGAACCAGCTCAAGGTCACACAGTGAGTTCAGACCAGAAAGCAGAGCTGGATTCTCTCCCTGGGCCCTGGGACAGCAGGAAACCTCCAAGCCCAGCCGCGCTCCCTGGCTGCAGGCTTCAGGCAGCAGGAGATACTGCGGCCCCAAGCCTGGATGCCTCTGAAGGCTGAAATCTGCTCACACCGCGACCCTTTGGAGTGAAGGTTTGGGAAGCTGGCAGTGCAGGTGGGAGGAGACTGTGTGAGTCATTCCCCAAGGAAACACAGAGCACAGAGCTGGAGGAGGAGAGGAAGGAGGAGGAGGAGGGGAGGAAGAAGAACAGAGGATGAGGAAAAGGAGAGGCAGGGGACTGAACCTGGAGATCCGCAACATGGCAGCCTTCAGGCCCCACCCTGTGACATCGCAGAGGCTCAGAGAGGACAGAGGGGGCTGCCTCAAGTCACGCCTAGGAGTCCCCCATCCTCAAGGGCTGCAGCTGGTGGGTCTGGGCAGGCAAAGGAGAATGATGTCTGTCTTTGCTTCCAGGGGGATAAAGATGTGGGAACCAGGAGAGGGATGGAAATGGACAGGGTGGGCAAGGCAGGAGCTGGGGAGGGCACCCCATGGGCAGGGGCTCTGGAGAGCAAGGTCCTGATGCAGGCACTGGGGTGTGTGCCTGGAGAGCCCACAGCCCTTAGGGTGATCATGCCCCTCTTCCAGATAGAGAAGCTGAGGTTTCTTGAGACTTGGTTGTTTGCTGGGCTGTGAAGATGCCCCAAATTAGATTAACCTCTCTGGTCTCCCTCAAGTGACTCCAGAAATTCACTTGGATCTTCCCAAGCTGGGGAGACACAGTGTGTGTTTGTGTTGGGGTGCGGGGATCTACCCATTTCTCTGGACAGGACAGCGTTGGCGGGGTGTCAAGCAGGGCTGAGCACCCAGCTCCAAAGGCCACCTGGGGTGCTAAAGGGAGGACCCCCGAGGACCAGTCCATCACCATTGAAATCCAGGCTTGGCAGAATCACTTGCAAAACAGAGCATATGTCCCAAAAGAGCAGAAACTGACTACCTGAAAATACCAGGGCCCTGCTGCACTAGGAAGGTACAGGCAGGGTGGATGGGCCTGGGGTCAGGGTGGAGTGGGGATACTGCAGCTGAGAGGCCTCGTGACACCCGGCAGAGCTTGGGGATATGAGATAGGATGAGTGGGGGCTCTGCCCCGCATCGGCCCCTCCTTACCTCCCTGCAAAGCTTCTGGGAATGGGCGCAGCCCCAGGACAGTGGGGGGAGGGGAAGCTGAGGCCATGTAGCCTCATCCAGGGAAGTGAGACAGGTGCTGGGGAACTGCCCACACTCTCTCCTTCTCCAGGAAGGCAGAGCATCTCTGGATCCATTCCCCCTCCCTCAGTGCCCTCTCCCCTTGCCTGGCTGAGCCTTCTTATGGGCAAGGGAACCAGCCTCGCCCCTGGCCTCCCTGCCTCCACTCTGGGGCTCCTAAGGGAGCCCTCAGAAGCACAGATTTGGAGAGCTCACAGTTCCTGAGCTCACACCACATGCCAGACTCTCTCACTTCTGGCCAAGGGTTATTAGACCTGGTTGCTGATGAGGATGCAGGGCCCAGTGACTTCCCCTCAAGTCACATGGCTTGGGAGGGCAGAGCAGGGACGAGTCCCTGGAGGCAGCTCCAGATCCAGTACTGTTACCACGTGCTGGGTGGGTAGAGAGCCCTCTTCGTTGAGCCCTACAGGCCAGCCACCCCAGGTCCCACTGCTGCAGCCCCTGACCAATTCTCCCTGACGTGACACAGACCTTCCGGGGACCCAGCTCCATCTTCCCATCCCCCGTTCTCCCAAGCCCACTCACCCTGCTCATGGACCCTGTTCTCCAGCCTTTGCCTGAGCCACTTCCTCCCTCTCCATGCTGCCTCCTCCATTTCACAATTCTGGGCTGAAGACCCCGCCCAAATGCCAGCTCACTCAGGCAGGCAGTGAGTATTAATGAGCACCTAGTATCTGCCAGAAGCTGTCACTCCTCAGGGGGCAGGGCAGCAAAGAAAGAAGAGAAGTAGAGCGAGCCGCTCGGCAGTCAGCGAGGCTGGGCTGAGTGAGCAAGAGCAGGCACCTTGCAGGTGGGGGAGAGGGGCTGGGGCTGCGGCCAGCCAGGCCATGGGCGATGACATGTGGAGTGCCCTGCTCAGTTTATGTTTTCAAAAAATGAGCCTGGCTGTCACTAGCGAAGGGACTGGAGGGGCAGAGAGTCGGGGGAGGGAGCCAAGGCAGCCAGGGGATTGCTGTCGCCCCTGGGGAGGGTCCATGGTGGCCAGGCCCTGGGTAGCAGCAGCTGGGAGGCAGAGAAGTGGGCACCATTGAGAGACATTCAGAATAAAATCGGCAGGACTTGGTGGTGGCTGGAAGGAATGGGAAGCCAGGAGAAGGTGCCAGGAAGGGCTGTCCCAGTTTCTGGCCTGAGGGAACTCTGAGGTGGGGAGGACCTGGGCCAGGAGCAAGAGCACTGTGACTGCCCCTGTGCTCATGAGAAGGGGGAAAAGACTTCCCCGAGCCAGCGCCTCTCGGACTCCCGGGCTGGAAGAAGCCCGCTCTGCGGTTCAGGCCCTGAAGCCTGGCTCTCACGTGGCAGTCACCGCTCATCGCCTTAGCTTCCGGGCAGCGACTCGGCAGTGGGCTGCTGCCATATCCCACCAGCAGGGCACCGATTTGGGCTTGCGGGACAGTCTTGTTCACCACAAGTGTCTTCCACTGGACTGGAGGCCTGAAGCCAAGTCCAGCCCCTCCCGCCTGTGTTCTCCGTGGCCATTCCCCGGCTTCCCAGGCTGAGGGCCAGGCCACTGGCACCGAGCAGGAGCAGCCCCGCCGGCCCCTTTCTGCTGCTGACAGCCGGGCCTGTGCATCGCCCTTCACCCCTGTGAGCTCCGGGGCGCAGCTCACCCCCCACTCCCCAGGGCCAATTAGGAAACCAGGCAGATGCGGACTTCAAAGGCACTTTGAAAACTCCACGTTAGTATAAAGCTATGAATCGGTTTATGTTTCAGATTAAATGCCTTGGGCTTGTCAGCATCCTGGAGATGTGAACTTAACAAAACCTCTTTAAAGCCGGGAGGGCTGAGTTCAGAGGGGCCAAGCATCTTCTCCAAGGTCAAACAAAAGTGGAAAGCAGGGCTGGAACCAGACCCCAGTCTCCCAGGCCGGTGGCCGGGTACCTGCAGCCTCACCCAGAAATACATGCAGATTCCTCCCCAGGATCGACTCGCTGAGCACCACGGCCGAGCTTGGAAACCCACCCAGCTCTCCTTCTGCAGCCTGGGTAATTAGGCACAAGAAGCACAGATACTTTGTTCAGATGCTGGGAAGTGGAAATTTTCTAGTCTGTTAGGCAAATTCTCCTTTTCTCCTTTTACATTTTTTTTTTACCCCAACAGGAAAAGACTTTTCACTTGGAATCCTTCCGATGCAGATGTGTGAAGACTCTGGTAGCGACATCTCGGGGACTGAGCATCTTCTATTGATTGGAAAAACACACACAGCACCAGTGAGTTTGCAGAGCACACGCCGCATTTTTCAGGGTTTGGGCAGGCGGAAAGCCAGCCGCGGGGCCTCAGCGCCCCCTGGGAGCCATAGCCGGTAGTGCTCCCTGACGGAGCAGAAGGAGCCCAGCGGGCGGCTGGGAGGGAGGGAAGCCGGGCACCCTCAGAGGCAGGCAGCCCTGCGGGAGGCTCGAAGAAGAGCCACGCACGCCCAGCCCTGCCAGTGCATCCCTGTGTGGCTTTGGGCAAATCACATCACCTCCCTGGTCTCCAGCTTCCCCACTGTAAACTTGGGGTACAGCCTGTGTGCACCCCGCGGCCTTTGGAATGGGCTGCGTGACCTCCTGCAAGCCACGAACCTCTCGGTGCGTCACGTTCTTGGCAGGGACAGCTGCCCACCCGCGGAGCTGCTGGTAGAGCTGCAGCAAAAAATGAGCAGCCAACTGCCACGCACAGGTCTCTTTGAATTTGATCCATGGACACAGCCTAGCCTCGGGGGCCCCTCTGGGTTCAACCAGCAGGCAGGAAAGACACAGGAACAAGGACCAAAGACGACCTGGAGTCTAAGCACCAAGGACAGACGGGTGTACCTGGCAGGAGCCTGAGCTGCGGGAACCAGGGGCCTCGGCTGTGAGTCCCTGCCCTTCTTCCCCTGGGTGAGCCCCTCTGCTGCCCAGGACAGCTTGTCAGCCACCTGCTCCGGAAGCCTCCTCGCCCCATTGTGAGCCCTTCATCAGGCCGAGTGGAGGACCATCACTGTGGGTAGGGAGAGGGGCAGCCGGAGCCCAGGTGTGCAGAGCCCAAGGCCAGAGCTCCTCATCCACCACTGTGGCTGGCGGGAGGGGGCCCTGAGATTGGCCCATCCCTAGGAAGACAAGAGGATTGGGGTGTGGACAGGGCTGGGGAGGTATGAGAGTTCCAAGATGGTGGTTTGCAGAGGGGAGGTAGGAGAGAAGGACCAGGGCACGTGGCAGGAGAGACACAGCCATCCCTGAGGGAGGGGCGGTTCCCTGCTGTCTGATGCCCAGGGCCCCTCCGCCACCCAGCTTCCCTGCCTGTCCCCCCGCATCCTGCCCTGTGTGGAGTCACCATGCCCAGGAATGCAGAGTTAGGTGCAGCCAGGGGACAATGCACTTGGGGTCAGTGTCCGGCAGCAGGGGTCAGCGTCCGGCCGCAGGGGTCAGCGTCCGGCAGCAGGGGTCAGAGTCCGGCAGCAGGGGCTTCCTTGACCCGACACAGCCCATGGCTTTGGGCACGCCAGCTCCTCTTAAGGTACAGCCTTTGGAACTGTGAGGCGGCACCTGGTGATGTGTTGAATGTGGCAACAGCGGTGGTAGCCAGGGCTTTCTGGGCTCTGCCAAAGTGAGGGATCACCACCTGTCACTCCTCCGGCCTCTGCATGGGGTCCCTGAGCCCACCTCCTGCTTCATCCCTGGTTTTCCTGTGAGGAAACCGGGCACACAGAGGCCAAGCCACAGAGCAGCTGCAGAGGGAGGGAGGTGGGCGGGACTCGCTGACTGTACATCAGGCTCTGCCGAGCTCATGAAACACTGGCTGTTACCGTGGCCAGTGTTGTCCTTCCTCTGCCTGGCCTGCAGGGAGCCTGCAAGACTCCAGTAGCCAGAGTCCTTTCGACCCCCTGAAATGGCCACACAAGCAACGGCAAGGCCTGGCTGCACACAGCACCTGGGATACAGTGGCCGGGCCCAGCAGAGTGAGTCCAGGCCAGGACCCACCAGGTGAGGGGCACCCAGGGGTCCTGTGAATGACATCTCCAAGGAAGGCAGGAAACAGCTGAGTCAGGAACCAGTAGAGGTGTGAGGTCCTGGCAGGCAGAGCCCAGCAGGAAGAGCTGGTTCCAGCAGCCCTGGAGGATCCCTGGAGGGTCCAGAAAGGGGAAGGTCCCTAGGAGGAGGCAGAGACTCCCAAGGGAGCAGGAGCCCCCAGGCCTGGGCTGCTGGATGGAGTGAGCAAGGTGGCTTGGAGGCTGGCAAGGGGCAGGCGGTGGTCCCAGGCGAGCAGGAGAGCACAGGAAGGGGTGGGTGGCGGGAACCTCGTGCTGTCCACAGATGGGGCTGTTGCTGCCTGGGAGAAGGGACAGGAGGAGTGAAACCCACAGGATGCTCTAAGGCAGCAGGGCCATCTAGAGCAAACGGGCCGACCGCTGGCCTGGCTGGGGCGCATCTGGAAGGAACAGCTGTGTCCTAAAGGCTCAAAGGAAGCAGCCTGATGGTGGGGGCACTGGAGATGCCCGAGGGGTTCAGCTTCAAGCCTGATCTGGGGAGGGAAATGTTCATGTCAGATTCCCCAGGGAGTGGCTGCCTGCGGGGTGCGGCTTACAGCATGGGGCCCTGAGAGTGGCTGCCTGCGGGGTGGGGCTCACAGCATGGGGCCACGAGAGTGGCTGCCGGTGGCGGGGAGGCTTACAGCATGGGGCCCCGAGATGACCAGAGGTACCATTGATGATCAGTGGGTGCAAAGGAGCAGGGTGACAGGGAGGATCCCGTACCTGGATCCCAGTCCACTTCCGTCCTTAAGCCATCCCGGGCCTCAGTCTCACCTATGAACTGGGTATACAAAGCATATGACCCCACGGCCCCACTGGGTCCCCACAACAGCCCTGCGGATCGGGCTGGGAAAATGATCCCATGTTACAGATTAGGAAACTGAGGCAGAGGCCTAGTTGCCTCTGATACTTTAGTGCACATGAGGTGCCCAGGCCTCACCCCAGCGTGCACTTTCTTGTGCTTGGAACTCGCATGGGTTCCCGTCCCGGGAAGGGAGACCACAGGGGCCTGAGCACATTCTCCCATGTGTCAGGGACAGGGCCAGTGACTGGGCAGCAGCGGGGCCTAGCCCCATAGAGAGCCCAGCTGAGGACAGGGAAAGCTGGCCTGACCTTCGATGGGCCACAAGGGCCGTGAGCTCTCTTTCCGCCCCGCTGTGCTCCTGCTGCTCTCTGCAGACAGGAAGCTCGAGCTCAGGCCTCTGCTTCGGAAAAGCCCAAGAAAGAACCCAAAGCAACAAATCGTCTCCTAAACAAGAGGCTGCCTGCCGGCGCCGGGGGCGGGCAGTGGGAGGGTGGGCTGCGCGTAAATCTGCCCCGGCGCCTGCAGTTACAGTGATTCAGGCCCCGAAAGGGCCAGTTTATTAAAAATCATCCCTCTGCGTTCCAGCATGAGTTAGGGAGTGCGTCTCTCGCGGAGAACGAATGGGGCTTTTAGAAGTCAATATAAGCAACTCTGCCCTCTGCCTCCTCGCCCAGCGGGCGGACGCTGTTACCCAGGACGCCGTGTGGGCCCTGACTGGGTTGGGGATGGGAGCCTCACTTTTACCAAAGCCAAGATCCATCAAGATTTCTAGCAGAGCCACAACCCTGGAGCCACGACTAGGGCCAAGGATTCCCACAGTCCTACGTGGCAGAGCGGGGAAGGCCCCTTGGACTGGAGTCTGGGTGCCCCACTCCACAGATGGGAGCATAGATGCTCCTGCCCACTCCCAGGACATGGACAAGGCCCACCCCACCCCTCCACCATGGGGAGTCCCGAGTCCCTGGCCTCCGTTCCCTCTCACTGCACACTCCAAACCACCACCCTGTGGGCCTGCAGCTCACTTCTTCTTCCCCTTTGGCCTCCCTTTCCCCGGGACCATCCCCAGCACGACCCCTGGCCTGCTTCTCTCTGGTGTCTAGAGCGAGCCTCACGCCCTGGGCAGGGTGGTGGGCGGAGCGCACGTGTGGGAGGCTCCCACGGGAATCACCCCACTCCATGGCTGCCCCTGGCTACCAAGACCCTGCTCGGGGCTGCCTGGGGCATAGGGCCCTAGGCTGGAGCCCAGCATGAATCCGGGCCAGAAAACAAGGAGCTCTGGGCGCATGCAGCCTGGCTGTCCGTGGAGGTCACGTGGAAGGCACTGCTTCAGGCAAAGAGGAAGAGGAGAGAGGAAGGCTGTGCCTCAGGGCCTGGAGCACCACAGCCACTTCCTGTCCAGTGTCCAGTGCAAAAAAAAAACCAACTCAGTAAGAAGATGCTCAAGTCCCCACCGTCCTTCTGGGGCTGAATCCACCTGCCCATGGAACAGACCCTGAAGGGAGAAAAGCCCTGAGCTCTTAGGTCAGGCAGGAACAGCCCTGCCGTGGATGAAGGTGACACTGTGGCACCCTGCACTGGACCTGAGGAGGGGCTGAGACGCGAGAGGTGGGGGATGGGAGCGGAGGAAACTCAGACACAGCGAGATGAAGGAACGTGTCCAAGGCCACACAGCTTCTTGCAAATCTGCTTCCACGGCCTCTGCTCCCTGGCTGGGCAACTAAGGTGCCTGCATCCGGCCCTGACCCTGCTCTAGGGGTCCAGAGTCCAGGCACTGGATTGAACCTGACCTCAGAGGTGGGGATGGGGGTGATTGGACCCCTCGCAGGCCACGTCCTCTCCCTGCCAAGCAGCCCCCAGTTGCCCCGAGGTTGTTGCAAGACCACCGGTAGCCGTCCGCGGGCTTGGTGAAGGGCAAGCTAGACAAATGCAGCGGCCTTGTCTTCGCCATCTTGACTGCGCCATCCCCAGGGACTCACTGCCTGGCTCGCAGACATAGCCCTTCCTCCAACAAGATGATTCTGTTTACTCAAAGATACCTTTGTGAACATCTGATGCCTAATTTATGAGGTGAGCAGGCGGGCAGCAGCGTGCCCTCCCCCATCCCTCTCCTTATTAAACTGTTTGTGATCCAATAAGTCACGGTAAGACACTCCGTTCCAAAGAGCTCTCACTCCCTCCCTCGCTGACATTTGGAGGGAGCCAGAAGTGTCCAGGCTAGCCCTTGGCACAACAGGAGCTCCTGGAATGTCAGAAGGGCTTGGGCGCAGTTAATCCATGCTGCCTGCCCCTTCCTCTGCCAGTAGGGAGACTGAGGCCCAGAGGGAGCCTCGCAAACAAGTGAGGTGTCGAAGCCACAGGGTCACAGTGACGCTCACCTGCGTGGGATGTGCACACGCACTCACACCGGCCACACACTTCAGCACCATGCAGAGATGCTGAGGATCCCGGGCCAGCCCCTGGGTACAGCAGAAAGTCAGAGGACTGGTGTTTTTCTCCTTTTCAGTACAAGGCTGTGAGCAGCCAGGCCTCAAGCCCCAGGTCATTCTCAGCCAGCCCAGCCACCCTCAGAAGCTGCTTCAGAGCTGAGCATTTGGCCACAAGATGCTGTCACCTCAGGCTGTGGCCAGGCTGCCTTTTCTGGGCCACCATCTGTGGCTCTGGGAGGCCCAGCCAGCTGCTCCCAAATCCCAGAACTTCTTAACCTTCAGGTCCCCTTTGTGAAATGGTTTGACCCCAAGGGAGTTGAGAGGCTTGGCCCCCCAGGGTGCTCTGTCCCTCTGTCCTGCAAGGCACCCTGCCGCAGAGAATCTGCCACATCCCTGGGGGACAGAGCACCCAGGGGAGCCGAGCCTCTCCAAGACCCCACACCTGGGTTTGGTGGCTCTTCTCATCGTTCAGAGTCCCCAGAAGGCGAGGGGAGCCCCCCAGCGATACAGAGATCCCGAGCCTCTGCAGAGCTGCTGGCCTTCTTCAGGGGACCCTGTTCCCTGGAGACCGAAAGGAGGGTGGCAGTGAGAGAGGGGTCTCCATGACAACATCTTGGAGAGTTAAGAAGGCTTCCTCACCATCCTAGCCAATGAAAGCGCCATTCCCAGGGCCCCTACTGTGCACCATGGCCTGCTCTAAGGGTGCTCAGGACAGGCAGGGTGGGAGATGAGGGATCTACTCTCCCCTGGAAAGGGCTCCCGTCTGCAAAACATTACACAGGCTTCACCCAAAGCAGGCCTGGCCGTGGGCCCCCACACAGTAGGCGGTCGGTGGACACTTGCTGAACGGATGAGGAGGGGACAGGAGCACATTAACACCCATCGACAGAGCACCTTTCATCTCACAATGGGCTGTGCTGATGGCTGGTTCTGGCTTGAGGATGGGGGGCTGCTCTGGGGGCTGCTGAGTGTGTGGACACAGCTGGGGGGAGGAGAATGTGCCCTGAGCCATAGCCACAGGCTCCAAGGCCTCCGAGCTAACAGCTTGAGGAAGGGCGGGGGGATGGGGTCAAAACCCAGTTTGCATCTACTGGGCATGGAGTCGGTTTCCTGAGAGGATGGGGGTGTGACACACAGTGGGGTCCTTGCTTAGAGGCGGGGGGCCTCTGGGTGCTGACGGCAAAGCAACTGCATAACTCAGACCAACCCTGCCCCAGGCATAAGCCCCTCCCAGGTGTTTGAGGATTAGACATTGGGAAAGAGAGGCCAGGACCGGAGGAGGGGATGGGGATGGGGCACAGCCCCCTCAGGACCTCCGGGAATGGGTTTGACAATGGACCTGCACCCAGAGGACAGGCAATGGTGGTTGGGGACCTCGTTGCCTGGGGGGCAGTCTGGTGTACACAGCAGTCATCCACAGTGATTGTTCCCCAGGCACCTGCTCCTGCCAGGGCCTCGGGCCAGCGCTCTCCCCCACTTCCTATGGGGTCACCACCGAGAGGAGATTCGGCAACCCCAGACCGCTTCCCCCATGCCTCTGAGCGAGCGGCCGTTGCAGGCACGAACACCATGCAGGGCACAGCCACATTTCACAGCCATGCCACGCGCCGGGGAGGCCCACTTCCGCCCTAACGACAGAGAGGGAGCGGAGGGACAGGAGGATAAATCCCTGCCTGCTCTTCGAGGGGCACTTAAATCCTCTCTGAGAATGGCCCCACTCTGCTGGGCTTAAGGAGACAGATCTGGGCTCAGCGTGATGGAGGACAGGGAGCGGGAGGATTCCAGCGGGGCGCGGAGGGGGGTGAGCCCCAGGAGGCCTCTAGGAGAAGGCACATTCTTCAAGGGCCAAGAGAGGAAACCGAGCAGCAAGAAGAACGAAACAGGGACCTCTGGAGCCAGTGTTCCAGGTCTGAGGACTCCAGAATTCCTGGTGAAGCTGTGTCTACTCTCGGATGCCACAGTCCCAGGCACAGGACAGCCACGGGCTTCCAGGGCCCTCAGCGTGGACCCATTTCCCTGCTGGAGGACCTGGCCTTGGAAGGCCTTTGAAGAGATACAGAGGGAGTGAGCGCCATGGGTGGCCCAGCCCATCACCAGCCCCAGGCAGGAGTGCAGTGGACCAACATCTGCTGGAGGAGCTGGCCTTGGAGGGCCTTTGAAGAGATACAGAGGGAGTGAGCACCATGGGTGGCCTGGCCTGTCACCAGCCCCAGGCAGGACTACAGCCCTGTTACGGTGTGTTCCCAGATGACAGACTCTGGATCATGTCCTCAGGCACCATGGAAACAGCTTCCACAGCCCCAAGAGAGTGCTGTGGCCAGGCCTGAGCCAGACCACACAGCTCTCCTTCCTTCGAGGACTAGATCCTGGGGCTTTGGGTGCCCTGGAATCAGCCGCTCTCACTGCAAAGTTCCCCTGTGTGTCCCAGGGCTGGGCCCCCTAAATAACACCAGCCCTGGGTCACAGCCATGGTGCTTGTTATCTGCAGGGTGCCTTCAGCCAAGTGCCCTCCCATCCTTCCCACCCTCTAGCGCAGTCTTTCCATCTGCCTCTCTAGACAAAGGGTCAGGAACCGTCTCAGGGGTAACGCATAGAGTTGATGGAGCATCAGAAGGAGATTGTCCTGCCCTGGGTCATACGGCTAGAAGGTAGCAGGGTCGGGGCCCTTCCCCGGCTCTCAGGTCCTAGACCCAGAAGGAAGGAAGAGAAGCAGCGTCTGTTCAGCTACTCAGAGTGAAACTGCAGGGCTGATGGGTGGGGTCAGGAGCTGCCGCATGCTGCGGAGAGTCCAGGCTGGGAGAGTTTCAGGGATCATTCCCCAGCTTCCTCCTGCAGAGGAGTCCCAGATCCAGGTGTGGAAGGGGAGCCCGGGACAGCGTCCGACCATGAGGAGGGCTGCTGGGAACCAGCCCAAGCTCCTCTCCACCACTCTTCCACAAAAATGTCTACAAATGGTGATCGTTCTCTTAATTCTCAGCTCCTCTGACAGCGCCAGCATGCTGCCTCCACTGGACCTGACCCCCATGGTGATGCCATGCACACCCTCACTGCCTCTGGCCCCAGGCCCTGCTGTGTACCCGCAGCTCACTCTGTCCCCACGGCCAAGCCGGGCAACTCAGAGCCCCACCTTCCCCAGTTGTGAGGTGGGGGTGAAAGTCATCCCTGCCAGGAGACTGGAGGCTAGAATGGGCTCGTGTGCAAAAACCCTCCAAGCAGGACCTGGCGTCTGGAATAATTCCTGCCCTCACTCTCCCCTCCCAGTTCCCATCACAAACCAGATACAAACTAAGCTGGCCCTCAGCGTCCAGAGCCTTCTTCAAGCTGACGGAAGAGCCAGAGAGGCCTCACCCGGACCCCCACAGCCCGGGAGGACCCCCTGCTCTGCCAGAGCATCTTGGGTGGGGTCCCAGGAGTCCCTGTGCATAAGCACCTCCCACTGCAGAACAGAGGAGCGGGTTTCTTGGTTTCTTGGACAGGAGTCCTGGGCTTGGCCTGAGGCAGGATGTGGGTGCAGTCAGCACCTGGCTTTAGGCACTGCACCTGCTTTAACCCTCAGCACCTCGACTTGAGGCAGGTATATTCCAACCCCACACCGCAAAGGGGAGTGCTGAGGCCCAGAGAGGATGGGAGCAGCTCACACACACAGCTTGGGGGCCCCACCGTCAGGATCTGAACCTCATTGTGTTTCCCAACTACTGAATCCAAATGAACCCGCCCACCCCACTCGGGGAACCTGTCCAGCCTCTCCATACACAAGTTGGTTCTCCTCTCTGCCGTCTGTCTCCAGCACTCACTGGAAGGCACTGCAGGCAGGGCAGGAGGAGCCTGGCAGGCAACTGCTGGAGGAGCAGACTGGCATGTGGACACAGTGTCCCTGCCATGGCTGGCTTCTCTGGGAGGAAGGCTGGGGCCCAGCACACTGGGAAGAGCCGGGCCCCCTGGAAGCTTGGCTGCAGGGAGGAAGGCTCTGTGCTCACCTAGAAATTGCCCCTTGTTCAGGCCCAGGCCTGCAAACTCGCCCATCCCTGCCCATGGGCTGGTTCCGGATCCTTTCCTGGAGGAGGGGTCAAGAGGGCGGGTGTGCTTGGGACGGGCAGGCCAGGCCATTCGCCCATTCATTTATTGACAGACATTGTGTGAGCCCCTGTTTTGTGTCATCAGAGTATGGTTCTGGGGACCCAGTAGAGACCGAGGCAGACACTGCCCCTGCCTACCTGAAGGTTGGCCAGTGGAGGTAGAGTGTCAGGTGGTCGTTAATGCCCCATGGAGGGGGCGTGCCAGGAGCCGGGCAAAGGGCACTGGACGCAGCCAGCACACTATGTCTGCAAAGCCCCTGCTCCACCCACAGAGATTTGTATGGTTTCAATACCTGTCTTTCCCCAAAGTCCCACAATGGCTGAGCCTGTGTCCACTCTTGCTCCCCATGGTAACCCTTCTTCACACACTAGCACACTAACACAGCCCCGGGCACAGCCACAGCCAGCAAGATTTGCTCCCTGGCTAAGAATGAAAGGGGAGACCCCAGCCCCATGTCTGGGTGGGGGCACAGGGCCAAGTATGGGCAGCCCAGGAGGAATTCTCAGTGTTGTGGGTGGAGCTGTGTGGTCCTCAGGGCTGGGCTGGGGAGAAGGAGGTTGAACACCAGCCATGGGTGTGGGTTGGGGCTGGGGTACGAGGTGAGGTTTCTGCAAGGCTCAATATAGGCAGGAGATGTGATGAGGAGCCCCAGAAAGGTGAGGCAGGAGGGAAACTGTGAAGGATTTTCAGCCGAGGTGTGAGAAATGTGGAGCCGTGAGCTATGAAGGGGCCACTAGAGAACAGGTGCTCAGCACACTCACCCCCTATGCACAGGCACAGCCTGCACCTTCCCATGTGGCCAAGGCAGGAGAGGTGGCCTCCAGGTTCAGGGCTCGGAGAGAATGCAGGCACCTGGGCAAGGAGGGAGAGGTGGGCCTCCCAGGGGAGCTGTTCCAGGGAGGGGAAGGTCTAGAGAAGGGAGCCGTGGTGGGGCTGGAGCTTTCAGGAGGAGGACAGCTGCAGGGGCCTGTGGACCTGGAGCTGGTGAGGCACCAGGAGGGTGTCAGCAGGGGTGGGACTTGGGCAGGCTTGGTTTTGGACTTGATGGAACAGAGACACCAGCAGTCAGGTTGATAACAGGCCCAGCCAGCAGAGGAAAGTGACAGCAAGGGGAGTGCCAATCTCCAGGGTGAGGAAGCAGGGCTGGAATGCCAGCGCCTCTCCTCCTCCCACTAGTGGCCTGTCCTGTCCACATGGAGCAAACTCCACATGGGCCCTCGGTGGCTCAGGTTCCAGAGCAGGGCCGATCCAACGCGCAGAGGACAGGGGTTTCAGGAGCTCCCAGTAGCCAGGCTGGCTTTGGCTCAGTTCCAGGGGAAGGTCTCCAGTGAGATGCTCGCAGCAATGACAGCAGGTCACAGCAGCAGGGGGCTGGGCTGGCACAGGGCCCTGGAGGCCCCTTAGAGGTGCTGGGTGGCAGGGAGATCCAGACACTTCAGGGAAAGGCAGCTGAGAAGGCAGAGGTGAGAGGAGCTGACCTAGGCCTCCAGACAGCAGGAACGCGGCCCCCTGCAGGGGTAGGGTCCAGGGGCTGCAGCCACATGCACCACCAGCAACTGCATTTGGTTTTAATAAAATGCTGCAAGTTCGGTTGGCAAGCCACTGTGAGCCAGGAATGTCCACACACTTCTCAGAGGCCGAGACGTCTTGAGGGAAAGGTCCTGTCATTCTCTTTTTCCAGAGAAAGAAGTGGAAGCTCAGAGAGGATCCATCACTTGCCCCAGCTGGCAGAGCTCCAGTGACAGAGCTGCAGGATCAGCTGCTCTTGTGGGCACTGTCCTTCCCCTAACCGGGCTGCCTCCTCTGGGGTCCCCATGCCTTCCTCTTCAGACACAGACGCTGTCTTTCCCCTAACCAGGCTGTCCCTCACCCCGTGGGCCCCAGGCCTTCCTCCTCAGACACAGACTCTGTCCATCCCCACATCGGCTCCGACCACCTGAGTCTGGAGGACCAGGGTGAGACCGTCCAGCACCATGGACAGTAGTCCTGGTTCTGCCCCAGCAGTAGGAAGGAGGAGGATCCTCAGCAAGGATCGCCCATAGGCAGGGCCAGGTCCCAAGTTCTCCAAGGTTCCCAGAGGCTGTTTCTATGGAGCACTGAGCTGGGGTCTCATTTTCAAAGAACGCTGGTGCTGCTCCCCAGGGCGCCACAAAGACCAGGCGACATTCGGGGGCAGGCAGAGGCATGGAAGAAGCAAAAGGCATTGAGAGACACAATCAGGGTCTCATTACCATTTTGATTGCAGCAGCTCCCCCAGCGCCCTGGCCCGGACACGCGAACACACACTCAATCCAGAGGCGAAGACTGAGCCAGGGTGAGGAGAGAAAAAATGGAGCAAAACAGACTGATTTTAATAATGCTAAAAATAACCGTGTCAATACTCCCTCTGTCTGGGGAGCCACGGATCATTTTCTAAGGCACCTTCCTGTCTTCCTTCTCCATGGCTGGTAGCAAGAACCCTGGAGTGGATTCAGGCCACCCCCCACCCTCCCCAGCTTCCAGACCAAGCTCTTCTGAGCCACTCATGGGATCTTGCATGAAGGACTTCACCCAGCGGGATCCCAGTGCCCCTCTCTGCACAAAGGAGGTGGCAACGCTAGCTCTATGTACCTCTGAGAGACACAGGAAGAGCTGGAGTCCTTGGAGGGTGAGTCTCTCATTTAACAGATGAGCAAATTGAGGCATGAAGATGGGGGCGAGGGGGCCACTCAAGATGGAGAGGGATCTGGTGCATCTGCACCCTGGGAAAGCCAGGGTGATGTCCCCCATGAAGGAAACAGCTGCTCACACAGCTCACACAGACCCTCCCAGCAGCCCCACAGGAGGCCAAATGTGGATCAGGCAACCCAGTGTTAGAGATGAGGAAGTCAAGGCCCAAAGGGAGTTCTGGCCTGGCCCAGGTCAGCAGGGCTCAACCCCAGCCTCTCGACTCCCACAAAGACCTTCTCCAAACAGGCAGTGCCAGTGGACCCTTGAGGCGGCAGTGCCTGACCAATACAACATGCGTGACTGAGGTCTGGATCCAAGAGGGTCACATCCCTTCCCCACCCAGCTGTCTCTCTCAGCACTATCCCTGGATGGTCTGGACATTGTCCTCTTCTGTCACTCCTGGCTGGCCCCTGTTTTATCACAAGTGCTGGTGTGGCTCTGCCCTCTATGAAGCCAGATGGCCACCCTCCATAGCCAGACCACTTGCTGGGATCTAGCTGGCCTTGCCTGTGACCAGCCCCACCACTAACCACTCTCCCAGCAGCTCCTCCAACCTCCCTGAAGCATGAGGACACCAGCACTTCCTGGACACTTGCCACGGCCCCTGCATAAGCCTATCACCACCAACCAGACACAGAAGCCCAGGCCCAGAGAGGGTTTGCCCAGCCCCTGGGCGGGAGGCATGGGAAACTGCATTTTGAGACCTGGCAGGACACTCACAGCCCTCCCGGGGTTGCAACACATTGACTTTCAGATTCCCACACTTCCCCTGGGCCCTCCACCCTCTGAACTACTAGCTCCTTCCCCAACGCCCCTGTGCATCTCTGCACCATCTTCCTTCTACCTCCTATAATGTTTTCCCCTTCCTCTTTCTGCCGATTTCTTATTCCATCCTCAAGTTCCAGCTAAATGTCACCTCTTCTGTGAGGTCTTCCCGGATAGCCCCTGGCAGAGCTGGCTTCTCTCCCCTGTGAGAGCCTACCCAGTTTACCCAGATCTCCACCATGACCACTGCTGACTGTGTCATAATGGGCAGCCAGGCGCTCTTATCTAACAGTCTGTAGACACTCCTCTCAGTCATTCAATGTCTGTATTACCTTGGAGAAATTATTCAACCTCTCCATGTCTCAGTATCTTCAGCTAAAATGTGGCTTTTGGTAGACCTGTTCAAGCCTTGCAGAAGACTTAGAATACTACCTGGCAGATGTCGTGTGCTCAAAAAATGTTAATTACTACTGCTGTCAGCAACATCACCACCACCATCATCACCACCATCACCACCATCACCATCATCACCACCATCACCATCATCATCATCACCATTACCATCATCACCACCATCACCATCATCACCACCATCACCATCATCATCACCATCACCACCATCACCATCATCATCACCATCACCACCATCACCACCACCATCACCATCACCATCATCACCACCATCACCATCACTACCACCATCACCATCATCATCACCATCACCACCATCACCATCATCATCACCATCACCACCATCATCATCACCATCACCACCATCACCATCATCACCATCACCATCACCACCACCATCACCATCACCATCATCACCACCATCACCATCACTACCACCATCATCACCACCACCACCATCACCACTGTCACCATCACCACCACCGTCATCACCACTACCATCATCACCATCACTATCACCACCACCACCACCATCACCATCATCACCATCACCATCACCACCACCATCACCACCACCACCATCACCATCACCATCACCACCACCACCATCATCACCACCACCACCACCATCATCACCACCAGCATCATCACCACCATGACCATCACCACCACCACCATCATCACCATCACCATCACCACCACCACCACCACCATCATCACCACCACCATCATCACCACCATCATCACCATCACCATCACCACCACCACCATAATCACCACCACCGTCACCATCACCACCATCACCATCACCACCACCACCATCATCACCACCACCACCACCACCACCATCATCACCACCACCATCATCACTACCATCACCATCACCACCACCACCATCACCACCATCACCATCACCACCATCACCACCACCACCACCACCATCATCACCATCACCATCACCACCATCACCACCACCATCAGTAGCAGCATCTCTCTTACTTGACTTTCCAGCTCCTCGCATGTAAGGAATATGCACAAGTCATCTTTGTCTCTCTAGACTGGTGCCCTGGCACATAGTAGGTGCTTCTAACCTTGTTAGATGATAAGGTGGACAGGCAGGTGGGCATGTGGATAAATGAATACATGAAGGGGCAGGTAGACGGTTGAATGAGTGGCTGAAAGGATGGGTGGGTGTGTGGGTAAAGAGGGACGGGATGGATGAATGAGTCAGTGAATGAGTGAGTGCACCGCTGTAAGAAGCGCAGATGGGTGGCTGAGTTGGTCCCTCCCACACCCAGGCTTCAGATGCTGAGCCGCTTAGTAACAGCAGACATCACAGTGTCCCCATGGAGCCATGATATTAAAATCCCTGAAGGCTGCGTTGTCAATATCCGGGGGAGATTATCTCTGGAGCCATCAGCAGCAGGAGTGGGCCTCCCACTTCCTGGGCCCTCAGTTCTGCTGGGGCAGATGACACCTCCCTTTCTGAGCTTCTGCAGAGGGACCAAGCCATGCCTCCAGAGTCCTGCGGGTTCCAGCTCACTGGGCTGGGCAGTTCCTTCCTGCTTCAGACCCTAGGGGAAATCTAGGGGTGTGTCGGGACCGGGGCAGTCAGCACCCTGGCTGACATGGTCCCCACCCACCCACACCCAGGCCTTCCATCCTCCCTCTGAAAAGCTCTGTAGCATGGGTTTTCCTCTGTCCCCGCCATCGCTCCTGTCCAGCCTCTTGCCAGCCTCCAGGTACCTCTGTCCCCACTCCTCACGGCTCTGCTGCTGGGGGAGCCCAGAGCTCCCATCCCCTACTGAAAAAACCACATGTGAAGTGAAGTGGGCAGATGGCAGCCCAGCTCTTTGGTCCCCCACCCAACCCCCAGGGCCACCACAGGGCTTGCTTCTGCATTGGGTCCTACTTTGGGCGGGACCCCTTCACATCCTCAAAATTAGCAAGCACCTCCGAAAGCATTTGTTTGTGTAGGTTTTATTTATCCATGTTGATGGTGTTAGAAACAAAATATACATTAAAAATGTTAACTCATTTGAAAATTACATATTGATGCATATAACATGTTTTTATGAAGCTGTGTTTTCTAAACCGCCCCCCATGACCCCGCCAAAAAAAAAAAAAAAGTGAGAAGCAGGATCAGTGCTGCATTGTTGCTGATCTTTCTGAATAGCAGCCACTGGAATCTCAGGTCTGCCCTGTGTTCAGCCTATTGCCACGTGTAGCTTTGGTTGAAGTTGATGAAAAAATCCAGGACCTTGTGTGTTCCCTGAAAAGGTCATGGGGACCCCAGAGGCCTTGGGGTTTTGGGAGGATGAAATGACATAATGTATATTATTTGCAGAACGCCACACCTGATTCCCAGGGGTGACTCAGGAAACAACATGAGGATGGCACTGGGAACCAACAACCCCCACTATCTCCCATGCCATCCCCACTCCGTGGCCTACCCTTTGTTGCCCCCACACACTCACCCCCTCCCTCCATGCAGGCGTCCTGGATTGACTACAGCTCCTTCTTCCTCCCACACTTGCCTCCTGGTGGTCAAGACTCACTTCCAGTGACCCCTCCTTCCTCCCACACGGCCCTATTGTCCCCTGCTCCTGGGCTTGCCCCCATCACCTCGAGACCCACAGGGGAAGGACAGCGTTACTTCCACCAACACCGCGTAGTGGGCACAGTGATCAAGAGGTTCCTTCTGGGCTCAGGCAGGCCTGGTTGTGTGAGTTCACATGAGCCTCGAGGTTAACGTCCATCAGCCATCAGGCAGGGATAATAGCCTCGGCCTGATGGGGTCCCAGTGAGTAGTGGGTAAATGACCCATTTGGATTCTCGGCACACTCTGAACATGTAGTGTCGGCCTTCAAGGCATCTGAGGCCCCTGTCCTCATGGAGTTAGTATGATGGGGGGAGGCAGACATGGAACCAACACCCAGAGAGAAGAGTGGGGGGGTGACCACCCAGGTTAGGGCAGACACCACGGAGATGGGAGTGGTGGGGGATGAAGCCCTGGAGGTTGAGAGGCCCCCGGGAAGGAAGGGGAGCCGGGCAGATCCCAGGGAGGCACTGAGGAATCTAAACACAGAGACAAGCCTTAGACGGAAAGGGGTGAAGAATCCTGAGAGCAAGTCCCACCCAGAGCTGCGGTGTGAAGGGCCTGCTGGGGTCACAGGGAGCCGGGGTTCCCCAGGTAAGAGGCCCAGACTGGAGCAGGCAGTGGGAGGGACAGCGCACCCCCGAGGCTTGGGGGGTGAGTCGTCAGGACACCAGGAGGGTCGGTCTATGCCAAGGCCCCTGCCTGTCCAGCATTCCTGCATGGAGCAGGGGGCTCAGAACATACGTATCCAGGGAATGAATTCATTCCCCTTAGAAAAGTCATGACAGCAGTAACAATCACCCCCTAAAGCCATGTGCATATTGGCCCCACACCACCGGGTGACTGTCCACTTGTACAAGCACGTGGCTCTGGGAGTCACCACCCTCCCAGGCCTGTTCCTGGGCCCCAGCTGGGCTGGAGCCAGTTCCCCCAGTTTCCCTGGTCCCCAGCCCCTCCAGGTCCTCCCAGGCTCTCCCAGGCTCCATGTCCATACAAAGCCCCCAAGGCACACAGACACCCCAGGCCTGGCTCTGTGCACACGTGTGTTTGTTCTCATGATTGGACGGCAAGTCCCTGGAAGGAGGAGCTGGGTGCATCATCTGGTGCTGTGTGGCCTGGCCCAGGACAGGGACCAGGACCAATTTGCCTGGAGGGCCAGGCACACAGGGCAGGGAACTGAGCACAGCAGGCTGGGGACTGACTGCGGCTCTGGGGGCAAGGGAGGAGGAGGAACCAAAGAGACGGAGAGAGGCCTTCACCCCCGTCCTCCGCCTCATCCTCTGCCCTCCCTCTGCACCAGCCTGGCCATCAGTGAGGAGCCTTTGTCCAGCCAGTACCTTTGCAGAGCGACCTCCTAGGTGCTCTCCAAGGAAACCCACACCCCCTCAAGACCAGAATGGCAACTTCTTCTCACAGCCCCTCCAGAGACACCCTCTTCCCTTACCATGCTCTTCCATCCTGCACTTCACACATAACTGCTAAGCAACTCTGCACACCAGGGGTGAGCAGGAGGACCATGAGCCACGCTGAGCTGGGGAGGTGATGCCCCTCCCCGGGGCCCTGTACCTGTCCTCTGCTGTCACTCAGGCACACTTGTATCGCCACAAGCAATAACCTGCTGTGGTGCCCACCATCACACTGAGGCTAAGTAGAGAAAGGATGGCATCTTCAAGCTAGTCCATGCCCCAGGCCTGGCACATAGTAGTTGCTCAACAAAGCAAGGGAGAGAGACATAGAGGGAGGGAGGAAGGGAGGGACAGGCAGCAGCTGGGCTTTCTCTGCTGAGACCGCCTTCCTCTGGGCTGGCTGTCCGTCGAGGCTGGCTAAGCCACCCTGATCTCTGAGTCAGCAAGAGGCTGCATGTGTGCGTGGGGCTGCGGGTGGCGGGCGGTGGGCTGAGACATTCTCATGCCAAGCAGGCTCTGCTCTGTCCTCGCCACCCGCACAGTTCTCACTGCCGCTTCTGAAAATGTCAACTTCTTATCTCGCCAGAATTTTTCCTGACTTGGAGAATTCAATAAAGCAGCTGAGTAACACTTAAAATAATAATGAAGCTCTGTATTTCTGCAACTCCCGGCTGGCTCTGGAGAGCCGGGGCTGCCTTTCCACGATGATCAATCTTCATTTTCACACCAGGCAGACAGCTCTGCTGGGCTGGGCTGGGCTGGCCCTGCGGCCCAAGGGAATTGGCAGGTCCCCGGGATGCCGAGGCTCCCACCTGCCGATCAGAACGCTCGTGAGAGGGGAGGCCGCCGAGGCGCGGCTTAAGGGTCCCAAGTTTCCCCTACATAGCGACCTGCCCCCCAATCCAGCCCACCCCACTTTCCGCTCATGCTGCCCTCTGACCCTCGCCCCATGCCCTCCCGTCCACCCCACTGACCCTCCAAAGCCCAGCTTAGGGCTCAGTTGGCCCTCCCTGACCCCCGGACTTTGGACAGGCTGGGCAGAGCCGTACCCCAGGTCCATCCAAGCAGCATTTACAACCTGGGTGGGAGGAGGGTTGGATTGCCAATTCTTCCTGTCTGCAGAGGGTAGAAACAAGGCCCAGAGCGGGGCCCTCGCCCTCACCAGCTGCCGGTCATGCGCTCCACAGGTATCATGTGCTGAGCACAGGGAGCGAGGCCTGGAAGATGGGGCTCGCTCAGGACCCTAGGGCTGCCAATGGCTGACCCCAAGCAGGGAGTGGACTTTCTGCTGAGATCTGGTAGTCTTTTCTGACCTCCCTGTGGGTGGGACGCTGCTCTGAGGGGCCTGGGCCCTGACAGAGGTGGACCTGCCTCGGGGTGGCCCAGGCAACGTGGGAGGGGACTAGGCAGGCAAGGCCTCCGGTCCCAACTCCTCTGCTGCCGCTGCCCCTCTGTGCACTTGGTCAAGTTCCTCGGCCTCCAGGAGCCTCGTTGTGCTCTCCTGCAAATAGGGACAAGGTGGTCTCCTCCAGCGGGGCACCGGGGGTGCTTGCAGATGCCTGGTCACTGCCCTCCCACTCACCAAGCCCTGTCACACGGAGCTGCGGCTGGATCCGCCCTTTCCTCACCGCTCACACTCCATCCCGCAGGACCCAGCACTGCTTGGTTTGAATCTCCTCCAATTTGTCAACAATCTTCTCAGATAGAGCTCTTATTGAATGCCTGCAAATTGACTCCCGGGATAACGAGAACTAATTAATCTTCCTTCCTCCCTCCAGAACCTAGCCAACATCGATGGGGGCCACCCCTCACTGACTCTGTCTTTGGGGACAGGGCAAGATCAGGCAAGGAAGGGCCCAGCTTAGAGGGCAGGCCTCAGGGCCTGGAGCAGGTGGGACGCTCTGGGCCGGAGACCCCATCCTAGCCTGGCCCTGCCTTGGGCTCACGCTCAGCCTGGGGAAAGCCCAGCCCACCTCTTCATCTGGGAAAAAAATGAGCCCAGGTCCGACTCCTTCCCAAGGTCGCTTAGTGTTCAAATGGGACAATAGGCGCTTTAAAAATCCTCCAGGGAGGTAGAAAAGCCACACAAATGGGAGAGGTATTATGAAGCTACGTTGCCTGGGATGTGGTAAATCAACGTTTAAAATACAATCAAGTCTGTAAATAAGCATCTAGGGACACAATCCTGCACATCCGCTGACATATTGTCCAGGCTGCTTTCATGCTGCCAGGCAGAGCTGAGGATTCCAACAGAGACCGGGTGGTCCACAGAGCCAAAAATACTGTTTGGCTGGTGGCAGAGCAGCCCTGCTTTAGACTTGGAGGCAGAGGGGTTCCCCTGAGTCTCCCTGGCCCCATGCAGTGCAGCCTCCGTCCCTGGAGCTCCCAGGGCCCTGGGCAAAAGCCCCTACCCTCTCCCACCCCCAGGTCCTCCAGTTAAGGAGCTCTGCCTGCCTCAGGGCCTGCAGCTGCTGCGGGGGGCCCCAGTGTGGCCCAAGGGTGGATCTGTCCTGCCATGCCTGGGCCTGTGGGGGCCCCACCCCAGCCATGGACAGATCGCTCCCTCACCCGCTTCCCCAGGTCATAGCCAGGACTCAGCCTCCTCTTCCGGCCAGCCCTCCAGGCCGTCCCAGGGACCAGGGTGGCTGACCGTGTAGCGACAAACCTCAGACACAAGCAGGTCCTGAATAGCTCCTTAAGGACACAGCTGGGATTTCTAGATCCTCTGAAATCAGAAGCAGTTTCCAGGGTCTCTCACAGGGGGAAAGGAGTTATCTGTGGGCCAAAAATGATCTCAGATACTGAGGGGAGTCCTGGGAGAGCAAGAGCCCCCACAGAGGCCTCCTTCTTTCATGGTGGCCAGGTCCTTAGGCAAAAAGGCAGCCTCTAAAGCCCTGCCTGGGCTCACTCCCCAACCCAGGGACTCAGGAGGAGACCAGGAGGGAAGTAGAGGAGGCAGAGGAGAAGGCCTGGAGTTCCTGGGGTTGAGGGGTCCATGGGGGGACGCAGGGGGCAGGCATTAGGCAGGTGTGGAGAGAAAGCCAGCCCCCGTCTGTGGATGGCGGGGTCTGATCACCACTCACACGGTCAACCATGGTGATTCTGCTCACGGCAGTGTCTGCTGACCCATACACAGCAGAGCAGCGGGACCCCTGCTCCCCAAAGCTCCCATTCACGCTGTGGTGTGGGGAGGGGGGTGCCATCCATCAACCAACCCAGGAGTGACATGGACAGGAATCAATCTGTGATGGACGTGGTCCAAGCAGGTGGGGAGTGGGCGGGGACCCTGGCCCTCTGGGGGTCGAGGAAAGCTCCACAGAGGAGTGACAAGGATGGACAACAGGATGCTGAGCTGGGCTAGTGAATGTCAGGTGGAGGGGAGGACGTGAGGAGGTCACCTCCCTTCCCAGAGGACACAGCAGATTCAAAGGCATGAGGCTGAGGCAGGAGCAGAAGCAGGAGAGGAGGGAGAGGGAAAGTGGGGGGAGGGACAGGGCACATGGGGTCTGGGGTCAGGGGTCATCCCAGCAGGGGACTATCAGCACCACCAGGTGTGTGCGCTCACCCGCCTGGAGACCCCTTGGGGCATCTTGCAGTGGTCCAGAGGTGAACGAAAGAAAGGGACTGAGTCAAAGGACATTTTGGATTGGTGCTTGTCATCCCAGCCAACCCATCAAAAACAGCGACAAAAACACATGTGGAAGAAATGGGGCTTGGGTGTCATCTGAAGCCAGCTCTCTGAGTCACCTGCTCCCCTCCCTCCTCAGTGAGCCTGGGATAGAAAAATACCTCTCCCCCTCCGGCAGCCCAGCCCTTCCTCCTCACTCAGCTGTGTGTCGCTAAGTGATATTACCAGCGATTACGTGCGTGGCAGTCGCAGACACCAGTTACTGCTGCCTAATTGGGTCATACTTTTGACAAATGTGTCATTCTGGAGATCCTGACTGCAGAAGGATCCCAACAATCTCAGCCTCGGAACTGCCTTGCCCCTCTGCTCATCTCCCTGGCCCCTCCTCCGTGTCCTTTGCTTTCAGCTTCGTTTCCTTGTCGGACCCTCTGTTTCCTGCAGCCCTGGGGACCCCTAACCCACCCTGCTGGGCACATGAAGTGCTTGGCAAATGTCTGTGTGGCATTCGAGGGACTGAGGCTGGGGGAGGGAGTGGCGGCTCAGAGATCCAGAGCCTAGCCCCACCAGGAGGCAGGTAGAGTGAGGAGGGAGCCCCACTACCCAAGGAGGAATCCAGCACCAGCTCCCACACACCCAGGGCATCAGCTCCTTGTAGGTCGAGAGAGCAGCCAGTGGCTGCAGGGCACCACAGAGTGTATAAAACTCATTCACACCCACCCCCTTATATCATCCTAGGATGTTCAAGCTGGACAGCACTTCAGCAGCCATTGAGTGCAGTCAACCGCGATATCAGAGGGAAATAGAAATATATTCCCACATCACACATCAGGGGAGGAGAGTGCAGTGGTGAGGCCCATCTACCCATCCTCTCCCCATCATCTCCCCATCATCTCCACATCATCTCCACATCATGCCTCATCATATCCCCATCATCTCCACATCATCTCCCCATCTCCCCATCATCTCATCATCTCCCCATCATCTCCCCATCATTTCCCCATCTCTCCATCATCTCCCCATCTCTCCATCATCTCCCCATCATATCCCCATCATCTCCTCATCATATCCCCATCATCTCCCCATCATCTCCACCTCATCTCCACATCATGCCTCATCATATCCCCATCATCTCCACATCATACCCCCATCTCCCCATCATCTCTTCATCATCTCCCCATCATTTCCCCATCTCTCCATCATCTCCCCATCTCTCCATCATCTCCCCATCTCTCCATCATCTCCCCATCATCTCCCCATCATCCCCCCATCATATCCCCATCATCTCCCCATATCCCCATCGTCTCCTCATCAACTCATCATCTCCTCATCATCTCCTCATCATCTCCGCATCATGCCTCATCATCTCCCCATCATCTCCACATCATACCCCCATCTCCCCATCATCTCCTCATCATCTCCCCATCATCTCCCCATCTCTCCATCATCTCCCCATCTCTCCATCATCTCCCCATCTCTCCATCATCTCCCCATCGTCTCCCCATCATCTCCTCATCATATCTCCATCATCTCCCCATCATCTCCACCTCATCTCCACATCATGCCTCATCATATCCCCATCATCTCCACATCATACCCCCATCTCCCCATCATCTCATCATCTCCCCATCATCTCTTCATCATCTCCCCATCATTTCCCCATCTCTCCATCATTTCCCCATCTCTCCATCATCTCCCCATCATATCCCCATCATCTCCCCATATCCCCATCGTCTCCTCATCAACTCATCATCTCCTCATCATCTCCGCATCATGCCTCATCATATCCCCATCATCTCCACATCATCTCCCCATCTCCCCATCATCTCCTTATCATCTCCCCATCATCTCCCCATCATCTCCGCATCATTCCCCCATCATATCCCCAACATCTCCTCATCATCTCCCCATCATCTCCACATCATCTCCACATCATCTCCTCATCATCTCTCCATCATCTCCTCATCATCTCCCCATTTTCCTATCATCTGTTCAGCTCCCCTTCATCTCCCCATCTCCCCATCATCTCCACATCTCCTCATCTCCCCACCTCGCCATCTTTTCATCTCCCCATCTCTTCATCTCCTCCTCATCTCCCCATCTTCCTATCTCCCCATCACCTCTCTATCATCTCTCCATCTCTCCATGTTCTCATCTCTCCATGTCATCATCTCCCCATCTCCTCATCTCCCCCCATCTGCCCCTGTCTTGGAGCCCTATGCTCCTCACGCCAGGACAGCTTGAACCCCTCACCTCTTTACCTCTCAGGAAAGCCAGGCACTGGCAATACCAGTCCACTTAGATTGGGGAGTGGAGCTCCCTGGTGCTTATGTAGGGGTGTTTAGAGACTGAAGAGACCCAAATGGTTGTCAACTGTTGATTCACAGTATCACAATTATTACCATAATAAGTTTTGCACCTCAGAGAATGGCTGCACAGGATAAACATCTGTGTAGCTAAAAATAAAGACAACCAGGGGGTTCCAATTTATTTGGACTGTGGTGGACCTACAGATGGGCACTTTTTAAACTTTCCTTTTGATATTTTGTAACATCAGGACTGAGAGTCGCCTGGGTCAGGGAAGCCTTCAGGACAAGGCCATCCATGTCCCTGTCACAAGTCCTGAGGGGCTGTGGCTCTCCTGAAACACCTGTGCTACACTGCCCCCTCCCTTGAGGGCCACCCTTGCCTTCAGGGCAGCAGGCATGGCCACAGGAACGCTGGACATGTGGCTTATTCTAACCCTGCACAAAGTAGCTAGAATGATGGCACTTTCCCACTCTTTGGAGACAGATGGGCTGGCCCATGCGCAGGGGCTTTGGAGTCTAAAACTCCTGTCATGCATCCTGATTCCACCACTTCCAGGGTGGAGAACCTCTCTGGACCTCAGCCTGCCCGTCTGTAGAATGGGGTGATGAAGTACCCGTGCCCTGTGAGGATGCAGTGGGCGAGTGCTGCCTCTGAGAAGTCTCCACACAGCAAAGCCAGGCCCACCACAAACCCTGACTCGTCTCTTGATCCCCCAGCTCCTCCTGTCAAGGGAAGTATTGGAGAAGCAGCTCTAAAAATACTACCGTGTTGCAGGCTGTGTGGGCGCTGGCTGCCTCCTTCATCTACATTTAAGTCTGGCTCTGCTCCAAGGGCCTGGGAGGGCTGTCTGGGTGGGGATAGTTCAGAAAAACATTGTCATGAGAGACCCCCCAGCCCTGAGTCAGGCTGAGCATGGTGGGGGCTGATGGCGCTGGAACCCGTGAGTTGCAACCCTCAGCGCCATCCTGATGAAGCACAGCCTCCTCCGTATTGTTGTGACGCAAGTTTTTGATCAGGGAAATTACTGATTAACATATTGGCAGAGTTACCAGCTCCTGCCTGAGAAAGACTCCCTAGCAGATGAGGGTCAGGGAGCAGGAGGAGAGGGGTCGGTGATGGTGCTGCAGAGCGGGCTCATCTGCAAGAGGAGAGCTCCTCTGTGAAACAGCACCGTTGCTGGCACACTTGCTGAACCCCACCAGCTCACACTGCCTTCTCCATGGACCGGAAATCCACTCTGAGAGAGTGGGGGCTCTGGGGGAAGGTCGTATCCATGTTGTTCTGGGCTAGCCTCCCCTGGCCAGGCTCTGGACCTTTGGAGTCAGCCTCTGAGGTCTGCTGGCTCCAGACACGTGCTGAATGCCCACCATGGACTCGGGGAGGCAAAACCTTCGAAGGCCCTGAAAGATGGCGAGAGCATGTGGCCTCAGCTCTGTGGACTCCGCCAAGGGCTGTGGGGTGTACAGAGCGGGAGGGAGCTGAGGAAGGGAACCCTGGGCCAAGGATGCTTGGCCTCAGCCTCCAAGGGGGCTAGAGCAGAACCCTTGGGCACGAGAAAGGACAAAAGCAGTGAGTGTGCACATGCCGGGCAGCCTCGGTCAGGCTTACCTTAAAGGCTAGTTTCAGGCTCACCTTAAAGGCCAGCTTCTCATCGCTGCTCAGCTCTAGCCCATCCCCCTCCTCCCCAAAAAGCCACAAGGGACCACTGAGTCTTCTGCCCAGGGCGTGGGACCCAGCAATCCCCGGCTGCCTGAAAGATGACCAAATATGGAATTCCATGATGGCGACTGCTGATCCATTTTGGGCAGCAGGAGGGGGCTGAGCAGGTGACAGCGCCTGGCAAGCCTGCCCCAAGGAGATGCCGAGAAGTCCCTGGGCTCAGAGAGAGCATGTTCTCAGGTGAGATTTAATAAGAGGCCTGGGAAGAACAATCCTGCGACATAGTTTTATTTCCCAGCCTCACCTGAGATGAATAGCAATTGCCAACACAAGCTCCTGCTATAAATAGAAGACTCCTGGGCTGGGTGGCCTGAGCACCACCTTGTCATCCCTCACTTGGCAGGTGGGAAGCACCAGTGTTCTTTCCTTCGTCACCCAGGGGTGCTGTGGAACAGGCTTCAGGGGGAGGCAGACACAAGTGCTGCTCCTTGAAGACCAGTGGAAACATGTGCACTGCGGGTGCCGCCTGTGAGCCCTCCAGGAGGCCTCCCACTGCAGAATGCCAGGCAGGTACCCCCTCCTTCCAGAAACATGTATGGAATTCCCAGGATGTGCAGGCAACATGGGGGCGAGAAGGATGAGAAGAAGGGAGAAAAGGAGGAAAGGAGGGAGGAGAGGGGAAGGAGGAAAGAAGGATCATGGCAAGAAGAGACAAGGGAGGGAGGAAGAAAAGCCTGCCCTGGCGTCAGGAGCCCTTTGTTGAGGAGGCAAAGGGAATCCCAGCCTATCCCAGGCATGATGAGGGTGTGAGGAGCACAGAGTGTGGGAGTGGGGAAAGGGGCACCTAGATCTTCTTAGGGATGCTGGGAAAACCTGCTCATGCATGAGCCACACCTGAAGGGCGGTGGGGACAGGTCTGGGCAGAGTGCCTCAGGCTGGGAGGAGCACATGCGAGAGCGGGAGAGGTCCTCATCACCGGAGCAAGAGGTAGAGCAGGGGCTGTGGGGCAGAGCTGGGGGGGTGCAAAATGGGAGGCCTCATTATCGTGCCCAGGAAAACCAGGGAAGGGCTCAGAGCCAGGGAGGGGGTGACAGGGACACGGAGATATTTAGAAAGATGACGCAGGGGCTTGGGGAAGGGGGGAGCAAGGCCTGAACCCTGAGCCACCCCTAAGTGTGAGCTGCCGCTGGGCTTCAGGAAGGCTGTGCTCCGGGGTCCCCGACATCCCGCCAGATGGCCTTGGGCCATTCCCTCTCATCCACCGGTCTCAGGTTCCCTCAGTTCTCAGCCTCAGCTAGTTCAAGACCCAAGTTTGACTCCAGGGGGCTCAGGTAACCCCCATCTCTCCCAACACACACACACCTACAAACTAACATCCCCCCCCACACTTCTCTCCCAACACGCACACACACGCACTCAGATACAGAGACACTCACACATGCTCTCACACACAGTCTCACACACACACCCACACCCACATACAGTCACTCTCAAACACTCTCACACACGTACACACCCACACGCATCCACTCACGCTCACTCTCACACTCACACACACTCACACACTCACACTCACACACTCACGCTCACTCACTCTCACACTCACACCCACACACTAACACTCTCACACACACTCTTACACTCACACACCCACACACTCTCTCTCTCTCACACACACACACCACTTGTCTGCTGCAACTTGTTTTAGACACATGGCCGCTGGGTGAGCTGGGGCATAGGACTGATTCAGAGAGAGCCTGAAACTCCAGCCGTCAGTGATGAAACCAGAAACAGCCGATGTCTGTGGAAATTTACTTTCTGCAGGCATCTCTGAGACTGCTTCCCCCCAGCCTGTGTGATTGCTCCCATCAGCCTGGTGGGGTGGGGATCACAGCCCTGGGAGAGGCTGGAGGAGCCACACACACCTGGGAGGTGTGGGCAGGGGCCTGGGCCCGGGGCCAGCGCAGGGGCTGAAAGGTTGCTTTTGGAGGGTGGGGCTCTTCTTGGGACTCTGGCTTCTAAACTGAAGCAGGGATGCAGGAGAACAGCCCCCTCCCACCAGTATCCCCAGGGTGACCAGCACAGGGCTCGGGGCTGGGCATGGCAGGGCCGGCAGATCCCCCATCATTGCAACCCTGTGGCTGCTCCATCCGTGCCAACAGTGGGTCTTTCCCAGGCCACAGGCCTCAGCACTGCCCTGTCCTGTCCCGCACTGGCCTCTTTTCCTGGGTGGCTGCCCACTGTTTCCCCAGCACCACTCTCCTCCCCAGCCCAGCCCAGCCTCTCAGGCAACAGACCTGCCCCTGGACATGTGTCAGCAATGGCAGCTGAGAAAACCCCTTCCTCCCTCCGCCCTGGAAAGGAGACCCCACCCAATGGTGAGGCTGTGCTCCGCAGTGACCATAGCCTGCTCCTCATTTCCCCATCCCCTCTGGGCCTGGGCGGGCAGGAGGGGGCTTTCGATGAGGAGGTGAGCTCTAGTGAGACTCACCTCCTGTTCCCGGGGAGAATGTCAAGCCACTGAGAGGTGGGGAGACCTCTGAGGCTCCCACTGCCAGCTGTGGGGCAGGTGAACGGGCAGGGGAGAGGGCATGGCTGTCACCGTCTTCTCACCCCAGGCCCTGTTTGCATACCAATGGGGCTGGCATTGGCATTTCAGAACCCCTGGCAGGAACTCCGGTGGCTCCTAGAGCAGGAAGGGGCTGGTGGGACCAGGTCCAAGAGGGGAAGCCCCCAGGACCAGGTGCCCACAATTAGCCAGGCTTCAGCTAGCCAGCATCCAGGGCGTTCAGAGGACCCAGTAAGGGGCTGGAGACACTGAAATCTTTGGTACCACTGAGTGCTTGAGAAAGAGTGGTTTGCGCTGAGGGAGACAGGGTGGTGACGCTGCTCTGTAGCCTGCAGCTCTGCTGACAGCAGGAGGAGGCTGCTCCATCTTCCCCCAAGACCACCCCAGCCTCTCTCCCCCTCCCCCATCCCGCCTCTCCCCCTCCCCCTTCCCCTCTTCCCTCCTCCTCCCTTCGTTCCCCTCCCCCTCCCTCTCTCTCTCTTTCTCCTCCCTCCCCTCCCTCCTCCCTCTCTCTCTCTGAGCAGTGCACCCCGTCTCAAAACAGTGAGGGAAGAGGAAGCCTTCTTATTCAAAACATTAAACAGAGAACCCCGGTGTTCATCCCAGGCAGGAGAATGGCTCCATGAGATAGAGGCTGTCTAGCCCTGACCCATGTTGAGCTCCCCTGTGTCCTTGGGGTCTGGGGCAGCAACTGGCCGCCTGGCCACCATGCATGTCCTTTTCTGTGGCATAAAGAGCCCTGAAATGGTCTCCTTCATCCCCGCCCCATGTCCAGGCCTCTGTAGTCCCCCTGCCTCCAGTGGCGGACATCCGCAAACAGGATCAATGCCAAGCCTCTATTAGGTCATGTGATATGGCAAAGAGGAAAGGATTTTGCAGGTGTAATCAAGGCCCCTAGCGAGCATGGCTTTGCTCTGAGCCAAAGGGAGATTATCCTAGCAGGCCTGACCTCATCAGAGAAGCCTCTTGGGGGACTTTGTCCTTCCCTGAGCTCGGAGACTTCAAACCACAGGGACCCTCTCCTGCTGAACCTGAACAAGCCAGCCCCTCCAAGCAAGGCAGCTTTGAGAAAATGGATTCTTCAATGAGCACACGAGCTTGGAAGCAGACCTGGGGCCACAGAGGGGGTCTCATTGCAGCCAGCTGAGCCCGCCATGACTCCTGACCCAAGGAGGCAGCGAGATAACACCTGGGTGCTGTTGGAAGCCCCTAAGGGTCCAGTGATTTGTTACGTAGTACAGAAAACAGGTACCCTCTCCTTGCTGGGCATACAGCTCCACTGCCTTTCCCAGCCTCCCTTGGGGGGCCACACAGCCAAGGTCACCCAGTGGGATGTAGACGAAGAGAAAGTGGCTATCGCCAAGCTGGTGCCTTGGCTCAGTGGCCTGGGGCTGGGTGAGACGAGGCTACAGTGATCAGGGTTCTCCAGAGAGAACAGACTGGGGGACACACATGTGCATGTCAAGAGATGTGTTTCAAGGAATTGGCTTAGGTGATTGTGACTGTGGGGCTGCAGGTCTGAAATCCAAAGGCGGGCAGGCAGGCAACTCAGGCAGGAGCTGAGAGGCAGAACTTCCTCTTCCTCGGGGAAATCTGTTTAGCTCTTAAGGCCTCGGACCAATTAGACGAGACCTGCCCAGACCGTCAGGGTCATTCCCTTTACTTAGGTTCAACTATTGCCCATATTCACCACATGGGTAAAAGACCTTCTTGGCAGCCTCTAGTTCTGTGGTTGGTGAACAGCAGGGGGCTGCACCTAGCCAAGCTGACACAAGGAGCCCTAATGTGAGCCACAGGAGAGGCTCTGTGGAGGAAGCTGGGTCCCTGAATCGCCATGTGGAGGGGAAGCTGAGGAAGAACCTCCACTCCAGATGGAGGCTGAGTTCGAAGCCCATTTTCCGCCGTCACATGTGTTAAAGCAGCTGCCCTGCCACAACCTGCACGGGACCCCTTGACTGAGTCCCCCGGCTGTGACCTCGCAGGTGCCAGGGGCTTTGCCCCCCTGTAACACACTGACCTGGGAACAAATGGAAGAAACCCCCTTTCTTGGCCCCAAAGTGCCCCTGAGATCGACAGGCATCCTGGTCTTCCGTACTGAGCAGCAACGTCATAGGCAGAGAGGAGGCAACCAAGACAGAAGGTGCCGGCCTCTGCTCCTGCCCCTCGTGGTCTCAGAGTCCCAGACTCAGCATACCTCCCACTCGCTGGCCAAGTCTGTGCCAGGGCCCCGGCCCCTAGCCCAGCCTCGTGGCCCCTTGTCCAGGTCCTCTGTGGCTCCACCACGGGCTGCAACGCCAGGACACCCTCCCAAGTCTTAGGGACTCCAGGCCCAAATGCCTCTGCAGCCTGCAGCCCTGGCTGAGCCCCACTCTGAGTGAGCAGGGAGAAAGCGCTGTGGGCCGGGAGGGTCAGAGGGGCTGCATGAGGGCACGAGGCTGAGCTGTGCCTAGTCCGGTCCACCCCTCTCTGAACTCGAAGCCATGGCAGGAGTTGAGCAGACAGAAGTGACAGAGGCAGGTGCCATGGGGGGTGGAAGGTCCCCACCAAAGGCGGTCAAGTCTGGTGACTTCCAGTGGGCTGTCCAGTGACTTCCCCACCCCAGCATCTACCCACGGCTTCACAACTCCCATGACTGCCCAGGGTGCCAGGACCATGATCTCGTCTGAAGGGTGGGGCGCTGAGGCTCCAGCCAGCTCCCGGCTGCCTGAGGCCCCACAGCAGCCTCATGATGGTCCTGGTCTGCACCCAGACATCAATGCCTCAACCTTCTCCAGAGAGACATGGGGACAGAGACACGGCTTGGGCCTGGGATCCTGAGACTTGAGGCTGGGAACTCACCAGGTGGCCTGGGGTCTGGGGCCATTGGCAGACTCAGTCCTAGTCAAGTGCCTGTGGGTGTCTGGGCTGCTGCCTGCTGTACCTGCTGATCCTGATGCTGTCTGGATCGGCATCAGGGGAAGAGGCAAGGAGGGGGCAGCAAAGAGAGGAGGCTGCCCAGGCACATCCAGGATTGCTGTCATCACCCAAACCCTGAGTGGCCAGCGTCTGGGCTGTTTGTGCCCTGAGCAAGGTCTTGGGTCAACTCTCCAGTATGAACAGGGCCTGGAGTCAGGAGCACTGGGCAGTTGCGGGGAGGCACCTGCAGGGTCAGGCCTCTCCCTCCAGGCCCAGCACTCCCCCTCCCCACCTCCCAGTTCTCTCCCACCCTCTCTCTCCCTGTTCCGTCTCTCTCCGATCTCTCCTGCACTCTCAGCTCTCCTCCTCTCTCTTCCTGCTGGCCTTTTTTCCCTCTCTGATTCTCAGGCCTGGCCATGTTCCATCCAGCTCAGCCCTGTCCACAGGAGAGTAGGAAGCAGTGCACATCCTACCACACCCAGCACTCACTCCAGCCCTGCAGCCCAGGCGCAGTCCCAGGAGGAGGAGATGAGGGAGATGAGGTACTGACAGATAAAAACCCCTTCCCGGAGATCCCCAGCAGGTAAGATGTGGCTAACTGGGAGCTGATTGAAAAGGGAGGGACCTGTTCACCCTGCTTGTTTTCCCACACAGCTGCACACTCCAGGGATGCAGCCAAGCCTGCATGGCCCCTGCAACCAACCTCCCGGTGCCTGCAAAGGGCCAGGCTCAGCCTTGGGGAGAGCAGTGTTTGGGCCTGAAGAATGGAGCGCTGCCCCACTCGAGGCTGTCTGTCCCCAAAACCCTGCAGAGGGGACACTCCCAGCCCCAGAGTGAGACCCAGAGGCAGGTGGCCTTGTCATTCCAGCCTCTAGGGACTAAGGACAAGTCATTCTGGGACAGGAGATCTCGGGGAAGATCGTGAGGCTTCAGAACCACCTGTGTGAGTGACCGCAGCTTGAGGCAGCTCCTCATCCCCAGCTCCCCCAGCTCTCTCCTCTTGGTTGTCCTCTTGATCCCCTGCGGTGATGAAAACCAAGGGAATCTCACCGTTTCTCCCTCCAGAGCCAGCCGGCCACATCTCACCCACAAAAGATGAAACCCAAGGAATGGGGCTTAGCAGGCCTGGGCTGGAAGTGGCCCCGGCACAGACACCCAGGTCACTCACCAACCCTGCACAGGCTGTGCCTCCTAACGGGAGCCCTTGGGGAAACCGAGTCTCATAGCATGCCCTGTACATCCTCTAAAAGAAGGAAGCATCTAAACTCAGACCCACTGCCCCTCAACTTCCCCAGTACCGCCCATGGCGCTCAGGGCACTTGCTTCCTAGAGTTTGTGGGGGACACCCTGGTGACTCAAGGCTCACCTCTGCGGAAATGAGGCTCCATGTCCAGGCTGGAAGGAAGGTGGAGGGGGCACGGGGGCAGAAGGAAAGGACGTGAGCAGACGCATTTTTCTTCCTGGCATCTCTCTTCCTACCGGGCTGATGGGTTACCTCCTTGCCTTCTATGTGGGGACAAAGCCACAGCCCTAGCACTGCTGCTCTGTGTTTCTCCAAGTTCCAAGCCCTCCCCAACCCCGACATGCTCCACCCCAACAGCCGCAGGGTGACACTACTCACGTGCCAATGTTGTCACCCATCCTACGGGAGGGGCCGGGCCTGCCAGAGGGGGCAGGGAAGCCTACGTTCTAGGAGCCCCATTTCCAGGACAGAGAGATGCCCCCCAAACTGGGTGATGTCAGGATCCAGGTGATATTTGCCCCAAGAGGAGCAAGGCAGGCACAGGTGGAGAGAGAGGCAGAGACTGGCAGCCTGATGGAGAAGTTGCATGCCTGGGGAAGGAAGACAAGAACAAGCCGGTCCTCACACTAAGGGCTGCTGTCCTAAGTGCCTGGGATGCATTTTCTCATGACACCTGCAAGGCAGGTACGTTTAGGACCCCAGATCTGCCCCCCTCACCTCCCTGGCCTCAGGCCTCAGCCTTCTGTTCTGCCTTACCAGCTGGAGGCTCCTCTGGGGCCTAAAACACACCAGGCGCTCTCCCACCCACAGCCTGTGAACTTGCCGAACCCTCCTCCCACAGGCTGGTTTGCTGTTGTTTTAAACGATTTCTAATTTATAGAAAAGTAACAAGTACAGCACGGGTAACTTTTTCCCGAACCGTTTAACAGTGAGTTGCCAAAATATTTCGTCTTCCGCCGCAAACTCTTGAGTATGTTTCTTACAAACTCAGACCTTCTCCAGCACCCCACATCACGATCAGTGAAGTCGGGGGCTGCTGGCTGCTCAGGGCAGTGGGGTCCTCCCATCTGCAGGCCCCGTCCCAGCTCCACCAGTCGTCCCAGCTCAGAATCTTGGGTTCCTGTGCACTGTCCTGGCTCGAGTCCTCTTAGCCTGTTACGTAGCACAGAAAACAGGTACCCTCTCCTTGCTGGGCATACAGCTCCACTGCCTTTCCCAGCCTCCCTAGGGGTGGCCACACAGCTAAGGTCACCCAGTGTGGTGACCTTGGCCTTTCTTAACTTTCACGACCTTGACACTTTTGAAGGTTACAGGCCAGTTCTTTGGTGGAACGTCCCTCAATTTGGTTGCGTCTGACGTGTCCTCACGATTGCGTCTGGCTCCTGCATCTTTTACAGGAACATCCCAGAAGTGATGCTGTGTTCTCACTGCTTCCTGCCCGGGTGGTGGGGGTTGGGGGAGGTATGGTTTTGATCTGTTTTATCACATTTATCACTTGTCGGTGGGGATGGCTGCCAGGTTTCTCCCATGTGAAGTTGTTTCTCCTGCTTTGTTATTAATAAGTATTTTGTGAGTGTGTGGGTCGGGATGTGGTGCTTTAAAACCAAGTGCATATCATATTCCTCATCGAGCTTTCCATTCATTCATTCATTCATTTATATTTGTCTGGACTCCTGGTTGCCTACTTTTCCCAATGGATTATAATGCACTACCAGCATCATCAGACTGTCCTAGATTTGGCCAGTGGGAGCCCTGCAAGCTGACTTCTGTGGGCTTTACATGTCCCCAGTGTGACCTGAGCACCACCTTGCTTTCTGGCACAAGATGCTCCAGGCACATCCTGTGCTGTCCTCACCCAGCCCTGGTCAACCTCTTCTCCAAGGAGCCCTGGCACTTGTGAGTGAAGAATGGTATTTAGACACCAAGGTGGGGGCTCCAGGTGCACTCACTGCTCTTGGGGCACCATCTTTTTCAGGCCCTCTAAGTGGAGAGAGCTACAAATTAAGATATCTATTGATATGTGAACAAACACTCCAAAACTTAGTGGCTTAAAACAAGAAAAACTTTTTTTTTTTTTTTTGCAATTTATGTCATTTGCAATTTGTGTCAAAAATTTGCAATTTGTACAGGGCTCAGTGGTGACAGCTGACGTCTGCTTCACTCAGTATCCACTGAGGCAGCTTTGAGAGCTGGAGTCATCATGGCAGGTGAAAGTCATGTCATCTTTTATGACTTAGCTTTGGAAGTCACATAGTGTCGGTTACACGGTGGTCACCCCGCCCAGATTCAAGGAGAGGGAACACAGACCCCAGCTCCCAACAAAGCAATGTCAAGGCCTCACTGCAAAAAGGGCCTGAGGGTGGGTGGGAGAGATGTTGGTATGGCCATCCTGAGAGTACAACCTGTCACAGGAATATATATATATATACACACACAAACATATGTATACCATCCATCTATTTATCATCAATCTCTGTATATCTATCTATCAATCTCCTTACCTACCTACCTATCTATCTATCTAGAAAACTATGAATTCATCCTGTGTTGTGGCTTAAGCCAATACAAATTTATTCTTTTATCATTCTGGAGGGTGGAAGTCTAAAGTGAAGGTGTTTGCAGGCTGCGTTTCCGTTGGAGGCTCCACCACCTCACCCCAGCTCCTAGAAGCCACCTGCATTCCTTGGTTCAAAGCCCCTTCCTTCACCTTCAAAGTGCATCCCTCCAACCTCTGCTTCCATTATCACCTCCAGTGTCAAAACAGGCTCTGCCTGTCTCTTATGAGACCCTTGTGATGATGCTGGGCCCATCCGGATAACCCAGGATCACCTTCTATCTCAAGAACCACAGCCTCATTACACATGTGGAGCCCCTTTTCCCATGTAAGGGCACATATTCCCAGGTTCCAGGGGTGAAGATGTGGGCATCTTTGAGGGCCATTTTTCAGCCCCCCACAGTCACGACCATGTTTGTCGAACCACGAAGCCCAAGAGAAGAGAGTCTCAAGGTGATGGGGACGGTTCTGCACACCTGTGTGCATCTCCATGCCCCTCCCTCTCCCTCAGCCCCGCCCCCAGCCCTTCAGACCCACCACGTGTCTCCACCTCTGCTGCCCACCGGGGAAGCTGCACTGCAAGCCTTCACATGGCTGACGAGAGGCTCCGTGAGCCCTCGGCCCTCCACCTCTCATCCTCTGTGACCAGCTGCCACGGGCACGCACACCACACAGATCTTACGTGAATGTCCTCCTGGGGCCCCCCTTTGTCTTAGCTACATCCTCTGCCCGAGGACAGCCTCTGACCTCTTCCCCCCCTCCCCATCACCACCAGCATGGCCTTCTCAAGCTTCCTCCCTCCTTCCTGCCCATCCCTCAGGATACATGTATAGATCAGGCTTCCAGAACCTTCCTGCATTCCCTGGGGTTAGCTGCTCCCTGGGGGTGTCTACAACTTCCACTCTTACCCCTCATGGTGATGACAGTAGGTCCTTAGCACACCTTGCCTCTGTGCTGGGCCCCACCTCAGCTCCCACACCTGTTGGCTCACCTCCTCATCACAATCGCCTGGAGGTCGGGGCTGTTATCATCAGCCCATTTTACAGCTGGGAAGCTGAGGCTTGAGGAGGCCGCTCATTGGCCGGTGCAGACATGGGATGGAAGCTGCACCGTTCCCCTCTCATGGGGGACATCGCCCTGTACTGGAATGGCTGTTGCCCTTGTCTCCTCCTCTCTGGCCTGGGGAGTCCCCATCCTGTCCATCACTGCCCGGGGCGTGGTGACCTACAGCAGGTGCACATAAAACGTGAGGGTAAATGACAGCCTCAAGGGCAAGGATGCTTGAGGAGCAGGGGGGCGCACGGGGTGCAGGAATCCAGCTAGATTCACTGGAACTCAGGTGGGGTCGGCCCTCACCTCATCCTCCCCCTGAGCCTCCCAAACACGCATCTTCTCACCATCAGAAATGTAGCAAGAGCCGCTTGAAATCCTTAAACCCAAACAAAAGTTTATCTTAATAAGCAGGCAAACAATAAGATAAGCCTCTTGAGCATGAAGGGCTACCCAGGGACTGACTTCTCACTGTGATTCCTGAAGCTGAGACTGAGACCACCTGCCTGCTGGCCTGCCCGGCCCACAGACCCCAAGGGAAGGAAACAGCAGGGCCCTGAGGATGCCGCCCAAGCCTCCTGTGCAGGCCCTGAAGCAGCTGCTGGGCCCCAGGCTCACCTCTCATTCTTACCTCGTGAGGCAGGTGAGACCAGATAGAGTCCCAAGTCCCAGCACCTGGGTAAGGACACAGTTCCCCAAAATGTGTGCTGACCACACTTACCACCATCACAGTTACAGGACTTGCTGCTTTGTGGATGGGGCGAGCAGTGGGGTAAAAGCTCTCCTGCCCTGGGTTCAGATCCTGCTTTGAGAGCTCACCATGGGCATCTCAACTTTGCATGACCAGGCATTCCCATCTGTAAGCTGGGGATGAGGCCAAATCCCTGGCAGGTCGGCTGTGAAGACTGCATGGATTAATCATTAATTGTGTCCTGGTTTGCATGAGAAATGACAAAGTCACCTGTCTGGGGCATTTTGGGGTGCCCAGAATGGGTCACCTTCTTGGTTACTTTGCAGGAGAAGCTTCTGTGCAAAGGGCCCCTTAGAGGAGCACACGAAAGGGGCATCGGTCACAAAGTCCATCAGCCATCACTGTTTGCCCACGTGGTGAGTATCAAGAAGGGTGCTTGGGCCAGGCACGGTGGCTCACGCCTGTAATCCCAGCACCTTGGAAGGTCAAAGCAGGCAGATCACCTGAGATCAGGAGCTCGAGACCAGCCTGGCCAACATGGTGAAACCCTGTCTCTACTAAAAATACAAAAGAAAAAATTAGCTGGATGTGGTGGCAGGTGCCTGTAATCCCAGCTACTCGGGAGGCTGAGGCAGGAGAATCACTTGAACCCAGGAGGCGGAGGTTGCAATGAGCCGAGATTTCACCACTGCACTCCAGCCTAGGCAACAAGAGCGAAACTCTGTTTCAACAACAACAAAAAAAGTGGGGGTGCCTTTTCATCTTCATCTGAGAGCACTGCTTAATGTTCTCACTCTCAAAACTCGCATGCAAGCCAGCTCACTCCCTACAAAGCAGGTCTGCTCACCGAAGGGGGTTTGATCGGAGGTGACATCATCCCTCAAAGAAGGCAGGGTCGCAGCAGAGAGAAGCGAAGGTGAAGACAAGATTCGGGGAAAAGGGGGACTCATGGCCCAGAGTGGGGGACAGAACACCCTCATGACTTACCCTGCGGCGTCCCCAAGAGGTAAGGGTCAGTGGTGGTTGGAAGTGGCAGCATGGCCACCCACGGCCAACTGAGTATGGCCTGGCTGGGTGTGGTCCTGGTGTGGATGGGGTGTCAGGGCCCTATCCTACCTGAGACACTCCGCTGAGCCAGGTCCCCAGGCCACTGCCAAGAGCTCAGCTTCCCACGGGCCATGAGCCATGTAGGTGAGGAGTGGCCTGAGGCGTGGGTGTTCCCATGAACTGGGAAGTGCACCATGATCTCTAAGTTACTCTCAGACTCCTCAGGAAACCAGTGCACACGGGAGCAGCTCCAGGACCCTCAGGGTGGCCCCAAGATACCTATAGATTGGCCTTGGTTGTCCTTGGATGTGCCAGACAGCCCAGAAAGGCTCCCAGGAGGACCCCCACAAATCAGAGGCTGACCCCACACATCGACACCTGAGCATCCCCTCGGAGAGCAGGAAGCATGGGGGACTCTAACTTCTCACTGAAACCAGGACACAAGTAAACACTACGCTGGAACCAGAGGCACACGGGGGACTTCCAGCAACCCTCTGGAGGGAGAAAGCTAGAGTCTGTAGCCCAGTATCCTGCTGTATCGCTAATGTAAAACCTAACTCTACCGCCAGGTGAGCACCAGGGGAAGTGCCTTTTACAGGAATATTTATCACGTAGATGGTTCAACACACGTGCACCTGCAAATGCGCCCGCTGTGCTCAGCTCCTTGCTTTCCCTGGCGGCCAACACTTCCCTGCCTGAGTGGATTTATTAGAAGTGCTCACACCTACCCACCAGCCCCACCCACTGAGGAGGGGTCCCTGGGCCAGGAGCGCACAAAGGAGGTGATGCCATCAGTAAGCCTGACTGTTCCTTCCTTGTCATTTATTTTTCACAACTTAAAAATCATGGAGTAATCCAGGGTCATGCAGTAATAATCAACCACAAACCTCTCTCCTGCAGTTGGCCAGGCTTTGGCAAAATATACACCTGTCTTACAAAAGGTAATGCCAACTGCGCAAGGGAAAACTTGGAAAACAACAAACAGTAAATAAAATAAAGCAAGCTCTGCCTATAACCCCACCATGCAAACAAAACCATTGCTAATATCTGGGGGCATGTCCTTTCATTATTTCTAAAGCGCTATTTTCCTAGCTTTTCCTAAGATGATGGTGATTTCTTGCTAACAGTGTTGGAACCATATTACACTATATTACCTGTTAGGATCACACTTTTTGTTCCCTGCAAGCATTCTCGGTATGTGCTCTTAGCAAGCATTATTTTTTAATGGCTGTAATATTCATTCAAGTGGATAACCCACAGTTTACTTAAACATCCCCCATGTTCAAACACTTAGGTTGTTTCTAATTATTTTGCTAAAAATACCTATTTTTTCGTATTTAAGATTACTTCCTCAGGATAGCATCCTAGAAATTAAACTGCCAGTCTAAGGGGGCATTTTTAAGCGTGTGAGGCAGGCTGCCAACTGTCTGCTCCTGGGGCAGTCCCTGCCTGCACCCAGCACAGCACACGTCAGACATTACCATGTTTTAATGTCTGTTCCCCTTATTAACAAGAATCCGTACTTGGTTTCAATGTGCATTTTCTTTATTACTAGTAAGGGAAGATAACTTTTCCATGTTTATTTCCTAACTGTATTTATGATTCCTGGGAATTGGGCAGCCACATACTTTGACTAATAACCTATCTGAGGTTCTACGTGTTACTTATCAATTTTTAGAAAGTCCTTTTACACGCTGAAGATGTTAACCCCTCGAATGCTGTGTTGGCTGGAAATATATTTTCCATGTGGTAGTGGCTTTTCATTTGTGGCCTTTTCTGTGTTTGTTAAGAGGCAGGAGTTTCCGATTTTTCTATAAGTCAAGCTGTCCGTCTTTCTCTTTGTGATTCCGTCTAACATTTCTCGTTTGACGATATCCTCCCCTTTTACGTGTCCATTTTCAGTTCTATTTGGTTCTAGATTTGCGGATCCTGAGCATGTGTTTTCACACCGTTATCTCAAATCCGGGGTTTATCCAGAGGACAGATGATAGTCCAATTGTACGCTTTCAGCTTACCGTGGAGGAGGTCACTTGTGATGCGGGCAAAAAGGGGGACGTGGGGTGGGGAAGTGGCGAGATAAGGTCTCTGGAAAGTGGAATGTCTCCCCCAGCCTGTGACTGATTTTCCCTGCGTGACCTTTCTCCTCCAGTCATCACTTTTCGTCTTTGCTTTAAGTCAGAGTTTCTCAGTCAAGGACAATTTTGTCCTCCAGGGACATTTGCCAATGTCTGATTGTCACAGCTGGGAGGTGCTGCTGGCATCTAGTGGGCAGAGGTCAGGGAAGCTGTTCAGCATCCCGCAATGCACAGGATACAGGATGGCCCCTGTCCCCAGAGCAAAGAATCACCCAGCTCAAAATAGCGATAGTGTCAAGGGGAAGAAATCCTGCTTTACACTGAATGCTAGCTTCCCTAGATGGATTAGCTAAAATTACACTAAAAAATGATCAAACATGGGTGGGTCTGAGAGGGCTAGTTGTCCTACAATGCCCATTCTCTCCTCCTTTCTTGTGCAGAAAGTTTAGCTGGGCACACATAGAAGAAAGTGGTTACATATCACAATTCTCCTTTCACCCAGGCACAGCCACATGACTGAAGTTCTGGCCAGTGACATGTAAACAGAAGCAAGTGTCCAGGGGCAGCTTTAAAAGTCAGCTGCCACTCACACCTTGCCTCTCCCTTGCTGCCCCCTAGAATGCAGATGTGATCGTTGGAGCCGAAGCACCCTTTTGCACCTTGAAGTGGCTTTGAGAATGGAGGCCATGCTTGGGGGACCAACAGGGCAAAAGGAGCCTGGTCTCTGAGCTCTCTGTGGAGTAGACCATTTCAGTCCTGGCTGGCCTGCCTCCAGGCTCTATGGAAAAGGGAGAGCGAAGCTTCTTTCTTATTTAGGCCATTGCTATTTTCAGTCTCTGTGACTTACCACCAAATCTAACTGTCGCAAATGGTGAAATGGGGAATGTTTGTGAAGACTTCTGATAAAATTCCAGTGTGAATTTGAGAGGATTAAATAGAATAAAATGTGCAAATTGCTTAGCTGATCTCTTGGTACACAGCAGAACACTTGGTACACTTGGTACATTTAATAGTAAACTGGCTGAGTTATTGTGAGCCCCACCATGTGATGGGCATTACGCCAACAAGCTTATACCCCGTGTTTTGATCCCCCCAGCAACCTATGAAGGTGGTGCATTGTGGTCCCTGATAGGGATGGGGTAACAGAAATACAGAGACTACTCTCAACTTGCCACCATCGCACTGTCAGGGCAAAGCCAGGCCTAGTCCCTGCACTGTGCCACCTCCACCTCAGCAGACATTGGGGACTGCATGGTTTGGAGGCATTTAGGATCCAGCAACTATGAACAAAACTCTTTGCCTGAAGATCTTGCTTCATCCCAAAACTGTGAGCTTTTTGTTGCAGCCCGAAAGGGCTGCTTCAGCTCCAACCATCACATCTGCATTCCAGAATGCATCTCCAACCCTGTGAGATACCCATTGCGGCATTTGTCTTGCCACAAGAAACCTGAGTCACAAGGAGGCTAAGTGACTTATCCACTATCACACCACGAGTGGCAGAGCTGAAGCTCAAATCCAGGTGGATTTGATATCAGAGTCCATGTACTTAGTGACGTGGCCAAACTGCCTTTCAATAAATACAGCTGAATGAAGGCAGAGAGCGCACGAACGAATGCCAGCTGTGGCTATGATGCCACTGAGTATCAGGATTAAGTACCCACCATGCACTGACTCACTCAAACTCACAGCAATTCTTGATCCAAAGGTAAGGACACGGAGGCTCAGAGAGGTCCGGAGACCAGCCTGAGGTCACTCAGCCAGGAAGTGTGGGGCCTGGATGAAGAGCAGATCTGGGGTAGGGGATGATGTTCCCCTGCCCCTCCTGCCTCCTCATGGGCCATGTGGCCACAGTCCCCAAACTGGCGTGGATGATTCCTTGGCCAGGAATCCTCCTCTAGTTGGCAAGATGCTCTGGTGTGAGGCAGACAGGGACCCAGGCACAGCCCTGGTGTCTTATGTTACCCGCCTCCATCCCTGACACCAACAGGGACTCACGCTTTGCAAAAGGGGCATACAGCTGGTACCCCTTGGAGCTGAAACAGGCTCTGTGTGTGGTGGGCCCGCAGTCGCTGCTGCAGAAAGTGAGAAATTGAACACATTTCTTGCTAATGCAGACAGAGCTGCCCATTTAATGTTGGAGAAGCCCTGAGAATTGGGGAGGGCAGGGAAGACCTCCTGAAGGAGTGGAGGTTTGACTCTACTACCTGCAGAGGGGACTGCGGCTGCCCACAGGAGGCCAGAGGCTCTAAGCCCTGATTCTGGGATTCCAGCTTCCTGAGAGGCAAGCTGACTTCCCCGGCCCTGAGGAGTGGGGGTGAGGGGTTGGGATAGGTGAGCCCCGTCCCTCCGGAACCGCTGCCAGCTCACCCAGGTCGTTAGCACCTAAAGAGGGTGTAAAAGTGACTTATGAGCAGAAATCAGGTGTTCAGGCATAAACACGCCAAGGCCAGTGATTGATTTGACTGAGTAAATAGCTTTTATAATTGGTATGTTTTTATTAAATTTTAAGTGGTGCATATTTATGTGAGAGCATCGTGGGCACATAGGGACCGGCCTCGCCCGGCCTTCCTGCTGGCAGAGACTAAGGATCATAAAACAGATTCCTGTTGGCTGGATTCCCAGGACCCTAGAGGACCCCCGGAAGGAGAAGGGACAGGGGATTTAATTGCCTCATCAGCTGCATTTCCAGATATTGGAGTGACGTTCACTTCCCTCGAGCTGGATGTCCATGAGGTTTGGAGACAGGCGAGGGCAGGCAGTCGGGGAAGCGAGGGGTTTGGTTTTTGCTTCCTCCCTGCCCCACCCCGACACAGTCAGTCCCACAGCACAGAGAAGGCGAGCTCCGTCTCCCCTCCAGACGTGGAGGGCCGGCCCAGGACAGGCACAGACAAGGCTACTCACGCAGAGGCTGGGCATTGAGCCCCAGAATAGCAGGGCACCCTCTTTAGCTCATGAGGCACCTGGGGCCTGGCACAGCCAACAGGTGCTTGCTAGGAACCACCAACCGGAGCTCACAGTGCAGGCCGGGGGCGGGGGAAAATGCACTGGGGTTGCTGAGACCCCAGGAGGTGTGGGCAGAGCAGGGTGTGGCTCAGATGCAGGGTCTTCAGGACCGGCTATTCTCTGGGCGAGATCTTGAGGCCACTTCCTGGGCCTCCGTTTCCTCATCTGTAAAGTGGGTTAATGACTCTCACTTTTGCTCACTCCCCAGGAGGTGAGGCTCTGAGGTGAGCGTGATCAAGCCCCCAGCCTGAGGGACTGTCTCATGGCTGTCTCCTTGAAACCTGCTGCTGTCACCGGAGGGCAAGCCCAGCGCAGGCTTAAAGCCCAGCTACCTGAGAAGATAGCACATGCAGGAACTTCTTCTCCCATGTAGGGAGGGTTGTGTTCTGACCTGAGTCCCAGATGTGCAGAGGGGCTGCCCTAGCGAGTCCCACCTCATGCCCTGGCCTCTCCCTTCCACACTGGAACAGTTCATAGCCAATCAGGAATCAGGATCAAGGCTCAGCTGATTGAGGACCAGGGTCAGGGCTCAGTGTGTGACCAGGATCAGGGCTCAGTGTGTGACCAGGGTCAGGGCTCAGCCTGTGACCAGGGTCAAGACTCAGTATATGACTAAGGTCGAGGCTCGACATGTGACCAGGATCAGGACTTAGTGACTCAGTGATGAGAATCAGGGCTCAGTCTGAGACCAGGGTCAGAGCTTAGTGTGCGACCAGGGTCAGGGCCCCACTTGTAACTTCATCTAACTTCATCAGGGCTTGGTGAGTCTCCAGGGTCAGGGCTTACTTCCTTACACCTGTCCCTTTGCTTCTCTTGGAGCCTTTGAAGGGCAGAGGTCGCTGGGTGGCTGCCTCCTGTTTTCCACTGTGTAAATGGGGTCTTAGAACCGAGACACCATCAAGGTGCTGGCTACCTCCCCTCCAGTGTAGCTGAGCTGAGGCCAGGCACCTGTGGGCCGCCGCTGGGGCAGGGATGTGTGGGCATTATGGCTTCTGCAGCCTCTTCTGATCCGGCTTCCTCCTAAGCCTCAGTAAACTCGCCTAAGCTCAGCCTGAGCCTCTGTCACTCAGGCGCTTTCGCAGCCCAGGAACGAGCCTCCAGGCACTGTGAAGCTCCCGCCACCCCTGTCACTGGCACCAGGCTGGTGTGGAACAGGCGGGAAAGACTTGTCCGCTGTGAGCGGCAACCAGCCCAGATGGGATGAAGGCATTTGCATCTGACTGCCAGACAAGCCTCCTCACACTGCAGATAAATATAGGCCTCACCCTCCTTCCCTGGTCCCATGCAGGCCAGCAGGGCTGGCAGGGAGGCTTGCCTGCGGTCAGCGACGTATCAGCAGTTGCCCAGGGCTTGGGCGGGAGCCCCCAGCCATGGCCCAGAGCTGGTGGGCAGCTGTCCCTTGTGAGCAGGCACCAGCACTTAGTGATCAGCTGCTGAGACCTGCAGCTCTGGCACGCCTGGTCTTATGAATCCCTGGAGCTTCCTGGAGGGCAGCTCCGTCATCCCCACGTGCAACATGAGGAAGCGGCTCGGCAAAGCCAGGCTGCTTGACCAACGCCACGCAGATCGGAAGTGGTGGCGCTGGGGCCCCGAAGCCAAAGTTCGCCTTCTCTCTGTGGCTACTTTTGGGGCGTCTGGGCAGAGGGCAGACACTGGGCAGAGTGGACGGAGCACCTCTCCATCAGACCTGAAGTTCCCAGAGGAGTTCAGCACCAGGCCAGGTGCTCAGGGCCCGGGCAATGCGCAGGTCAGGCTGTGGCCAGTGTGGTCCAGAGTGGCTCCAACTTCCTTGTACCCACTGTGCTGGGTGCAGCCACCCCACTTCTCATACTGGGAGGCCACGTGCTCTGCAGCTGGGCAGATCTCTCTCTGACCCCCTGCTTTGGACAGGGATTCAGCTGGCCTCTAAGACCCCCTTCCAGGATATCTTTGGGCAAATAGGAATGGCAAGAGGGATGCATTTTCTGCATAAATGACGCTGGTTCAGTTAGTGGTCTGCCCCCAGGTCTTTTTCCCTCCACATGAAGGAAGCACGAGGTCAGCTGTTTGAGCACTGTGGCGGCTGCATTTCCAACAGGTGGGGTCTGGCCCACAACATGCCCAGCCCTCGAGGCCCACACCGCCAGGTGAGAGACAGAGCTGGGCCCCAGGACAGCCTGGGGAAGGAGACCTGGGGAAGCAGACCCAAGGAGGGGACCCAGGGAGCAAAGGCCTCCTGCCAGGCTGCAGAGGGCTTCCCCAAGGAGGGAGGGCTTCCCCAAGGAGGGAGGGCTTCCCCAAGGAGGGTGGGCTTCCCCAAGGAGGGAGGGCTTCCCCAAGGAGGGTGGGCTTCCCCAAGGAGGGAGGGCTTCCCCAAGGAGGGTGGGCTTCCCCAAGGAGGGAGGGCTTCCCCAAGGAGGGAGGGCTTCCCCAAGGAGGGAGGGCTTCCCCAAGGAGGGTGGGCTTCCCCAAGGAGGGAGGGCTTCTCCAAGGAGGGTGGGCTTCCCCAAGGAGGGAGGGCTTCCCCAAGGAGGGAGGGCTTCCCCAAGGAGGGTGGGCTTCCCCAAGGAGGGTGGGCTTCCCCAAGGACGGAGGGCTTCCCCAAGGAGGGTGGGCTTCCCCAAGGAGGGTGGGCTTCCCCAAGGAGGGGGGGCTTCCCCAAGGAGGGAGGGCTTCCCCAAGGAGGGTGGGCTTCCCCAAGGAGGGTGGGCTTCCCACTGGGTGTGAAGGGTGGGTTGTGCAGGCTGAAGGGGAGCCCAGCTCCTATGGGGAAGGGTCTCCAAGTCAGGCTGCCTGGTCTGAGGCAGTGGGTGTCTCTGAAGGCCAGGCAGCCGCCACCCTGGAGCTTCCAGGAGAGAAGCTCAGAGGTCCGTAGTGGCGGGAAACCAGTTGGGGCTCCTGAGAAGGGAGTCTCGATGGCCTGTGTGCTCAAGGGGGAGGCAGGGCCTTGTCTGCCGGTGGCAACCCGGTGTCCATGCAGGGTAAACACGGTGCGGGGCTGGGAAGCTGCTCCTCTGGGAAGGAGAAGGGCAGCGCTCGGCTGTGTGGTTTGCCAATTTCTGCAGTGTCCAGGCTCCCACGTTGGCTGATTCCAGGCAGTCAGTGTTGGCCACAGCTTGCAGTGTTCCTGAATATGAAGGATCGCCAGCTCTAGGAGCCACCAGTGCAGCCCACACCTGTTCAAGAAGACTGGGGCGCTCTGAGTTGGGCCTCTCAGGCAAAAGGGTGGGCATCTGCCGTCCACCCCCAGGTTGGCTTCCCAGAGCACATAGTCTCCGGGTTCCCATTGTGGGAAGAAAGCCCTGTGGCCAATGGGAAAGGGGAAACCCCATAAGGCAGGGGCAGCCAGGGCCCTTCCGAGGTTCGAGGCACATCCTCTGGGCTCCAGGGAGGAACGCAGGACATTGTCACAGCAGGGCTGGGTGTGGTGCACCTGCTCCAGGGGGAAGCTGCAGGGACAGCTAGGACTCTGCCGGGGGCCTGGGAGTGGCTGGGTGCACCTCTCCGCACTTCAGTTACTCACCCCCCAGCCCCCAGCCCCCAGCCCCTGTGCTGTGGCCGAGAGCCAGAGTCGATGGGTAACTTTGGTGCCATCAGGAGCTAATAGCTGAGGCTTTCCAGCTAATGCCTGCGTGGAATTGATGAACAGAAAGAGCTTTCTTGTGCGGAGATAAAATCACAGCTGAGAATTAAAGTCACAAATGAGCAGACCCTTTTATGAAACCCCTCAGTCTCCCCAGGCCATGGAGAGGGCAGGGCCATCTTCTACAGTGAGATTGACCCACAGTTCAGGGTAATCGGTGAGAAGAGGGAGGGAAGGAGGGAGAGTGGCTTCCTGCGCACCCCTGCTCCCACCCGCAGAATCACAGCCCCCTCCTCCTTGTCCGCACAAGGCAGCAGGCTTCTCTTCCCTGGTCCCACACGTGCAGGCCGCTGGAGTGACTGAACTGCTCCCAGCTCCCATGCCCCCCTCCACATCCAGCCCACCCTTCACAAGCTGCATCTCCTGCCTTCCCTGCCTCCCCACCCTAAGCCCCAGCTCAGCACCAGCCTCAGAACGGCCTCTCTGTTGCTCACCTTGGTAGAGCTGCCCTTGCTCTGAGTGCCCTGTCTCCCTCTGGGCCTCCTGAACCGGTGCAGCCCAAGTCCCGGTGCTAACCCTCATCCTCCAGAAATGTCCCAGAGTGAGCCCTGGCCACCCCACACCTGCACGTCTGAGCCTGTCACTCCCAATCTCTCTCTCACCAAATCCATCACCCGCTCATCCGACAGACACTCCTGGGCTGCAGCACCAGGCCGAGCTTGAGGAGATATAATAAGACCCAGTCCCTGCCCTCAGGGAGCTCCACATCTGGTCAAGAAGATAGAAGGGTGGGCAGGGAATTCAAGAATGGTAGGGGCCAGGGCAGGGGCAGAGGCATGCCGGGGCAGCAGGCGCTGATGGAAGCTGGAAGAGGCAGAGGGATCCTCCCCTGGCATCTGGAGGGAGCACAGCCCTGCCCACACTTTGACTTCAGACTTCCAGCCTCCACCGCTGCCAGACAATAGACGTCTGCTGTGAAAGCCACGCTGTGTGTGGTGCTTGGCGGAGCCCAAGGAAACTAACACACACGCGACCTGTGAGGGAGGAGGCAGCCCCGGCACAGGGGAGAGCTCGGATCACTTTGGTGTCTGCCGTCTAGTGCAGTCCAGCGGAGTGCAGCTGAGAATGCAGCCCAGGCTCAACTCTCAGAGGCCCCTGGGCAGGACTGGGGCTAGGCCACCCCCACTATCCTGTGTCTCCCCTTTCTCCAGAGCTGCAAACAAAGGCCCAGCTGCACTGCGGAGCTGCAGGGAGCCACGGCCACTGCCCCCACTTGAAGGGAAGCAGAGAGACGGGATTGAGTGCAGGGGAAGTTTCTCCCCGCCGCCCTCTCTCAGGGGGTGAGGCCCATCGCATTCTGGCCCAGAGAGTTCTGAGCTGGCAGAGCTTAGAGGCAATTTGTGCCACATGTGCCCAGGCTCACCTGGAGAGGTCATCTGGGAGCACCCAGAGTCTCAGTCGAGAGCCCAAACCTGTAAGTGCCCCCGATGGCCCCTGCCCCAGACTCCCTTCCTCCCACCTGATACTCGATAGCATGTAGACAGCCCTGCCTCGACCGACAGCCCATGGCAGGTGGGGCTGGAGTGGGCGGGCCACCAGCAGCGCTCTGTCATGGGGGCTGGGCCCTCACTGGCGCTGGTAGCTGCTGCTGGAGCCACCCGCCCTGGGTGCTGCCATCAGTCTCCCCTCTGCAGAGTCTGCTCCTGGCTTCTGTGCTGTGGCCGCACGCAGCCTCCCCCTCTCTGCTTCCCCTCTGCTCAGAGTCCTGGCCCCTCCTCCCCCATCATCCCCTCCTCCCAGCACGGCCTTCTCCATCGCCCCATTCCTCTCTGGGGTCTCGGAGGCCTGGGGTGGGAGTCCGCAGGGGACGGAGGGCAGGGAAACAAGCAGGTATGGGTTCCGCTGGACCTAGGGGTGCTGGGGGACAGGAGCAAGGCCCAAGAATGAGACTGAGGAGGCAACACTTGATGGGGCAGGGGCCCAGGGACTGGCTTTCCGAGGGCCTGGCTGGGAGTCGCCCAGAATACATTGCCCACGCTGTTCTTTCACACAGTTCCAGAAGCTGACCTGACCGAGGTCACAGCAGAGCAGACAACGCCGATTCAAATGTGTGCAGAGGCGTGGCAGGAGGCCAGGGATGGGAGGAAGCCTCCTGCAGAGGAGCCCTTTCGGGAGGGTCCCGTGCCCCTGCCTGCGAGTCCTGCTGGAGAGCAGTTGCTGATTACAGGAGAAAGGAAGCAGCGGCCTGGGCCAAGGAGACATGTGGTGCTTTCCACCCCACTGCAGTGGCTTCTTACAGAACAGCAGCCTCCAGGCCAGCAAAGGCTGAGGGAGGGGACTCACTGCTCTTTCTCCAGGAATCAGACACAGTGCCTGGAGTGGGGAGGGGCCCTGCAAGTCTCCTGATCACAGTGCAGCCCCCTGGCCCCTCCCTGGCTGACTGACTGCACAGGAAGGGAGTCCTCTGTGCTGGCCACAGCACCTCCAGTCAGGCCCATGGGCCTCAGTCTCCCCAATTGTGGTTTGGGGTGACAACCTTGAAAGGGTCTCTCAAAGATGCGATGTAGAAGAACAATGCCGGGCCCCACTCTGGGAAAACCCAGCACAGCAGACAGCAGGTAACATGGAGCCCAAACTGGAGCACTGCCAAGGACGGAGCGCCCAGAGCAGGAGAAAGGGATCCCCGTGGGGCAGACAGAAACAGTCATAGCAGAGACAGCAGCTGCATCCCGGGGGTTGGGCGTCCGGCCCTGAGGTGCTTGCCTGCCTTCACCGGTCCCATGGAAATTCCTCAAAGAAGACCGGAGCAAGCCTGCATCCCAGGAGAGGAGCTGGATGCCACCGGGCCTAGCCAGCTGCAGGAGACGTGCAGATGCCAGCCTGAGCCTGCCTGCCCCACAGCTCCTGGAAGTTGTCATGCCCCACGCTGCAGAGAACCAGGCAGCCAGGGGTCGCAGGGACTAACCGCCAGGCAACGCTTGGCTCCCGGTCTGTTTGCTCAACAGAGAGTCTGGCAGGAACATGCTCCCTGGTTCCAGCCCCTTTCAAACCAGATCCATTTGACTTCTCATCTTTATTTTGGCAGGGGAGAAAAATGTAATTTTTTTCTAATTTAAAATGTTAAAACCATCATCCTCATCCACATGCATTCAGCTCAGATGGTGTTTGGGAAATTAGCTCTGTCACTCACACACACACCAGCATGAGGCCTGACAGCGGGAACAGTCTCCCCCACTGTGGACACTCTGTACCCCCCACTTGCCTTATGGGGCTGTGCTGAGCCCCCGTGGGCTGAAGGAAGCATCTGGGGACTCCAGAGAGCAGGATTGTACCCAGTACCTCACCCTTCCCTGCCCAACTTGCTGTGCGACATCCACCTTGTGAACTCACCTGGATCATCCTCCCTGTGACAACCAGATGGCCTCATAGGGGACATGTAATGATGTCATCAGGGTTCGCAAGAAGAGTGGAGCAGGTCATGGAAGGCCCAAGCACCAGCTGAAGAATTAGACCAACCACGGCATGATGCCTGTGTTACCACAAACGTGTTCTGTGACTTGAGGAAGGCAAGGAACCTCCCCAACCTGCAGTTTCCTCATCTGCAGAAGCGCTTTTCTGCCCAGAGTTCTAGTGAGGCTCATGAACGGTGCGTGTGTGTGGCCTGGCCCAGGGTCAGACCTCCCACAGGGGTTCATTCCAGACTGGTGTTGGGATTTATGAGTTATGCACATGGAGGAATCGCACACAATGTGTACTATGAGCAGGAAGAATATCAGCTGAGATTACTAGAGAAGTTCCATGTGGGGTGCCAACGACTGGCCTTATCAAATCCTGCATTTTCCAGACTGAAACCAAGGGAGGTTGAACACTGTGCCTAACATCCCTGCATGTGTTTTGGGAGGTGTGGCTCCAGATCCAAGGTCTGCATCCACACCTCCCACCCTACAAGGGGTCCTATGCCTGGCTCTTCCCCTGAGAGCATCGGGAGGGGCTGGCACGCTCCCAGGCCTCGCCATTACCTTTGCAGTGCTACCATCTACTCCTGCTTTGCAGGAAGGACAGACGCAGCCAAAGAAGGGAAGAGACTTTCCCAAGGCCACAGACACTGGCATTCCTCAGGGTTCTGGCTGCAAGGTGCAGAAACAAGACAAACGCTCACTTATTGGCTACAGAATCCCAGGAAGGCTACACGATCAACCCCCAGGAAGCTCAGCATTCCTCTGTGTAAAATGTGCGTATTAGGAGCCTACAGGGGGCAGGTGGCATTCCCAGAGCTGGCAAAATAGAGGTGACAAGGGGACAGATGGACAACAAGAAAAAGCACAAAGGAAACATCAGGAAGAAGCCAGTGCCCATACAATGGAACATGACAGGGGAGGGCTTGGAACTGGAAGGGCAGGGGAGACCTCAAAACATCAGAAACTTTAGGCTTCAGGAAGTCCTGGGGCCTCATGAGTACTGCCACTGAGCACACTCTGTCTCCCCTCTGCTTTCCTCCAAATCTCAGCCTCAATCTCTCACCATCTGGTGAAGAACAGGGCTGAAAGTTCACATTGAAGTTCAAATAAGGGTCCAGAGTCTGACCTTTATTAACAGGAAATCCCAGAGAAGCACTTTGATTGGCCCAGGTGTGGTTGAGCGGCTATCTCTGCACCAATCAACTATAGACAGTGGGTAGGCTCCAGTGAGAATTGGCTGGAGCTCCCATGGCATCCACTCAGTTGCAAGGACCGAGGTCCTGCAGACAGAATGGGCAGCTCTCAACAGTGTCAGAGCCAGATGGAGCGCAGGGCACACTCCTTTCCTTCTCATCCTCACAGCTGCCCCCGGGGATGGCTAGCATTCTCATCCCCCTTTGCACAGCAGGTAAATTATCACATCCCATTTGGTCTCAGAGCCTCTCTTTGCCTGCTCCATGCCTGATGCCCCTGTCAGAACCCAACTCTGTGTTCCTGACCAGGTATCTGCCCTGAGCTCTAAGCTCTCCTCCACCCTTCATCCCACGCTCTTCTCAAACCCCCAAGGGCCATTCAGACCCATCACTGAGACAGCTGTGGTTTGCTCTGGAAAGAGCTTTGTAAATGCCGCCATTTTCCTGCAGAAGACGCTGGACCTCTCTTTTTATTTGTGAGAGCCCCAGCTTCCTGACCCATAAGATGGAAATTACAGGGTCTGCCCCCATTGTCTTCCCATGGAATAAAGCATATGGCAGGTAGGCTTGATGTGCCCAGTGCAGTGGCTGCTGCACAGGGGCTGCTGATGGCCCATTGGGTGCCCATAATGGCCATAGAAAGGTGGCACAGCTCAACAGCCTGGGTGCTGTCCACAGAGGCAAGGTGCTTAAGTCCCAGCTTCTAATGAGCCCGCTGGCCTGCAGTGAAAGGGTTGGTGGGAAGAGCTGCAGGCATGGGAATGGAGAAAACTGCTGAATTAGGAGCAAAAGCTGATCACAGGATCTGGGTCTCCTCACTGAAGGGCCAACAGACAGCCCCAGGAGGAGCAGGAGAAAGACCAGAGTGTGTTCCTGGCCAACCACTTCTTGGAACTGCTTGTGTTTAAATAGCCTGCTGGTCTGGACTTCCCTAGAGGAAAAGCCATCTCCCTCATGGTCTGTAGACAAGTTAAATGGGGATGGAGCATGTGTCATGCAGGCTATGGACCTCAGCCCCTCCCAGGCCACCCTGAAAGCTAGCATGGGTGGCAGCCACACACAGCCAATCTATGGCACAGGAGATAAAATCAGTGGGCAAGACAGAATGCCCCCAACATCCAGGGGCTGAGGTAGGGGATGTGGTAGAATTTAAAGTTTAACATTATCACTGGGATACTGTCACTGCCATAATCAAACAGCAGCCTTGGTAGAAGGGCTTCCTGATGAGTTCCAGGAAGATACCTGTTTCTCTCCACCTGGGGATCTAGCCAAGCCTCTTGTGTAGCATGAGCACTTACTCTCAAAAGAGCCCAGCCTCAGTCCAAGATGGGTGGGCAGCCACTGAACAAGGTGACAGCAGAAGCCAGTTGCCCCATGGGCCATGTTCACCAGTGTCTTGTCACACTGTGAAATCCCATCATTAATTCTCCATTCCTTGAGTCAAGCATTGCCTTATAGAATGCACTATTAAACACACAAATGCCCTGGGGATAAGGAGCTGTTACATTATTTCATTGCCCAGAAAAGACCCAGGGATGTGTCAAAACAGAAGACCCTTTCTGTTTACCACTAAGGTGAGCCACAGCGTGGAGCTTATTGAAGACAAACTCTCCCACGAGCTTGCTGTGGTGTCTGCCCCTCGACCGTCTGGCTCAGGCGCTGGGAATCCCTGGTAAAATTGAAACATGCTACTTAGGAGGAAGACACTAACAGCTGTTGAATCCCTTTTCTTTGTCAAGCACCTGATGGATGTTACTCCATCACCTCCTCTTAGCCACCCTCTGTGCCAGGTAAGGAGCTGGAGGTCAACGTCACAGCAGCACTTAGACTTGGATTTGAATTCGGTTCTGCCTCTCTCTCTGGAAGGACTCGGCAGCACCAGCAGATCAGTGGGTGCTTCCAGCTGAAACGGAGCCAAGGGGATACCAAGGAGGCCAAAAGGCAGCCCACGGCCAGAGCGCTGTCCATAGTTGTGGTTCTGAAGCCAGGTCCTCCATGCTGGGGGGTGAGTGTGCCTGAGGCAGAGAGAACTGAATAAATGCTGAGTGGATGTAAAAGGAAGGCGGAGGTCACAAACGACCCCCTTAATGCTGCCCTGGATTCATGCCTCCCACAGGAGAAGTAGACGTCCCCAAACTTCCTCTAACTCCTCAGTCCCCTTCTTCCCATTGCCCTCATTTCATTTCCAGGTATCCTCATTGACCTCCAAGCCTTTGTTTCCACTTCTTGGATTATCCTGTTAGCATATATTTCTAATTGTCAAAGTCCCACTGCTTTTGGGAGACCAGAACTCAACTAGGAAGGTAAAAACATGGAATGGCCATTGCAGTGGGCAGGGGATTTCTCCAGAGCAGCTGAAGTCAGCAAATCTGGAAGGACTCAAGGGTTATCTCTATGGGGGCTGAAGCCATGGTAGCCAGTCTGACATTAAGGATCAGTAAGGAAGCAGGTGGGGTGTGGCACTAATTGAAGCAGGGAACACTGCTCAGAACAAAGTCTGAAGCTGAAGTGGTTGTGGCTCTGGTCACTTTTTCTCCCATGAGCAGGAGTGAAATGCTCCAGGCTCAAGCAAGGACGTGATTCCAGGAGACAGTCAACTCTAGATGCCCAAGAAAGGTCATGACTCAGTTATTCTTATACAACACTCTCTATCCACTCTCTGTCTGTGCAGACATGGTGCTACCAGTTCCTGCAAGCCTCTCCTGCCCCCCCGACTGGAGCTGGGGGTGCCCAACCTGTGCTATGGGAGCAAGCACACATTGCCCATGTGACCTGCCACCTTCCACCCTGAGCCACAGGAACCTAGGGCTAGGACCATGGCTCACTCCCTCACCACCATATCTGCACTGCCTGGAACATTGATTATGCACAGTAATCACTTAACATTGTTGAAAAAATTCGTTGACCAAATTAGGATATCGTTTTCTCATGCACATGTCAAGCAAAAGCTTCACTGTGAAACAGTCCAGGTTCAAGACCTGAAGGCTTTCTCTCTAAGGCCTAGTTTGCGTGTAAAACCTGTGTGCCTCCTTCCCCACTCCTGCACAACAGAGACCATGACCATAACATGAACCTCCTTCTCTTGGAGTTGTCCTGCAAAGAACAGGAACTGACAGACATGCAACAGCGTTGCCCATAGCAAGTGTGTGTGTATAACTTTTTTTCCAGATCCTTCTCCAGGAGGAAGCCTCTTCGTCACACATCCTGGAGGATTGTGCCCTGCAGGGTTCAGGTGCTCAAAGGTGCCCAGGACAGAATTGAGATCATTCACACAGTGAGGGCGCCCAGGAAGGAGCTGGAGGGCCCAAGGTGAGCTGAATGGGGTTTGGGTCAAATTGGAAAAATTGACTGAAGTTGGATTAACTGCCAGGGTCTGGTTAAAGTCAAAAAACTGTACTGAGGGCAATTGAAATGAATTGAAGGAATTGAATTTAGCTGGACTGAAGAAAGAAAATCAAATTGAACGAAAGGAATCCAATAGAATGAAATTAAAATAAATTGAATTGAGGAGTCAAACTAAAAATTGGAAGGAGCTAGCTGGGGGCCTGGGATTGAGTTGAATGGAGGGAATTGTAAGAATTTGAGACGAATGAGATGAATTGAGTTGAACTGAAATTTTTGGAACACATGACTGCAACCTCAGTTAATTTTAACTGGAGTCAGGGGCGCCCACACCAAAGTTTTCTCCCAGCTGCCATACATTGTCCTCTGGCTCTGGTTGTTCAAAGAACGTCTAAGGGGCGCCAGCTGCATGCGGATACCAGACGAGGACCTGAATCAGGCCTGGCCCCACACCATGAGTGTTCAGGCACCGTTGTCTGTCAGTGTGCTGAGTTCCTGAGGTCAGACCAAAGGAGGGAACCCAGCACAACAAGCAGAAAGAACCAGAGAGCCCGAGCCTCCAAAGAGGAGGCATCTACCCACCCACCTCTGCCCTCATTTGGCAAAATGCTTTGAGTGCATGGTGCAAATCTAGCTTAAGGGCCAGGCAAGGAACCACATGCCTGCGGCCATAGAGATGAGAGCTGGGAAATCCATGGGGCCTTGGGCTCTGTATCCCCTCTGACTCTCGGTGTTCTCATCTGCGAAGTGGGGACAAGAGCTTCCTCAGAGGAGTGTTTCAAGAAGATGAAGGAAGTCAGAGTTTCTTTTCTTCATTAATAACAACCATAGCAACTGCCCCCTTTCCCCCACTGGCTGTGCATTTGTTAATTTCTGCATCTTTCCTTCAAGCTTCCCAAAGGCACTGGGATTTTTAGGAGAAACTTTTGGACTCCTTTGACTACAAAGTCAAAGGCCACAAATGCCTCCTCCAGGGAGGCCTCCTGTGCTCCCAGAGAGGACTCATGTCACCCCCTACCCACCCACCTGTGGTCGACCCTCTGCTCTAATCACCTGCCACACCCACTGACTTTCCCAGCTCCCTGCAGCCCCTGGCAGACAGGCCAGAGGCGTTTCCATCTCTGAGCCACAGAGTATGCCGGGCTCCACACCCGGAGGGGACAGGGCCCATCTGTATCAACACAGGGCTTTCTTTCTGAGCCCTTTTGTCCCCGAGTTTGTTTTCATTTGAAGCTTTTCAAGGACTTTTTTAGACAATTCGTCTAAGGACACCTCCACCTTAATAGCACAATTATAATGAAAATGCTCTAAATGTAGCACGTGCTATCCCAGGATGATGAATTTAGCTGCTTCTCAGTGTTTTTGCATCTTTTCTCTGTTATTTTTCCCCAACTTTTCAAGTTCAAGGATTTTGAGTTAATTAGTCTAAGAATACCTCTGCCTTGTTTTCTTATTTCTAATAAGCATTTGTCACACGTGGAGAGCTGCTCACTCACCGCCTCCTACCATTCCTCCCAAGTTGTCTCAGCCCCTGGAGCGGCCTATTTTTTTTTTCTAGCTCTTTCCACACCGCCTTTCCCAAGTGACAGGGTTCCTTCGGCCCGTCAGCACACACTGGGGTTCTTCCCGGTGAGGCAGGTTTGCACTCTTGGGCAGAATGCGCACAGAGGTGCCATGGGGCTGCAGAGGGACCCTCCGCTCCGGGCACCATTCATCCTCCTGGACAGCTCGGGGCCGGGGCCTCGCATGCAAACCCAGCTCTCCCCCTTAACCAGCTGTTGTGCCTAGCTGGAGTCCTTAACCACTTTGAGCCTCGGTTTTCATATCTTTAAAATGTGGATAATAAGTACCTCCCATGGGCATTGTGTGGATTAAATGAGATGATGTGCAGAAAATGTTTTGTTCATAGCAATCGCTTAAATGGTGGCTATTACTAAGAATTATTATAAAAATAACAATAGATCACAAAATATTAATGGGCTCATATCATATTTTTAGACAAAACGTACTCCTTAAAGAAAATTTGAAAAATCCAGAAAAATACCAAGAAAAAAATAGATCAATCACTCCCAGTCCTACCACCCGCGGAAATCATTCTCATCTTCACGGTGCTGTGCAATCAGCTTTTCCTCCACGTACAAAGCTTTCAGCATTTGAATAAACCCTTCCCTCTTAAAAACAATCTGAACTTTATATCATATGCATTTCCATGTCTTTACAGAAATTCTTATAAGGTCTTTATTTAATAAGGAAATTAAGCCTTTGTCATATTTGCTACAAATATATTTCCCAGGCCATATTATTTTTGCCACTTTATTTGATGGTTTAATTTTGACTTGCAGAAGATTTTCATTTTTGTGCAGTCAAATCTGTCCATATTTTCTCTCCTGATTCCTTGTATTAGTTCTAAACTTAGGAAATCTTCCCTCTCCCCAGGCATGATGAATATTAAATTCTACTTAATTCTCACTTTTCTGTGCCCTGATTTTTTTAAATATACTTAATGCTAATCCTGATGGAATTCAGTTTGGTGACAGGGTTGAGATGGAGCTGAGCCAGTTTGCCTGCCCCCACTCCCGGCCTCCCATGCGGAGGAGGGGGTGTCCTTCCCGCTCCCACTGCCTACTGAATCCCTTCCTGGGGTCGTGCCGGGCCTCTGCCAATGCTGCACCCCCCTGCCCACTCCTCCCCGAGGATGGCTGGAGTGAGCTCACGTGCTGGAAATTCATTTGCAGAGGAACAAGTCGACTAAAATCCTTGAAATGCTCAAAAGTGGACCCCAGAGAAAACGACCTCAAAAATGGGCCAGATTACTGCTAATGTGACACATTTGGCGAGTAACTCTGGCGTCAGGCCTCTCCATCTCCGGCGCCTGCCTGTGTGCCTTCCTGCTTGCTCTTACCCTGCCGGCTCCAGCACACCACATCCTTCTCTGCTGCCATCAGCCATGGCAGGTCCCCACACCCGTGTGCCTGACCAGCTTCCCCGGAAGCGCTTACCCAGGCCAAATGTTGTTCTAAGGACTTTAGAAAAGCCTCCCAATGAATGTGATGTATTGACTACCTCATGAGAGGTGCACTTTTACCCACATTGCAGATGGCTAAACCGAGGCACCAAGGGATAAACCACCTTCCACAGTCACCCAGGGTGTGAGTGGTGAGGCTGCACAGGAGACCCAGCTGGTCGGACTCTGACCCCCAAGTTCTGCCCATCATTCTGTGATGTGCACCTGCCAACCAGCCTCAAGGGACAGCCTGTCTTTGTTGGCCTGTCCCTCCCAGGAGAGGGAGGCAGGAGATGAAGGACTGGGGTTCATGAGGCCCAGGGGTGCTGTGATCACAGTCCATCATCCTCATGGGGGACGGGGAGTGGGGTGCACAGAATTTGGGACACCTGACCTGTGCCCCAATAAGCCTCAGTTTACCCTGCTTTAAAATGTGAGTCTAGGACTGGGTGCTGATCTTCTCGTCCTTCCAGACAGCCCCGCCATGCTTCCCAGGCCCCACAGGTCCCGTTCAGAGTGTAGCGAGCTCTGTGGCTGAGCCCTGACCAGCACCCTCCTCACCTCTGTCCCTCCCAGCAGAGCCCACGGGGGAATAAAGCCCAAAGGAACAACAACTGCCCTTGATGGGGCGAGAAAGAGCCCACACGCAGGAGGACTGAAAAGGTGCTCTGGTAAACCCACAGGGACTCCCCACCCCAAGTACAAGGTGGCTGGACCCCGGGCTCAGGGTCTCCCCACCCTGAGTGCAAGGTGGCTGGAGCCCCAGACTCAGGGTCTTGCCACCCCAAATGTAAGAGAGCTGGATGACCAGATTCATGGGGCTCCCCACCCTGAGTGCAAGGCAGCTGGATCCCTAGACTCATAGCCCTGGCAGGGAGAGCAGGAGGGTGAGAGGATGGGGAACTGCTGCTGCCCTCTGCTAGCATGGGGTCACCCCCACGCAGCACCCCCCACACACACAGGACACAGAATCAAAGCCTCAGACTCTGGCCAACCAGGTCAACAACTCCTCCGTGGGCAAGTAGGAGGCTGGAGCAGGAGGCAGGAGGTGAGCAGCGCGCATCACACCCATCTCTGCTCTAATCCCCAGGGCAGGCCCACAGCGGGGCAGCATCACCTCTGTTGTACAAGCAAGAAAATGGAGGCAGAGGAGGTGGCACCCAGGGGCACCCAGTGGGTAAAGGGAGCCGGGCTGGGAACTGGGCCCCATCCTGGTCAAGTCCGTCCCCTGTTCCACCTTAGTCTTCCTGGGGCCTCAGGTCACGGCCTGGGCACAGGGTCCAGGACCAGGGTGGGCAGTGACAAGAGCAGCAGGGGGCCCTGAGCCCCAGCTCCTGGATTCGGGAATGAGGCCCTGGCGTAGGAGACAGGGCTCTGGAAAGGCCCATGAGTCACCGAGCACTGACGGATGGTTGGGCCTGGAGCTGAGCCACTCAGCAGCATTCGGATTCCAGTGTGTTTATGGGGTTCCGAGGCACTGGCCAGGAAGAGAGGGAGTATTTGGCCTGTTAATTTCCTAGTTAATCATGCAGGACATTTGGTAATTAGCACGCTTGCTGTTCCATCGCACTCGCCAGCCCTGGGCTGGGCCATAATTCACTCTCAATGGTGCAAACAGGTGCCAGGAGCCTCTGCCTCGGGGCTGGCCACCGGGGGTGGCTGCTGGGGGCTGCCGTCTCCTGCCTTCCACCTTGAAAGGCTCAAGTGCTTCATGCATGGAGTGCGGGGGTGGGGGGCAGCAGGGTGGGGGCTCAGTGTGTCCCCGAGTGTCTGTCCGTCCTGGAGGCAGTGAGGCGCCCTGGAAGGCCCACAGGCATCAGCCCCTGCAGGCCTCGTCCCACTCTCCACAGGAGTCTGGCCAGGCCTCACTCCTCGTACACTCCTGGCCTATAACATGGGTCCTGTGTCTGCCCAGAGGACAGCCACGGGGATGAGGAAGAGCAGGGAGGTTTCTTCAGGCCGTTACTGTCAGTGCGTCCAAGAAGGCAGGCATTTCTGAGAGCTCCACCGGGGCCACCTCGCACGAAGGCCACCTCGCTGCAGCAGATCATTGTCGTTTTGAGCCTCTTTCTACTGCAACCCCCTTCAGTGAGGGAGGTCAGGCCTGGCCCATGCCCCAAGCCTGAGTGCTGGCTGGGGAGAACTCACTGCACCTCCACATGTGAAGCCCTCCCGGCCATCCGGAGAAGTCACCGCGATGGGAAGATGAGGATGCAGCTGAGAGCCCAGTGGCTACAGGGAAGGTGAGGATGTGGCTGAGAGCCCGGCGGCTGTTCGCCCAGGGCTAACTGGCACTGTAAGGACACTGCTCCATCACACCACACCTGCTGAGCCGAGGCCAGGGAGCAGTGGGCAGTGGGGTACTAGTCTCCTCTGTGCCCAGCAAGGCCTGGACATCCCAGGAGGGATCTCGCTAAGCCCCAGCGTATGTTACGAATGGCATCCTCTTGTTTTCTAGGGAAGAGAAATGCTCAGAGCAGCTCTAGGGTTTGCTCAGGGCACTGCCTGCAGGACCAGATCCCAGGACTTAAAAACAAGCCTCCTGTCCTAGTCCCTTTGGCTGCCGTGACAAAGCAGGAGACTCTGGGTGGCTTAAGCCACAGACATGTATTGTGGTTGCAGGTGGCTGTCTTCCTGCTGTGTCCTCACACAGTGGAAGGGGCGAGGGAGCTCTCTGGGGCCCCTTTTATAAGGGCGCTGATCCTACTGGTGAGGGTCGCACCCTCATGACATCCTCACCTCCCAAAGTCCCCACCTCCTGATCCCATCGCGTCAGGGTTTGGGATTTACACCTGTGAACTTGGCAGGGACATGAACATTCGGTCCATTGCACCACCAGACCCTGTGTGCTGTGTCTTTCCCTCTCTGCCTCCCCATGCCCAAATGTCCCTGTGAGGCAGGCAGGACAGACAGGTAAACTGAGGCATAGAGAGCCTGTCACATAGAAAAAGCGCTGGGTTGGAGCAGAAGAGCACACTTGTGGCCTCTGGACCCCAACATGCACCTGCGATGCGCCCGGTTCCAGGGACTCAGAGACCAATAAGGTAGCACCTGCCACCGGGACCTCACGGCCTGCAGGGAGGTGAGTATAAAGACAAGGCCACGCACCCTGAGCTCTTGTGCAGAGGTGCTGCAGATGGTTGTGGATTCAGTGACATCCTATGGCCTCTGGTTACAGGTGCTTGGTGAGTGCATGGGGGTAGCTGGATGGATGTTTGAGGGAACCCTGGACAGCAGACTCCAGGGCAGCAGAGCCTTGTTCTAGGCATGTCCCTGCAGAGGGCCTGGCACAGGCACGTGCTCAGCAACCATTTCCTGAGTGGGTGAATGGACAATAATGGGTATTCCCTGGAGCCCTCTACCTCCGACAGTCCCGGGGTTCATGGGGCTGAGCCTCTCTGGGCCCAGCTCTTCCCCCACAGCCCCAGGGGAGCCCTGCTCTCTGTGCAGCACCGCCTAGAGCTGAGCTGGGCACTGGGACCAGAAGCTGTCCCAGTGGTCCCAAGACCCACTGCTCCAGCCCCTTCCTCACTTCTGCTCGCTCTTCCTCCTGGCTTTCGCATCGATGGTGGGTGTCTACCACTCTTTTTAGGACCACCCTGGGGTCCTGGAGCCCTTTGCCCACACATGCCCCGCGGGCTGGAATGTGCATGCCCCTAGTGGCGGTGTGAGCCCAGCCCCTGTGGCTGAGGCCAGGACCACCCTGTACCCCACGGTCCCCTCCCCAACCCAGAGCACTGCCTGCTGCGTGCCCTCCCTGCCACTCCTGCCCCAGCCCCCACACCTGGTCTTGTCTTTCCAGGTATTGCCTCAATGCATAGCTTGGACTTGAGCTGGAGTCTGACTGTGGGCACGGACCCAACCCCAGGGGTCTGATTTGATGAGTCTACAGGATCCTGCAATGCTGGGGACCTGGAGGGAGAGTGTAGACGTGTCAGTGCCTCCACTCGCTGCTCAACCTAACCCACGGGAGCTCAGCTCAGTGCCTGGGGCGAGGACTCTGTGGGGGTAGGTGGACAGACAGAACCCAGGCTGGGGTGCAGTGGGAGAATGGAACTCAGGCTGTGCCGAGCAGAGATCCTGGCTCCTCGCTCTGGGTTTCATGCCTGCCTCTGCCACCCAAATCCCCCCCCAACACACACACACACCTGAGCCCCTACTGCAGCTTCCTGGCCACCTGCCTGCACTGCCATCCCCCCAGTGAGCAGTCAGAGCCACCCTCTCCAACCTAAGTCAGGTCACGCCATCTGTGCTCCAGACGCACTCCTGATTCACTCAAGCAGAGTGAAACCCACGGCCTGCTGCACCGAGGGGACCTGGCCCATTGCCTCTGACCTCGGTCTATCCCTGTGGCTTCCTCAGCTCCAGCACGCTGGCCTGCGCTGCTCTGCGGTCCCCCAGCTGAGCTCCACCCTGGCCCTGGCACACGTGGCTCCTTCTGCCTGGTGGGCTCCCCAAGGGGCACCTAGCACCGCTCTGTCTCCTCTTCTAGCCTTTCTCAAATGCCACCTTCTCAGAAAGCCACCGTGCCAGCCTTAGTCCATTTGTGCCACATAAGAAAAATACCATAGACTGAATAATTCACAACCCACAGAGATGGACTGTTCCGGAAGCTGGAAGGCTGACATCCAGGTGCTGGCAGGCTTGGCATCTCTCTGCTTCTAGGTGGCACCGCACGTGGTGGAAGGGACAAACAAGCTCCTCGGCCCCTCCCATCAGGAGTCCCATTCCTGAGGGCGGAGTGCTCCCGACCCAGTCACCTCCTACAGGCCCCACCTCTTAATTCTGTCACCTCAGGGCTCCAGTTTCAACACAGGGGCCTCGGGGCCCTGGCTCGCCATGTCCAGCAGTCCCTGCCCTGATTCCCTGTCACTGTTCTCCTTGCTGTTCACATCCGTCTCTCTTTAGCAGGCTGCAGAGACTGAGGGCAGAGGTTTCTCTGCATTCCCAGCACCTAGAGCAGGGCCCAGCACACAGCAGGGCTCAGTGCACACTGATGAATGAATGAATGAATGAATGAATGAATGAATGAATGATCACCACCCAGGGTTATTGAAATGGGCCACCCATTTCATCCCTCAATAGGTTCCAGCAAAACTACTGGTGTGAGAACCCCCACTCCCATCCCGCCTCCCCAGCTTCTCTCCTGCCTCCCCCAGCAGCTTTCCCTCAGGCCTCTTCACTGGAGAGCTCAGAGGCCAGGAGGCCGTGCCTGGAGAGCCCACTGCACGGGGAGTCAGCCCCCGATCTCTCTGGGGACCCCTCCTGAGGCAGAGCAGCTGCCTGAGTTCACACCATCAGGGCTGAGGGGGTCTCCGGAGGCAGCCCACTTCAGCCACAGTAAAAACAACAACGACAGTGAGAGCGGGACACCACCAGAGAGCTCATCCGAAGCCAGCCACACCCAGCTCCCTCCAACCCTCTTTTTGCTCCAACCCAGGCACTGGGGCCTAGAGGAGCAGGGCCCAGGTCAGGGACTGACCCACTGGGAGCCCTCAGCATCTCCATCTGTAAAACAGGAGGTGGAGGTGGTGCACAGGACGAGAGTGGTCCTCCAGGAGTCCACGTTCTGTACTTTGATGAGCTGCGGCCCCCAACCAGTGAGTCTGAGCAGCGAGAGCCTAGCCCTGGGTGGCCCCTTCCAGGGAGTTAACAAAGGGGATTTGGAGGACAAAGGGCTGGGAGGAGCCCCAGCAGCAGACTTCCAAAATTTATGTGGGGCATTGGGAGAGGAGATGCAACAAAAGCAAAGATCTCACCATTTTCTGAGTTCCAACTGCAACTTCAGCAAATTTTCCCTTTGAATAATAAAGCTGCCTCCCCAGGCTGCGATAACCAAAGTCGCTCACTCTACTGAGCCCAGAATCAAAACGAAGAGCCCCAGCCCTGAGAGGGAACTCGCGAGCTTCTTGCCTGTGTTCTTGGGCCCTTCGTGCAGCTGGCAGCCCCACTCATCCCGCCAGCACCAGGGTCTCTGCGGAGCACCTGTCACCCATCACCACTCCCAGTCCCTCAGCGCAGCAGCGAGGGAAGTGAGGAAAATCACCAGGGGCAGAGACGATGGCTGTAACAGAAGTGAACCAGGCGCCAAGGTCAGGAAGGGCTCTAGGCGGGCCTGTGGAGGGCGAGCAGGAGCCGAAGCTGAGCCCTGAGGAAGGGGAGGCAGCAGCATGGGAAGGCCTGGGGGATACCAGCTCGTGCCAAGGCCCTGGGGCAGGGAGGAGCTGGTGGAGGCCTCTGTCAGGTTTGACTGAGCAGCACGGAGTCCTAACTTGAATGCCAGCACCAGGACTCCATCAGCCCGGCCAGGGCCAGCGTTCCCCTGCTGGGGTGCATGGCCTCCGGACTCCAGCCTCCTCCACTCAGCCTCTCCATGGTGCCCCACAGAACAGCAGGAGCTTTCTCTCTAGAGCGCACATCTAGTTTGTTGATAAAGCATCATACAACGTGTTTGGAGTGAATGAATGGCTCCTCTATGGCCAGCAAGATGAGACTGACTTGGGGTACAGTTGGGATGGAAGAGTGAGAGACGGGTGAACACCAAGGAGCTGCAGAGGGTCCCCAGAGAGGGTGATGCTCAGTGATTTAGAGTTTTTTCCTTGTTCTTTCCTTTATTTCCAAAGTTTTCAGCAGAGATGATCTGTGATCAAAACCCACGGTGACAAGTGAGAAGGGAAAAGGTGCTGGCCCAGTAACTCTGAAGTGAGTGGCATCCATAAGACAAAAGGCAAAGGCAGCTGTGCACAGCACGGGACTCCAGCTGGCGAGGTCATTCCCCTCCGGGGGCGGGCCAATGATTCTGAAGCTTCTGCACGGTTTACCAGAACTGGGCAAGCAAGTGGTTGACGAGTGGGAGGAGCAGGTTTCTCGCAGATGGAGAGAGAGGTCACAGGTAAGAAGAGAGGAAGGATCCAGGTGGTAATGGATGAGAGTTGGAGAAGCCGGCGTAAATCAACCCCATCTCTACAAAAAATACTAAAATGAGCCAGGTGTGAGCCGAGATCATGCCAGTGCTCTCCAGCCTGGGCCCCAGAGCTAGACTCTGTCTCCAAAAAAAAAAAGAATGAATGAATGGATGGATGCCTTGGGCTCTGGAGCCCGGCTGCCTGTTTTCAGATCCTCCCTCCCATGCTTACGTGCTGCATGGCCACAGACAGGTTTCAAAATCTCCTGGCCTCTGTTTCCCCATGTGTGGCCTAAGCTAGGGACAGTTCCCTGCCCCCCACCAAGAGCAGCCGCGCATTGGACACTGGAGGCTGGAGCGCTGCCATCGCAGCCGGGCAGGGGGCACTGCAGTGAAGACCCTCACAGAGGCATGTGTCTCCAGAGTTAGGTTTGCCAGCCAGGAGGCAAGGTGACACATCTCTCCTGAAAAATCAAAGCTCTTGAAGAGGAAATGTGGTTCAGTGGAAAGAACATGCTCGTTGTCAGCTGGCAAACTGGAGCTCCACTCCTGGCTCTGTCACCGAAGGGTTGTGTGACCTCAGGCAAGCCCTTCCACCACTGAGGGCCTCAGTTTCCTTATCTGTCACATGGGGTTGCAGGTGACCACCCCAAGGGCTGTGGTTGGGACCAGGGCAAAGCCTCCCTCTCTGCTATGGGGCATAGTGAGGTCTGGGCCCTCCTCTACCCATGCTTCCCTCTGGCATCTCAGGGCTGAGACTGGGAGTGCCAGGTCCCCGTGCTCTCCTGCCTCAGATGTACCTGCCCAGCTCTGATCATCCCCAGCCTCATCCTGAGTCCTGCCTCCTCCTTGGTGAAGTCCTCCCTGACTCCCCTCAAGATCAAATCTCACCCAGGCCGAGGATTTCCTGGTGGTGCATCGAACGCCGGGGGTGTCAGCTGGGTCTGAGTCCCCGGCAGGGGGTGTGCTCCGGGAGGACATGGGCCTGCCCAGGAAGGGCTGTGAGACACATGTCTGCTCAGTCACTAAATGAGTAAACCGTGAACAGACTCGTATGAGCTGAGGCAAATGGCTTCCCCAACCTGGGCCTCAGTTTCTCCACCTGTAACTCAGAGGAAGGGTCTTCTGTTTCTAATACCTCCCTTCCTGGAGTTCTCAGATTCCTGAGAGCCCAGACTCATCCTCATCTTCCCAAGCAGTAGCTTGGGCCCCGCTGTCCTGCTGAGATGGGTGGGAGGAAGTGGGTATAGACTGAGGCTGGTGGAGACCCAGGCCCAGCAGGGAGGCCACATCCAGCCCCAGCAGGGAGGCCACATCCAGCCCCCTTTGAGCAAGGCTGGGCTGCAGGCTCAGCCCAGAACTGTGGTCTTAGGACAGCCTGACCAGGACCAGCAGCTCTCCCCACCAGCCCCAGGCAAGACGGGCATCTTCCTGTCACACAGCACCTAAGACTGGACAGTCCCATCAGCCTGTCACTCAACTGAGGGGGCCAGAGAGAGGCAGGGAGCTCCCACTCCAGTCATGCAGCAGCTCCTCTCAAACGAAGGCAGGGCGGGAGGATCTCCCGGAGGCTCTGCCACACACGGGGAGCTTATAGCAAGTTGAGCAGTGTCTCCCAAGACTTCATGTCCACTCAGAACAGCAGAATGGGACCTTATTTGGAAATAAGTTCTTTGCAGATGTAGTTGGTTAAGGATCTTGAAGTCATCCTGGATTTAGGGGAGCCCTAAATCCAATGACCGGTGTCCTTATAAATGAAAGGAGAGGAGGATTTGGGCACAGAGACACAGAAAACAAGGCCATGTGAAGGCAGAAGTGGAGATTGGTGTGACGCGGCTACAAGCCACAGGATGCCACGCACTGCCAGAGCCACCAGCACCTAGAAGGCAACGAAGAAAGATCCCCCTCCCGCTTTCAGAGGGGGCTCGGCCCTGCCAGCACTCAGATTTTGGACTTCTGGCCCTAGAACTGGGAGACAACAAGCTCCTGCTGCTTTAGGCAACCCAGTTTGTGGTAACTGTGGCCCATGTTCTACAAATATGTCCCGTTCCAGGCTCTGAGACATCTGGGGAAGGGGAGGACTGACTTTCCTCATGCACAACCAAAGCATCTGCAGCCCAGGGAGATCAGGGCGCGTGGCCGAGAGCGTTCAGCGCACTTCCTCGATGGCACTGACCCTCCTCTGAGCTCACGGCATCAGGAGGCCAGGGTGCTGGATGCATGCCAGCAGAGACACCTATGAGCTGTGTGGCATCAGGCCAGTCCCTGAGCCTCTCTGGGCTGTTTCCTCATTTGTAAAACAGACACCATAGCATTATCTTCTTTGCAGAGGATTAAAAGGTCAATACACATTAAGCCCATGGCACAGTGCCGTGAATTTCAAGTGCTCTCTGTTCAGGGGGCACAGCTGGTCGCTGGACCCTGGCTCAGGGTTGAGCATGCGCCACGCCAGCAGCACAGCCCTGTGATCCTGCTCACAGCCCCTTCCGCCCATCACACACCCTTGGTCCTCAGGTCAGCCTCAGGAGATGGGCCTGGCAGGGCTGTGTCCCACGTTCCTGCTGGAGAAACTGCAGCCCGGGGTGTAGGCGACTCACCTCCAGGACACCGAGCTCCCTCCCATGGTCCCACGCTGCCCCCAGCCATGCCTCCACCTCCCTCCCTTCCCCAGCCCCAGGCTCAGACAGCCTCCCTCCTATTCCTGCCCATCCCCCACACCCAGCACGACCTCCCCAGCCACACTGTCTCCGCCCAGGCCAGAGGCCCCTATCCCTCAATGGCGACACATCCTTGATGGACCGACTCTCTCATGTTCCTGGGAAAGGAACATGAAAGAAGACCCTTCTTCCCGCCTGGGCGAGGTCCCTGCTGTGTGACCCTGGGCAGGCCCCCTAGCCTCTCTAAATTGCATTTTTCTTTTCTGTAAAATGTGGGTGGTAACTGTAACTTCGCAGAGCGGGGGCCCAGGGCCCTCGAGATTGCCCGTGTGCACACCACCGGCTCAGCGCCCAGCCTGATAGGTGCTCGAGAAACGTCATAAATGGATTCTTTGTTCCTTTAAGGCGAGTCAAGGGTGCAGTCTGGAGACAGGATCCCTGCCTTCAGCAATGAGCACAGAAGAGCCACTTAAAAATAGAAAAATAACAGTTTTACGGTTATTAAAGTAATAAGCATTGACTGCAAAAAACATAAAATAAAAAACGAAGACGACACCTGAAGGAATGATGAAATGAAGGAAAATCACTGGCACCGCCCTCCTCTGGAGCTATTACAATGTTGGTAAATAGGTTTTTAAGCATCATATTCTGTATTATTCTTATGCACAGCTAGAGAGCTGGAGCGATGGAGAAAGAGAGAGAGAATTTACAAAGTGGCCCCATTTGGGACGTGCTGCCCGTGGTCTGCCTCACACACGATAATATACACCATGGACATTTTTCCACAGTAATAAACCCGAATCCACACTATCAGAATGGCTGCCTGGTGTACCTTCTGTGGCTGCTCCATCCTCTCTTCACTACCCTTCTGTCCATGGACAATTTGTTCATTTCCAGCTTTGCACCAGACAGTGGCTAATAATTTACAGAGCCCATCACAGCTGCATCCACAGCCGAAGGCTCCCGTCCAGCTATTTCTTTATGAGGCTTTACCAGAAGAAAATTGCTGGGTCAAAGGGAGCGAGTGTTGTAAACCCTTCCATGGCACGGGCCAAGCTGCCTTCCAGGAATCTGGGGTTGGGGTCAGTGCTGCCCCCGTGCTGGTCCCCACACCACCAGCCCCTGCACCACCACCAGTCACAGCAGACACCGTGTCGTTGCTTGAATCTCATGTGAGAGGAAAGGTCCATGGGCGGTCTCCCGGCTGTTTTCAGTTCTTTCTTGGTGATTGACTTGTTCGTGGACTTGGTCCTTTTTCTCTTGGAGTTTGTTCATTTACTGGTATTTGGAGAGCTTGCATTGTGACAGGCACAGGGATGCCTCGGAAGAAAGCCATCCTGAGCTGGAACTGTCCTGGAGGTCACCCTCTCAGAAAGAAGGTGGACAGTAAGCGTATACACATGCACTCTAATGCACATGTATGCACACACACGCACACACGCACACGTGCACACACACAAATAAGTAAACTAAGTAATGGAGAGAGAGCAAAGCGCTGTGGGGGTAATAAGCAGAGGACTGAAACACAACCATGTAACCTGCTTTCTGCTGCAGATTTCAGGCTCCAAGAAGGCAGCCCCCAGGTCCCCCACAGCCCCTGCACCCTCCTCCTTTGGTACCTCAGCCTCTGCTCAGGTCCTGTCACCATTCGGTAATGAGAGCTGCCTGAAGGACACAGAGCTGGGAAGTGGTGGGACTGGGGTTGGGACCTGAAGTGGGTTGGTTTGACTTCACAGCACGTGAGTCTACAAGATCCGCATCAGCACCCCAGAACCTCCGATCTGCTGCTGCCTCTGCCACGTACCCACACATGGGACTGCACTCCCCAAATCTTGACAAGCTCAGCTTCTCCCCCACCCAAGGTCAGGGCACCAAACAGTGACACTTAACCCTTTATCCAGGGCCCTGGAACTCGGGCCCCAGAAGCAGGCACAGGTTTGCTGACTCCCTGCATGAGGCTGCTCTAAGAGCCTCTTGGAGCTGACAGGGCCTCCCAGGAGCAGGATGCCTGGAGGTAGCCGAAGGCAGGCTGCTCTGCTCTGGACACTGGGGCCGGAGACAGGCACAGCCAGTAAGGCCTGTTGCAGCTCTCCCCGCACGAGGGTTACCTGGAGCCTCTTGAGCCTTTCTTCTGCCAAGCTCCCACCCTCCCTCGAGCTGGCCTAAGCACCACTTCCTCCCGGGACCTCCCGGGGCTCGGCCTGATGGGCTCTGGGCAGGCACCGCTGCCGAGAACCTCAGCGGCACAACAGAAGCAGGAGCCTCCGACTGCCGGGCTCCCAAGCCAGCCTGGCCCTCACCTCTAAAACCTCAGGGGGAAACTGTCCCATCTAAAAATGGGGACAACCCCTTCATTGTGGAGTTGAGGGCACAATCCAATGAGCCGACAGCATAAAGCACCCGGCATGGAAAGCAGCTTGGGTTCTGGAAGGGGAACCTCTGCTCATTCCTCACCCACAGCCTCCTCACCAGACCTCACAGAGGAAACCCACCAGCCAGATTGTCCAAGTTAGGAAACCGCAGCAAAGAGAGGCAAAGAAATTACCAGGAGCAACGCTGCTGAGGACAGAGCCGGGATCTGATCACAGGCCGGAGCCGGAGGGGGCTGTCTGGCAAGAGGCTGCTGGGGGAGCCCCAGAGGACTTGCGGCAGGGATGAGCCCGGGCACGGGGTGCCTCTGGGGCGTCCTCACTCCGTACCGAGAGGAGGCATCTGGGGTGAGGTGGAGAGTTCTGGGGACCATCCAGACTTTCATTTCCTCATCTGTAAAACACAGGTCCTCGCCTTCCCCACATCTCTGTGTTGTTGAGTGACTCAGTGGGGTTAATGTTGCTTGGGGACACATGGGGAAAATGTCAGCTGCTGCTATTTTCTCACCCTGCCACTGCGAGCTACTTAGCAGTGAAGGGCTCCTTGGCATGCCTGCTGATGACAAGCGGGGAGAGAGAGGGCAGAGACGCAAGCCCTGCAACAGGATGATCCCGGGCAGTGCCACCTGCAAGGCAGCTCTCCTCCAGGGTCTCACAGTGAAACATGCAGAGGCCCCCCTGCCAGGCCTCTCTGAACGGGGCATTCTGGCTTCCCAGGGAGCTGCTGGGTGACAAGGAAAGATGGCAGCAGCCCTCAGCGGCCTTTGCTAGAATCTGATTTTAGAAACATGGATGAGTGGGTTCCCATCTGCCCTTTTTAAGAAGCCCTGAGGGACAACCACGTGCCAGCCTCATGCACCAGTGAAAACACAGCCAGCCAGAGACAGGAGGGTGACTTGTGGGTAGCAGGCATCTGCCTTACACCAGGCACTGCATCACCTCGATAGCCCTGTGACACCGTCCCTAGGATTTTCACTTTGAAAATGGAGAAACTGAAGCTTAAACATGTGCAGACACTCACCCGATTGTCATAAATCGTTGAGCCAGGACCTGAGTCCAGGGCTGCCTGTGCTGTGGGGCCCAGGTGTCCCCTCTCCTTAGGGTCCAGATGGGCTGGTGATCATGGTGCCCCACCCCTGCTAGGACATGGGCCCCGTACAGGCCAATCAGACATCTTCCCCGAGGCCTCACACAAGGACACTGAGACAAAGGAGCCTCACTTTCTTTCCAGTGTGGGCGTGGAGCTAAAGACACATTCTTCAAATGGGCTGGCTCGAGTTCTTGGATCAGCTCCATCTTCCATTATCTACGAGAAAGGTTTGAGGACAATCTTACACTGTCCATGAGGGGATCTTGGTGCTCATGAGGTGCTGAACATTGTGCAACATTCAATGGGGAAAAGGGAAGAAAACAAAAGGAGCTGAGGGAAGGGAGAAGAGCTCCATCCACATTTGGCTGCACGATGTCCAAAGAAAGAACATTCACGTGGATGGGTCAGTGATGGGGGCAGGGGTGCAGGTCAGGCAGGGGACCCAAGGCTGAGCTCCAGCCAACCTGTCCTGAACTACAGGCTCCCCCAACCTCTGCAGGAGCATGCTTATGTAGAGTGCAGAGAAGGGTCTGTGATTACCAGCTCCTGCTGGGCCAAGTCTATGGTGTCAGACAGACTAGAGTTTGAATCCTGGCTCCACTACAAGCTACCTGCGTGAGGTCAGGCAAGTTACTTAGCCTTTCTGAGTTTGAGTTTTTTCATATGAAAAAAATAAAATAATATTTTCTCTCTTATAGGGCTATAGTGAAAAGAAAATGAAATAATGTAAATACAATGATTAGCATAGCATCTAGTGCATAATAAGTGCTCAACAAATGTTTGTTGTTATCATTGTTATGTGTTGATGTTGTGAGGATGGTGATGGTGATGGCGATGATGGTGATGTTGATGGTGATAATGGTGATGATAATGGTGATGATGGTGGTGATGATTGTGATGGTGATGATGGTGGCAATAATGATGGTGAAAAATGGTGATGGTGATGATGGTGATGATTGTGATGGTGATAATGACAGTGATGGTGATGGTGGTGGTGATGGTGATAATGACAGTGATGGTGATGGTGGTGGTGATGGTGATGGTGATGATGGTGATGATGACAGTGATGGTGACGGTGATGGTGATGACAGTGGTGGTGATGATGACAGTGATGGTGATGGTGGTGGTGATGGTGATGATGGTGGTGATGGTGATAGTGATGGTGGTGGTGATGGTGATGATGGTGATGGTGATGGTGATGATGGTGATGGTGATGGTGATGATGATGGTGATGATGATGCTGATGATAGTGATGGTGATTATGGTGATGGTGATGGTGATGATGCCTTAAGGAAAAGCACACTTCTTCTCCCAGACCCCCTGAGATGTGGGATGCAGTTCAAGTTTAGGAAGAGGAGGAAAGTGGGTGTCTCTCACCTGTCTACTTTTGGTAATATCTTTCAAGATCATGTTGTTCCCTTTCCTGTGACACTATAGTTCCTACATCTGAGAGGAAGAATTGTCTGGGAGGCTTCTGAAGATTAGTGATTTGTGTTGGGCTGGGCTGAAATTAGTTCAGTCAAGTTCCTTCTCATTGCAACAAGTTGGTGCACCAGGAAAATGGTAGCCAGTAGCTGCAATCCCCGATGAGAAGCCCAGCATAGTGAAAGGTCTAGCCAGGGGGCACTGCTGGAGCCACCAGGCTTCATAACCCACACCTTCTGCGTAATCCACTTCCTTGAGGAGACAGAGAGCCTGCCACTGCTACCCACCCCTCAGAGTCAGACACGAAAGAAGGGCCCACCGAAGACCTGTGGATGAGCAAACAGATGAGTGGGTGGGGAAGGGGCGATGAGGCAGAAAGGCTTTCTTCTCTAGGAGAAGAACTCCAGGTTATCTCAGGACTCACCAGCCAGGTCTTTGGGGCCTCTCTCTGAGACGAGCACCTTATTTTCTCTGGAGGTGGAAGGAAGGTCTCTGGGTCACTTACAGCCCCCAGGCTGTATGTGTGGCCCTGAATTCTCCTGCCCCCATCTCTGCTGATGTGGGGCTGTCTCTCTGTCTCACTAAGTCTTATCTTTATGAATCTATGCCTTGATTTCACTCTCTCTCTCTCTCTGGAAATCTCCCTCTCAATATGTGAGGTAGTGGCTCTAATTTCTATATTCCTTATTGTTGTCTCTTCCATTTTCTTCTCTCTCTTCTGGCATCTTCTTCCTGAGTGTCCTTTGCCACATCTTCCTTTCCCTCTCCTATCAGGGTAGTCTCAGAGAAGGCCAAGTGGAAAGCCAAGATTTTCATCCCTGCCAGGTGGTAACAAAACCCATGCAAGATGTCAGTGGAGAAGGTTTCAATAAGATCCAGAGTCTCATAATCTCTGAAATGTCCAAGTTTCAATCAAAAAGTACTCATCATACCAAGAACCAGGACGATCTCAAATTAAATGATAAATAACAGGCAGTAGATGCCAATACTGAGTTGACAAAGATGTTAGAATCATCTGGCAGAGTTTAAAGCAGATATCGTACAATGCTTCAGTGAACAATTACACACAAGTAACAAATGAAAAAATAAAAAGTATCAGCAGAGAAATAGAAAGTTTCAGCAAAGAAGAAGGAGAAATAAAGAAGAATAAATTAAAATTTTAGAACTGAAAAATTCAATAACTGAAATTTTAACATTCCGTGGATGGGCTCAATGTCAGATCAGGAGGATAGAGAGAAGAGTCCAAAACTTAAGGACAGAACAATAGTGCAACAGAAGGACAGTACACTGAAAAAAATTAATAGAGCCTTGGGTACCTGTGGACAATAACAAAAGATTTCTGTCATCAGAGTTCTGGAAGGAGAGAAAGAGAGAGGTGCTGAAAAATTGTACTTGAAGAAATAATGACTAAAACTTCTCAAGACGTAAACATACAGATTCAAGGTGTATAAGCCCCAAACAGGATGATCGAAAAAAAAAAAAAAAGAAATTCATATAAAGACACACCATAGTCAAACTTCTGAAAACTAAAGGGAGAGAGAAACAAATATTGAAAGCAGCCAGAGAAGAGTGACATCTTATCTACAGGGGAAAAACAAGTAGAATGACAGTGACTTTTTCATCAGAAATCATGGTTGTTGGATGGAAGTGACACATTTTTCAAATACTGAAAGAAGAAAAAAACTGTCAACTCAGAATCATATATCCAGCAAAACATCCTTCAAGAATGAAAAGGAAATCAAAACATTCTCAGGTGAAGAATGTCACCAGCAGACATATGCTTAAAAAATGGGTAAAGGAGACTCTGTAAGCAGAAAGGAAACAGTAAAAGAAGAAATTGTGACATAAGGAAGGAAGAAGGAACAACAGAAAGACTAAAAATATGGCTAAATGCAATAAATTTGCCTTCTCTTACATTTTCTAAATCATATTTGAAAGTTGAAGCAAATATTATAACACTGTGTCTGAGGTTTGAAATTTATATACAGAAAATATTTTAAACTATCATAGTACAAATAGGGGAAGGTAAAGCAGCATATAAGGAGGTACGTTTTCCTCACTTTACTTGAGCTGATAATACAATGAAACCGGTATACTGTGATCGTGTGTGTGTATAATGCAATACCTAGAGTAACCACTCAAATACAGAGATACACTCAAAAACATTACAAATAGATGAAACATGACATTTTTAATAATACTATTCAAGTAACCAACAGCAAGACAGAGAAAAGAGAGAAACCAAAAAAAAGAATAAACATAAAACAAAAATAAAATGGTAGTCCTAACATATCAATAATTACATTAAATGTAAATTAGCTAAATACATCTGTTAAAAGACAGGATAACAGAGTGGATTAAACAACATGCCCCAATCATAAACTGCCCACAAGAAATTTGCTTTCAATATGGTAATACAGACAGTTTGAAAAGCATGGGAAATGATATACTATGCCAACAGTTATAAGAAAGCAGGATTGTTTATGTTAATGTCAGATGAAATAGGCCAAGGGAGAGAATGAGAGGAAGAGACAAAGAGAGGGACAATATATAACGATAAAAGTGTCGATCCGCTGAGAAGACCTAGCCACCGTAAATGCACATGCGCCAAACAACAGAGGTGCAAAATATATGAAGCAAAACCTGATAAAACCGAAAGGAAAAATAGGCAAATCTACAATTACAGTTGCAGACTTCTGTACTCCTGTGATAGTAATAGAACAACTAGACAAAAAATCAGCAAGGATATAGAAAAACTGGACAATGCCATCAACCAACAGGATCTAATCAGCAATGGGTAGAACACTCCACCCAAAAACAATGGAATACACATTCTCTTTGAGCGCCCACAGAACATATACCAAGACAGAACCTGCCTCAGGCCATAAAACAAACCTCAACAAATTAAAAATAATTGAAATCATAGAGTGTGTTCTCCAACAAAATGGAATCCAACTAGAAATAAATGGCAGAAAGACAACAGGAAAATCTCCAGACACTTGGAAATAACTTAATCCATGAGTCAAAGAGCAAGCCTGAAGGGAAGTTTTTAAAACTACATTGAACCAAATAAAAATGAAAATACAACACATCAAAATTTGTGGGACACAGTTGAAGCAGTGCTTAGGGGAAATTTTACAGTACTAAATACTTACCTTAGAAAAGAAGAAACATCCCAAATCAATAGTCTAAGCTCCTGCTTCAAAAACTAGAAAAAGAAGAGTAAATAAACCCAAAGCAAACAGGAGGAAGGAAAGGATAAAGGTAAGATGTGAAGTCAATAAAGTTGAAAACAGAAAAACAACAGAGAAAATCAATGAAACAAAAAGCTAGTTATTTGAAATGATCAATAAAATTGACAGATCCCTAACATGGTGGACGAGAGTTTCCTCCTCTTCACTCCCCTCCCACTGTTTCAGAGGGAAGCCCATCTCCAGGCGGCACCTCCAGTCTTCAGAGCACCCCGGAGTCCACTGCCTCGTTGAATCATCTAGGAAAACTCTAGGTTGTGGACAAGATGCCAATGGCCACTTTAGCGCTGAGGAAATAAGGGCTAGAGGGAGCTGTGTGCTTTGCTCAAGATCACCCAGCAGTAAGGAGCAGGGTGACGATCAGAACACAGCCTGGCCAACCCTTGGCCCCCCTCTCACTCTCAGTAGACGTGGCGTGGCTGGGGCGAGGTATCAGGGCCTTGTGTTTTTCTCAGATTGGAGTCCCTTCCTCTGCTCAGGCTGGAATGGGACTCGAAACTGGGCAGAGACCCCCAGAATTGACCAGGGAAGGCCTGAAGATGACTCTCAGCTGTATCATCCCCCTGTGTGCATTCAGCTGGCACTGACTAAGGTCCAGGTACACTTTGAGGGTCTGTGACCCATCCCCAGAGCCAGCAGATGCCATCAGTGTGGCCTGGCAGGGAAAGTGGGGGTTCACTGCATAACGCCTGGAGTTGGACTGTCTGGGTTCAAAATGCAGCCCTTCCTCTTGCTGGCTGTGGGACCTTGAGCAACCTACTTAGCCTCCCTGCACTTTAATTTCCTCATCTGTAAAATGAGAATCATAGTTCCTGCCTCAGAGGTTATTGTGAGAATAAACTGGCGAAGGGACAAGTGCCTGCATTTCGGTAAGTTCTGTGAATGTGTTCACCACCATTATCCAGAAGTGCCTGGCCCTGTGCCTTCCAAGACTGAGCACTGTGCAGAAACTGAGGCAGGAAGCCACCATGTATGAAAGGAGGCCCTTCCGACCCCCCAGGTCCAGTCTGCAGGAAACGCCTGGCCTGGCCAGGTGAGCTTGCCCTGCATGTGCCTACCTTCCCTCCTGTTCCTGGTTTTGCATTTTCCTTTGATGAACAGTTTTAATAGAGGCCTATTGCCTGCTTCGCAGCAAACACCCAAAGGAGGGGAGGGATGTGCACACAAGGTCCCGTGAAGGAGCTGGTTTCGGCTCTCCCCTCTCCTTCCCCTGGGGTCTGGATGCTCCCTCTGAGGGTCTAGACTCTGCAGTCAAGGCCTGTTGCGTAGGGGAACCCACAGACTCACTTGGGGCTGGCTCCAGCACCCACTTAAGGTGCAGGCCTCCCCCCACCTGATCAACCCTACCAGGACCATCGGCTGGAGTTGGGGAAGGGATTAGCCAGAGAGGAAACCACGCTGAAGACACCGCTTTCTCCCCTGATGCCCAGGAAACCTCCCAGACCACGATTCTCCCAGAGCTGCCTGGGCTGCGGGGACCTGAGAACTGCACAGCTCTTCAGGGGCAGACTCAACACAGTGACCAGAGTGACCCCCGGGGGGATGCATGCCCTAGTTTCCAGCCTCAGATCGATGCCTGATCCCACTCCTACCCCTCAGAGAGTCACACTGAGCGCTGATCCTGACCCATGCTGAACCCTGATCCTGACCCATGCTGAACCCTGATCCTGGTCACACTGAGCACTGATCCTGACCCATGCTGAACCCTGATCCTGACCCATGCTGAACCCTGATCCTGACCCATGCTAAGCCCTGATTCTGGTCACATGCTGAGCCCTTATCCTGGTTACAGGCTAAGTCCTGACCTTGAACACGGGCTGAACCCTGACTCTAATCCTAGACTAGGCCCTGACCCCAGCTATAAACATAAATCCTAACTGCCAGCCACTTGAAGAACAGGTACTCAGGGTAGAGGGAGGGGATATGGATGGCCAGGTGCAGCCCTTGTCCTGTTGGCCACAGGCTGAGATGCTGGATCCACGTGCTGGAGCCTCAGAGCCACTCACTGAAGGCAGGTTGTCCCCTTGCCCCTGTGCTCGTGGCTCACCCCGTCAGTCGTGGCTGCTCTCCCGGGACCCTGAGGAGGGGGCTGAGCTCTCCGTCCCTGCTCCTCATGGGGGCACCTGTGTGAAAAGTTCAGGAAAAGCTCTTAAAGGAAAATGGTTTTCCGCTGTTGGGCCTGAAATAGCACTCCCTTTCCCCGAGTTAATAACCGGTTGCTGGAGAGTCAGTGCTATTTTAGAAATAAGTGTCTATTAGCACCGGTCACCTTCCAGCGTGACTCAAGGTCATCCCTTCGCCTCTGCCCCTCGGAAGTCGGTGTCTGGATGCTGAGGGCTGAGGTGGAGAAGCCCCTTAGGGTCTTAGGCTGTCAGCGGTCACTGAGGCCCACCTCGGGGTTAGGGGGAGGCAGAGTGGGACCCGCAGCCACATCTGGCCCCTTCTTTGGGTTCCTCGGCTGCCGTGCACTGCCGCAGCTCACACGATGCCGACAGCAAAGACGAGGATCCTGGAAACACCAGCCAGATGCTGAAGCACAAACAAAGCTAGCGTGGACTCATTCAGTCCTGCCAGGAAGAGGCCACGGGTGGAGGAACGTGACCACCCATACTATCTGCCAGGCCTGGGCAAGGCCACGCAGTTGGCGGTGGCCCTGAGTCCCGGTGCTACGATGAGTTCCCTGTGCAATATGCTTGGGTTGGGGCCAGAGCCTTGGGCTCTAACCCTGGCTCTGCAATGAGCCCTCAGGAAGCCTGGTCCCCAGGGTCAGTTATGCAACTTGCAAGGACCAGTGCAAAATAAAAATACGGGGTCCTGGTTCAAAACCAAGGCAACAGCAGAGGATTAAACTGAGCATGCAGTCCCTCTGCATGTAGCCCCTGGGACTGCCCAGGCCACCCCCGAGAAGCCAGCCCCTCTGCTGCATGTCCTCTGTTTCCTCAGCTGCAAAACAGGTGGTGTTGGTGACCGCCCTTCCCTGTCTCAGGGCTGCTCTGAGGGTGAGATGACTGAGAAACAAGGGAACAGAGAGATGAGCAGTGTGACCTGGCTCCCCCAGGGGCGGGAGGAGCGAGGGTCAAGGCGGTGGCTCCTCATCTGACATCCCCGCTGCTGGAATCCCTCGTGTCTGCTTGGTCACACGTTCCGGCTCTACCCCCTGTGCCAAGGTCCTCACCCAGGTCCTCGCCCACGTGGGGCTGGTGGTCTATAGCAAAGGTACAGGACATACGTCATTGATACTCTATTCTGTCAAATTGAAAATACCGTTGATTCTAAGATGCCATGATTTTGTGTGACACTCAGACACTGCCAGTGACATGATACCATGGGGCCTACGACAGTCCTGCACAGCGCACTGAGGGTCACGGCAGCCTCTCCTGGCTGGATAATTGCTTCCATTTCTTCCGAGGTGCTCGGTGATTTCTCCTGCCTCCAGCTGCTCTGCTCGTCCTGCGCTAGGCAGCCTTTGTGCACATCTTTGTACTAAACAGAGCTCCCCAGGCACATAAAGCGCCTGGTTGTTGCTTTACAAAAAAAAAATATGGAGCCATGGTCATCTCCTCCAGGATGAACACTTGCTTCCCTGATATAAGAGGGAGCCCTGCTGCTCTGTCCTTGCTTCTGTGTGGTAAGTCCCGTTCTATGCAGAATCAGAGTGTCACCTTTAAAGCAATTCAAAGCGGCAATTAGACCCGACCCAGGCAATGTCGACAGCACGTGGAACTCAACTGAAGGGAAGGCAGCATGAACAGCGATGCCTCGGCCGGCTGCTGCGGCATAACAAACCACCCTGAAATGAAGAATTGCACCATACAATACAATTAAAGCAATGTCTTGCTTAAAACAACAGAATTGAACAACGAGTTCCGGAGTGTACAGATCCACGTGTGGTTCTGCTGTCAGCAGGCCTCATCCTGCATCTGAGTTCAGCTGTGAATTGAGTGGGCAGCTCTGGCCTCCCATGTGTCTGGGGGCAGGCTGGCTGTGGGCCGGTGCACAGGGTCCTGGCTGGGGCAGCGTGGCATGGCCCGCGTGGTCTCATCCTCCAGCAGCTGCCCCTGGGCCCCGGTTGCCCACAGGGCAGTTGCAGGGTCCCAGGAGCAGAAGCCCACAATGTAACTCAACTCACAAAGGCCACTCCTGCCACATGTAGCTTGGAGCTAGACAGTGGTGAGCACCTCACCTCCCAGCACCTCATGAGTTCCCTGGCATCACATTGGTGGCTGGCAAGCAGCTGCAGTGGGGGTGTTGGCACCACAGAAATATGCTACAAGTCAGGGGCTGGGCTTCCCAGGAGCGGGAACCCAGTTCACCAGCACACAACTGGTCAGCCACGGTCTATGGGCAAAACCCAGTCACAGGGCCAACACCAATTCAAGGAATGGAGGACAAATAGGACGAGCTTGCCTCAATTTGCTCAAATTTTCCCAGTTTTATCTCTGAAAGTCCCTCATCTCCTAAAACCCTTCTGTCTCAGGGAGACCTTGGGAACTGATGACACTTCTTTATGGGAGAAGCATCAGCATCATATGCCACAAAATACATGAAGATGGGGTGAAGACTCACGTGCATGTTTGCAACCAATACCTCGTAAGTTCAAGTTCACACACACACAGGCCGCGGCAGCTGAGTCCTGACCCCCACCAGAAGACAGCACCTGTCAGACCCCAACTCCCATACGATGCATCCCAACTTCCTGCCAGTTAAAATGTGGGAAAGCGATTATCTTAGAATTGGTGAAATACGGCGGTTAAAGCACAGGACAGTGACGCATCGGCGGCGCTATGAGCAGGGAGTGGGAAGTGATCAGCACACAGGGGTGGGGCCAGGGCCAGGGCTGCAGGGCCGGGCACAGAGGATGCCCACCAGCCGAGCTCTGAAGAGCCACAGCTCACTCCCAAGTCCCAGAACAAACAGCCACTGGCCTCTTTTCTTCCTCCCTGGTCAAGTGCATACCTCAAATGGCCCTTTGAAGTCCCGCAGGCTGGGGCTGCATGCTAGCGTGCGTGGTCAGGGGAGCAACAACGTGGCGCCTCTCTGACTCGGGCATCCCTGGGGGCGACAGGTCAGAGGTGACTGTGAGTTTGGGCTTGAAAGGCTTCTTCTGGAGGGATGAAAGAGAGGGAGGGAGGATGGGAACAGGCAGAGGAGCCAGCGCAACGCTGGCAAAGCAACACACAAATACAGAAGCCGAGCACGAGGTAGTGATGGCCAGAAAGACCAGCTGAGACCCAGGACGGTGGGTCTCAGCCAGGGCTGATCTTGCCCCTAGGAGACACCGGTCATGTCTGGAAGCATCTGTGGTCGACACAACTGTGGGAGGTGGATGCTGCTGGCCTCCAGCAGGTGGAGGCCACGGATGGAGCTGACACCCTACAGGTCATGGGGTGCCCCAGAAAAGACTCCCCGCCCCACACATCAGGAGGGCTCAGGGTGACAACCTGGGAGGGAAAGGACAGCATCAGGCAGCACAAAAGCAGCACAAAGAATGGGGAGGAGGAGGAGCCGGCCCACTGGGTGGCCCCCATGCTCCAGAGCCCCAGCCTTCCAAGCAGGCTCAGGGGGACTCCTCAGCCCACGGTTCCCTGGCCCCGCCAGCCAGTGCGCAGGCTCTGGAGGAGGCTGTTTGCTATTCTGCCCCAGGTCCCCGGCACAGCTGGTTGGAGCCCCAGGACGCGGAGGGGCTACCCTAATTGCACTAATGGCTGGTAATCAGGCATAATGGGGTGTTTGTACACACCATCAAGCCCAGCTGCAGGTGTGGCAGGCAGGCGAGTCCCGCGGGGCTCCCAGAGACTCAGCAGCGCGCCAGCTGAGAGGCCGGGGCCCATGGGCGACTTCGCCCCCCATAGGTGTTTAAAATCTCCTTTGGGCTTCCCACGTTGCACAAAGCATGCCAGCTATCCACAGACCATTCGAGACTTCCAGATTTCCCGGGTGCGCCATGCCAGCCACCATGGACTTCCAGCCCCTCGGGTTGGTGGCCTGGAGAATAGCTAAGCAAGCGGAGCCTGTGATGGTCCCCAAGTCACCAACTCCGTGGGTGCAGCAAAGAAGAAGCCATTGCTGTCCCCATGATGCCCGCTGCCTGGGGGAGCTTGAGGGCCCCGAGACCACTCACGGTGATTGCTATTGTCACCATAACCAGCCCCTAGGAGTAAGCCCTGTTCCGGATGCCGCAGAACCACCTCACAGCCACCCTCCATGTGGCGGGTGTTACTACTATCACCCCTGTTTTCCAGATGAGGGACAGTGAGGCTCAAGAAGACTCACACCTGGCCCGTGGCCGCACAGCTACATAGAGGTGCAGGCTGCAGGCTGAGGCACAGGCTATGCTCTGGGCAGCATGACTAACTTTGCTGAAGCAGGTGACCATCAGGGGGAGATTGAAGAGGAAGCATTTTTGAGCTGGGTTTTGAAGAATGTATAAGAGTTGCCACAGTGAGGATTGGGAGGACATTGCCCTTACATAGACATAGGATGGTGGTGGTGTCTTTTAGGACAAGTGATTAACGCTGAGTTCTAGGGAGAGAGAGGAAAGGATAACAGTAGATGGGTCTGGAAAAGTAGGTCAGAGGGCAGGCTAGGAAGCATTGACAGTTGGGATAAAGTCTCTATTATGGAGAGATGGCTCTCCTGACTCAGGTGGGCATGGGCTACAGGCCAGGAGGGCAGGATTCAAGACGTCACGCATGTCTGAGCTCAAGGGAGCAAAATAAAGAGACAGGAAGCATGGCTGGACCCAGGATCCTGGTTCAAACCTTGACTCTGCCGCTAATATGCTGTGTGACCTTGGGCAGATTCCTTACCCTCTCTGTGCTTTGGCCCTCTCACAGGGTTGCCATGAGGCTCAGCGGGATAAGACCCTCAAAGCAGCTAGAGCATGCCTGGTGCATGGGTAGAACCCCACATGCCAGAAGTCACATTGTCCCGGTGGACCCAGCAAGCCTCTGAGACCAGAACAGAGCAGGGGAGAGGGACCCCCTCGCCTGCTGATGTTCAGTCTCAGGGTCTCATCAAACACTTCTGCAAGGACATCTGCCCGGCAACTTCCTGTCCAAACTCAGACTGACGCCACCCTTGTTATTGATTTTGGTAGCCAAGGATAATTGTCCCAAAACAATTACATAATCCTCCTCATTTTTCCTTTAAAAACTTTCGTCCTCCTTTACCTCCCTGAAGATACACATAGCTTTCTGTGGCATGGGGATTCCCAATAATGCCTGTTCCCAAATAAACATCATCTTGTTTTAGAGAGCCTCCCTCTGTGTTGTTTAGGTCGGCTCCTCATAACTATTGGTGCTATTATTATCACCACTCTCACTCTATGTGTGATGAAACTGAGCACAGAGAGGTTAAGTAACATGCCCAGGGTCACACAGCAGGTGAGGCATGGAGCAAGGATTTGAACCCAGGCACCTGGTACCAGAGGCTCAGTCTTGCTCCCAACCGCTGTGCTATGAGAGCCCTCTGAAGAAGGGGACAGGACACAGGAGAAAATATAAGAACTGGTCCTGAGCTGAACTGGGGACCAGGGAAAGATATTTAAAGTAAGATCAAGGGGCCCCCAAGAAGCTTGCCAGCACAGGGCACCAGGAAGCATGTGCCAAGTTCCTGTGCAGAGAAGAATGTGGACGGCAGGAAAAATTGAAACCCACATGGCTGCAGCTGTTGACCAAGGGAAGTGAGGGAGGGCCATGGAGGCCGAGGAGGGCGTGAAAGGAGAGGGTAAGTTGAGGGCCACATCCCCCAGGCTTGCCGGCCCACGAGGCCTTTGGGGGTTTATCTCAGGTGCCCTGGAGGCCATGGGGGACATCAGTCAGGGGGCATGATTGGATCCCCCAGTCACTGGTGTGGGATGGATAGTAGGGGGGCCACCGGGGCACCAGAGGCCCCTGGGGAGGCTTCGGCAATGGTTCGGATCAGAGATGGCCTGGATTCCGTGGGGAGGTGGGTGGCATGGAGGGGGAAAGAGGATGGATTCCAGGCATATTACGGAGTGGAGGGATGTGCAGGGTTGTAGTTGCTGGGCTCAGGGGTGAGGGAGAAAAGCTGTCAGAAATCCACCCGTTTCTGGAGTGAGTGGGGTACGGGGAGAGCCATCACCAAGAGGGAGTTTCTGGAGTGAGGAGGGTGCAGGGAGAGACATCACCGAGAGTGAGCTTCAGGAGGCCCAGATGCTTGGGTTGGGGTCCAGGTTCTGCCCAGGGCCTGTTCTGTCAGAGGGGAGAGGCGGCCAGATGAGCCCCAGGAGCCTCGGGCGGGGGCCAGGGCTGGAGGCGGCTGTGGGTGTTAGCTCCGTCTCCGGGGAGCTAGGATCCAGAGGGGAGGAAGGCAAGGGTGGCTGGGGCGTGGGGGGTGCCGAGAGGCAGGGGGGCCTGGAGTGAGGGATTAGACGGCAAAAAGGCTTCGGACAGCAGGGAGGGGAGGCTGGGCTCCGGGGCTGGGCAGGCGGCATGGCAGGGCAGGCATGCGTTCACTGCAGGTGCGTGCAGTGCCTGCTTCTCGGCAGTTTCCTGCAGTGCACAGCTCCTGGCTCGCCCTAGGACACGCCTGTGGGATGGGTTGGGGAGGTCAGGGGCAGTGGCATGGGGAGTCCATCTCCTCTGCAAATGTGAGACAGGCAGTTGGGGAAGGGTCAGATGCTGCCTACCACGTCTGCTGAGGTTGAGTGAGGCGACCTGAGCGAGTCTGAGGCCTCGGAGGTGGGAGGTGGCCGGAGGACTCAGGGAGCACAGCCTGGGAAGCCAGAGCCACTGGGTGCAGTTGTCCTGGGGCCACAGAGGTTACAGTTCGAGCAGACAGGGCCAAGGTCTCCGTGCCACCATGCCCCAGCTTCAAGAGCCTTCTCCACGGCCATCTCAGAGGCCACCTGGGCTGCCGTGGCTCTCAGTGTAACTCAGCCCTGGGGACATCCTTCGTCACTGAGGGACCGGGGGACAGGGACACAAGATACACTGGTCGCCTTGAGTTCCCTCTGGAGTGGGGTCACAGGGGAGCAAAGATTGTAACCCAAAGAGGTCAGCCCTGGGTGTCAGACGCACCAGGGCCCACAAATGAGGACGACGAGGGGACCCCAGCCAGAGGCAACAGCAGGAGCTGAGCTGAGGCCAAGACAGCGGGGGCCACCTGGGCCCTCCAGGGTCCCCTTTATCACAGCCAGTAGGCTGCAGGGAGGGAGTGGGGAGGGAGGGAGCCTTCCTGCAGGACTTCCTCCCTGTGCTAAAGACCTGGCGTCACTAAAAGGTGATGGGGTGACTATGGGGAGTGATCTCTAGGATGCTGCTAGTAAGAAAAACAGGGAGGAGGGCCAGGTACAGTGGCTTACGCCTGTAAATCCAGCACTTTCGGAGGACAAGGCAGTCGGATCACGATGTCAGGAGATCAAGACCATCCTGGCTAACAAGGCGAAATCGCATCTACTAAAAATACAAAAAATTTAGCCAGGCGTGGTGGTAGGCACCTGTAGTGCCAGCTACTCGGGAGGCTGAGGCAGGAGAATGGCGTGAACCCAACCCAGGAAGCAGAGCTTGCAGTGAGCTGAGATCGCACCACTGCACTCCAGCCTGGGCAACAGAGCGAGACTCCGTCTCAGAAAAGAAAGAAAGAAAAAAAGAGAGAGAGGGAAAGAAAGGAAAGAAAGAAAGAAAGAAAGAAAGAAAGAAAGAAAGAAAGAAAGAAAGAAAGAAAGAAAGAAAGAAAGAAAGAAAAACAGGGAGGGGCAAGTGTGCAGGAGCTGAGCCAGGTGCCCACAAATAGGAGGGCCAGGGAAAGGAGAGTCATTTGCATATATTTAAAACACAGTGGAGGGCCTGAGCAAACACTGAAGGAGAAAACATGTAAGAAGAGGAAACTTAAAGTATAAAAAAAAAAAAAAAAAAAAAGAAGCGGGACGGGACAGGACGGAGGGAATCGGGACCAGAGCCAGGATTCTCTGAATCTCCCCAGCCAACACTCGTGTAATTACACAACAAAATTACATTTTTGAAAAAATAATCCCTAAAAATTAGAAGCAAAATAGAACCATATATGGAGTGGGTAGCATGACCACACGGAGGGAATCATTTGATGTAAGCTTCAAACACAGCAATTTTACAGGATATTCCTGCGGGTTAGACCCTAAGGACGGAAAGAAATGCAAAAGCAAAAATAAAAATAGAGAACTTAATTCCCAGGAATTATATTGTGACTAATAATATCGGTGGCTATTCTAAGACTGCATTTACTCAAAGATAAAATAATAACACGATTGACCTCTCCAAGTCTGGGGAAACCAGTTTGTCAGCATGAGAGAAAGGAGGTACGAGCATAAAGTGAAGAAATTGCTTAAGATCCTGCAAGCCTATGTTGGATCGGGTAGTATCTGCATAAATTTGTGATTTTTTTTTTAATCTTTAAGAAAGTAATTTTCCTAGCCTGCCTGGGAACAAACCAGCCCAGGAGCAGTGAGCGCTCAGCTCCTGGTGCCCAGGGACTGAGACCACGTCCCCATGTCAAGCTCTTTGGAGAAATGTCCGATTACCTGGCTGGGCCAGGAAATGTCCAAGAGGAGCCTGGAGCTTCTTGTCATCCCCAAAGCAAGGAAGCCATCAAAGCTTTCAGAATCATGTCAAAACCATCGGGAATCGAGTCGAAGAGCTTTCCACAAGCCAAAGACGGGAGGAATTACATATCAACACAGATCCTAACCCCAGTGGGTTGAAACCCATCAAATACGTGCAACTTCACACATTCAGAATGATGAAAACCCTCATGGGCAAGCGTTGGAGGAGGCAAGACCTCCAGCTTGCTGTTTTGGAAGCTAGCGAATAAAGGCAGAGAATCCAGAGTGTCTCCGGACGGTCTGTCCTACACAACCACACATCCACGTCGCCAACAGCTGATGAGGGAACGCTCCTTCATAGGAAAGCATTCCAGCCAACAAGCGCAGAAGGCTGACAAACTCTCATCATCATCCTGCGATTCCCTGATAACTGGGGGATGTGGCAGGCAATGGCGGATAATGTCACGGAGGAGAGGGACAAGCAGCTACCCTGCACCTCCTCACCAAGGAACACCAGCGCCCAACGCTGCTGTGGCTCAGAACTCACCACCAAGGACTGGGACTGCACAGGGATGTGTCATCAGGGTCCCAGCCGGAAGCTCCCAGGACACAGGCTGCCTCCCCCACAGGTTACCTGCAAAGAGAAAAGAGCACGCAGGGAGGGATGGAGGGGATGCCTGTGAACTAGGAGATCTGAGGGGCCTCTTGTGGATGTCTGCAGGCCTCATTTCGAAAATAATTTTTAAAAAATCCTGTTTAAAAAGTATTCATGATATAATCAGAGAAATTGGAAGCCTGGCTGGCAGAGGACATTATAAAAAAAATACCGTTCTTCCCTTTAGGTGGGAGACGGGTGTAGCAGTTGTATATTTTTATGAGCCCTCATCTTTCAGAGATGCACTCTGAAATGTTTATGGATAAAAGCTGAGCAGCTCTCTGTGCAGTGACATGGAAAATGTTCATAATTTATAACCTGGAGTGAATGTAGCATGCCACAGATCAATGCATTGAATGCCATCCAATTTGTTTTGTAAAGAAAGGAACAGAGAGAGCTGTCTAAGAGACATCACACTCAGAGAAAGATCCAGAAGGACCGCACAGAGTGTTGGCACTGGGCATCCCTGAGGAGCCCGACCACAAGGAGGGTGAGGTGAGCCCTCATTTCTTCCTGGCAGGGAAATCCTTATTTGTGGAGAAAAGTAAAATGACATCGTCTTTCTGTGGCCTCCAGTGAGCTAACGGACGGGGTATTGACCATCAACAGCTGTCAGCAACATCACAACAGAGAGGCTGCCAGCCCACGTGTCCGCAGCAAGCACCCAACCCCGCCACGTGGCGTCCTGCCGAACACGGCCTGCGTCCGTCTGGCCAGCCCTGTGTGGAGTCCCCTGTTTCTCTGCCTGGGGCAGTCTGACCTTGTCCCGAGCAGCAGTGGGCAGGGGCTGAGATGCTGGGGAGATGACTTCCGCACCGTGTCTTGCATACGTAGGGAGACTGTTGTCTCCTCCGATGCTGTTTCTCCTCCCTTGTGCTGGAGACTGTCGGTGCAGCCATGGAGGCACCTTTGTCTGAGGAGATAAAAGCAAGGTTATGTACTTGGGGTAACTCATGACAGCTGCGAAATCAAGTGGCCCCTCCATGAGCCAGGACAGCTCTGAAAGGGACAGGTGTCTCAGGGCAGTGTGACTGCATGTGAGTTTCGGAGAGAGGTGGAGTGGCGAGGGGCAGGCCCCAGTCATCCCTTTTTTTCACCTGTAGAACAGAGGCCAGCAGGGGACCCTCCACCCTGCACCCCTCCCAGGACCCTGAACTCCAGAGTTCACCCACTGACTGTCCCCTGCGGTCCCTGGGCCTCGCAGGTCCTCTGAGGTGTGGCCCAGGCTGCGCTGTCTGCCTGGTATACGTGGCCCAGGGAAGCCTGAGAAGTGGGTGGTTCCGAGGCTGGAGATGGCGCCTCCAAACAGGAAAGCCTGGTCCCGCAGCCCCCTTCTTGCCCTGCGGTGAGGAGAACTCTCTCTGCGGAAAAAGCTGGGGCTTTATCCGCCTCCATCCACATCCTCTCCCCACCCCATTTCTCTCCCTAATTAGGAAGCAGGTCATTACTGTCAAGGAAAAAAGTCCAAATCAACCTAGAGTCCTTCACCTTCTTCTCCCACCTGAATCCTCTTCTTCCTGCAGGTGTAGCTCTGGCACCCCCACCTCCAGGAAGCCCCCTTGCTCCCCCTCCAGCTGGACTGAGCGTCTCTCCCAGTGCCAGCCCCCAGTGCTCCCACATATGTGGTCACGGAGCCCTCCTGAGTCATAGCCCACCTGCCCCTGTGCTTCCTGCCCTGCCCAGCGGGGAGTCCTGGCTGTTGCCCCCAGGGCCCCACCTCCTAATACCCAACTGTCCCTGTCTGCCCCAGGGCGAAGGCCAGGCCTGTCACAGCCACAGCTGCAGACTCTCCAGGGCCCACTCCTACCCTGCCTCCGGACTCCATGGGGGCACTGCTGTGGGGCTGGAATCTCCCCAGAGGGGCGGGTAAGAGCTGGGGGAGCCTCGGTACCAGTGGGGGCAGGTGCTGGCAGGCACCCTCCATGCCTTCCTCCCCAGCACCACATTCCCACTTGGGGGTTGCTCAGGACATGCTCTACATGATGGAGACACAGCTATACCTTCCCGTGCAGCTGCCGCCAGCTCAGGAATGCCCCTCTGTGTCTCTCCCCCACTTCCTGGCCTCGCTTCCCCTAACCCTCCCTTCCCGTTGCCGTGGGGCTGCACCTCCCTCTGAGGCCACAGCACGCGGCCCTATGTCAGGCTCTGTGCTCTGGGCCCTCAGCTCACCCAGGCCAGGCCCCTTATGCTTAGTCAGCATTAGTTCAGCCGCCCCGGCCATGCACACGGGGGCCAGAGAGTGTCACCGTCACTGGGACTTAGTCTCTGGAGACCAGAGGTGCTCCAGGGAAATGGGAGGGCCATTTGGTTTCTGCTAGATGAGTCTGAGGCCTGTGGCCAGGGCGATTTTCTCATCCTGTAGCCTTTTTTTTATTAATCACCTATGGAAATGCAGACATCTTCCAGCTCCAGAAGCAGTGACACCAGAGCAGGTATCCACGATGAGCAAGTGGCACAGTCCCCTGCCTGGGACTGCCGCCGGGGGGCTGCCAGTCAGATGGGCTTCAAGCAGCTCTGGTGGGTCCTGGCCCCATCGCCCATCCCAGCAGGAATTTCTTCTCAAATCTACCTGGTAGGCGGCGATGCAGCTGCTATGTAGGTAGAGTGGGGGAGGAGTGGGAGGGAGAGGATGGGGAGGAGAAGGAGGAGGAGGAAGAAGAAGGCAGTGAGGATGATGGCGACTCTCCAGCTCCAGGGAGCCCACCTGCAGGAGGTCTGCATGTTCTGAGTCCAAGTCCCTGTGACATGACCTGTGGGGTCCTGCCTTCCCCATCACGGCATTTATCACTCCACCGTACTGTGTCCACCTGTCCAGCCCTGCTCCCCACTAGCCCAAGGGGGCCGGGGAGCCACTCTGTGTCTAGTGCACCCCCAGGAGGAAGATCTGGTTGGAGTGAGGATGTGGCACCACCAGGCGACAGTGGAGGCCCTGCAGTGTGGTGCCCACGGCCACTCTCTTTGAGGCCCACACCGGCGCCCCAGAGCACGCTGCTCCTTCTTGCCCTTCCCGCACGGTCTCTCCCTGTCCCCCTGCTTCTCCGCCAGCTGGCCCCACCTGCTTTCTGGCCCATGGCCCCTGGAGAAGGGGACAGCCATGCCCAGCCTCCTCTGTAGGCTCTCTGGGGCTCTCCAAGCACCTCCAGCCTGTGGCTGGGTCCCCCTTCATTGCTCTCATGCTTGCACCAAAACACTGCACTTTATTCAGCCCGTCCTCACGAGAAGTTTTCCAATTTGGAGCTCCTTCTGGAGAGACCCCTCCAGCCTCTCTCAAGTTCTCCATACTCCACTTCAAGTCTAGATTCTCCAGCTCAGATAATAACCCGGCGAGGAGAAAGGAGAGGGGAAAATTACCTCTCCACACATCTGCACTCTGCAATCTCCCACGTGAAAGCCACCCGGAGTGTCAGGGATTTTCTTTTTTAATTGAACTCTGCAAGTGGGAGGAGAGTGAGAGATAGCACTCGTTCCCGTGTGCTGGGCACCCCAGCCTCGGTTAACCCTGGCAAGGCCACCCGATGGCTCTTGCAAGAAGGGTCTGCTGTTCCCATCCTGCAGATGAGGAAGGCGAGGCTTAGAGAGATTCAGTGACTGCCTAAGCAGGTGGTAGACGGATAGAGGCTCCTAAAAGTGCAACGACAGCTCACCCAGATAGGGAGGCTCCATCGAGCACACCCCACCTGCTCCCTGCGCAAACCCCCCTCCTCCCACAGGGCGCTTGCTTACAGGAAACGCCGAGTCTGGAGCCTAGAGCCCAGGCCTCCCTGGCTGTGTCCTCAGACCAGGCCCCTCGGAGTCTTGTAGAACACCTTACTGTACCTGCTCATCTTATCTTACAGGTGGGGACATTTAGTCCAGGGACAAAGTGAAGACCAAGCCCAAGCTTCCTAACTCCAGTCCTTGTCCTGCTTGGTGAGCCTTGTGCCCCACCTTGGATATTCTGCTCCCTCTCTGGGCCTCAGTTTCCCCATCTATAGCATGGGTCTCTAGGCCCTCCCCCTGCCCAAGAGCTGCAGGGGAGGCCCCTGCTGGCCACGCAGGCTCCGAGTCTATGACGATGCCCTCCAGCCTCCCCCCTGCACCCCTCCAAACCCCGCTTCCAAGGAGCCTAGCCTTGGGCCGGGCCTCTTTCCCTGTACCAGTCAGGCGCTGCTCCTCCCGGGTGGAGGCTGTGAGGGAGGGCAGTCCCACCGCGAAGGGCTTTGCCAGCTGACAGGCTGTCATGTTCTCTGCAAAGGACAAGATTTGCTGGGTTATTAAGCACACACGGACCCGCAGACTGTGGCCAGGAGATAAGGAAATCTCCGTCGAACGACTGCGGGATGGAGTCTGCGTCTCTTTTTTCTTTCTTTCTTTCTTTTTTTTTTTCTTCTTCTCTCAACTTGGGTATTTTCAAGCTTAGAAGTGACGGCTCTAATCAAACCAAGAGACCAGCGGCGAGAGGCGGATTTGCGCAAAGAAAATGGAAAGTTTAAGAAATAAAGAAGGCAGGGGGTGGGGAGAGCTTGTTCCAGAAACATGGAAACAGCATCTCGTGGCTGGATAGAGATGGCACAGCCCCAGCCTCCATGTAGATAGCTGAAAATTTTGAGTAGAGGCATGGCCTAGCCTTTGGAAGCCTGTAATCTCAGTGGGGAGGCATAGCTCCTGCAGAAAGGCCCTGGTCAGACGGCCAGGCAATTCATCTGGTGGGGGCAGCAAGGCCCTGCCCTAGGCCAGCACCCCCCTACTCCCCAGATGCTTTCAGGAGCTCCTCAGGGCACGAACCCGCTGCCACCAGCTGCCACCTTAACCCTGCAGGCTGCCCTGAGCAGGCTCCTCCACGGCAGTGCTGGACCCCTCCCCACAGCTGCTCCCAGCCCATGGCCCACCCAGCGCACACCACAGAGCGACCCACAGCCTAAGTCACCTCCTGGGACTGTCGTGTTCTTGCTGCAGGAGCCCAGCCAGGGCTTATCTGGCCACTAGTCCATCCAGTCCCATGCCGGTGTGGTCCTCACATGTCCACAACACTTCCTGGGCTGCAGGAAGTGTTGGCCTGAGCCCAGGCAGGTGTCACACCTTCTACTGTTCCAGTCGTCCTGAACACAGCAGAGTTGGGTGAGCCTTACCCACCTGGGGCAAAGGCCCAGATAAGGCCACGTCCCTCAGACAAACAGGCTTGTATTTAACTTCAACTTCCATGCAAAAACAGACTTGAAAGACACAAACTCACATCTGGAAACATTTTTAAAGGTGACCAGTGACCCTGGAGCAGCTGCAACTCCTTCCCTCTCACTTTCCCTCCAGAAGCTTCGCTATCGCCGGCATCCAGCCCTCAGGCCTCCCCACACGCTCTTCCTCTGCCCAGAATGCTTATCCCTGCACTCTTCACAGGGAAGCTGGCTTCTTTTCGTCTCTTAAGTCTTGAATCCCTTGTCTCCTCCTCCAGGCAGCCCTCGCAGACTGCCTCATCCCGCGTGCTCCACCCCAGGTCCTACTCCTTTCCCTCACCAGGGACAACACGCTTGAGCTTGTCACTTGAGTCCGTCTGCCTCGCCCTGCCAAAAAGAATATCAACTCCATGAGGGCAGGGGTGAGTTACTTGTGCCCCAGAGTCTGGCCCATGGTAGATGCCTCATAAATAAGTGCTGAATAAATGAGGAGACCCCTGCAATCTCCCTGCCTCCACCTGCTCTCCCTAGTCACACCCACCAGCTGTCCACATGTCACAGACATTTCCTGCTGAGCCTTCCACGCCCTCCAGGTCAAAGCCATCACAGGCTGGTGGGGAACATGGGGTCCCCCCAGGGGCACTGTCACCTCCCTCAGTGGCCCACCCAGTCACTGTGCTAGCCCTCGCCTGTCCCCACTGTGGGGTGTTGAGAATCATGAACACAGCATTTTGCACCCACTTTCATTAAGAGGTAGCGTCAGTAGCTCATCCCTGTAATTCCAGCAGTTTGGAAGGTCAAGGCAGGAGAATCACTTGAGCGCAGGAGTTAGAGACCAGCCTGGGCAACATAATGAGACCCCCTCTCTACAAAAATCTAACAATTGGCCAGGCATGGTGGCATGCACCTGTGTTCTCAGCTACTTGGGGAGCTGACGCAGGAGAATTGCTTGAGCCCTAGAGGTTGAGGCTACAGTGAGCTATGATTGCACCACTGCACTCCAGCATGGGTGACAGAACAAAACCCGTCTCAAAAAAGAAAAAAAAAATGGTGGTATCAGCTGCCCGGCCCTGAGTCTGCAGCCCTCTGTGGCCCACAGAATGTGGCAGGGCTCACACTGCAAGCTCCAAGCCCAGGCAGCAAGGGCCTGGCAGTGCCCACCCTCACCCTCTCGGAGGCCAGCACCACGCAGAGACATTCCACTGACCACTGACCCCTTCTCACTCCCCGAGTGAGACCTGTCATTCTCCTACCAAAAAACCTGCCCTCCACCCTCCCAACAGGGCCACAGAGGGCAGCACCGGTGTTGGGGGCTCAGCCGAGGACAGGTCTCAGGTCTCATGACAAATGCGTGCTAGTGGACCAATGCAGGGCCTGCTCACGGCTGAGCTGCCCCGAGCCGATAGCCTTTGGCTGGCACTTCAGAAACTCCCCACAGCCAGCGCCACTGCAGCACCTGGTCTTTCTATGACCCTGACTACCGGGGGACACCTTTTCTCACCTGGTCTTTCTACGGCCCTGACCACCGGGGAACACCTCTTCTGAACCCCTCTGTTGTGTGATTTCTTGATGAATTTTGGAAGCCACCGAATGCAGGAAGTGTCTTTTCTCAGGGCGCCCTGGATCCTATCTCGTTCTTCAAATGACAGCATTTTCCACTGTCACTGAGGCAAGCAGCTCCTCCCTAAAGGAGGGAGGAAGGGTGCTGAGCTCGGTGCTAGGAGTGCACAGGATTCTCACCCGTCACTTTGCCATCTCGGCAGCAGCTGCAGCAGGGATTGCGTATGTTCAGCAAAGTCCCCTCGTGCCTGGCTGTAGCTCGGAGCTGGAGGAGTGAGTCCGTGCGCGTGGCCTGGGAGCAGGGTCCTTCCTCCATCGGTGGCCTTTGGTGTTGGTCCAGAGTCCGGGGCCTAGCATTCGAGGGTCCCAGCAGTTGCCCCTCCTGCTTGCTCCCTGACAGGTACCACCCAGGGACCTGCCTAGTGGCCCTGAGCATGCTGACCGCTGCTCCATACACGAGTGCCCCCTCGCAGGCACAGTGCCCCTGCCTGGCCCCAGCTCCAGCACAGTCTCCGCGAGCCCTTATCACACCTACTCATTCCGCCTTGCCCATGCAGCAGCCAGGCTGGGTGCTCCCCAGAGTAAGGCAGCCCCTTGTGCAGCCTCTACCTCCTGGCACCCCTTGCTGCCCGCTGCTCAGAGGGCAATGCCTAAGATGAGAGCATCCCTGTGTCCCTACTGGTGAACAGCAGGTGTCTCGCCCTCCACACCAGTGACACCTGGGTGGGCAGTTGCCAGAATGAGGCCACCCTGCCCACAGTTGGGTGCTCAGCCACATCCGTGCCTCAACCCACAAGGTGCCAGTAGCACCCCAACTGCAGTGGTGACACTAAAACATGTCCCAGGACTTTGACAGAGCAGATATAGCCAATGTCCCCTGGGGAGCAGGACCCCGCTCTGGCTGTTTTGCACTTAATGACTTTGCATCTACAGTTCCTTCTGCCAGGAATGCCCCCACCTCCAACTCCCCAACATCCAGGAACTCCTCGAAAGTTCAAATCAACTCCCATCACCCTCTTCGTAAGTTCCTAAGAGGCAGAGTCAGGATTTTTTCAGTTTTGAGTGACATGAACCCAACTCAAACTAGCTTAAGGGAAAGGGAAGGCATCAGTCTGGATCCAGCCAGGACAGAAAACCCTCCAAGGCCTCCAAAGAGAGGGAACATGAGGCCACGCGTGTCCACGCAGGGACCTGAGAGCCGACCAGGGAGCACAGAGGCTGCCCAGGGATCAGTACCCACAGCAACCCGGCCCAGCTGAGCAGGGCAGGTTTCCAGAGCCTCCAGGCCACCCCGCACCACATGATAGGGGCTGCCCGCAGGAACTGGGACATGGAGGTAGCAAGGGTACCTGGCAGGCACTGGAGGCTGAGGACAGCCTGCCAGCACCAGCAGATGGGCAGAGAGGAGGAGAAATACCCTGACTCTCCTCCCACGCTCTGCGGCTGAACCTTCAACACTGTCGAGAAGCTGGAAACTGCACCAAGCTATAGTGCTGGCTGTGGGGGAAGGTCTCCACGGAAAGGGGGACCCTGGAGAGACCCAACAATGACTGACGCTCACAAGTGTCCCCCTGTGTACTCAGGATGAAGCCCATACTCCTGAACATGGCTGCAGGGCCCTGAGCTCAGAGTTCTGCCTACTGCTGCCACATCCCAGCCACAATGCATGCATAGCTTTCAACTTCTGAAACCTGTCCCTTCTTCCTGCCCCAAGGCCTTTGCCCACACTATTATTCCAGGGTCTTCTCCCACGCTGTTCCAGGACCTTTCCCATGCTGTTCCAGAACCTTTCCCACGCTGTTCCAGGACCTTCACCAATCCTGTTCCAGGGCCTTCGCCCACGCTGTTCCAGAACCTTTCCCATGCTGTTTGAGGACCTTCATCTGTGCTGTTCCAGAACCTTTCCCATGCTGTACCAGGACCTTCACCCACGCTGTTCCAGAACCTTTCCCATGCTGTTTGAGGACCTTCATCTGTGCTGTTCCAGAACCTTTCCCATGCTGTACCAGGACCTTCACCCACGCTGTTCTAGGACCTTCACCCATGCTGTTCTAGGACCTTCACCCATGCTGTTCTAGGACCTTCACCCATGCTGTTCTAGGACCTTCACCCATGCTGTTCTAGGACCTTCACCCATGCTGTTCCAGGACCTTCACCCATGCTGCTCCAGAACCTTCACCCATACTGCTCCAGGACCTTCACCCATGCTGTTCTAGGACCTTCACCCATGCTGTTCTAGGACCTTCACCCATGCTGTTCTAGGACCTTCACCCATGCTGTTCTAGGACCTTCACCCATGCTGTTCCAGGACCTTTCCCATGCTGTTCCAGAACCTTCACCCATACTGCTCCAGGACCTTCACCCATGCTGTTCTAGGACCTTCACCCATGCTGTTCTAGGACCTTCACCCATGCTGTTCTAGGACCTTCACCCACACCGCTCCAGAACCTTTCCCATGCTGTTCTAGGACCTTTCCCATGCTGTTCCAGAACTTTTCCCATGCTGTTCCAGAACCTTTACCCGTGCTGTTCCAGAACCTTTCCCATGCTGTTCCAGGACCTTCACCCACACTGTTCCAGGACATTTCCCATGCTGTTCCAGGACCTTCACCCATGCTGTTCCAGAACCTTTCCCATGCTGTTCCAGGACCTTCACCCACACTGTTCCAGGACACTTCCCATGCTGTTGTTCCAGAACCTTCACCCACGCTGTTCCAGAACCTTTCCCATGCTGTTCCAGAACCTTCACCCACGCTGTTCCAGAACCTTTCCCATGCTGTTCCAGAACCTTCACCCACACTGTTCCAGAACCTTTCCCATGCTGTTCCAGGACCTTCACCCATGCTGTTCCAGAACCTTTCCCATGCTGTTCCAGGACCTTCACCCACGCTGTTCCAGGACACTTCCCATGCTGTTGTTCCAGGACCTTCACCCACACTGTTCCAGGACACTTCCCATGCTGTTGTTCCAGAACCTTCACCCACGCTGTTCCAGAACCTTTCCCATGCTGTTCCAGAACCTTCACCCACGCTGTTCCAGAACCTTTCCCATGCTGTTCCAGAACCTTCACCCACGCTGTTCCAGAACCTTTCCCATGCTGTTCCAGAACCTTCACCCATGCTGTTCCAGGACCTTCACCCATGCTGTTCTAGGACCTTCACCCATGCTGTTCCAGGACATTTCCCATGCTGTTCCAGGACCTTCACCCATGCTGTTCTAGGACCTTTCCCATGCTGTTCCAGGACCTTCACCCATACTGCTCCAGGACCTTCACCCATGCTGTTCTAGGACCTTTCCCATGCTGTTCCAGGACCTTCACCCATACTGCTCCAGGACCTTCACCCATGCTGTTCTAGGACATTTCCCATACTGTTCCAGAACCTTCACCCACACTGTTCCAGAACCTTTCCCATGCTGTTCCAGAACCTTCACCCACACTGTTCCAGAACCTTTCCCATGCTGTTCCAGAACCTTCACCCACGCTGTTCCAGAACATTTCCCATGCTGTTCCAGAACCTTCACCCATGCTGTTCCAGGACCTTCACCCATACTGCTCCAGGACCTTCACCCATGCTGTTCCAGGACCTTCACCCATACTGCTCCAGGACCTTCACCCATGCTGTTCTAGGACCTTTCCCATGCTGTTCCAGGACCTTTCCCATGCTGTTCCAGGACCTTCACCCATACTGCTCCAGGACCTTCACCCATGCTGTTCTAGGACCTTCACCCATGCTGTTCTAGGACCTTCACCCATGCTGTTCCAGGACATTTCCCATGCTGTTCCAGGACCTTCACCCATGCTGTTCTAGGACCTTTCCCATGCTGTTCCAGGACCTTCACCCATACTGTTCCAGGACCTTCACCCATGCTGTTCTAGGACATTTCCCATGCTGTTCCAGAACCTTCACCCACACTGTTCCAGAACCTTCACCCACGCTGTTCCAGAACCTTCACCCACGCTGTTCCAGAACCTTCACCCACGCTGTTCCAGAACCTTCACCCACGCTGTTCCAGGACCTTCACCCACGCTGTTCCAGAACCTTCACCCACGCTGTTCCAGAACCTTCACCCACGCTGTTCCAGGACCTTCACCCATGCTGTTCCAGGACCTTTCCCATGCTGTTCCAGAACCTTCACCCATACTGCTCCAGGACCTTCACCCATGCTGTTCTAGGACCTTCACCCATGCTGTTCTAGGACCTTCACCCATGCTGTTCTAGGACCTTCACCCATGCTGTTCCAGAACCTTCACCCATACTGCTCCAGGACCTTCACCCATGCTGTTCTAGGACCTTCACCCATGCTGTTCTAGGACCTTCACCCATGCTGTTCTAGGACCTTCACCCACGCTGTTCCAGGACCTTCACCCATACTGCTCCAGGACCTTCACCCATACTGCTCCAGGACCTTCACCCATGCTGTTCTAGGACCTTCACCCATGCTGTTCCAGGACCTTTCCCATGCTGTTCCAGGACCTTCACCCATACTGCTCCAGGACCTTCACCCATGCTGTTCTAGGACCTTCACCCATGCTGTTCCAGGACCTTTCCCATGCTGTTCCAGGACCTTCACCCATACTGCTCCAGGACCTTCACCAAGGCCTTTGCCAATAGTGTTCCAGGCACCTGTGTCCATGCTGTTCCAGGCAGCCATGACAATATAGTTCCAGGACCTTTCCTGCACTATTCCAGGTGTGTGTGTTTATGCTGTTCCAGGTAGCTGTGTCTACACTGTTCTAGGCCTTCACCCACACAGTTCCAGGCACCTGCGCCATGTTGCCTGCAGAGTGCCTGCCTAGTCTTCACATTTCCTTAAATGTTACCTTTCCTTCAAGGCCTGCCCTGACTCCCAGAGGGAAAGAAGGTCATCCTGCCCCACCCCACACCCTGGTGGCTGCCCCACATCGGCAGTGTCACCGCACTGGTGCACTGATAGACGTGTCTCCCTTTGCCTGATGGGGCAGGGCAGGTTGCTGTTCACAGCCCTGAAGGACTGGCCTGAGGCCAGAGGTGCAGGTTGCTTCCGTGGAGCCAGAAGAGAGAGGCAGGGCCTGCTGGGGACCCTGGCTTGGTCTTGTGGGGAAGCTCGCAAGTGGAGGAAGGGGGAAAGCATGTGCCTGGCACCCCTCACGGCGGCCTCATCCAGCCCCCAGACCCTCTGCACAGGGCGAAGCCAGTGAGCATGATTATTTGTAGACCCTCAGTTCGATAAACGGAAGCTAGAGCTTTCCCTGTATGGAGTGGGCTGCCTTGAAACAGGTGGTAGCGAGACCCCCAACACAAGAAGCTGCCAGGCCAGAGCTACAGGTGCACATGGCCGGGATGTCATGGAATGTTCTCCAAGATTCTCAGCTCTCAAAGGACCTCTGAGGTGCAAATGGTATCACTCAGCATCGGGGACAGGCAGAAGGACAAAGAGACACGGAGCGGGGGTGCTCAGCCAGCTCTGTCAGGGCAGAGGGCCAAGTGCTGAGGCTGTGTGCACAAAGCAGGTCACGGAGCGGTTGTGTGGCCCCATCTGGTGAGCGGCTGAGGCCCACAACAAGCCCCGGCAGATGAAGGGTTCACTGCTGAGGCCCCATCAGCCCGCCTCAGCCCCTCAACCTGGAGACAGGGCAGCTCCATAAATGTCCCTGGGCTCTGGCTCCCGGCAATACCCTAAAAAGGACCCTGGGGCAGAGCCCTGGCCTTTGGAGGGAGGAAGCTGGACCACCACTGCCACCCAGAGGCTGGCTGGGAGCCAGGCCGCCGGCTCAAGGACGGCCCTAGAACCAGCCAGCCAGTCCAGCAGGCCCTGCAGAGGGAGCGTGTGCCTGAGCCCGGCAATTCCCTCCACAGGCCCAGGGAGTTTTCAGGTCACTCCCTGAGGCCCAGAGACGGCACAGAGATGTCCAAGGGCCCCGAGAGCCAGCGGCAGGCAGCACAGGCTCCCGAGCCTTTGCCCACTCCTCCGAGCTCACAGGTGCCCCTCCTGGGACTTGCAGCCTCAGTCAGGAAGGGGACCAGGATCCTAGGAGGCTCCCCAGCCATGTCGGGCCATGCCGAGCCCCAGCTCCCTCCATCATCCCCCAGCATCCCAGGCTTGCACATGGTTCTCTCCTCAGACCTGGGCTTCCTGGTCACACCCAGCAGACTGCCTGCCAGGTGACACCAGCTGCCTCCCAGACCCGCACCAAGGCCAGGCCTGCCCTGTTAGTTGCTTTTCCCCAGGATAATAATAATAAAGCATCATAAAAACAGGCCAGGCACAGTGGCCCATGCCTGTAATCTCAGTGCTTTGGAAGGCCGAGATGGGAGGATCACTTGAGGCCGGAGTTCAAGGCCACACTGAGCAATATAGCGAGACCACCAACCGACTTGCTCTACAAAAAATTTAAAAATTATCAGGGTGTGGTGCTGTGCACCTGTAGTCCCAGCTACTCGGGAGGCTGAGGCAGGAGAATCGCTTGAGCCCAGGAGGTCGAGGCTGCAGTGAGATATGATCACGCCACTCTACACCACTCCTGCCTGGGAGACAGAGACCCTGTCTAAAAAAAAAAACCTTTAAACAGTCATAAAAACAAAAGCATAACCCAGCCCCCAAAGCATGGGCTGGATGGGACAGACAAGTGTGAGGGAAAAGTTGTCTCCCACACAGCAGCTGAGCCCCTCAAGACCCACAGCTGCTCCGGATACGCTTTCACTGGCTCTCCCGCGCCCTACAAACCTCTCAGCAGGTCCCCAATGCTGCAGCCCAGTGAGACCTGCCGCTCAACAACCTCCGGGGAATACCAGCGCGTCCAGTCCCAACCGTCTGCAGCGAGGCTGCCTGCTTTCAACCACACCCCAACAGCTTCACAGAGGACAACATTGAGGCCTGTGAGGGAAAGTGACCAAGTGCCCAGGCCAAGCCCACAGAGATGGTGTCCAGCATGGGGAGGGGAGCAATGGGCAGCTCCCTGGGGCTCCCTCCCAGGCTCTGCCACAGGGCGTGGCCTGGTTACACCCACCGCTGCCCTTCAGAGGCAGGTGTCCGGCCAAGACATCACCTGGGAGGAGGAACCATGACTGAGGATGTCCCTGCAGCCTCCACCCCTCCAGGCCACACTCAGGACTTGAGTGTCCTCTCCCGCCACAGCCCCTGACCTGCTTCCAGGCTCAACGACCAGTACTGTCACCCGGGGTTCCTCATCTCCCAGCCCTGAGCCTCAGCTGTGCCCAGCGCCCCACAGAGCCTCGTCCTCAACTGTAAAACAATGGAAGGTACCACCCGGGGGGAGCCATTGGGGCCACCTCCCTGCACAGTTCCATGGGAGGGGATTTGGGGCCGTCACTGCGGGTCCTGAGCCCTACACAGGCCCTGGCACAGAGGAAGTACCAGTGCGAAGTTTCCTCCCTCCTGCAGTCTCAGAGCCAAGAAACCCAGGCTGAAAGGGACCTAAGAAACGCCGGGGATGGAAATGCCTGTCACATGCGTTCATCAAATGGGAAATTGAGGCCCAGAGAGGGGATACGGCCTGGTGCTCGAGACACAGCTGTGGTGCATCCCTGTCTCCTGGAGCCTCCTTTCATCAAACACACAGGTCTCTAGGTCTGTGATGGTCCATGCTCTGCCCTGGGTCCCAGGGAGGCCGGAGCAGGCTGGGGGTCCAGCATGAGGGCTGGGGGATCTGTGGATCCAGCCGGCAGGGCTGCGTGTCCCACCAGCAGCAGCTATCCAGACAGGAAGGAGAAGACAAGGGCCTCATCACTGACAACCATGGCAGGCACTGTTCTGTCGCTCACAGCCTAGGAGGCGGGGTATGTTCCCCTCTACAGGAAGAGGCAGACCCGAGGCCACCCATCCGCAGGGAGCAGAGCTGGGGAGGGGACTCTGGCTGGCAGGGCCCAGAAACCTAAACCATTACCACTCAGGTTCCCCACGCTGACACACGCCAATATGCATGCTCAGAATCACACAGGCCCTCCCAGGTGCAGCATGCGTTATCACTATTATTCCAGTTCTAATTCTGTAATCGTCCTGGAGAAAATGTCAGTTCTTCTCTTCCTTTTCTCACTTGTCCCATGGACACCCTGTCATCGGGGCAACATCAGGTGGTTGATAGAATGATGGAAGGGTGTGGGTTGGGGAGGCAACCTGCAGTGTTTCTAGATGAATACTTAGACTTCAACTTCACCAAAAAAGTAATCATAACAAAAACAATATGATTCCCCACCACAGACCACCACCGCCAGATGGCAGCTGTCTGAGACCACAGAGGGGGCTGTGTCCTCAGCCAGGGAGGTCACACAGACAGACAGCCCCCCGCAGCCCTTAAATGACAACCTGAAGCCGGCTGGGCACCTGCCCAAATCTGGCCAGGAGCTGGCATCGGCAGTCCCTTCTCCAGAAGGTGTCGCAGCAGGACCACCTGCCCGTCCTTCACCACAGGTCAGCTGAGCTGCAATCCCTGGGAAGGCCCTGAATCCCAGGTATGGGAGGGAGCGGAGAGTGGACCCCTGCCCAGAAGGGAAGGTGAGAGAAGGGGCAGAGGGCAGAGAGGGCAGGAGACCCCTGGCTGCCCCCTTACAAAGCGATGAAACTTGGAGGCAATGACTCCAATCCCTTTCATTTTGCAAATGAGGAAGGGAACATCAGAGAGGGTAAATGACTTACCCAAGGTCACACAGTGACAGAGTGAAAATTATGCCCAGAGATTCCATCGACCATACCAGGGCTTTTGATGGGCACTTAGCTCCCCCACTATCTAATTGCTAATAGGAGAGAAAGCCCAAAGTTTTGCTACTAGAAAGGTTGCAGGCATCATCCATCCCCTTACCCAAAATCTATTCATCTGGACATCTTCCTGTCCTGCCATGCATCCCCCTATCTATTCATCCATCCATTCCTCCATCCACATATGCATCTATATCCATCCTCCCACCAACTCATCCATCCATCCTCCCATCCATCCACCCATCCATCCATCCATCCACCTCTCAATCTATTCATGCATCCATCTACCCAGCCACCCACCCGTTCATCCATCTACCCATTTATCTGGCCACCCACCTCATCCATCCATCCACCCCTTCCTCATCTGCCCACCCATCCATCCAACCACCCTCCAATCCATCCACCCATTCATCCATCCACCCACACATCCATCCTCCCATCCATCCACCCACCCATTCATCTACCCACCCATCCATCCTCTCACCTATCCATCTATACATGTACCCATCCATCTACCCATTTATCCACCCACCCATCCACCCATCCATCCATCCACCCTTTCATCATTTACCCACCCACCCACCTATTCATCCACCCCTCCATCCATCCACCACTCATCCACTGTCTCTCAGGGCCATCTATTCATCCAAGATTTGCTGAGCATGTATCTATATGCTCCTGGCTATGCGCTCAACAAGAGCAATATGCCATTATAACTGGAAAAGACCCCAAAACTCATCTGCCCTTTATGCATATGAGGTAGCAGGATTAGGAGGGAGCAGAAAATAAGAGGGAACAAATCATTCTTAAAAACAATGACACTCCTGCCGCTCCCATCCCGCCACCCTCTCCAAGCTCCTCACCCTGTCGCTCTACCCTGGACACGCAGCCTGCACTTGCCAAATTGCACAGGTCCCATTTCCCCATCCCCACCACCATTTTACCCACCAGGGTGAGGTGCAAGCCCTGGACCTTTACTTCCTCCCCTACCTCAGGCTGTAGCCAAAACCAAGTGGCCCTGGCTCTGCCTTCCATGCCTAACAAGACCCTAAGGAGCAGACAGATAAGTCAGGTCCTCGCCTGCACACCTGCCTCCTGGGCTCTGCCTCCCATGCCTAACAAGACCCTAAGGAGCAGACAGGTAAGTCAGGTCCTCGCCCGCACCCCTGCCTCCTGGTGTGGGCACCATGGGCCACACACGTGCTGTGTCTGGGTCCTCACCCTGTCCCTGCCATGACCCCTCTCTGGACCTCAGTCTGCCCACCTGTGCAAGGTGACACTAGGACTAGAGAGGTTCCAGGACCCAGGGTGTCCTGACTCACCAGGGCAGCCCGGGGAGGGGACCGGAAGCATGAGGTGGGGGTGGGGCCACGATGAGTGCACGGTGCTGGCATAGGGTCGGCCTCCCAGGCTGCCCTGTCAGTCAGCCCTGCTCTGAGCCAGCATCTCGGACCCTGGAGACCGTTCCCCAGCTCCCCCTGATGACTCACCTCATCAACACCTGATGAGTCACACTGCTGGCAACAGGGGGCCCTGCTCCAGCCACCCCCACACTGAGGACTCAGCCCAGCCCGGGCACAGCCTGAGTGATCACTGCCCCTGCCAGGGAGAGAAGCCCTGGAGGAGGAGGCAGGTGAGGCTCAGCTCCGAGGGGCTCTGGAGCCAAGGCCTGGAGAAGCCCATCCTCGACATTTTTGACAGTGAGGCCACCGCGGCCCTGAGAGGGGCACTGACTTGCCCAAAGCCACACAGCTCACCAGGGGCAGTGAGGGTGGGACCTCGGCATGGCTCCTCAGCACAGCTTCGCTGCCTCTGCCTGCTCTGTTCCCTCCCACCATGTGGGGCTCACGCCACCAGAGCCCAAGGCAGGGCAAAGGCCCCTGTCCTGGCCACACTCATGCCCACCTCGGGCTCTCGGTCCCCTCCTTACCCTCCCCAGAAGAGAAGAGGCTCTGCCCACGCAAGTTCAAGGCCCAGCCACTCCCCCACATGGGTGTGTCGCTGCCCCTGCCAGGGGAGCCAAGGTTCTGAGAGACTCTAATCACTTGCCCAAGATCTTAGGATAGGAACTGATGTGGCCGTATTAAGAGCCAGTGGGTCCATCTGCCCACAGCACCCACCACTCCCATGGCCCCTCCCTCTGCTCTGGAGCATGCGGAGCTCCAGTTTGAAGGCCCAAGGGGCCCTGAGATGCTGTCGATTTTTGTGTGGCCTCTGGATGGGACAGGGCCCTAAGCACGGCCATCTGCACAGTTCACCCTCACTCACTCTTTCACGCAGCAAGTGTCTAGTGAGCACCCACCCTGTCTGAGCATTAGGGCTGGGGGGAGAGGGCCACATGTCCACTCTCCCAGACCTTATAGGCCACAGAATGAGGGCCTCCCATCCTCAGCTACGAGGAAGCCTGCCTGACTGCCTCTGACCCCACCCCAACCTGGGCCTTCTCAGCTGTGAGCCCTGTCTGGGCCCTGTCCACACCTCCAGTAGGTACCCTCAGCACCAGCTGACTGCCCGCCACGATCCAGCCCACTCCTGTGACCAGGAGTAGGGCCAGCCTCACAGCAGGCACTTGGCCAGCACAGCTGAGTGCATGAGAGTAGGAATGAAGCATTGGGAATCTGTTCCTGTCATTTCACCAGACCGACCAAGGACACCACAAGCAGAGCCTGCACCCTATGCTAGGGAACAGAGACAAAGACAGCAAGGCTCTGTCCCGCAGGAGACACGGGAGACGCCTCCTTGGAGCACGTGGAGAGGCCTTGTCCTGGGCGCTGGCGGAAGCCAGGCTGTGGCCGAGGGAACAGCAGGGGCTGGAGTGAGAAGATCTGACGGCAAGCTGGGAGGGAAGGTCGGGGCCAGGGGCCTGCAGGAGCTGTCCTCGAACAGCCTGGGGATTGGGGGATCCAATCAGCACTTTGTGGGTGTTCAGACATGAGATCAGAACTCAGAATCTCACCAGGCCCCTGCGGCCCCACAGCGATGCCAAGAATGGCAGCCAGGCCTGCCTGGGCATCTCCAGGGATGGTGCTCACTCCCCCAGGTAGTAGAAAGAGCACCCCTGCCACCAGCAGCATGGAGAAATGCAGCACCTTGTCCATTCCAGGATTTGCTCTGCCTCCTGGGGACAGAGGGTCAGGCCATGACCTGGGCACCGTCACCAAGGAGCTCACGGCCACGTGGAGAGCAGGTTTCAGGGCCTGGCAGCTATGGACATGGTGTGAGACGGTGTAGGAGTGCCAGCTGCTATGAGGCCGTGGAATCCAGGGCCTGCTCTTGGGACCCTTGAGCTCTGCAGATGCGTGCCTGTCCACTGGTCAGCACCTGGCCCCTGCTGAGAGAACCCATCCACGACCTCCACCAGGGAGCCAACTTGCAGCGGGCCAGTTAGGCCTGTTGGTGCTGGGTGAGCAAAAATGGGACAATGTTGGCAGAGGCCCCATGGTGCTGGATGAGCAAAGATGCAACAATGTTGGCAGAGGCCCCGGGGTGCTAGGTGAGCAAAGATGGAACAATGGGACCTTGGGGAAGGGCCGCACTGGCCCAGCTGAGGATGCCGGGCAGAGTCAGGTGAGTGGGGCAGGAGCACCAGCTGGGAACTGGCTCTTCTCAGGCTGCAGTGATGTGCACACAGCCAGGCCCATGGCCCAGGCCCTCGCACACACAGCCCCCAGGACGTGGCAGCCACAAGCTGAGAGCTTGGACCCAGTACCTGTAGAACCGGGCCACGTGTGCTCCGGGTGGGGTCTTCACAGCTGCAGCAGCCCCAGTGGCCTCGGTGCTCAGCCCTCCCATCAGCAGCCTCCCCTGGGTGGGCTCTTATTGGCCCCACCTCCTCTGGGCCTGGACTTAAGGCTCATGTGATGGGCCAGCACAATGCCCAGACCCCAAGGCACTAGGACCCAAATCCTCCCCAAAGAACCCCAGGTCAGAATGGCCACATCAGCCCTTGCACCAGGGGCCTCCAAATAGACCTTCACAGGGCCCTGCACAAGCCCCTCAGGCTGGGACCCAAGAGCAGATTGGTGTGAGCAGTGGCACCGGAGAGGTTCCGTCACCACCCGAATGACAGTCGTAAGGACAGTGAGCATCAAGACTGACCAGGTGATGGGAGTGTTGGCCACTCAGTGACGGCCGACGACAATGGAGTGGTGACAGTGATGGAGATGCAGTGATGGCGAGGGTGACGTGGTGATCTGATGACAATGGCGGTGACGATCATGGAGGCAGTGACCGGGACAGCAATGAGGACATCGACGGTGAAGACAAGAGTGACAGCGGTGGAGATGAGGTGATAGTGAGGTTGCAGTGAAGATCAGGGCCCTGCCAGAGACAGAGGGGTGGTGGCGGTGGGGACGGCGTGGGTGGTGCTCACGGTAGCAGGGCTCCCCATGGCCTGCAGAGGAGGGAGGTGCCCCTGAACCTCTGGAAGCAGCAGCAAGGGCTGGGAGGAAGCTGGAGGAGCCCCACCCTGGACAGATGCGGCTGCTGCCGCTGCCTCCGCAGTTCCATTCTCACCTCCCCTGCTTCCCTTAATCTGTGTTATTATCTAATTCACAATATCAGTGTTTTAATACTTAAAGTGGATTTGAATTAGCATAACTGGCCCTAAGTGGAAATAAATTAATGTTAGTGCATATGAAGTTTCTCCAGACAATTAGAACTCGAACTAAATTAAATTAATGTCTCTAATCTTCCTTATTCTTACTTCAGAGCCTTAGTTTCCAGATGGTACAGGGTCTCTGGTAGAGCAGAGACCCGCCTAGGCCAGGAGGAAGCTGGCCCAGCACCACCCCGCCCACAGCCTCGCAGAGACGCTGGGAGGCCCGGAGTCGGAGGGGAAACTGAGGTTCCGAGGGGCGATGCGCGGACCACGGGCATGCGGTGGGAAGCTCCTGGGCAAGGCTGAGCATGGTGTTCGGGTGGCTTTGGGCCTCTCAATAGAGGGGCGGCCTCGGGAGCCCCAGCCTGGAGGGAGAGTGACCCCAGGGGTCGGCAGTGTGAGTCGCCGCTGTGGACACTTGAGGGCGGATTTTCAGTGCCTTGGACTGAATTTTGAGAGGGGTCTTGAGGCAGCCACTCTGCACTAGACACCGACATCCATTTCTGTTTTCTCCCCAACAACCTCAAAAGGCAAAGGCCCTAATCCCTACCCCACACCTAGAAAAACCAGGTCTGAGCCTGAGGCCACCGAGGGGTGAGGGGCTAGCAGGGACTCCAACCAAGCTGCAGCGTTCAATCCAGCTCTCCAAGGGCAGCGGCTGCCCTGTCTTGGTCAGCATCCGGGTCTGTTTCAGAAACTCCACCTGGACTCGCCACTGCCCCAGCCCAGTGAGGGCTGGCATTGGAGAGTGCTGTGTCCAGAGGCTGTCTGGGAGCTCCACGCCCCTGCAGGAGCCTGGGTGGATGGTTGGGCTGCCGTGTGCTTGAGTTAGCCCTTCTGCCCCTCCAGGATCGTCCAGATGAAGCTGGGAGGCAGCTTACAGCCTCACTGTCCAGCCTTGGCCAGAGGGGCTCCGGGAGGGCCAGCGTCCACCCAGCTCCTCCTCAGAGGAGCCTCAGACACACTTCTCAGCCCCCAGGAGTCGCCGTTTTTCTCCCCTTAGTCCTCATCTCCTTATGATGGCTGTGGGGTCACCTGTGGTCCCCGTGCCCCATGATCTGACCCCATGCCTCCTCTGTGATTGGCTGCCAGGGAGCTCGGTGCCAACCTGCCTGCCCCTAACAAATGTACAGGGCCTCAGGATGTCTTCCTCTGCTCAGTTCCTCCCTGGCTGGGCTGTCTCTGACCCCCACTTTGCAGCTGAGGACATTTCAGGTTCAAAGACATGAATTGACTTGCTCAAGGTCACACAGAGAGAGACAGGGTTGGGCCCAAACCAGGTTCTCCCGACCCCACCTATGCATTCTCTAGCTCACCCCTGGGAGGCAGCTCCTACAGGAGAGGCCCTGCCAAGGGTCTCCCAGATGGGCAGCTGTCATGGTGGCATGTCTTTGCTGCAAGGACTGCGTGGGGCATTATGGTGACAGGGGACTCTTTAAGATTCCCCCTCACTTCCCAGATAGGAAAACAGTTCCTGGAGTGAGCCCCACACTGGTGTGCCAGCCAGGAACATGCAAGGCTGGTACCCACAGGTGCCACCCCCAGCACTCCATCTTGGATGAGCAAACACTTCTGGCAACAAAGGTGAACACCCCCCACCAGCATCCCAGGGGGCGCACCACCCTTGGCACCTGAAGGCCCTCACCTCCTTCCACAGCCTTCGTGATGACGTCTTTTCCCAGGATTGCTTTTCTCAGTGGGGGTCTAGGAGAGAAACGTCAACTGAATGACTTTTGCCAGAAAGGACATAACCCAGATACCTCCTGGCCCCCCAGTCCCCACGCCTCATCCACTCCAAGTCTTGGCTCGGCAACTGCCCCTCAGTGGGGACTCGCCACGCAGTGCTCCTTCTGTGGCGCCACAGTGGCTGCTGGGTGGCTCTGGCCCTCTCTTGGGAGGGGGTCATGGAGGAGACAAGGGGACAGACATGCCCACCACAGCACCATGGTGTCCTGTCTGCAGTGTCAGCACACAACAGCAGCCTGGCGCTCCCTGAACCGCACAGCTCCAGGACCCTGAGGAAGATGCCCATGTCCATTTTCCCTGCCAGCCGCTCTCCTGTGTCCTCCCCTGGGCATGTGGCTTCCAGCTGGCTTCTCCAAAGTCCTACCTCCCTGTCCTAGTGACCAAAAGCTGACGGTACCCACACACCCCAGTTTGTCAAACTAATAGCAAGGAGCCTCTGAGCCTGGCACAGGGTCTGCTCCCCAACCCCTGGGAATTACTCTTTGATTAGCCAACTGATCTGATATTGACTCCTGTATGAGAAGCAGCTGGGAGGCTGGGGAGCCCCAGGTCACCACTGCAGTGTGGAGAGGCCTCCGTGAGACACCCAGCCTCTCCGCTGATGGACAGCCTAGTGCATGTCATCCTCGCTTGGAGGGGCAGGGATGTCAGGTAAGCAAGGGCCTGAAGAACCATTACTAGGCCCACGCCAAAGACCCAGCCATCCCGGCTCTGTCCCCTCTTGCTGATGGCCTCAGGCCAGTCACTTCCATTCCCTGCGCCTCAGGGTCCCTTGTGTCAAACAGGGTGCCAATGCGGCCTCGGGGCTCAGCTGCATGGACTTGCATCCACGTGGGTAAAGCTCCTTGAAGCCAGAAGCTTCTCAGCAAATGCCAAGCTCCCCGCTTGCAGTGAGAGAAGAGCGCACTCTGTATTTCAATATCTGCACTGAAGCAACCCAGAGGCAGGCGTTAAAGGGCACCCGCCCTGGGCCCAACTCCCAGGGAGCCCTATTTTTGTGTTCAGTCATGGAACAACTGTTGCTCAGGGCCCCATCCTGTGCTAGCTGCACCTGGGGAAAGGGAGATGGCAAGGCCTGGTGCCCGCCCTCAGTAGTTCACGGTGCAGGAGCTGGTGGGGGAAGGCCATGACCACATGAGGAGTCACAGCGCAGGCTTCCAGGATGAGCAGCATGCAACACCCCACGCAGGCAGCCGCAGAGGAGAGTGGGGTGAGGAATCCTGCTCGGAGCCCTGGCAGACACCCTGAGAGATGCCACATGGCTTGGATTTTGAAGTATTAGAAAAGCATGCAGCAAAGCAGTACAGGGGTGGGGGATGAAGGTGGATGGAAGGATGGCCCGGGATGGGGAGCACCTCCTTAGCACAGGTCACACAGGAGGACGTGGTGAGCATGCTGCCTGCCTTATCAGAGTCCCTCATGTCCCAGACCATTGTGAGTGGTTCAGGTGTGGACATGCCGCCCAGCTCGGGCCAATTAGAAAGAGCTCCCTGGCTCCCTGGTTGCAGGGAGCTCTTTGTCTCTGGAGTTGGCACTGGGAAGATGTGGGCTGAAGTGGATGGGGCTGTATTGCTGCCACGTGGAGCCTGGGAAAGAAGCCATCCAGAAGGCAAGCGGAGCCCTGGTCCTGATGGCATCATTAGACCCCTGGATCCAGCCATACCTGAATCACACATCCACATTGGCAGCACACGGGCCCTTCACGAGTTGGGCTCCCTGTCTCTCACACCCAGATAAAGCACTGTCTGGTTGTGGGGAAAGTGGAGATGGCGTGGCTTCAAGCCTGGCTCTGCCCTGTGGCCATGACCTTTAGCAAGCCACTGACCATGCCATCTGTGCTCCATCCTCCCCGTCTATGAAGAGATGCTGCTGCCACTCACTTCTCTGCAGGGTTAGTGCCCGAGAGGTGGGGCTTCAATACAATGATTGCTGTGAAAGTGATTTGCTACTTTCTCAATTGTTGTTACACGTGATGCCGTACTTGACTTATTCATTTGTTCTGACCTCTGCAGCAGGGAGCCTGACCTGCCTCCATCACTCCAGGGACACATACACCTACAGCCTGGTCCGTCTTCATCACCCCAGGGACACACACACCTACAGCCTGGTCTGCCTCCATCACCCCAGGGACACACACCTGCAGCCTGGTCTGCCTCCATCACCCCAGGGACACACACACCTGCAGCCTGGTCTGCCTCTGTCACCACAGGGACACACACCTGCAGCCTGGTCCACCTCCATCACCCCAGGGACACACACATCAGCAGCCTGGTCTGCCTTCCAGAACTCAAACCCAATGGGAACCCATTCAGGCTGTGAGGCAGGCTTGGGGACATTTTGGCAGGGAATCCCACGGTTCCTGGAGCATGGTCTGGAACTGGTATGAGCTGCAGGTGTGAATGTTTCATTGCCCGACAGCCTTTTCGTGTGGTTCTCAAAGATGCAGCACCTGTCCCTACCCAAATTTAAGGCATCCCAAAGTGAGCACCCTGAAGTCTTGGAAGCCTCCCCTTGCACCATCTGGTTGTGTTTGCCATGAGCCACATGTGTTGAGCCTGCTTGGTGCCAGATGCATGCAGGACGCAGGTACTTGGCAGACCACACAGCCTCTGGCCTCCAGAGACTTCCAGGGGGTTCCGACCACAGAGCCCTTCGGGAATCCCAGGGTGTGGAGACAAAGGCGCAGATGGAGGCAGGCACCTCTGCCCGGGGGCCTCCGCAGCACCTGCCCTTGCCACTTCCCCGAGAGGCTTTGCTTAACACCTCTTATATATTGGAGTCTCATGCAAGATTTTCTTCCAGAAAAAGATTTGCACTGCTCTATAAAAAGTTAGAGAAACCATGGATCTGTGTAGACACATAGGCGGATAAAATGGCTGGGACAACGCGGATGAAAGGTGCCGGCCTTGTCACACCCGTGGGAGGACAGAGGCTGCCGTGGCGAGGGATCAGAGGGACCCCGTTGGAGTCCTCCGTCCCCATGGTTTGGCACTCAGTAGGTGCTCAGAAGCTGTGTACTGGGTAGATAAGAATGTAAAGAATGACTCTAAACCCACAGAGTAGGGGGCAAGGAATTCCTCTGATGGGGAAGAGGGAGGGCGAGGAGCATAGTGGGCGGGTCCACATGGCAGAGAGCATTTTATTCCTGAACATGGAGCACAGGACACAGGGCACAACCATCTCACAGCAGCCTGAGGTGGAACAATGAGATGTTTCCAAGCAACACAGGAAACCAAGAGCCCGGGGTTCCTGACGCCTAGGAAATGCCGAAACAGCAGGGGCCAAACACACCCCACCCCCTGCAGGTCCCTGGTTCTCAGACCTCGGGTGCTTCTTCTACAGGCTAACGGGAGGCTCTCATCTCATTCCCAGAGCACCTGAGCTGCCGCAGCCTCGCTCTCCAAGCATTTTCCTTGTGCTCCCCCAAACGTGTAAGTGCACTCTCGGCCTGTGCATATGTATTTGCGTATAGGTCGTATAACGTCGTGCCAGCGTTAGCTTCTAACCAAAGGCACATGCATGCTGAGGAAAAGATCAGCTGTTGCTGACAGTGCATGTAGTTCATATCTCAAATGATTTGTTAATTATTTGGAATCACTTTGCCCATTTTTTCTGGGAGCTGGTCAGTTGTGACGTTTTGGATGGCATCTGCTGGCAGAGATCTGGTGTCGGGATTGAGAGAAGCGTCACCCCCTGCTCCCGGGCTTGTGGGGCACTTGACCCTCTTCAGCCACAGTCTCTGGAGGTGCAGTAGTCAGGCAGGCTGGTTTACATGGCAGGAACAAACAGCACCCCCAAGCCTCAGGAGTTTCAACAACAAAGCTTAGTTTCTCACGAACACTGTGTGCCCACCAAGGGCTGCAGGAGCCTAGCGCAGTCTCTCCTCCCTGTGGTCATCCAGGAACCCAGTGGAAAGAGCAGCCCCATCTCCAATGCTGCCATGGACGGGGGAGGGGAAAGGGAGCCTGGAAGCCACGTGCCTGGGAGGGGAGGCACTTAAAGTTCCTCTAAGCAGCCCTGGTGACCTCCAGGGACACATTCCAGGGTGCCTGTCCATTCCGTAAGGGTGATGTGAAATATGGCTGGAGAAGTTGGCGAATAAATCCACAGCACTGGGCACTCATAAACTGCAAAAGGCACAGTACACTGGAAGGGAAGGAGAGAGTGGGTGCTGTCCATTCCTCCACACTGTGGACCCCACTCAGGGGTGCCCTGGGGTCCACAGTGCACGCCCCTCCGACATCAGGCAGGAGCAAGGGCCAGGGCACTCCCTGCCTCAATGCTACCACTGCAGTTCCGCAGTGCACAGAAAAACCACCCTACACAGAAGCTCTCACCTGCTCCCTGCTCTCTGATGAACGATCCTGCACACCCCCATGACCATGCAACCCACTTGAAGACCACTGCTCCCCAGGAGGGGGCCACACCCACTGTGGGAGCCGGGCAGTGAGTCAGGGGGACATACCTGCAACTGAGGCTGTCAGGAATCCTTCGAGCAGCCATTCCCAAGGGGCCATACCTGATGGCTCCCACCAGCCCCCTGCCCGTTGCCTGGTCAATACCTCTTCATCCAATTAAATGAGAGTCCAGAAACCAGGGACACAGTGGATGCTAAGCCATCCGAGCATCTCAGGGGACGTGGGCAGTGACCAGCAAACAGTGTGTGATGCTTTCTGCCTGAACGTTCACAGAGCAGGGCTGCGAGGCCACCGGGGCAGCAGGAATAAAGCCTGTCTATAACCAGCCTTTCCTTGGGGGACAGGAGGATGGGAGACCCAGTGGGTGTTGGGGACACACAGAGCTGGGCTTTGTTACAACCCAGCTCTTACAAACAAACCACAGCCCTGCCCTTGGAGGAGAAGGGCATCTCCCCAAAGCACCTCTGGACCGAGCGGCACCCCCAGGCTGGACCACGCCTCACCTGCCCAGGATCTCAGCTGGAGCTGGGATATCGCAGAGGCGTGCATTCCCAATGTTTGTTTCTAGCCTCCTGAAGAGTTTCTTACAACTCAGGGCATTGTAACAGAAGAAATGAATTCATCAGGAACTATTTGATCCACGGCGGAACAGCAAGCATTGCAGTTCTATAAAGTCATTCATTGTTAGTATACAGGATCGACTACAAAATAATGAGGAATCTCTTTACCCCCCCTCAAGATTGTTGGAAACCATGACAACCAGTTTTGAAAACCTGGAGGTCCTCTTACAATGTCCTCCCGATTCTCTGCCCTCCCTGGAGCCTGTGGAGGTCCTCAGACCCATTCCATGAGCCTCGCAGGCCTGTCCGACCCCAGGTCCTGGAAGCCAATGTGGTCAGGAGCAGGGTCTCCTCTCCGGGCACACTTGAAGCTGAGCCAAGCCTGCCCCACTTCACGGCTTCTCTCTGATGATCCCCTGCTCCTGACTCCAACACCGGCTGCTTCCCAGAAAAGGCTGGATCCCCCTCTCCTCTGTCCTTGTCCACTCTGGCTGTACCATGGTCACAGCGGAGAGCTCACAGGTCACCCTGGGCCCCGGGGAGGGGGAGGAGAGCAGCTCCCATGGTGAATACAGCCCCTGGGCTGGGGGTGGGGGGCAGCAGGAGGCCTCTCCTGTCGCTCCTCCCTGGCCTCTCTGATGTCGAGTCATCTCGGCCTCTCAACCTGCTGCCACTAAAACAGCTGTTTAGTTCTTGATCAGACTTTGGGGCCCCAAACTGGTTTGATTAAAATATAACACCTCCCTCCCCCTGCTCGAAGGAAGAAGGCCTGAGATTTCTGGCTCAACAAAGCCAACTTCAACCCGTCTCAGGTCCTGCAGCATGTGGCTGGGGACTGCTACATCACTACGGTGCTTATAAGAGGAAGAGTTCCCATGACCTGCAGATGGAAAGGAGGCCCAGAGAGGGGCAGCCGCTAGCCCGTGATCACACAGCTCATGGGGGACACATCCGTCCCCTTCGACTGTGCACACCACGCCTCCACCACTGGAACCAGCAGGCGCCTTCCTTCCATCTGGAAGCAGGGAGCACTCGAGGCAACCGAGAGACAGACGGGGACAGATGTGGGAGCTGAGGTCACTCAGGCCTGTGCTGTCAAGACAGCAAGGCTCTGTTCCAGACAGGAAGCAACATTTGGCTAGGTCAAGTGGCCAAAATCAGTGACCAAACACACTTAGAGTTATTTGATTCCTAGAAGAACACGGAGGAGTGACTCAGCCAAATCAAATGGAAAATGCATTCATTTGTTCAGCTGCAGAGATTTGGAGTCTTATGAATTTTTCTGGGGGGAATACTCATGTAGTATGGGGGCCCAGGCCCCCCAGCCCTGGCCAAGGAACTACAGACGTTGTGAAGACAACACTCGTTCAGTGTGGCCACCAAACTCCACGGGTCCCAGCTGAGCCACCAAACGGGTGGTGGTCCCAGCGTGGCCACCAAACTCCATGGGTCTCCACCTTCTCCTCCCAGCCCACTCTCCCCATGGCCTGTGGGTCAGGGGAGGGACAGGCCCTCTTCCAAGTTTCCCCCCACAGGCAAGATCTAGGCTTGCCAGATTCATCAACTAAAATTACAGGAATTTAGATTTTTGAATTTTAGATAAACAATGAGTTATTTAGTATAAGTATGTCTCAAATACTGGATGGGATATACTTATGCTGAAAAAATATTCATTAATTATCTGAAATTCTAATGTGACCAAGCATCCCTCATTTTACCTGCCAACTCTAGAAGGCGCACTAGGGTGATTGTGGCTAATTCCAGGCCACTCCCAGGACTGCCATGCTCTCCAAAGCCCTGCCCATGGGGTGAGCCATCCCTTCTCCCAGGGGTCCCCAGCCCCAAGGCCACAGGCATGGAGCTGCCGGTGGCCTGTTAGGAACCAGGCCACACAGCAGGCAGTGAGCAGTGGACAAGTGAGTATTACTGCCTGAGCTCCACCTCCTGTCAGGTCAGTGGCATTAGATCCTCACTGGAGCTTGAACGCTGTTGTGAACTGTGTGTGCGAGGGATCTAGGTTGCTCGCTCCTTATGAAAATCTAATGCCTGAAGATCTAAGATGAAACAGTGTCATCCTGAAACCGTCCCCTACCCCGTCCATGGAAAAATTATCTTCCATGAAACTGGTCCCTGGTGCCAAAAAGGTTGGGCCACTGTGTTCTGCTCCCTGCTGAGTAGGCTGGGCTGCCTCGTGCTTGGCTGGAGACATCTTACTCACAGCTCAGCCTCTCCTTCCGCTTCTCTTTCCAGTCCCAGCTCAGAAGACATCCCCAGGCACATAGCAGGTACTCAGTTACTACCTGTTGGGTTGAGCAGATAAAGAGTCAGACGCCAGAACCCAGCTAGCTGTGAAGCTGAGAGGTGGCCAGGAGCAGGGAGGCTGTCCTGGACCCTGGGCACAGCCCGCCCCTCAGTTCCCTAGTTAGCCCGTGGCCCCGGGTGTGGGCACCAGCATTGCTCACCGTAGTGATGCCTGACCTCTCCTTGCTGACTGTTCCCTGCCAATGTGCACCAGGAGGAGCTCAGAGGGGAAGGAGTGAGGACAGCACATCAGGGGCCAGGCTTCTGCACCCCAGACACCAGCTCTGTCCCCTCAACCTCTCTCCATCCTCCCTAACAAGTGCCCCCAGGGCATCCAAAAGCTGCAGCCCTCCGGCTCTCCCCTGGCCCCTGCTAGCGTGATGAGTGAGTCTGGGCATCTCCAGCCCAGACAGGGCCACAGGTTGGCTACAGAGTAGAGATGCCCACAAGGGGCCAATCCGAGGCTGGGAGGGTAGGAGCAATGCCATGGCCCCGGGCAGCACTTGAAGGTGGCCAGATGCCCGTGGAGGCTGGGGCAGCACAAAGGCTGATGTGGGACCCTCGGGGTGAGCCACAGTTCTCTTAGCCAGGCCAGCGCTGAGCAAGTGCAGGCTGGAGGGCTCCAGCTGGGGACAGCAGGGATGGGGCATTGGGGATGGCACCCAGCAGTTCTCACAGGCCTCCCCAGTCTCTCCTTGCTGCCCTCCAGCAGGGTGAGCCCCCCAGATGTGGCTCACAGTGCCACTCCCTGCTCAGCCTTCCACGACACCTCCACACCAGTGGGACGCCTACCCTGTGACAGTGGAGCCCACCTCTCTTCCTGCTGGGCTGAGAGGCCACCCACCGGGAAGGCTAAAGTCCTTACCCAGAAGTACAAATCACTCAGAGCCCTGAGTTACCTTTCCACTGATGCCATTTGCTCTGTTTTTAATAAGATGTCAGGCCTCCCACTGCCAGGAGAAAATCTCGTGTTCTGAGCAGCGGTGATCCGGCAGCCCTGGTCTATTTTACGGCTGAGTTGAATGCAACCTGAGAAGGAAGCAGAGACGATGGGGGCTGAGGAGTGGGCTTGGAGGTCAGGAGGCATCCCTGGAATTTAGGAAGCAGGCCAGGCACAGGCAAGACACAGCTCCTGGGCTCAAAGCAACTGATTCACAAACTTTGCTCTTGAAGTTTGTGTTAAAATGGCATCACTTGCTGGGGCCCCTGGATGAAGAGGACGGGCTCTCGGAAGGCAGCGGGCAGTCAGCACGTGACATCAGCAGTATGAGGGGCCCTACTGTGTGCCAGCGTGATAGTGATGCAGGATGAGAGACAGGCACCACTGGGACCCCTGCATGCCCCAGAGCCAACTGCCCCTGGAGCATAAGGAGACAGGGAAGCGCCTGGCGGACGCAGCCCCAGGCCCCAGCCCGGGACCCTCTGCAGAGCTCGGCTATCCCGCCACAGGAGCTGGACTCGGAGTGAGGCCGGTGATGGCAACCACTGGCTGGTGCACACTGCGGTGCTTTAGGCTAGGAAAAGACTGCCAATTTTCTGGTGCCACGTCCTCGTGCAGAGAGGGAGGGTGGGTCTAGACAGCAAGCGATTTTTCTGCTGTCACACGCTCGGCCTCTCTGAGATCACCCTCTGACTTGAGCCTCTTGGTCTCTTCAGGGCACCATGGATGGGCAAACAATGCCTTCTGGACTCCTCCACCTGGAAGTCCTAAAGCGTCCCAAGCTCAGCACGTCCAAACCCAAACCCAGTGTCTTCACCCACGTGGGTTTCGCCGTGGTTTTCTATTGCTGTGTAGCAGATCGCCCTATACTTAGCGTCTTAAAACAACATCCTTTTTAGCTCCGGTCTTTCTTGCCATATGAGTTCAGCCGGGCTCTCTGCTCAGGGTCCCATGGGCCGAAATCAAGGCGTGGTGGGGCTGGACTCCAACCTGGAGGCTCCGGGAGGAATCTTTGCCCAGGCTCACTCGGGCACTGGCAGAATCCGGGTCCTTGAGGTTACAGGCCTGACACCCCTGTTTCCTTGCTGGCGTCCACGGAGGCTGCTCTCTGCCCTAGGGCCCCCATTCCTCCTTGGGTGACCCCTCCACCTGCCAGTCAGCCACGTGCACTGCATCCTCCTCCAGCTTCAGCTTCTCTTCCTCTCCTGCTCCCTGCCAGAGAGCATTCTCCAACTAGGGGATCACCAATGACATTGGGCCCCCAGGACAGTTCAGGCTCTGGTCCCTATCCCAAAGTTGGTTGTGCCCAGAGGGGCCAACAGGGCGAGGTGGGGATGTGTGCACGGGGCACCACATGCCCCACGGAGCCAGATACAAGACTAAGCTGCGTGCCAACCATGACTTCAGCTGCGTAGGTTCAACCTGTGGAAGAAGAAACAAAAGGTCAGAGTGGTGAAGGGGCTTGCCAAGGCCACATGGCCAGGAGATGGCAGGGCCAGTTTTGGAGACACTGTTTAATATATGTCTGGGGGACAGTGGCATGACTTGGCACTGTGTTGAGGCATCAAATGAATGATATCTGGGGAGAGGAAGGCAGGCCCTAGGGACAGGTCCTGCAGGGCACCGGGACAGTCTCACCATATCTTAACCCGGGTCCCTGTGCTCACTGGGGCCATCTCTTCTCTTCTGCAGGAGCAGAGCCTCGCCCAGGGCAGGAGCAGAGGGAGGAGGCGGGCACTGCCTGCGTTCTGCACTGAGAGGGGTGGGGCCAGATGTCCAGGACCCGCCGGTGGTTCTGTTCACACCGTGACCTTCAGCAGCATGACAAAACTCTTTCATGTTTGAAAATTATAATTGTCACAAGCTAATCATTTGTGACTTATTGAGTGAATTAAAGATAGATGAATCCTAGCTCTGAAGCCTGGCAAAGCTGTGCAGAGCCTGGCTGGCATGCCGCTCGGCATCTTTGTTGCTCCTTGCAGGATGGTGTGGTTCTGGCTTAGACCCCCTCTCAGAGCCTGACGTGGCCTCCAGCCCCCTCACGCTGGACTCAGAGCCACTGGCAACCTGGAGACTCATGGCTGCCCATCAGGAGCCACCAGGGATCCCGGTCATTACAGCATGTCTTGAAACCACCTTCCCCTGGCCCTCGGCTAGAAGAAAAGGAGCTGGTAGGGGAAGGCAGGGACATTTTAAATAAAAACAAAAGAGATGACATAATTTACAACTCCGGAACAACTAACTTCTCTCTGGCATCCGCTCAGAAAATGTAGTCCCAGCTGCTGGAGCTAATTACCCTACCAGCGCAAGAGAGCTGGATAAATGGGCCTGCTGGTGGAGGCGGCAGGGCAGGGCCCCCGGCCGTCACCCCAGGCATCGGATTCTGCAGGTGCCTAAGCAACGCTGTGGTGACTAACGGGCCCCACGCTGTGGCCGGTCTGTACGGCCTCCTCCGGGGCAGCCCCACCTTGGGAAGGAAGCTGGAGCCCCCAGACTCTATTAACTCCACCACCACCTGCCCCCAACCCCCCAGCACAGCCCGGCTTGCCCCCAGCCCCCACCCCCTGCCACTGGTCCCTGCAGGCAGCGGTCCATGGAAGCCGCCGGAGATGCCTGGCACTAGGTTCTTGGGCTTCAGCTCACAGTTCTGCCACTTTGGAGCTGCTGAACCTCAGAGATGCAGATCACTCTCTCTGCTTCACCTGTCTTCACCTGGACAATGGAGAGGTACCTGCCAGCAGAATTTCTAGAAGGGTCAGATGGGGAAATGCAGGAAAAATCCTAACATCCCACCTGCTCAGAGGATGTGCTCAGTAGCCCTCGGCCGTTGTTACCATCACTCCCCCACCCCCCCGCAGCGCGAGCCCCGGCAATGCCGGTGGATCAGAGGACACCAGCACTGGTCCCTGCTCCTCATGCAGCTCCCACAGCCTTGGCCACCTAGCTGTCCCTGCCCTGCAGTACCTGTTCCTGCAGCCACTAGATGTGGGGTGCAGCCCTGGTGTCCCCAGATGCCCAGGGACAAATTCCCCTCATCCCCTCTAATCCAGCCAACCTGGGAGCTCATCCTCAGGCATGGCTCATGACCCTGGGGGCCAGCAGTGCCTCCGATGACTGACAACCAGCCCTTGGGCATGTGGAAGCCACTTTGCACCAACAGGAGGCTGGGACTGAGCCCCACGGGTGTCTCTGGGGACATGGAACAGCCATGGAATAGCCAAGCAGCTGACAGCAATGAAGTGCCTCCTCTCCTACGACGCGCACCTGGGCCGCACCACCTGCAGGCTGGACACCTTGAAGGCCTGGTGTCTGAGCCCATAGAAGCTGCCATAACAGAATATCAAAGCCTGGTGGCCTGCCTGGCAATGAGGACAGATATGGAGCCTGGACAACAGTGGGAAGGGAAGCAAGCTTATCAACAAGAGAAATTGATTTCGCACAGTTCTGGAGCTAGAAGTCTAAGATCAAGGCACTAGCAGATTTGGCATCTGATGAGGGCTGCCTCCTGGTCCATAGATGGCTGTATTTTTGCTGTGGACTCACATGGTGGATGGGGTAAGGCATCTCTCTGGACTCTCATTGTTTAAGGGCGCTGATCCATCATGAGACTCCACCCTCAGGACCTCCTTGCCTCCCGAAGGCCCCACCTGCCCATCCCATCACCCTGGGGGTTAGGATTTCCTCATGAAGACTGGAGGGACAGAAACATTCAGCCGTTAGTGCCCGGCCACTGCCACAGGCCAGGGAGGAGTGCAGCTGAGGCAGGAGCTGCGGGCGAGACCCCACCAGGGCCTCTGTCTTATTCCCACCACTCCTTGCCCCTTGCAGCAGCCCATATTGCCGGCAGGACAGGGGGTGTTTGGGACTCGTGGAAAGGAAGCCCAGCCTCAGAGAGCCCAGCCACTGGCCTGTGGCCCAAGGACAGGACCTGCATTCTGTATCAGAATTGCCCTTTTCTAGGTTGTCTTTCCAAAGACTGGGGACTTTGTCAAGTTTTCCTACAGTCCCAGGGCCCTCCTGGCCTGAAGCAGGGGCTGCCCAGTGAGAGGGAGGAAGGAGGAAGAAGGCAGCACCAGATGCTGGGCCTGGATGGCCTCGGGCCCAGGACCCTGAGGCTGAGGGCGGCAGCCTAGCCCCAGGCTTACACAGGCAACTCCGTGTTTGACCTGCAGCACCGCTCTCTCCCGCCCCATCTAGCAATGGAGAAGAGAAAATAATCCATAGCAGAACGATAAAGCAGCAATGAGCAGTTGTCCCAGTGGCTTTTTTTTAGTCCAAAAGCCTGGATGGAGGAGGGGGTTGCAGAGAGGAGGGCGTAGAAGACGTCTGAGCCAGCCCAGGAAGCCAGCACCTGAGTGCTTTGTCTTAAAGTTGCATTTATGAAAAGCCATGTCCATTTTCACTTAAATCCCGAGCCTAGGATACCTTCGCCTAGGATTCTATTTTAAAATGTCAAAAGCACTATTTCAGGGCAGAAATCAATAAAATACACCCAAAAAAAACGGAAAAGGAGCCTACTGGGCAAAACATCTTCCTGCCTCTTAGCACACGCTATTTTTCGAAAACATCAATAGCTGCAGTTTTAAACTTAATTCTGGGATCTGCAGTCGGTCCGTTTAGATATTTTTATGGTGACGTGGCACCTGCTGTCTTGTCCCAGACTACACAATCAGGGTGGGCAAACCAAAGCCGGGCAGGACCTGCAGCTGCTGCCCGAGCCCCTGCAGGAACAGGGTCTCAGCACTCAGTGCCACGGCTCACAGCTCCAGGCCCTCTGAGGTGGTTGCACAATGGTCTCCAAGTCCACCAGGAAGACATGCACAGCTTACGGAAGTCAGCAAAATCCTCACTTACCCCCAACTGGGCAACAACTAAACCGCAGATAGAATAAACCTCACAAGGCTCCAGTGCCTCTGAAGCTGCAGCCTCAGGAGGCCAGGGCAGGTGGGAAACGGAGGGGAGAGACAGGGGGTTGGTCAGGGGGGCCCCAGGAGTGGCCCTGAGCGCCCCAACATCCCAGCTCCCCCCGTTCGTCAGGATGAATGCGGGATGAATGCGTACCCTCCTCCTTGCTCCCTCTCTTGGGCTGACAGTCCCTACACTTTATCAACCTTCTCTTTTCTCCTCTGTCTTCCCTAAAGGCCCGGGAGCTTCACAAAGGTGTCCCCGCACCTACCTGGCAATGAGGGCAGATGTGAAGCCTGGACACCCTCAGGAAAGGAAGGAACCCTGCCCTGTGGACTCCAGGGGTGACTCCAGGAAAGAGCAGAGCCCTGGAGGATGAGACCCCAGCCCATGGCCTGGCCCTGCTGCCACCTGTCTGGGGGGACTTAGGCAATTGCCTCTCCCCTCTCTGAGCTAAAGTCTCATTGGGCCAAAATGCCTCCCTAGCATAAATGGAGGTTGGGCCAAACCAGCTCATGGGACCCTCCTTTTTCTCAGATCCAGTTGTCTGCTGGGAGGCTGGAGACCAGGGTGGGCACCAGGCAGACCCCAGTAGCTCTGCCAGCCTTTCTGTGCCTCAGCTCCCCACGGACCCCCATCATCCTGCAGGGCCGGGAGGCAGAGGAACCCGGCCCCTGCCTAGAAGCCCCTAGAATCTGCAGCTCACCTGCACTTGGACATGAGGGGCCCAGGCCCACTTGACCCTCTTCAAGACATGCATCCGCTTCCACGTGGAAGCACACACAATCCTAGGTGCCCTTCCAGAAGCTTCCGAGGCTTTTGCTGAGGTCACCACCTGCCCTGATGCCCACAGCCTCCCAGCAGGAAGTGGACAAACATTGAAATTAAGAAGCATCCAGAAAACTATCAGTTGTGCAGTTGCCTCTGCCCACTCCATCCCCAACCCTATCACCCTGCAGGGGCAGGTAGGGAAGAGGAGGGTGGGGCGGGAGGGATGGGGCAGGAGCCAGCGCTCAGCCAGGCAGGAACCCACATGAGCCTCCAGCCTCCACTGCTGCCAGGAAAGAGGGTGGAGAGGAGCCCGGATGTGGATCCTGGAAGCCCGGTGTTCAGAAGCTGCCATCTCGGACGCCTGCCCACCTTGAGGCAGTGGCGGGGGAGGTGACTGGCATTACAATGATCATAACAAGGGGACAATGAAAAGCCCTGTTTGCTGAGAGAAGCCTCACTGCTGCGATCAGCTCCAGGTAAGCCAGGCCTCCACGGACCCACTTTACAGGGGATGACTCCATGGCTTAGGGACACGGCTGCCCACCTGCGGGGGTGAGCTAAGGGTGGAGAAGGATCTGAACATGCACAAGCCTGCCAGCCTGCTCCCCAGCCCCGAGGCGCCCCGGTCACACCCCTTCTGCTCCCCTCCAGGGCACCCCTCACCCCACCTGCTCAAAGGTCCCAAGTGAGGGAGGCCTCCCCTGCTCACCTCCTAGAAACTGCCCCAGCCTCCCTGTGCCTCCGGGCTCTGGCTTTCTCCAGGCCCTTCTGGCCCCCTGACTCGGGCTTGCTGCCCCTATTTACTTCTCTGTCTAACCCCATTAGGATGTAATTCCAGAGGGCAGGGCCGGCATCAGTATCCTTCAAACCCACACTGTTCAACCGCCAGGCATCCAGGGTGCCCCGAGTGCAGGGGACAGGGCAGCCCCGGATCCAGCCTGTGGAAACTTTGGGCTCAGGACTGGCTGCCCACAGGTCCCCACTCACTCCCTCAAGCCTCAGGACACCGGCCTGGGCTCACCTGCCACCTGGCTGCCCAGAGCTCTTCACCACGTCACTCAGGTGCCCCACGGAACACACAGCCAAGGGCCTGGTGCTTCTGCCCCCTCCTCACTCCAGACCCTCTGGTGGCCTTTCTGGGTAGGTGTGAGGTCCCCCTGCCCACCTGCCTGTGCACAGCACTGCAGACTCGGCCCTGCCACGAAGGCATCTGCCATAGGGGCACTGGTCATGGTCAGGCTGGGCCAGCGAGGCCCAAGCAACACCCACCCTGGCCTCTGGGCTCATTCCTGCCTCCCATGCAGATGGAGGCCACTCAGGAATTACCGTGCCGTCCACAGGAAGGACAGCCGGGGCCTGCCCTAGGGCCCCACAAGATTGTCACCCAGACAGGACACCATGAGCCCTCCCCAAGCAGGGGGCACCCCCACACACCCATGCACAGGGCAGCGAGGTCGGGGTCCCTGTCTGCATGGCTCCTGAGGGCCTTGGACTGGAGAGGCCAGTGGCTCTCGGGGAAGGGGGGAACCTTCTGGAGGACAAAGTAGAGGCCCTGGTATGAATGACAGCTGTGGTCCTTGAGCTCCGCGCATTGCCGCAAGCCTTCAACTTCTTGGGAATGAGATGGGGATCCAGCAATATAAGAAAGGATAAAATAAAAAGATAACACAGCGTGCAGCATGCGATCGATACCAACCCTCACTGCAGACTTACGGGAGGGGCACCCTTTTTTAACGGGGCTGCTGTGGCTTTGAGATTAAGGGTCGCACTGTGGTCACACCAAGCAGGGATTTGGACACTGGGTTTTCTCTTCTCCAGCCATGTCTAACCTCGCTCACCGAGACCCAGCCCACACTCTCTCTCTCTGAGCCTCACCTGGGCTCATCCTGTCCCTCTTGGGGCCCAGCAGAGGCTGCTCCTTCCAGACCTTGACCTGTCCTGGGGTCTCTACCCAGCTTTGAGGGAGCCAGGCACCTTGAGCCTCTGCCCCGCTCATCCCCATGAACAGGAAAAGGTGGTCTGATGCAGATCGGGCTCCCGCGGGAAGGCTGAAGCGTGGCCCTAAAAAAAGATATGGCAAAACCCTAACCCCTGGAGCCTGTGAAAAACCTTATTTTGAAAAGGGGCCTTTGAAGATGTAATTAATTTCAGGATCTTGAAATAAGGAAATCGTTGTGGATTATCCAAGTGGGCCCTAAATCCAAGGACTAGCATCCTTAACTGCAGGAGAGGCAGAGGGCGATTTGGGCCGTCTCTTCTAACCGTCCCAGCAGGCTGTGTGAGCTTCTTTCTGGGAAGAAGAAAACTGAGGCTCAGAGAGGCCAGCATACTTGCCCAAGGACACCCAGCTGTGAAGGGAGAGAACTAAGACTTGAATCCATGCCTGGGTGGCCACAGAGTCCCTCTCTTTCCCTGATACCTGCTAACTCTCCAAAAACCCAAAGCCAGATATTGATAGCAGCTGGTTCCTCCTGGCCTGAGCGGGACTTTCACAGAGACCGCCACGCCCAACTTCCCTGGAGAACGCGCCTCAGACCTGCCGAAGAGGAAAGACAGCTGTGGAGGCCCTGGATCTGGGAGGGCCAACCCAGCCCCCAGCCTGCAGGGAAGTGAGTTCAGAACCCGGAGATTCTGCTCACCCCTAGCTGCCTGACGTGGGGAAACCCCCACCCTCTCCATTAGAAGAGATTGGTACCGTCTGGCCGCATCACCAGCTCACGCTGACACACGTTTATTGGGGGCCTCCTGTGTGCCGGGCTTGGTGGGGGAAACCACACACATTCCTACAGCCTCCAGAGGAGGCCAAGGCCCCCTCCCCGTCATCTCTCACGCCTCTTCTCCTTCTCCAGGGAACTCGTACGAGAGCCTGCAATGTGCCAGGCATTATGCCAGGGCTGGGGGCCTCTAGGGACACCGTAGCCTTGAAGGCTCGGGGTTTTATTCACTGAAAATGGTGAGGACGGGGGAACTGAAGGCACAACCGGACCAAGAGAGGGATCGATCGTTTTCCCGGGGGTTGGGGGGTTGGAGGGGATGAGAAGACAGAGATAATGTCTCCATTTCACACCCGGGAGCTGCGAGCCTCTGACGGCCCAGCTGCGCCTTGTGTGAAGCGGCAGAACTTAGGTTCTCGCTCATCTCATTGTGGGTTTGTCCCATGTTCCCTAAGGCCCCAAACCCACCTGCTGAGGCTGAGACTTTGGGCATGAGAAGCTATGCCATGGACCGATTCTTTCAGGAGCTGACGGTCACCCTGAGGAGACAGCTGCCTTCCAGTAAGCCACCGTTCCGAATGGGGGTGTGTCCAACATGGCCAAGTCAAACCAGACTGTCTCTGAAATTCCTTCAGGCAGGCCCACGGTGGCCTCCCCACACAGCCTGTCCACCGACCAGCCCAGCAGGGCAGGAGCTCCCAAGCTGCCCTCTGGCTGCCCCACGCCCGTCACAGGACCCTCTAGGCACGGAGATCTATAAGGCAACACCAGGGCCCTGTGTTCCCAAATCGTCTCCACCATTAACACCACTGGAGTTGCCCTTCGCTCCTCCTGGGTGTTGAGGAAGCAAAATCTGATTAAACCCCAGTGTAACACACACAGGAAAGGTACTATGTTCCCCAGCACTTCCCTCAGCTCACACACTCTCGCTGTCACTCCTGCGCTCTGCCATCCTCTTCCTCCCCTCCTCCCTCCCTCCTCCTCCTCTCCCTCCTCCCTACCTTCAGCGTAAGTGCCAACATCAGCTGGGTATCAAAATACCGCATGAAGAAGCTAAGTGTAGATATGTAGATAATATTATATAATATCTGTACACGTACATACAGTCACATACTATGTATGACATCTTAGGGACAATCGGCAAGTAATAAGTGGGCGTTTGTCTGCACAGGCTCTCTTTGTGTTGGTGGTGGAAGCGACACAAGGCAAGTTAGCCCCAAAGTGGGGCTTAGCCAGCAAGGGTTCTTGGCTTCACCCAGGAAAGAACCCAAGGGCCAGCCAGAGGTAGAAGGGAAGAGTTTTCCCGATGCAGCAGCTCAGGTCACAGCTTCAAGGTGGCTCCTGCAGAGCAGGCTCCCCAAAGGCAGACAGCAGCAGCCCACGGAAGTTGAGCAGTCATAGTTATACCCACTTTTAACTGCATGCAGATTAAAGGACGGTTTCTGCAGAAATGTCTAGGAAAAGGGTGGGAATTTTGGGTCTTGGGTCATCGCCATGGAAAGGGGCGGTCACTCCCAGGCACTGCCATGGCAATGGTAAACTGACAGGCGCACTGGTGGGCATGTCTCAGGGAAAGCAGCTTCCGCCCGCTCCCTGTTTTAGCTAGTCCTCAGTGTGGTCCTGCCTCTGGAGTTGAGTCCCGCCTCCTACCTCAGAAGGAGGGTAGGGAAAGGCAGAGAAAGACTGTGTTTGTATCCAAACAGACCCAAATAATTCAAACAGCAGTCCTTTTTTCAGAAGGACACTCAATGAGTATCTGCTCTGAAGAATTAAATTTTTCATCTTCACCACGTCGTTAAGTGAAAACAAACACATTGCTTGACAAAAACAACAGCTAAACAGCTAACACATATGTGCGTGCCGGGCTCCAGGCACGTATGATCTCAGTTCATACAGCCTACCAGGTCAGTGCCATCACAGCCCCACATTATAGCCAAGGAAACAGGCACAGAGAGACCAAGTCCCCCAGTGCAACCCGCATCCAGGCCCTGGCTCCAGGCTCCAGGTTCTACCTCAGGAGGGAGGGGCAAAGGGCAAGCAACAGGGCCAAAGGTCACTGGTGTAGGTATCGTTAGGCCAGGGGTCACTGGTGCAGGTGTCCCGGGGCCAGAGGTCACTGGTGCAGGTGTCCCGGGGCCAGAGGTCACTGGTGCAGGTGTCTCGGGGCCAGGGGCCTGAGGCCCAGGTGTGCTATCTCTGCCCTTCTGTAGCAGTGAACTTCCGGTGGCAGTGAGGGGTAGACGGTTAAGGAATAGGAGGCCCAGAGAGGGTGCGCAAGCTGTCCAGAACCACACAGCCCAGAAGCAGTAGAGCAGGCCTGCTCACACCTGCATGTGTAGAGGGTGCCTGGCTGCAGCCAGGACCAGGACCAAGTCTCCACCACCTGCAGATGCCAGGCCAGGCTGCCCTCCCTCCTCAGGCCAGCCAGCCTCACCTGCCTTTTCCCCACCTGTGCCCCAGAGCCCCCAGCACAGCCACTTCCTCCAGCTTAGCTTGAGATTTCTCATCTCGCACTTGGGCTCCACTGGCAGCCACCCTCACGGGCCCGCCCCTGTAGCCAACCCCCAGAATAATAACATAACGGCGTTCCCTGCTCAGCCAGGTATGCGATCGCTGCCTTTGTTTATTTGATATTAATGTCCATCCCCTGGCAGCCAACACCTTCGTCGGGCTCTGCTGCATTCAAAGGGAATTTACGGCTGGTGGAGAACAAGATAAGATGTGTAAGGCCTGACGTGCTGTGACCTTTCTTTTTCCTCCGAAAACCACCTGCTTAAGAAAAATCTCAGCCATCATAAATCACCATCACTCAGGAGCACGTGGGCCCACGCTGGAAGCTCAGGGGCATTTATCATGGTTTTGGGACTTTGACAGCCTGTTCACTCTCAAGTTTACAAATTGCAGCTCCTTCCCCTCTGCCACCACTCCTCCTTTAACAGAGAAAAGTTCTTCAACTGGGATCCCCTTCTCCCTCCAGCCTCTAGGTGTCACCTCCTATTTCAAGGTAGCCTCAGACATCACCTCCTCTAGGAAGCCCTCCCTGACCGCCTCCCTAGGACTGAGTTTGGTCATGAGAGAGAAATCGGTGCTGTTGACAAGGTCATGGCAAGACTATCTAACGATGATGTTCATTTCTCCAGGATCTGAGCACTCACAAAGGGATTTTCCTTCCTGTTGACCAGTCAGCATCCCATAGCCTGCCAATCCCATCCAGCCTGCTGTCTGTTTTTATAAATAAAGCTTTATTGAAACAGTCATGCATACTCATTTGTATATTGACTGTGACTGCTTTTGCACTACAATGGCAGAGTCAAGCAGCTGCAACAGAGACCATGTGAGCCATGAAGACTGAAATATTTACTATCTGGGCCTTTCCGGAAAAGGCTTGCCAAGCCTTACCTTTGACCTTGACTACTCCCCATGAGTGACTGCTCTCCTTGTGAGCACCTCCCGGTGAGCTGGTGCAGAAAGATAAGGTTCAGAAATGGTCAGAGGACCTCCCAGGGCTGCACAGCAGCACATCCTGGAGGCAGAAGGCTGGAACCCAAGCTGAGCTCTCCCAGGCCAGGCCACACTCTGCTCCCCAACAGCCCTCCTGGAGGTCTGCATGTTTGACCTTGAAGGCTGAGCTCACCTGGAGAAAGACAGCCAGAAACGGGACATCCAGAGGAGGGGACAGCGTGATCATTCCAGCGGACTCCCCCGAGGCTCAGCAAGCCCAGCCCCAAGCCTGCCTCTTCTCACGTCCCAGCTTCAGGAGCAGCAGCTTACAGGCCTCAGCTGTGCGACCGCACCACTCATTTCCTGAGACCCCCCCCCTCTGCCCAGGGGAAAGCTTTCTCAGCCCAGAGTTGACCATGGGGGAGTGACCCCCAACCCCTGGCAGCCAGGCCGCATCACACATCACAGAGCACCCAAGGAGGGGGACAGAGGAAGCTTCCAGAAAACCAGCTCCAGGCTGCAGGCTCAGAGAGGGAGGAAGCCCCAGGTGGCACGGCAATGTGGTGGGCACCTGGGCTGGGGTCCTGACGGGAGTGAGAGGACACGGTCACGGGTCACTGAGAAGACTCTAAGGGAGGAGTCTCACAGAGGACGGGCAGGGCTAAGGACCCCAGCAAGGGACACCAAGTCACCTAGAGAGTGGCGGTGGCAGGAGCCGGGACCCGCCTGTGGCACAGGGGCTGGGCGGGAGAGCAGGCATTGAGGCTCTGCCAGAGCCAGAGGGCAGGGTCAGCAGGGTCTAGGGGTCAGGTGGAGGAAGCCACTGCCACACAACCACAGCTGGAGCTGGCATGGCCGCAGGAAGAAACCACAGACCTCTTTGTCCTCCCACCCCCAATCTCCTGCCAGGGCCTCCCAACGCCAAACCCAACCATGACCTAAGGGCAAGGGAGCCTGGAGGGGCGCAGTTCAAGGGCATGGCTGTGGCAACGTACCTGTGCTGTGTTCTAAGACTGGCCTTTCACCCGCCTGGTGGGGCCAGTGAGAGCTCCTGCTGTAGGCATGGAAGAGACGGAGGCCAAGGGGGAGGAGGAAGGAGGCTCTGCAGTGCTCCTGCCTCAGAGGAGAGTCCTCAGGCCGTGGAAGGTGTGAGAAGTACAAGTTCTGAGTCAGGAATAGCCACTGAGTGAGTGGGAGCTGCAACCTCTGAGGCAGTGCCTGCCAGAGAGCCCCAGGCTCATGCAGCCTGCAGCTGAAGAGCTGAGGTCAATGGAACTAGTGAGCTCCAGTAGAAGCAAGCAGACCCCCAGGAAAGTGAGGGCAGGTCAGGCCTGAATTAGGAGGCGGAGATGGGTAGGGAAGAGCCTCCCAGGCTGAAGGAACAGCCTGTGTAGAGGCCCACAAGGGAGACGGCGAACACAGTCAAGAAATAGGAGGCCAGGCTCAGTGGTTCACGCCTGTAATCCCAACACTTCGGGAGGCCGAGGCAGGAGGATCCCTTGAGGCCAGGAGTTTGGGACCAGCCTGGGCAACCTGGTGACACTGTCTCTATAAAATTTTTTTTTTAATTATCTGGGTTTGGTGGCTTGTGCCTATGGTCCCTGCTACTCGGGAGCCCAGGAGGTCAAGGCTGCAGTGAGCTACGATTGCACCACTGCATTCCAGCCTGGGCAACAGAGCACGACCTGTCTCTAAAGAAGGAGGCAGAGAGAGCCGAGGCTGCAGGGCTGTAGGCACTGAGCGCATAGGGCATCGCTGGCCCAGCAAGGAGCCTTCTCTGTCCTACGGGCAGCGGGACCCAGCCCTCCGGCTGCCTGGTGGGGACTGTATTATGGGAGTCTGGAGCAGGGCTGGGAGACCACACTCACCCACTCTGCCAGGACTCAGAGGTGTGGGGTTATGGATTGCAGGAGCTAAGAAAGAAAAGGGGGAATTGATGGTGGAGACCCCCACAAGGCCTCCTCCTTCCCCCACCCAGCCACCATGCCGGGTGTTTTCGGCCCTCTTCGGAGCAGCATCTTCTGCCAGGGTTGCCGGCATCGGAACAGGACGCCATACAGCCAAATACAGCCATTAGAACAAATGCCTCTGAAAGCCTGTGCCCCCATGCTGATGAAGACAGGAAGCCACTGCCGTGCCCATGGTTCCTGTCGGGGTGTATGAAGAGCCCAGAGAGGCTCCCTCTGGCCCACCCTAGTATGCACTCTGCCCCGCCCGGACCAACATGGGAGGAGAGACCCAGCCCTGGCTAAGGGAGCCCACGGTCTACGTGGGCGCCTGACACAAAAGCAAGAGTGGTGCAGACAGTCACACGTGCATTCATTCAGTGAGCGCCTACTGCGTACCGGCCCTAGAGGGGAGCAGAAGGCCGGCCTGGCTCCCACCCCACGGCCACGGTTGGTCCTGCAGGGGTCAGGCACAGCTGCTCACCAACCAACGTCAAACCTCTGTGGAGGGAGCAGGCCCTGGGAGCAACTCTGATGGGGCCTGGCCCAGCTGGGCAGGGGAGAGGGACTGGGAACTGCATGCCATCGGGGGGGAACAGAGCATGTGGAAGGGAGGACACGGGCCGCAGCTGGAACTGGGGATGCGGCGGTGGCGGAAGCCGGAAGGGGCCTTGCGGACCTACATGAAAGGGTTTGGTCTTTATTCCAAGAGCGAAGAGAAGCCATTGTGTGTCTGGGTTTTTGGTTTGGGCTTTTTTTTTTTTTTTTTTTTTTGCCGGGCGGGGGTGTGCTATGATCAGCTTCACAATGTGAAGTGGGAGAGCTATTTAGGGGGAAAAATTGACAAGGCAGGGTGGTGGGTGGGGTGAGGGGAATCCAGACTCCAGGCTCAGATCCTCCGTGGAAGGAGGGCCCTCCCCAAGCTGGAGGGAGAGCAGGGGAGAGAGAGAGAGGGAGGGAGGGAGGGGGAGATCAGGAGAGCAGCTTTGACTCGAATTAAAGGGCCCATCTCTCTTTCTCTCAGGGGAGGCACGGGGCTAAACTCTCGGGCTGCCAGAGGAGGTCTGCCAGAATGGGAGGCTCCCCCAGGGCGCCCTGACCTTGTCCAGGAATCTCCTCCTCCCACTGGACAAGCCTTGGGAAGTCCTGAGGCCTGTCTGGAGCCCAATCAAGGGAGGAAATGCTAACACCCCTCCCCAGCCTCCTCCTGAGTCTTAGATGAGGGACCCTGTGAGGGGATGCGGGAATACGGTCCTCAGAAAAGCTGCCTTTGGGGACAGGACAATGGTGGGCATTCTGCCGGAATCTGTTTGTTGGAATTTTCTTAAATGCCTGGAGCTTAGGCCTTTATGAAATCTGCCTGCATATTCATGCAAATAATATGCAAATCACACCACCCCCAGATCAGCTGCAGGGAAGTGTAGCTCTTTGTCCTCCTCCCCGAGGGTCAGCTCCACCCAAGCAGCTGGGCCAGGAGGGACCTTGTCATTTGCCCTCACACACCTACAGCTGGGGAAACTGAGGCCAGGGAGAGGGATGTGCGTCCCTAAGATCACCCAGCGTGCCTGGGTGGAGCAGGGCAGGAAGCCCCCAGGCTAGGTGCTTTCTAGACCCCCTGCTTCCTTCTACTTAGAGAGAATGAGCCAGGCTCCCCACTCTGGCAGGGACCCAAACAAACAATGTCTAGGATCTCGCTGCTGGAAGGAGGCGTCTGCAAGAGGCTCCTAGATGCCTCTGAGAAGAAACAGTAATATTTGCTCCTAAATCTACTCCCAAGGGACATAGCTAACAATACCCTCCCCAAATCAAAGCCAGCTCCAGAAATAAAGCATCCGCCAGCCCCTGCGTAGATTAAATGTCACCACAGAGAAGCGGAGGAAGAATGATTCTATGTAGAGTCGGCTGAGGGAGCTGGGTGCCGAGGGAGAGAGCGCCTCTCGCTTTCAGATAACCCCTGAAGGCCCGGCCCTGTGCCTGCTCTGGGCCAGTGCTGGGCTGGGTGCTTAGTCACCTTGAGTCTGCTCCCCACAAACAAGCAGCTCTCAGCCTCCAGCGCCATTGCTCAGGTGAGAAAACTGAGGCTTAGGGAAGTTAGTAATGCTTCAGGAAGAGCATGTGCAGGGGCCGAGATTAGAACCAGGTCTCTGGTCTTTGGCTCCCATGCGGGGATGTGCAGGAGGCTCGGATCTGCCTCTCTGAGGTTCCCCAGGCGCCTCGGAGCCAGAACACCAGGGAGACACGTGTGCTAGGGTTCAGGGCCATGACCCCCTCTGCTCTAGAGCCTGAAGGCCCCGTGCGCTGCAGACAGGCCTACAGGATGGAACCCCAGCGGGTAGATCCCACCGTGCTGGCACAGCATGGGGGGCACTGTGCAGGACCTGAGGGGCCTCTTCTAGGGAGTGGAGGCCAAGAGCAGGACTCCCAGTGAGACAACATGAGGCCATGCCCTGGCTTTGCCACTTGTGACTTACTGGGGCCTCAGTGTCCTCATCTGTAAAATGGGGTCAAAGCAGTGCTTACTGCTCAGGGCGGCCATGCAGACAGGGTGAGATCTGGGCTCTGGAACATTAGCACTAGAAAGAGCCACTCATGAGTGCATGACAAGTGTTTAGGAGGGTACACGGCAGGGTGGGGAGGCTCCAAAAATGCCAGCTGTGGTGGCCGTTAGCACTCTTAGAGATGAGAAAACAGGGTCAGCAAAAGCTAACAGCTCCGGGGCCCGAGGGCTCTCTTCTTCCACAGACCTTCTCCAAGCTACGCACGCAGAAACCTGTCCACACTCCCCCAGTATTTCCTAAATGGCCTCCGGGCACTTCTGGGGAAAAAGGGACACTGAGGAGGGAGGCCCAGACTGGGAAGTCTGGAGCTTAGCACAGCAGATGAACACTAAAGGGAAACCTCAGACCTGGGACTTTTCCGGACACTCAGCTGACCCCTCGCCTCGTATAACAAATTACCCAGAATCTAGTGACTTCAGAAGACAACCAGGTGCTCATGAATCTGCAAGATGGGCAGGGCCCTGCAAGGATGGCTCATCTGTGCCGTGAGAGCAGCTAGAGTGGGGCTGGAGGACTTCCTTTTTACATGGCTCACTCAAGTGGCTGGCAGCTCAACCAGGGCTGTGAGCCCTGGGCCTTGGCTTTTCTCCACATGGGCCTCACCACGGGCTACTTGGGTTCCTTACAACATGGCAGCTGAGTCCTAAGTGTAAATGTCCTCTGAGAACAAGGCAGAAGCTTACCACCTTCTGTGACCTAGCCCAAGAAGTGACCTAGCATCATCTCTGCCCTCATCACAAGGCCACCGGGGTGCAGGGGGTGGGGACACAGACTCAACCTCTCTCTGGGAGGAATGGCAGAGCCACATGGCAAAAGAGCATGTGGCATGGGAAAGATTGTTGCAGCCTATTTGGAAGTGGGAAGCATCCATGGTCTCTGTCATTATGTGATGGAGTGGGAGAAACCCTCCTCACCCAGCCCAGGATCTGGACCCCTGCTCCCTGTCACAGCCACCCTGACATGTCACCTTTGTCCAACACACCACAAGCCCCAGCATCCGGTCTGGCAGCAAATTCTGTTGGCTTCTCCATCAAGGCACACCCAGGTCCCAGCCAAGTTTCTCTGTTCTCACAGCCACGGACCCCACCATAGCCATAGGTCCTGTTAAAGCCCAGGTCACACCCTGTCCCTCCCTGTGTGGCCCCTGCCCCACTCAAAGTAAACCCGGATTCCACACCACAGTGTATGTCCCCTGGCTCACTCTGCTCCAGCTACACTGGGCTCCGTTCTGCTCCTGGGACCCCTGTCCACCCCTGCCTTGGGGCCCCTGCAGCACCGTTCCCCCTGCGAGAACTGGGCTCTCCCACACTTCCTTCACATTTCTGCTCGGAGCTCCCTGCTCAAGGAGGCTACCCAGACCCCTCTTCACCCTCAGTTCCACATCCCCCTCATTCCTCTCAGCTTTTCCTTTCTCCTCTTTGCCCAGCTTGCTCTAGAAGGCCTTGATTACAATGTTTCATATGCTTTGTCACACATACACACCCCTGCACACATGCACACATGCACATACACCCTCATGTGCATGAAAACACGTACGCACATGTGCACCAGAAGGTAAGCTCCACATGCCTGCTTTGTCACTCATGGCTCTGGGGGTTCTGCTGACGACACACACTGCCCCGCTGTCCCACCACCTTGCCTGTGCAGACACTGGTCCCTCAGCCTGCAGTGCCTTCTCCCTGCTCACAGTGCAAATCCCCTTCATGGTCCTGCCGCATGCCTAGGACAGGGCAGGGCGCCACCCTCAGCGTGCTCCAAGGCCCTGGGTGCCCCTTCCCAGCCTGTACCTCCATGTGTGGGACCCGTCTGGGGGCCAGCTTGGGTCTCCCTGCACAATGGGGGCCCCTTGAGAACCAGACACAGATGCCCTCAGCCACACCTGGGAGCCACGCCACCTACCTGTCCCCGTGACCAGGCGTGGCTGTGATCTCCATGCCCCCTCCTATGCCCATCCAGGTGTCGCCATCCTGGATGTGTGGCCACGGTGGGCCTGACCACGTTCCCTGGCAGGAGAAATTGTGATGCCTTCCGCATCTCCATGATGAATGGCGTGTTCCATACCCGGAGCTCCCGAGAGGAGGTCGCCTTGGAGGCGGCGTGGCCTCCCAGGCCGGAGGGAATGAGGCTGAGATTTATGAAATGGCAAGAAGACACCAGGGGCAGGAGATTTAGGGAACGTGTGAGTCCCACAGCTCTCAACCAAAGAGTCTGGTAGGAAAAGGGGGAAAAGTCCATCTCTGCAAGGAATCAGTGGCAACAGTCAATCTCAGCGCTTCCCGGGGAGAAAATAGAGCCAAGGAAGGCGGGGATGGAAAGAGGAAGGAGGGCAGTTTGATCCCTGGAATTTAAACACACGCCTCAGAGCTCAAGACTGGGCCCAAAACAGATACACACACTCAACAGAACCAAGCAACACACACCCAAGCTGAGGGAGCAACACACACCCAAGCCGAGGGAACAACACACACACACACCCAGGCTGTGGGAGCACCACACACACACCCAAGCCGAGAGAACAACACACACACACACCCAAGCCGAGGGAACAACACACACACACCCAGGCTGGGGGAACAACACACACACGCCCAAGCTGAGGGAACAACACACACACACCCAGGCTTAGGGAACAACACACACCCAAGCTGAGGGAGCAACACACACCCAAGCCAAGGGAACAACACACACCCAAGCTGAGGGAGCAACACACACCCAAGCCAAGGGAACAACACACATCCAAGCCAAAGGAACAACACACACACACCCAGGCTGAGGGAGCAGCACACACACACCCAGGCAGAGGGAACAATACACACACACCCAGGCTGAGGGAACAACACACACCCAGGCTGAGGGAACAACACACACCCAGGCTGAGGGAACAACACACACACACCCAAGCTGAGGGAGGACCACACGCCCATGCTGAGGGAACGACACACATCCAGCCTGAGGGAGCAACACACACACACCCAAGCCGAGGGAACAACACACACATACCCAAGCTGAGGGAGGACCACACACCCAAGCTGAGGGAGGACCACATACCCAAGCCGAGGGAACAACACACACACCCAAGCTGAGGGAGGACCACACACCCAAGCCGAGGGAACAACACACACACACCCAAGCTGAGTGAGGACCACACACCCAAGCCAAGGGAACAACACTCACACACCCAGGCTGAGGGAACAACAGGCACACACCCAAGCTGAGGGAATAACACACACACCCAGGCTGAGGGAACAACACACACACCCAGGCTGAGGGAACAACACACACACACCCAGGCTGAGGGAACAACACACACACACCCAGGCTGAGGGAACAACACACACACACCCAAGCCGAGGGAACAACACACACACACCCAAGCTGAGAGAACAACACACACACCCAGGCTGAGGGAACAACACACACACACCCAAGCCAAGGGAACAACACACACACACCCAAGCTGAGGGAACAACACACACCCAGGCTGAGGGAGCAACACACACCCAGGCTGAGGGAACAACACACACCCAGGCTGAGGGAACAACACACACACACCCAGGCTGAGGGAACAACCCACACACACCCAAGCTGAGGGAGGACCACATACCCAAGCTGAGGGAGGACCACACACCCAAGCTGAGGGAGGACCACACGCCCAAGCTGAGGGAGGACGACACGCCCAAGCTGAGGGAACAACACACACCCAGGCTGAGGGAACAACACACACCCAGGCTGAGGGAGCAACACACACCCAGGCTGAGAGAACAACACACACCCAGGTTGAGGGAGCAACACACACCCAGGCTCAGAGAACAACACACACACACCCAAGCTGAGGGAGGATCACACGCCCAAGCTGAGGGAACAACACACACCCAGGCTGAGGGAACAACACACACCCAGGCTGAGGGAGCAACACACACCCTGGCTGAGGGAGCAACACACACCCTGGCTGAGGGAACAACACACACCCAGGCTGAGGGAGGACCACACACCTAGGCTCAGAGAACAACACACACACACCCAAGCTGAGGGAACTTGGACCTCGGCCCAGGTGGGAGGAGGAGGAATGAGGAACAAGGGCTGTGTCCGCCTGGGGTCCCACACAGGGCAGGCACTGAGACGCTGCCTCATTCAGGCTGCACGACCTCCGTGGGAGAGAAGTGCTGTGACCCTGTTTCACAGAAAAAGAAACTGAGGCTCCTGAAGTTCCAGGCAGAAGCATGGATGGCAGGACTGAGACAAACCCACTTCCACACAGCACAGGGCCTCCCCCAGCACAACTCCGTGAAGGCGAAGAGTTCTCTCCCCAGTGTTGGGCAAAGTGTGCTCCGTCTCCCCTCACCAGGCTCCACCACAATGGGGACGTCACCCTCCAAGGAACCTTTTCAGTGTTCCAGCATGGGGGCTTGGGAACGTGGGGAACGGTCTCCACTAATCACCAGCACTCCAGGTGAGGAGACCTCCCACCTTCACTCAGAAGGGGAGGGAGCCAGGCCCTCCAGAGGAACAGGAGCTGGAGCTGCCAACGTCCAGAACAACACTGAGTGCCCTGTAGGTCTCTAGGGATGTTCCCTGCACTGTCCCGAGGTGTGGCCCCTGGGAAAGCTGATGGGGCTGAGGCGGTTTCCAGGGCTGAACATTCCTTGTTGTTCCCTTGCAGGGACAGCACACTCCCTGCCTGCTCCTGCAGGCAGCCCCCCTGTGTCACCCGTACTGCAGATGCTGGGGAGGTGGAGAGAGTGTGGGGCTCGGATGGACATAGGTTCAAGTCCGGGCTGGGGCATTCCTGAGCTGTGGGGCCTTGGAAAGCTGGGTCTGCCTGCAGGAACATGAGGAGGGCGTGGAACAGATGGTACCGGTTGGCGCTGCCCCTGCCGGACTCAGGCGGCCCCCACAGCAGCCCTGCCTCTGCCTGCAGATGACGGCTGTCATTGCAAGCCCTGATCCCTGACCCAAGCCCTGGGTCCAGAGGGAGCGTGAATCAGAGTGTTTGGGATTTTAGAAGAGCGGTATGGTGCTCTCTTATCACAAAGTGCCTATCATATAACACCCTCTTGGGGCTGGGGGCTCCCACAACACAGACAGCAGTAGTTTCGCAGCAAAATCCATTCATATTCACACTGGGTGAGACAGACAGAGATCCCAGATGCATCTGTTGAGGTTGGGTGCACCGCCACACAAATTTCAAGTGGGCTGGTTTGTTCAAGCACATTTTGGGTTCATGTTGCAGATGGGGGCTGTGAACCTGCATGCACGATTTGCGGATGAGGAACCCGAAGGTCAGAGATGCTGAGTCATTCACCTAGGGTCACGCAGGCTGCAGGAGACGGAGCCCGCACCAACCAGGTCAGGCTGTCAGTCGTAGGTCTGGCTGGCTGGCTTCAGCAATTTTGCTCACTGGCCCTGTCCAGTCTGACTCCCAGTAGGGACAGCAGGGGAAAGTGTGGGCTCCAGAGAAGGACACACTAGAGGTCAAAGCCTGGCCCCGGCCCTGGAAGCTCCAGGGGTTGATTGATTTCCTGAGCCTCAACCTTCTCCTCTGTGAAATGGGAAGAATACCTACTCTAGGGGAACGCCGGAGGGGTAGAGACAAGCTGTGTTGGGCATTATCAGAAGGCAAAGGCAAGGCATCCAGTAAAACTCTCCAACTCTTCAATTCTCTCCTTCTTTCTCGCGTGCACACACACACGTGCATGCACACACACGCCTGTACACACGTGTGCACACACATACACATGCACACACACGCCTGCACACACATACGTACACACACACATGCACATATGCACACACATCCCTGATATGTCAAGGTTGAGAGCCATCGTCGGGAATGCGCCCAGCCTCCCGGCCCCACTGGCTGTCTGCCCTGCACAATTCCTCTAGCTCCCTGACCACTCTAGGCCCTCTTAACTTTTCTGTCGCCAGACACGGGGATCCCACCACTCCTTACCTTGAGGGACTCTGGGTCTGAGAACTTGCCTGGATCTGGCACCAGGCAGCTGACATTGACCTTCCGCTCGTCCATCCTTGACTTCTACTGATTATATATTAGCAGATGTCTTCGTGCCTGCCCAATTATCTTGCCCCTAGGAGCACAGTGTTCTAGGGCCCCCTATAGTTCCCCCCACCTTGCTTCTGCAATGAAGTAGAGTCCCCCACCAGCTTCTGCAAGTCTGGCACCTTCTCACCCTGTTGCTTCTGGAGGAGCCCAGTTCAGTAACAGCAACTCCTGCTGTCAACAGCTAGAGAGGACAGGCATTGCCGAGCCTCTCCTCACACAGGTGGCCCTTGTTGGGGCAGTCCTGATCACCTTGGTGAACACTTGGTGGGCTCCAGTTCCATGCAGTGAAACTCTCCCGGCAAGACCACTCCTCAAAGCCTCCTGACCCTGTCCTCTGGGGCTGGGCGTGAAAGTGCTGGCCTCTCCTTCGTTTAATGGAAAGCTTCCAGGAACTGCCCCAGGAGCACAGCAGCCCGGCTGCCCAGGACCCTGGTGGGCCGAAATCCAGCCTCAGGGGAGAGCACCCCGAGACCCACGGGCTCCTTTATCTCCCTCCGTGCCCACCTCCCCACCACTTCCAGCAGCACCTCGCCCCAGGCCTGCAGGCACCATCACCAGGCTAGCAGCTGCCCCCTTAGCAGGCCGAGCTCCTCCCTCCCATTTTGCTGGGATTTGACCCTATTGTGAGTCCAGCTGGCAGATCCAGGAAGGGGCAACACTGTCTTGCAGGTACCCACCTTACTCAGTGCCTCTAGGGCCATGTCTGTAGAACCCCAGGGCAGGGCAGGGTGGGGAGGGGGCTCAGGGTTCTCACTGCATCTCTCCAGAAATGCCCCCAGGCTCAGGGTCTGCCCCTTCCCCGTCAGGACCCAGCGGTGGTAGGAGACCCAGCTTCTGAGAACTCAGCTCCCCTCCTTCCTTCCAATTCAGTCCTGTGTGTCTTCCCAAGCCTGCTTGGCCCCTGATGCAGGGAATTAGTTCTCTTCCAATGCTTCCAAGGAGGCCCTCCGACCCCCACAATTTGTGTTAAATTGATGACTAACAGATCTGAGTGTGTCAATTTCTCTCTTGTAATTGTCAATGGCTCTTAGCCGCAGCCTCCAATTGGGCTGTCCTCATGGCCGTGGTGCCTCTCATCCCCTCCGTCCCCGCCGAGATGTGCCTCCGCTCCAGGTTCTTGTCCACCCTCCAGCTCTCTCGCCCACGTCCCCTTCCACCTGGGCTCCTCCTGGCTCACTCTGTCCATCAGGGAAGCTTCATCTTGTCCCCTAGCCCCACTCCCAGGCTGGCACCCTCCTGGGGCAGATACAATGACAGGACAGTGTGAGGGCCCCAGAAGCTGTCCTGCTGGTGTGGTCCTTGCTAGGACACAGCTCACTGATCTGGGGCAGGGTTGGAGGGCTCCCTCATTCTGCCTGTAATTACACGAATATAGGGGGACTGTGGGGACTGTGGGAGCCTGCCTTCCCCTCCTCTGGCTTTCCATACACCCCAGCTTTCAAGCACATCTCTAGAGGACCCAGAGAATCATCCCATCATGGACATTAATAATGGAAGACTGCACCCGGATCATAGAATAAAATAACGAGATCACAGAAACAAGTCATGTAGTCAAAACAGAAACTGAGCCTCCCAGAATAGAATCACTGCACTTAAGTATTACCATGGGGTTGGGTCACAAAACCACTGGACAGGCCCAGAGAAGGCTGGATCTAGAAGGACCGCAGGGGTTACTGAGTGGACACCTTCAACTTCTGGATGAAGAGACAAGAAGTGAACTGCCCAAATTCACAGTGAGTCATCACGTCCCAGGCTTCCCAGGAAGTTGCTGCTGGGAGTTGGGGAATCTCAGGGGAGGGGCACCAGCCTGCAATGAGCTATGCTCCCTTCAATCCAGCAAGTCTCCGCTGAGCAGCCCTGGAGGCCCTGCCCCACACACCGAGCAGGAAACTAGAGGCAGAGGTGTGGACTGAGGGTTCAGGCAACCGGGAGTCTGGGTAGAGCCACACCCAGTGGCACAAACACGTGGGCAGGAGTGGATAAGAGGCAGGCAAAGCCACAAGCCAGCAGGAAATTGAAGGCAGTCACGGCCACACTGGAGTCTGGTCTCGGGAGCTGGCACGCCATGGGGCTTCATGACCTCGTGCAGGAGTTTGTTGAGTGAATAAACAAGTCACCAGGATGCAGACTCTGTGAGAACAAGACACCCGCCTGCCCTGCCGACCTCTGTGTCCCCAGCCTGTGCCCAGCACAGTGTTGGTGCTCCGTTGGTATTTCTGGAGTATCTGGTAAAGAATCACAGCTAAGGCTTTTTTTAAATTGAGGCAAAATTCACATCACACAAAACCGACCGTTCTGAAGTGTCCAATCCGACAACACTGAGCACATTCACGATGTTGCGCAGCCACCCCATCTCCCTAATTCTAAAACATTTTCATCACCCCAGAGGGAAAGCCTGCACCCATGGTCAGTCCTCCACGTCCCTCCCTGTGGTGCCTGGCAGCCCCTTGTCTGCACTGCGCCCATCTCTGCAGATGCACCCGTCCTGGGTATCTCCTGCGTGGGATGTGAGGCCTTTTGCATCTGGCTTCCTCCCCTTTCACTAACACTTCCTGAGCACTGACCACATGGCAGGTGCTGCCTCTTTGGCTGTGGGCAGCTGTCCCCCTGCCCTCCAGTGGAGAACTGGCCCCAAGACAACATAGCAGGGCTGTGCCTTTTCTCCCCATTTTACAGACAAGGAAACTGCAAACCAAAAATAAATTTATAAGCCCCCCAACCATCTTCACAGACTTCCTCCTCATCCAGGGCACTCTAAAATTGAACCTGAAAGACTGGCTTAGGTCATGACGGGAAGCAGGGGGGTGGACGCGCCTCATTATACCTCTCCGGCATTCACATCAACACAGAACTTGAGTCTGATAAGAAACATTTGCAATCTCTTTTCTCTGAAGCCTGCTACCTGGAGCCTTCATCTGCATGAAAAAAATAATTCTTCCAACCAATTGCCAATTCGAAAAATTTAAATCTACCTATGACCTTGTATTAGTCCATTTTCACACTGCTGATAAAGATGTGCCTAAGACTGGGCAATTTACAAAAGAAAGAGGTTTAATGGACTTACAGTTCCACATGGCCAGGGAGGCTTCACGATCACAGTGGAAGGCAAGGAGGAGCAAGTCACATCTTACAGGGATGGCAGCAGACAAAGAGAGAGCTTGTGTAGGGAAACTCTCATTTTTAAAACCATCAGATCTCTTGAGATTTATTCACTATCACGAGAGCAGCCTGGGAAAGATCCACCCCCATGATTCAATTATCTCCCACCAGGTCCCTCCCACAACATGTGGGGATTATGGGAGCTACAAGGTGAGATTTGGGTGGGGACACAGAGCCACACCATAACAGACCTGGAAGCCCCTGTTTCAAGTTGTTCCACCTTTCTGGATCAAAGCAGTGTATATCTTCAATGTATTTGATTGATGTCTAATGTCTCCCTAAAATGGATAAAACCAAGCTGTGCCCTGACCAGCCTGGGCACATGTTCTCCACCTCCTGAGGCTGTGTCATGGGCCATGATCACTCATATCTGGCTCAGAATAAATCTCTTCAAATATTTTACAGAGGTTGACTCTTTTCTTCAACAAAACTAAGATGCAAGGAGACTAAGACACGTGCCCGAGACCCTGCAGCCAGGGAGAGCCCAGGTCACATGAAAACCTGCCAGACCTGGCCCTGGGGTCTGTGTCCTGGACCATGAAACTGCCCCGCCTCACTCCATAACAGACTGAATGACCAGGGAGGGCATTCTGGGGAACTTGAGGCTGGGCTGAACCTTCAGCAAGTGTGTGTGAAGCACCTACTATGTGTTGATCCAGGGTGAATGACCAAGGAGGGCTTTCTGGGGGACATGAGGCTGGGCTGAACCTTCAACAAGTGTGTGTGAAGCACTTACTATGCATTGGTCCAGGGTGGGTAAGTGTGCAGTGGACTCATGTCCCCACCGTCCCCCCCACATTCGTGTAATTACAGGCAGGATAGGGGAGCCCTCGGGTACATCCATCGCGTAGACAGGTCCCCCTGTGGGCCTTTCACTCCATCCACACCTTGGCTCCTCTTGCTCCTGACAGTCCCCAGCCTCGACCTCCTGCAGTCTCTCGGGGCTTGGGGAAGACAACTCTCCCTGATTGCTGTGACCCTGAAGGATCTGAGACAGACCTCAGTCAATTTAGAAAGTTTATTTTGCCAAGATTGAGGACGCACCTGTGACACAGCCTCAGGAGGTCCTGATAACATGTGCCCAAGGTGTTCAGGACACAGCTGGGTTTTATACATTTTAGGGATATGTAAGACGTCAGTCAATATATGTAAGATGAACATTGGTTCAGTCCAGTAAGGCAGAGCAACTTGAAGTAAGAGGCTTCCAGGTCGCAGATAGATAAGAGACAAGCAGTTGCATTCTTCTGAGTCTCTGATTAGCCTTTCCCTGAGTCTTTAGTGTAGCTCAGTGAATCTGCATTTTTACATAAACAATAGGGCAGAGGAAGTGCATTAGTCTGTTTTCACACTGCTAAAAAGAACTACCTGAGACTGGGTAATTTACACAGAAAAGAGGTTTCATTGACTCACAGTTCTGCAGGGCTGGGGAGGCTACAGGAAACTCACCATCATGGTGGAAGTGGAGGCAGGCACATCTTACATGGTGGCAGGAGACAGGGAGCAGGGGAAGTGCCACACTCAAAAACCATCAGCTCTCGTGAGAACTCACTCACTGTCATGAGAACAGCAAGGGAGAAATCTGCCCCATGCTCCAGTCATCTCCCTCCAGGCCCCTCCTTCATCACGTGGGGATTATAATTCAAGATGAGATTTGGGTGGGGACACAGAGCCAAATCATATCAGAAAGCAATCAGATAAGTATTTGTCTCAGGTGAGCAGAGGGATGACTTTCTGTCCCATGCCTGTGAAGATAAGCTATCAGTTAACATTGGTGAAATTCAACAGAACTGCTTCATAGCAAAGATCTTGAGGTCCACAGGGAATACCCTGTGGGCAAGAGGTGAGGGAGCTGTGTAGCTTTTTTATCTTCGTAGCTGTCTTATTTAGGAATAAACTGGAGACAGGTTTGCCTCACGCAGTTCCCAGCTTGACTTTTCCCTCTAGCTTAGTGATTTGGTGTCCTGAGATATATTTTCCTCTCCCATTGTCATTGTCTCAGTCCGTTTGGGCTACTACACCCAAGCTCCACAGACTGCATGACCTATAAACAACAGAGATCTATTTCTTGCCATTCCGGAGGCTGGAGGCTGAGGTCAGGGCACCGGCAGTGTCTGGGGAGGGACATTTCCAGGTTTCAACCCCACCTTCTCACTCAGTCCTCACACGGCACCAGGCACCTCCCTGGGGTCCCTTCTATCAGGGCGCGGTACTATTCATGAAGACAACATTCTCACGCCCCCCTCCCCTCCCATAGGCCCCACCGCCTCATACCATCACCTTCGGGGCTAGGATTTCAATGTGTGAGTTTGGGGGACACAAACATTCCGTCCTTTGCACCATTTAAAGCCACTCTGCTGCCAAGCCCACTTTCCATCTCTGGAAGCAGGACTGGCCCAGAACTGGCTTTGGCCTACAGAATACGGCAGAAGAGATGACCCCGAGCCTGGGCCTCAAGGCACGGCATGAGCTTCTACCCCCTGCCTCCCCAGACCCAGCCCCTGCCATGAGAAGCCCGCAGGGGAGCGAGCCCACCCAGCCCCACTACCCCAGGCATGTGAGAAGGCCCAGGCCAGACCAGCAGAGCCTCCTGGCCAGCCCATTGCTAACCACAGACTTGCCAGCAAGCCCAGCAGGTGGATTAGACCCACCCGAGGCTCAGAAGAAACCACAGCACCTTGTTGTTTTGAGCCACTAAATGGCAGGACACTTGTTCACGGTGCTGCTATGGCAAGAGCTAGCGAGGCGGCTGGTACCGGGTGATGCTTCGCCACAGCTTTCCAGAAAGCGCTCTGTGACCCCAGGCCCACCCTTCCCGACACTCACGGTTCCCTCAGAAATGCTCCTCCCAAATCTCTCACTCTCCCGGCAGCCTTTGTTGTTTCTTTTTTCTTTCTTTCTCTTTTGCAAGATAGGATCAAGGAAAGGTCTCAGACACAAAACGCAACATTTTTCTTCCATGACAGATCCGATATTGAAGGGCTCAGTGAGGAGCCCTGCTCTGGGACAACTCTATGATTAGCACTCCAAGAGGCAGTCACAGGGAAGCAGGTGCTCTGTTCCCCTCCTGGCCCACCAACCCCACAGTCCTCCCGTCCCGCTCCAGGCCCAGCCAGCCTGGCTGCTTGGATCCGAGACAATAGCTTGGTCTGGAGGCGGCTCAGGGTGGGAGGGACCCAGGGACCCGGGCACCAGTACAGCAGCTGGGAATTCAGGCCCAGGGATGGGGATGGGGCACAGGACACCACCCCCACCTCACACAGGGAGATGAGGGTGGGATCCAGCATGGGGACTGGACATCCCTGAGTCCAGCTGCCCCGTTACAATGGGGGAACTGAGATCCGGGGATGGGATAGTTCTCAAGCATCTCCCAGTTCTCACAGAGCTGGGAAGAACCGAGATTCCTGCCCCAGCCTGTGCCCTCAGCCTCACAGTGCCAGCTCACAGAGAAGGGGGAGGTGGCAGGACCCACTGACGCCCTGGGGAGCCTGGAGGCCCTGTGGAGCCCGCTGCTGCTCAGTGCGGCTCCCGGGCACAGTCACTTACCCTCCTGAAGCTGTGGCTTCCAGTCTCTGCAACCACAGGCCTCTGCGGGAGCCCACGGATGGACCCAACCCAGAGAAGGAGAGGACAGAGTCCGGGGTTCCCACATTCGAGGAAGGCAAGTAGAGGGAGCTAAGCAAACAGAGGTCTCTGCTCCCCCCGGGAAGTTGGACAAAAAGAGAACAGGAGTCAAATGCAGCTGGATTACCACCTAGGACAGCTGCTCGGCTCAGCCAAGAAAGAGCCTGGGCGCCTGCTGGCAGTCGGGGGCTGAGTGTCCAGGTGCTGGCAGGAAGGCAGCCTTTGCCCTCAGCCCACCCCCATCTTGGGGCCCAGAGCACAACAGCATGGCCAGCATTGACTGGGCCCTGGTTGAGCACTTTCTGTGGATTAACTCATTTCATCGCAACCACCCCCTTATGAGGTAGCTAAGACTCAGAAACCAAGGCCCAGAGGTCCACTCACAGTCCGAGGTCACACGGCTGGAAGGTCGGAGAACCCCACGTGTACCCTTTCATCTCCGATGGCAGAGCCAGTGCTTGTAACTGTTATGGGAAGCAGCAAGGCCTGGGCTGAGGAGAGAGATGCAGGGTGACCCGCCTGGGAGCGCAGAGCCCTAGGGGACCCCAACCACGCTCTGGGGGAAGACCCAGCACAGCAGAGAGCTCTCTACATCCCTCCTTGGCCTCACCCTTTCATCTCTGCCCTCTGCCCTCTGATCTCAGCCTGCCGCTTGCTGAGTCTGTCCCCTCCCTTCACTGGTCCCTCCCCTGTCTCTCCTGCCCTCTCCCTCCCTCCTGCCTCCGGCTCACCCAGGCTGAGCCTTTCCAAGGGCCGCTCAGACCAGGGATGGTGCTTTCAGGCAGTTATTCTCCATTCCTGTGCCCGTCTTCAAGATGGAACTAAAAATACTCCTCCCCTCCTCGACATGCTGGGGGCGGGCAGGGGCCGATGACTATGGGAAACGCCCGGCTCTGGGTCTGGCACCCAGACGGAGCCAGGCATGTCCCCTGTGCCCTCCTCAGCACTGACTCCTGCTCTGCCTCCCAGCCTCGTGACTGCCTCGCCGAGGCGGTCTCTGTCTGTCTCTCTTTCTGTGCATCTGTCTGTATGTCTCCCCATCCCTGGGTTTCCCACCTCTTTCTGTCTCTCTCTATCTCCCTGTCTGTCTCTCCCCAAGTTTCTCTCTGTTTCTGTCTCCCTGTCTCTGTCTCTTTCTCTGTCTCTCCATATCTCCCTGTCTCTCTCTCCCCAAGTCTCTCTCTGTCTCTCTCTGTCTCTTTCTGTCTCTCTCTCCCAGTCTCCACCTGTCTCTCTCTGTCTCCCTGTCTCTCTCGGTCTCTCTGTCTCTCTCCCAGGCTCTCTCTGTCTCTATCACTGTCTTCCTGTCTCTTTCTGACTCAACATTGTGTCCCCCACCCTCTCTCAAGGGGTGGACGGCCCAGGCCCTGCCATCAGCTCCTGAAGGGCCTGGTCCAGCTTCACCAGTGTCGCCCCAGCTGCCTCTCCCATCACTCATCACAAAGCCACGAGGGGTAGGCCTCAGGAGGCAAGAAGTGCCCGAGCCCCTTTGCCCCATGCGGAGCTTCCTGTCCACTGCACACAATCCTGAGGCTCCCAGCCCCACCGTGGCTCTGTGTCTCTGGCTCCTTCGCGGGGCTTTGGGTGGAGGGTCCTTCGGTCTTTTCGCTGTTAGTCGCGACAGCTCTGCCCTGGGGACCCTGACTCCTGACTCTCGAGGTTCCGCCCCATCTCAGTCCTATCACAGTGTTGTCAGCCGAGGGGCGCTCCCGGCTGGTGGCTCCCCCAGGCGTGTTGTCAGCCAAGGGGCACTCCTGGCTCGCGGCTCCCCCAGGCAGGAAGGGTCTTCTTCAGTTACGATCTGATGGGTCTGCTGTGTGGGTCGGGCTGAGGCCTCCCCTTCTTCATCCTCGATGGAGAATCTTCTTCCACTACCCCCGGGGAGGGCGAAGAGACTGCAGCCACATCTAGTTCCTTCCAGGCCCTGAGCACTTTAGAAGGGCTGCTGTGGCCTGGGGGGCTCCCGGGGAAGGGGAGACTGACTCAGGCCTGGAGGCATCCACAGAACTGTGTGGCCAGAGTGAGAAGCGCTGCCCCTCAGCAAAGAATCACCTGGATTTCTTTTGGGGGAGCCCCCTTCCCTCCCTGGAGGCGCATGACAGAGGGTGACCAGGTCAGAGCACCAATGCCCCTGGCCACAGTGGCCGGCTAAGAGCCGGGCCCGTGGCGCCAGGTGGTCAAGCAGAGGGACCACTGGGACTGAGAGGAAATTGCTGTGAAGATGTTTCCCGTTTGCCATGAACATCAGCCTGGCAGGAATCTGGCCAGGAGCTGAGGGCTGTCACTCCGCCTCCGCGGGAGCCCACAGATGGACCTGACCCAGAGAAGATCAAAGGAAACGAGAGAGGCTGAACGCTGCAGATACTGTTTGTGCAGCTGGAAATGAACAATGGAACCGAACGCTGATCTTTTCAGTTACACCAGCCAATAAATACCCTTTCATGTTTAAGCCTTTTTGAGTTTCATGTTCTTCCACTCACAGCCCGAGCATCCTGGTAGTTAAGCTCTCTTTTCCAGGGGAGAGGGACACATCCCAGAACGTCCTTCCCATTTTGCACCCTTACTCCTGGCCCTCCTCCTTCTTGCAGGCAACACGACGGCATGGACAGTAGGGGTGGGCCCAGGCCACCATGCACTGAGCCGCATCTTGTCATGTGGCCCAGAGGTCCTGTGGGCTCTTGCACAGCCAGGCCACTGCTCCAAGCGTGTATGGGGACCCCAAGACAGCCGGAGGCAGCAGAGCAGGAGCAGAGAGCCTGAGTGACAACCTGAGAGACCAGAGTCACATCACCCCCGCAGAAACCTCTCCAGGAGCCCAGGGCCCCACATGCCCTGTGGAGAAGAGAAAAGGATGCAGGGGTCTGCCATGCCTGCCTTAGGGCCTGCTGGCCTCCCACACCTGGGACTAGTGGGCCCTCGGCCCCCCGACACCTAGGTGCTGCCCCCATGTCCACACAGTCCTCTCCCCACCAAGCCGGCTGTTCTTGGAGTGCCTCAGCGTCCAGCTTCCACACCAGGAAGCCTGCCTGAATTGTCCTGACCATGTAGCCAAGCTGACTTCCTGGACTTCCAGAGTACAGATGGACTCAGCCTGATGCTGTTACTTAACTGTGTCTGGAATGTCCGTCTCATCCCTATAGTCACACTGTAGTCTCTTTAGAGGGATTGGTAAGAAGGCATTAAGATTCAGGCTGTGACCAGAATCAGGGCTCCGTCAGTGGCCAGGATCAGGGCTCAGTATATAAGGGGATCAGTGCCCAGTCTATAACCAGGGTAACAGTTCAGCCTATGACCAGGGCTCAGTCTGTGACCAGAACCAGGACTCAGAGTGTGACCAAGGGCAAGGCTGTTTCCACAGTCCCTTCCAAGAGTGGGACATTTCTGCAAAACTGGAAGAAAATTCGGGACCAGCAGGACCTTCCAATGGCCGTGTTTTCTCTATGTCCACTGAGGGAGCAGGAGCCTGGCTCGGCCCTTCTGGCAGGGCCTCCTGACTCTCGTCCTCCTCCCTCACTCCCACCCTTCTGGATGGACCTGCCTCTTGGGCCTTGGAAAGGAGAAATGAGCTTCCAGCACCTCCCTGCCCATCTCTTCCCTGCCCATCTCTTCCCTGCCCATCTCTTCCCTGCCATTCCACACTGCAAGCTCCGACTCATTATTCCACTTCCCGGCAATTATGAGACTCTCAACCAATTCATCATGATTCCCACAAAACCCTGAGCCATCTCTGGGCTGTGGGATAAGAGGGAGGACGCTGAGGGCTCACACGGGGTCCAGCCATGGGGCAGCAATGCCAAGACACTGGCCCAGGATCCAGGCTGCATTGCAGCACAGAGGCCGGGTGACCGCACCTCCTGCTTCAGTTCGCAGTCTTCAGAATGGGCTGGTGGAAGGGGGTTGCTGAGGAGTGAAGGTGAGCAAACTCTCTGCTGGCTACTCCTCTCCTCCTGCCCTTGAGGGGTTGATATGACCCAGCCCCATCTGTGGGGTTTTCACCTCAGGTACCATCTGTGGGATTTTCATCTCCAGCCCCATCTGTGGGACCCTCACCTCCAGCCCCATCTGTGGGACCCTCACCTCCAGCCCCATCTGTGGGATCCTCACCTCCAGCCCCATCTGTGGGATCCTCACCTCCAGCCCCATCTGTGGGTTCCTCTCCTCCAGCCCCATCTGTGGGATTTTCACCTCCGGCCCCATCTGTGGGATCCTCATCTCTAGCCCAGCTCTCTCTGCCAGGTTACAGGTTCCAGACCAAGTGCTCCCATCTCCCAGGAGGTCCCTCAGGCACCTCAACCTTATCCTGTCCAAAGCCAGGCTGTCAGCCAGCCTTGCTAGTCACCCCCCAGGACTTGGCAGGGGAAGTGGCTTAGGCTCAGAACCACGTTCTGACCTGGGTTGAAACCCCATTTCTTCCACTTTCCCATTGGCCCACCATGGGGAATGTCTTTGCTTCTCGGAACTTGCTTCCTTGGAGGCAGAATGGGAACAACAGTGGCTGCTTTTTGTGGTTGTGGGCATTTGAGACAATGCGTGACAAGTGTCCAGGCTGACGTGGGTCACACATAGGCTGCTGGGAAATGGTGGCTGCACTGGTGGTGCCTGTGTTGCTGGAGCATGGTGTCTGCTTGCCTCAGCCTCACCTGCATTTTGGGTTCCTGTTATGGGTCCAGGTCACAGCCACAGCATATCTGCTCAGGCCTCTTACCTGGGCACTGCCCCAGCTCCCTCCTGGGGCTCTCCAGCCCCTGCCTGCCCATGTGCCCTCCTCCAAGCAGCCTCCACCTTCCTTCTCTAAATGATCTGGCTGCAGCCCACGTGTGCCCAAGCACGGGACAGGCAGCACCACTTCCCGTAGGCCAACCCCACCTCTCCAGGGCTGGGGAGACCTCACAGCTGTCCACAGGGCTCCTTCCACCGGCAAAGAGAGAGGGGAGAATCCCCAGAGTAGGCTTCTCATTATGACCTCCACCCGCCAGAGCCACAAATCAGGGCTCTGATTGTTTTGCTTTACTGTATCTTGGCAGGGAAACAATGGGAAGACAGAGCCTCAACCTCCATTCGAATGCAATGTCTCCAAATTCCAGGGGGAGGGTTTCTGAGCACACACCCTGGACCCTGTGGCCAACCGAGGGGTATTTGGACACTGTGGGGATACAAGGCCAGTCCCAGCTCCTACTATTGCCTCAGCAACCCCAGAGAAACACCCACTCCGGAGCCAGAGAGGAGCTGTGGTCCCAAAAACAGACACTTCACAGCAGAGGCTGGTAATCCAGTGAAGACGCTGTAGGAACCCAAAGAAAGCAGCAATCACCTCGGGCTTCCTGGAGAAGGTGGCCTTGGGATGGAACCAGGGAATGAGGGGCAGGGGAGGAGATGGAGTGAGACAGGCCCGGGAAGGGGTCATGGGGTGCACTTGGATTCTCCTCTTAAGAAAGAGTGGGGGCTGGGGGTGCCAGGGCCTGAGCTGGTGGAACTACAAGGTCAGGGTGATGAGATCATGAGGCTGGCAGTTTGCAGAGGACTCACCAGGTCGACATCTAGGAGCTCCCCTGGCAGCCGTCTATGGTGGGGAAACTCCTGACCCTCCATGTCTGGCCCAGCCACTGGCTACGCTCCTCATACTTACCCCTCAGTCCACATGCTGCAGCCAAGCCCACACTTTCTCTCCACTGTAGTCTCTGCTCAAAGGCCGCCTCCTCTGAGAGGCCGCCCTGACTGCCCACCCAGCCAGCAGAGCAGCCACTCAGAGACGCGTGTTCTTGACTCTTGTCACTCTGGGGCACTGTGTACTCGTGTGTTTATTACCAGCATCCGGCAGGGCTTGGGAGCAGGAGCCAGACCGCCTGTGTGCCAATGCTGGCTGTGTCCCTCCCGAGTGGTGACCCTGGAGGTGACTTGCGGTCCCCATGCCCAGGGTCTGTGTCTGTAGCACAGGCAAGCGCAGCCTCCCCTGAGAGCTGTGGTCGGGACTGAATGGGGTCAGATTCACGGAGCACTTAATGCCAGGCTGGGTGCAGAAAGTGCCCTGTGGATTTCTGTCATCTGAAATATAAACTTCAACCCTCTCTCCCAGCATGGCTGCTCTCAGGGCTGGGCCTTCTCTTGTTCACTGCTGAATCCGAAAACCTATGACAGTGTCTGGCTCACAGAAGCTCTCGGGGATTATTTCTTGAATGAGCAGACAAGCCCCAGCTCTAGGCATCCCAAGATAGCAAAGCTGTCACAGAGCTAGAAAAAGCTCCAGCCTGCCATAGTGCTGGGGACAAGGATTAGGGGTCCCCAGCATCCCAGGTCATCCCTGCCTGGGTGTACCTGGCTCCTGCAGTGAGTGGGCAGCAGTGGACCGAGGCCTTCTGAGCTGCACCCTCATCAGTCCTGGTACCCAGAACTTTGAGGGCTGGGGGGTCTGCAGGCCGGGACCCCAGCAGCAGCACCGAAGCAGCCCCTGGAAGGGTTTGAACAGGGCCTGGCATCTCAGAACCATCCCTGGGTCACGGAGAGACCCCCTCCTCTCTGACACACAGCCCAGCATGCTTGATTAACAGGGCCTCGAGCTGTTTCCTATGACGTCTGCTAAAACCTGATCATGCCCTCATTTATTCAACTCGTCAGCTTCCATCTGCCACCCACTACTCGGGCACATGGGGGGTTTTGGAAATGAGCGCTGAGTCTTCTCCTCTCCCCAGGCATGCTTCCTGGAGGGAACCTGAAACCACTGTTGTCCCCCGAGGGCAACACGGTTCTTGGCAGGCAGGCAGGATCAGCACTGGGAAGGGCGGGGCAGGGCAGGGCAGGGACCACCCGGGGCATGTGGGGCAGATGAGTACTGGCTGGCAGGGAGCCCAGAGAGCATCTAGGCCAGCCCCTCCCTGGACAGGTGGGGAAACCGAGCCCTGAGGATGAGAAGCTATTGGCCCGTAGTCAAAGAACTCAGTGAGCCAAGATCATGCCTTTGCACTCCAGCAGTCTGGGTGACAGAGACAGACTCCGTCTCACAAAACAAACAAACAAACAAACAAAGAGCTCACAGTGTAAATGCCAGCCCCACTCAGAAGCGAAGGACTTCAGCACCTGCCCTGAAGACAATGTGGCATTTGCTACCTGAGACATGGGTTCATGTCCTACCACTGCCACGAGGTGGGGCTGACTGGCACCTTCAGCAAGTCACTGGATCTCAACGAGCCTCCACGTCACTCGAGAAATGCAGCTGCAAGGATACCCCCACGGCCCAGGATCAGGGATAACTAGGACAACAGATTACCTGGAGCCTGCGGCTCGGCCAGTGCCCTAGAAACACAACTGCTATTCAATCAAATGTCTGCCTGTGGGCCCTGCACCCCTCTGAGGGACAGCCCCCTCCCATGGTCTGTGCCCAGACTGGACCCCACAGGGCTGAGCCACAGGGTCTTAGCATCTCAGGCTGGGGATGGCCTGTCTCTGCAGCAGGACGTCTGTGAGTTCAGGAGACATCAGACAGGCTGCAGGTGCTTTAAGTGCAGCCACACCAGGGCCACTTTCTGCTTTGCTGTAAAGACAAAGGTGAGAACCCACGGTGGCTGCACAGAAAAGAAAAAGCCAAGGCAGGTGGGAAAGGCCAGGCTGTTCCCTCAGCTGGAATGTCCACCTCTAGTCCCCTCAGTGCTTCAGGGTCTCACTGCAGAGCCACCTCCTCCAGGAAGCCTTCCCTAATGCAGACTTCCACCTGTCACCCGTGGACGGCATCTTTTCTCCTCCAGACTCTCTCAACACATCTGCTCCTCTTCAGTGCCTCCTCTGGGTTATTTGAAGCCTTGTGGAGATGCTGTATGCCTTTCTGCTAATGCACAGTCTGTTCACTGTGCCTTGAAGAGTCTTCTTCTCCCCTTCTCTTCCTGACAAACTCTTACTCATCCCTCAATAGCCAACTCAACGCTCACTTGCACAGGGAAGCATGCTCTGTCCTCCATGAGCTCCTGGGCTTCCCCCACCATAAGACGTCCCACTCCCGCCTGGAACTGCCTACGGAAGCTCCTCTCCCCCTGCAGGCCAAGGCATGTTCCCTGCTCATCACCTGTCATGGGTCCTAGCACACAGGAATGGCCTAATAAATGCTTGTTACATGAATGAAGGAAGGACTGGAGCCCACTGGGGCCTCTTTAGCTTCCTCCCTGGCCTGATCAGCACCAGGAGTTTGAAACTGCCCCGTGGGCCTCCCAGGTCACCACAGACAGAGCTGCGGAGATGGGCAGGGGATACCCCACTCAGGACTGGACACATCAAGTGACCCAAGGACTCACCACAGCTGCCTGGGTATGAGGAGCCTGGGGGTTGTCTCCAGAAGCCCCCAGCTCAGAGGGCTCCTGAGTGCACAGTGGAGGACACAAGCAGCCGACTCGTGCTGCTTCCCGTCTCTCTGGAAGGAGCTCCCTGCTCTGCCCAGACACAGGACCATGCTCCCTCCCCCGAGCTGTGAACCCTCTGGGGACAATCTGCAGTGTGTCCAATCCAGGGTCCACTGAGTGCCCCAAATCTGCTGCTCCTGGTTGTGTGACTTGTGACCACTTTGTACCCTCTCGGAGCCTCAATTTCCCCATCTGTGAAGGCGAGCAGACTCCAATCCCAGGTCCAGCTGAGGCTGGCAGGAGTCACTGAGGAGCATGTGAGGTGGAGTCACTCTGCGGCCATCCTCCCCGGGGGCTGCCGGCTCTGCTGCCTGCCTCTGGAATTGTTACCAATTGAGGGTAGTTGTCCAGGTTCTTGGCGTTTTGAACAAAGAATTAGACAAAATGCACAAATAAAGCAAGGCAGCAAAAGTAAAGATTTATTTCAAATGAAAGTACACTCCACAGGGTGGCAGGACACTCAAGCAAGCAGCTCCACGGCCATCAGTTAAAAAATTTTCTGGGGCTTAAATACCCTCTAGACTTTTCTCATTGGTTCACTCAAATGAAGTAGTGGCTCACAACCAGTCTGATTGGTTGCAGGAGGGGACCAATCAGGATGAAGAGTAGCCCTGCAATCAGTCTGATTGGTTGTGGGAGGGGACCAATCAGAGTGAAGCATAGGCCTGTGACCAGCCTGATTGGTTGCAAGAGGGGACCAATCAGAGGTACTTTCATTTTTCAGCCGCTGTGCAGGAAAAAGAGCAACCTCTGATATCCAGTGAGTGTGAATCAGCCTTAGGTTCCCTGCATGCAGATCCTATTCTCCGACCTCAGAATCTCCTCCTGGGGGCCCTGAGGACCAGACCATCTCACCAGCCTTGCTCAAGGCCGTACAGGCCAGTGGGAGCTCCAGAACCAGCTCCCCCATCCTGTTCAGGCCATAGCTCAGGTTGTCTCCTGCCAGCCAAGCCCAGACCCCAGCACGCCTATGGGAGACAGCACTGTCCTCGGGCACCCAGACCAGCCTCAGGCCTGGCACATCCTGGAAGGTGGCTCTGACAGACATCTGCTCCCACACTCAGGGCCTGTCCAGGGGTATTAAATGGTTGGTAAAGTTTAATATCAAAAGCGGGTTTTAAGTTGATTAAAGTTTATGACCAGTGCCAGCTCCATCATAATCACTCCAATGGCTCCTCTGCCCTCCCCGTCCCCCCCGCCCCCCTGCCCTGCACACGGCTGCATTGCTGTCAGGCCCCGTGCAGGCCACTCATCACCAAAGTGTCCCTGGCAGTCATAAAAGTACAGCCAAGAGGGCGGTGCATCGGCAGACAGAGTAAGTCATGGCCTCCCAGAGTGATTCAAAATACCCCCACTGACTGTTCCCTGGAGAAGGTGTGAAGGTCGCACCTGGAAGATGTTTGAGGAAAAGCTCTGGCATCTGCAGGTAGGACCCGAGCAGCCTCAGAGCCCCCTTCTGCACACTGCTCTGCCTCACTGCCCCCCCACCGAGGACTCAGGCTCACCCTAGCACTGAGACAGGCCCAGCAATGAGACCACCGCAGCCGGGTACCCAGAGGTTTCCCAGGAAGGTGGGCTGTACCTCTAGGACCCTCCCTGAAGCTTTTGACAAATAGTCATGGGAAGTCCACTCAGAGCTGGGTGCGGGGGCCAGGGGATCAGACCCTGCCAGTTTCCCAGGGGAGCACCCATCCCTGTGGGCAAAGCAGACACCAAGGAAGAAGACCGAGAGAGCCAAGTGTTTCAAACTTCCTTGTGTCTGCCGGCTCCGGGGCTCCAGGCATCTCTGGTGCATGTCCACAGCACTCTAATCTCAGCTCCCGACAACCCCATCCACCACCTTAACTGCCCTTCCCTCCCTCTAACAAGGACCCTTTGCAAGGTATGTTTCTCCTCCCAAAATCCTCCAATTAAACACATCTGCAAACAACTGTTTTCCAAATAGCACCCCGTGGACAGGTTCCAGTGATCAGAGTGTGAACATCTCTTGGGGGGCTACTTTCAGTCCCTGACAGTGGGGAGCTGAGAGTTGAGCATGGCTGGTGGGCGGAGGAGGGCTGCTTCCCCAGCTCCTCCTCTGTCACCTCGCTGAGGCTGAGCAGCTCCCTCCATCTGGTTCCAGGAGACACCCCCTCATCATCCAGGCAGCTCTTCTTGACTGGGGCTGGGCCACTCTGCCCCCTCTGCCATATGGTCCCAATAGCAGGGCTGAAAGTGTCTAGGGACACCCCTGGGGAGGGGCTCCTGGTTCAGGCAGCCCAAGCCTGGCTCCTTTGGGTCACCGGGTGGACAATGGATCGGAAGGCAGAGACAGAGCAGAGCGTGGGCTCCAGGAGGCAGCCCAGGAAGAAACTGGAACATGGGGCATGGGGCGTGGAGGGAAGTGTGGGAAAGGATAGTGGAAGGAGAGGTGGCCGCGGACTGGATGATGGCAGATCCAGGGCCCCTTTGTGCTTCCTGCAGATCTAGGGCTGCTGTCTACTCAGGAGCCTCCATTTCTTCACCTGCCACCAACTGGGTAATGACACCTCCTCCAAACCTTAGCTAAGAGCAGAGCTGACCATAGGTTTGGCCCTGCCAACCCACCCCCACCCCACCGGAAAGCAGACTTGGCTATAGACGACTGGGCTTGGGTGGAGGAAGCCCATGGGGTATGGAACCTGAGAACTGCCAGTCTCTAGTGTTTGGGGCAAGCGTCCCAGTGAACAGGATCCCACTGCCACTGTCCAGCCCTCACCCTGGAGAGCCGAGGCTGCTCTGCTGGGTGCTGCATGGGGCCGCCAGTGTAGACAACCAGGGCAGGTGCCATGGGAACTGGGGACAGGCTGGCTGCCCACACTACCCCAACAAAATCCAATAGGGTTGGGGAGGGGCGCTGTGCTGGGTATTCCTGCCATGACTGTGAGCCCTGGGTCTCATGGGTACCCCCACCCCCTGAGGAGCCCGTGGGACCCTCAGTCCCTGACCTGAGACATGACCCCCAGGTGTCACCCACCCAGCTCCCTGCCCCCGATATGATTTGTCTGTGTTCCCCACCCAAATCTCATCTTGAATTGTAGTTCCTATAATCCCCACATGTCGTGGGAGGGACCCAGTGGGAGGTAACTGGATCATGGGGGCGGTTACCCTCGTGCTGTTCTTGTGATGGTGAGTGAGTTCTCACAAGATCTGATGGTTTTGTAAAGGGCTTTCCCCCTTTTACTCGGCACTTCTCTCTCCTGCCACCACATGAAGGAGGACGTGTTTGCTTCCCCTTCGGCCATGATGGTAAGTTTTCTGAGGCCTCCCCAGCCATGCTGAACTGTGAGTCAATTAAACCTCTTTCCTTTATAAATTACCCAGTCTTGACTATTTTTCATAGCAGTGTGAGAACAGACTAAGACACTCCTCAAGCATGAGAATTCAAGGAGACCAGGTCCACCATCCAGGTCTTGGCCAGGGCACAGTGGACAGTAGGAACTCAATCAGAAAGCTCCAGTCTCTTGCCTCTACCTTGTCCCCAGGTCCTGAAGCCCTTGGTGCAGGTAGGGCCTGCACACCCATGCCCTCCTGTGCACCCTGTGCAGCCATCAGCGTGTCACCAACAGTGCGGTGTTTATGACCAGGACCACCCAGGAGGTTTCTAATTCGGACCACAGCATACTGAGGAAACAGCTTTCTGGCTGAACTACACCTTTCCCCAAATCCCAGCCCCCTGACCCCCGCAGGGCCGGGGAAGAGCCTGATTGTGCTTCTAGGTTACCACCCTTGCCCCTACCTAGGCCACATACAGCAGGTGGTGTCAGTAAACATCCAGCTGCCAAGGGATCAGGCAGGTCTTTGTGGGCCCAGAGTAGCCCCAGCCACCCCATGTCACCTCTCCCTCCACAACTTCCCCCATGCCAAGGTCTTGGATTTTCCAGCTCAAATCATTCATCACCCACTGAGCCCAAATATCCTCCTTACAGATGAGAAGGAGCACACCTGGCCCAAGGTCACCACCAGACTCGCCGGAGGGGCCTCAGCAGTGGTGTGGCCCCAGCATCACTTTCTCATCAGCACACAGCCCACCCCCATGAACTTGAAGAGGCTTCTCTCCCAACTAGAAATGCACAGATAGAATGGGCTGAAAAAGCCAGCCTCATGCAAGGAGAGAATTTCAAGGCATCTGGAAACATAGCTAGTGAGAGCTGGAAGCTGAAGGGGTCAGGCCTACTGGGGGCGAGTCTGTCCAGGAGGCTAGGCTGGGGGACCCCGAGCTTCCTGCATAACCCTGAGAAGTTGCTCAGCCTCTGCAGCCTCAGCCTCCTGCAGGATGGGGTGCAGGTGGCACCTGCAGGATGGGGTGCAGGTGGCACCTGCAGGACAGGATGCAGGTGGCACCTGCAGGACAGGATGCAGGTGGCACCTGCAGGACAGGATGCAGGTGGAGCTCCAGGGCAAGGCACTCACAGGCTGGCCTGTGATGGGTGCTGGGGGGATCCAGAGGCCCTCCCCTCTTCCTTGTGGGAACTGTATTCTTTCTGGGGCCCCTGACCCAGCAACTACACCCAGGCCAGCACCTGGATCCAGGGAAGGGGCTTCTCCCCCTAATACTTCTCCACTCTTCCCTACACCCCACCAGGCCAGCAGACTCCAGACCACTCCACCTGGAGTGTCCCAAGGCCACTGTCCCTGAAGCACTCCCCCACTCCTCACCTTCGTTCTGCCTGGGTGTTTTAGGTGGCTCTGCCTAGGGTTGAGGCCTCCTCACCCCAGCCTACCCCTGCCATCTCTTCCAAGGCTCTCCTGGTCCCATGGTGGGGGCAATGCGGCTGTCAGTGCAGGACAGGGAATGTGAGTCTTTTACTGCCTCACCAGATGGATGGATGCGCAGCACCACGTTCCCAAGATGGCAATCCCAAAACCCCTGTCTCGCAAAACACAAAATCCCAGGAGATGCTACAGAAGAAAGACTCTAGGTCCAAAAGATCTCAGGAAATGCTGCCTCCTACAGCCTCTGCTCTTAGAGAGTCACCACGGGCACAAGCTTGTCAAAGTCCTGCCGCAGAGGCTCCTGCTCAACTGTGTCCAACCCTGAGACCCCCAGACTCCACGCACCCACAAGACTCCCAGAGCCCCAGGAGTGTGAGGGGCCCCCAGAACCCCCAACCAGGACCTAGACAACATGAGACAGGTCTGTTGGGTCAGAAACAGTGGCCCGGTGGGGTGCTGCACCGATGGACTCAGCACAAAGCGGTCTTGGTCATGGGGGCCGCAGGCTGCAGATAAAGTGCTTTGACATCCCAGGCCTCACCCCGTGCTTGGTAGCAGGGCAGGGAGCACTAGGCCCCTTTCTCAAGGAGGGGCCCAGCCCGTGGCCACAGTGCAGCCAGGAGAGGAGTTTGCCATCCCCTCTCAAGGTGCAGCCTCACTGAGCAAGCCGCATTCTCCCCACGGTCCTCTATACCCTGCCTCGTCCACTCCCACTGGTCCCTTCTTGAATCAGCATTCTGTCCATTTCCTCATGGCCTCCCCAGCCCCTCCCGCATACTGAACCTGCAAGCACCATGACTCAGCCAGGCTTCCCAGCTGCTTGGGCTCCCTGGATCTCCAAGGAGGAATGCTAGGAGAATCATTCCTTCCAGAGGTGACTCAGAGGGCAGGCTGATCCCCAAGGTTCTGCCAAGGAACAGAGAGAAAATTACAGCTGCTGCTTTGTTAGGGCACATAAACGTCCTGCGTGTTTGATGCCCACTGCAACCACACACTGCCATGAAGCAGGCAGGCCGTACTTCTCTCCATCTCCCCATGGGTCCCATTTGAGCCTAGCATGGCCGAGTCATCTATCTAAACAGGCCTCCCCTCTGAGACAGGTCTGTCTGGAGACAAGCCTGTCCAGGTAGCCAATCTCCAGTACTGACCAGGCTGCAAGGGCAGCAGGACTATGGCCAGAAGGAGAAAGACAAGGCAGGGTCCCCCCTGGCCAAGTCCAGCCTCGGACTGCCACCTCCAACCAACCATTCCTGAGGACTTTGATAAGCAGGCAGGTGCAAGGCGCTTTCTCAAAAAGGTGCAACCTCATTTAGGGGGAAGCGTTAGTGCCGGATTCCTAGAGGAGAAAGCCATGGTTCAGAGCATACCTTGCTGCAAGTCACACAGCCAGGAGGTGGGGGAATCAGCTACATGGTGGGCTTCTTAGGAGAAACCAGTGAGGGCTCCGTGCATAACAAACTCCCCCAGCACCACGCTGAGCACATGGCGAATGCTGAACAAACACTGCTGTGGTCAGCACGTGCCTGGCCCCACTCTCGGCACTGCTCCCACTAAGCCTTGTTTCTACCCACATTCAGCCCAGGGAGTCAGGCTATGAATTCAGGCCTTGAAGCTGAGAGAGGCTAAGGCAGGCCCTGATTCCTCCGGCAGGGGCACTTCACGCCCAGCCTGTAAGCTCGGGTCAATCTGACCCACATCCCTGCTGTAAGGGGCTGACCTAGTTCAGGAGAGGAAGTGACCTGGGGCACAGAACACTCAGCGTCCCTCTTGGAGGCTGTGACAGGGAGCTGAACACCTCTCAGGAGTGTCATGCTGGAGATGTGGAGGCTGGCATTGTCTGTCCTCACGGGTGGAGCTTTGCTCCTGGGGCATGGGGCCCCCATCTTCCCAGCTGCCCCCGTGCATCCTGAGCGCCTCCTGGGGCTCCCATGACAGCTGGACAGAAGCACTGAGAGTCACAGGCGAGCTTGAGGCTGGAGCCATCAGTATGCAGGGCAGGGTCAAGAAATCCCTCTCCAAGGAGTCCCCGGGGGTTGCCACCTGGAAGATGGCACAGGTCTTGGCCAAGGGGGGGTTTTCCCTTCTATTTCTCCCCACACAGACGATGCCCTCTCAGGCCCTTGAGCCAGGGCACCCCACCCACTTTCCCGCTTTGCCTGGACTCTGGCCCCCTGGCCACCAGAATAGTTGTGCTTCGGGGAGCCCTGTGGCCTGTGATGGGCAGTGAGGTGCTCTGTCCATCTCAAACCTGCCTGTGGTCTTCCAGCAGGAAGCTGGTCTTCACACCCCTGAGCTGCCTTCACGCCCAGCCCTGCCCCTCAGGGCTCCCCTTCCATCACAAATTCCCGCATCCTTTGGTGCTGTCCATGGTGCTGATTGACAGAGCGTCTCTCTTTTCAACTAAGTTTAAAACCGGCCCCAGTGTCTGTCCCTTCCTGCCCCACAGCGAGAGGCGGCGGCCTCCACAACTGCTCTCAGGAATTCTAGAATCAGGGCCTGGTAGCAGCTGTCCCCAGGATCGCTGGAGCTCACATCGCAGGGCCTGACCCTCTTTACAGGGTCGAAAAGGACGAGCTTGAAAGCAGGACCGCTGACCAGGCGGGGCTTTCGTCCCTCCGTGGGCAGCATCTGCTGTGGAGTGCGGCCTGCATCTCCGTGACAGGTCGTTATCAGTGAGAGGGCATCAGAGCCTCATCATCTGATCTTCTTAGAAAGCCTTATTCTTCTGCAAAAGGACAGAGAGGACACATTCATCTTCAAATCCCCAAAGGAGAGGCTACGACCACAGCTTTTCTGGGACAGAATCACGCAATCACCAGGCCTGACCTTGGCACCTGGGGCCATGGCAAGCTTGGAGAGAGGACCCCAGATATCCCCTCAGCACAGCCAACTAAATGCCAGGAGCTTTCGTGTATTAGGCACTTTATGTTTGTGAACTAATTGTAAACTCACAACAAACATACAAATCCTTCCATTTATAGATGGGAGGACTGAGGCTCAGAGAGGTTAGGCAACTTGTCTGAGGTTGCACAGTGGTGACTGGAACGGGGGCTTGAACCCAGGCCCCAGGCTCCAATGCTCTTGGAGGTTCTCTATGGTTCTTGTCCCACTGCTGAGAACAAACACAGTGACAAACAGATTGAGAACTGACCACTCTGCAGCACCCAGAATGCCACTGACAGAGCCAGAGCTGAAGGAACCTCATGCTCCCTCAGAGACAACCCCCTAGCTCAGAACACGAGGCTGCTAAGTACACCACAGGCCACCCCAAGCCAGAAGGTTCCTTCACCCGCCTTCAAGGGCCCAGTATATCCCGCGCCTGAGGCCAGCAGGGATGCCTGTGTCTCTACTAGGAACAGGTAAGAATCTTTGTTTGTGAGCTGATTCAGCTTCAAAGAGATCTCTGGGGGCCAAAGAGGTGGACCCAGGGCTTCCCAAGCAACCATGGGGAAGAAGGGGAGAGAAAGGGCAATCCCAGAAACAAGGCAGGGAAGGGCTGGGGCAGGGGACAGCAACCGCAAGTCACCCAGCATGGCTGGAGCAGGGCAGCCAGGCTCTGGGATTAGAGGTTTGGGACAAACTGAGTTCAACAGACTTCACAGAGCCTGTACCAGGCTGGTAGCAGTGACTCCCCAAGAGTGGCATGGGAGAGGTAGTGGTTCCCAAATACATGTGCCCCCCTCCTTCCCCACCCTCACAGAGCAAAGTATGGGAAACCTGAGGGGGGACTTCAGGGAGGGGCAAGGCCTGATGGGGGATAAGGCAGAGGCCCTGCCCAGCCTGTCATCCAAGGCCCTCCAAGTCCAGTCTGAGGATGAGGGCACAGGGAGCTGTGGGTGACTCCAAGGAGAAGAGGACCGTGACATGATTTCCAGAGAACAGAGAAAAACGCTGCAGTGCATGGGCTGAGTGAGATGAGCTCGTGGGCCTCAGATCGGGGGCAGGAAAGGGCAAGGGGAAGAGAGTCAGTCAGCCAGTGAGAGCAGCTGGAAGTCTCATGAGGCCGTGAACCCACATGCCTTTAGATGGTACAGGGCTGGTGATAAGGAGCCATTGAAGGTTTTAGAGCAGGGAGAGACAGCATCAGGGTGGAGGTTTGAGAAGCAGCATCTGATTGTGATGGGGGAAAGGTGAGGCCTGAGGCAGGGGCCTAGCGAGGGGCCTGAAGCAGCTGTCTTTGCAAAGGACATTGAGGCCAGAGGGACTGCCCAGATTGGGGTCACACTCCAGGCAGGCTACACTGTTGTCAGGAGATGCTGGGGCTGCCTGCCAGGCAAGGCCTGGAAAGCCCCAACTGTGCACCACTGGCCCCTCAGCTGCAGCTCCTGGGGACCATTAACCTGGCCACACAAACTCTTGAGGGGGCAGCTGGACTCAGTGGGCCAGAGTTTGGCCTCGCCATGAAAGGTCAAGAGCGAGGTGGGAGTCAGGGACCCTCTCATCCAGAAACACAAACCCCATTATCCTCCTCTGCTCCTATTTGCACCCCCTATCCTTTATGAACAGAGCTCTAGACCAAAAGCTGGGAGACCTGGGGTCAAGTCCAGCCCCTTCCTGACCAGCTGGGCCCTGGGTGCATCACCCAACCTTTCTGAACTACAGTTTGCTCATCTCATGAAGAAAGGTGGCTCGGCTGCCTCAGAGCATGTAATCTTGCACCACGCCTGGAGGGTGGGAGCACTCAATAAATAACTGCTTTCCTCCTCCTGGCTCAGTCTACCCACCTGCAGAATGGGAGTAATCTCCAAGTCCAGCCTGTCTTCTCTCCTGGAAGGTGTCATCATAACTTCCAATCCATCACCACCACAGGCCTTTGCACACACCGGCCTCTCCTGCAGGAATGCCCACCTCTCCTTGTTTGCCACAACAACCTGGGTTAATCTTCACAGCCCCTGAACAGAAACAGCTTTTTCTCCTCCCAGCTCCCTGGGCGCTGTGTCCCCCTCAGCCCCCATCACTGTTCTGACTACATTGGGTTTCAAGGATTTTTGCCCAGATCAGTTGCTCTAGGAACAAGGGAAAGGCATCTTTCACCCATGGTGTGTAATAGAAACTTCCAGAAGGAACACCAAACACACCTTTGGGAGTCAGTGATTGTCCACCCCGAGAAGGGTTTCACATGTGTTACTTTATGTTGAATATTCTCTCCGATTTCCTTTTCTTAACTAGAATCTGTGCTGGGATCACACAGATCCTTCTATCAGGCTGTACTATTTTTAAATGCAAAGGATAAATTTAGAAGTTACATGTGTGTCTCATGCTAACATGGCACTCCCTGACAATATGGCCAGCACTGTTTTAAATGCTTGACTTGAATTAACTCTTTTAATCCCCCACAACAATCCTGACAGGGGAGGTATCATAATGATCCCCATCTTAGAGATGAGGAATCTGAGGCACAGAGAGATGAAGTGCCTTGCCCAAAATGGGGAAGTGAGTCCTTCCCTACTCCCCAAGGAGTAGTTACCTCACCAACTTGTCCCCCAGTTCCACAGCCCACCCCACACCTCAGCTGGCTACAGCACAGAGCTTGGGGATGGGGGGTGGTGTTTCCTGCCACTGACCCCTAACCTGCCTGGGAGGCCCTCCAGTTCAGGGCCCACGTGGATGATTCATCCTTGGATCCCCAGGGGCTGACACAAATAGAAACTTGGTGGATACTTACAGAAGGGATGAGAGCTTGCCAGATGGATAAACTGGTGGATGGATGGATGGATGAATGAGGTTGGAGGGGTGGATGAATGGATGGACAGACAGATGGATGGATAAATTGATTTATCTGGATGAATAAACTGGTGAATGGGTGGATGGATGAACAGATGAATTGGTGGATGGATAGATGGGTGGATGGATGGATGGATGGATGGATGGATGGATGGATGGATGGATGGGTGGATGGATGGGTAGATGGATGGATGCTTAGAATGAAGGATTGGATTGGGTCCAGCTGGAGTGCTACATGGGTAGGGCCAGCCCCTGCAAAGCCCTGGCACCCAGTGGGTGCTGTGTGCATGTGTGTGAGCATGTATGAGCAGGCGAGGTAGAGTAAGTGCAGGAATTAATCACACCGGCACCCCCTGGGCCCTTTATTAATCATGCAGGGATGATTTGCTCCTGCGTCTCTCATACATGGCTGTCATTTCCGTCATTAACAGCAACATCAATCATGATGCCAGGCACGTTTCCCTGTGGGAGGCCAGCCAGGGGGCACCAGCCAGTTCCCTCAACTGGGCACCATCTTGGCCACCGCATTGGGCTGTGTCCTGGGCCCCTGTAAGCAGTGAGGAAACAGGTAGGGAGGGGTTTGGCTGGTGACCCCTGATGAGCAAGGCCTGGGTCTGGGTCACTCCACTGTGACCCCCATGCCTGCCTGCGGCCGGGCATGCCTGTGCATGTGTGCACACATGTGAAGTGGATGTGTGTGCGCTCATAGGCTGGTGTCAGAACACATGGACAGGGCAGCTGCATGCCATGTGGCCTGTGCATTCAGACGGGGCCCGAGCTCTCCAGGCCTGCTGCTTGGTTTAATGCTCTGCTGTTGCCGTCATGGAATGATTAATAACTTTTTAACAATGGGCTCTGAGTTTTCATTTTGGAGTGAGCCCCAAAATTCCACGGGAGGCTACAGTCAGGGGCACCTGGTATCAAATGCCACCTACCTCCAGTAGCGTGGCCTCCTGTGGGGCACCAGCCTCTCCCGCTGTCTCTGCCGCTGAAATGGGTGCAATGCTGCGCAGATGAAGCCCCTAACACTCGGCCGAGGTCTGGCCAGTCACAGGCTGCAGAATCAGTGTCTTCCCCTGCTTGCCACCCGCTTCACCCACCCGCTGGGCCCTGTGCACAGTCCCTGGCTCCATCAGTGTGCCAGGAGAGAGCAGTGTGTCTGGGAATAACAGATAACGCCATTAGGGAGGCAGAGCGGCTCCATCCTTCCGAGGAGAGAAATGAGGCTGTCAGGTGGCGGGGGCCCCAGGCCTCCAGGTCATGATTAACGGGATCTGGCGGCCCACACGCTGCGGCAGAGGGTGCCAGGGGATGATTGCTTACAAAATGTACCAATTACCTCCGCGCCTTCCCTCCCGCCCCCGCTGCCAGGCAAATAAACACATCAGCTGCCAGCCTGCTCCAGCCTGGGCTTGGAGAGGGCCCAGCAGCCAGTGGGCATGGTGGGAGGGGCTGGAAATGTCACATTGGAGGGTGCAGGAGGAACACCCTGTCCCCACAAACCTGGGCAGCCGATGGGACAGTCAGTTGGTACAGGAGGTGGCATCATTGCCCAGGGAAATGTTTAATGTTTAAGCAGGGATACGGGAAAAGACCGAAGGCCTGCCCAAAAAGCTTCATTGAGGCCAGGCACAGTGGCTCACGCCTGTAATCCCAACACCTTGGGAGGCTAAGGCAGGAGGATCACTGGAGTCCAGGAATTTGAGGCTGCAGTGAGCTATGATTGTGCCACTGCTCTCCAGCCTGGGTGACACAGCGAGACCCTATCTCTAAAAAACAAAACAAAACCATAAAAACCTCACTGAAAGGGCTGCTGTCTCCCAGCCTGGGAGCTGGGTGCACCAAGCTGTGCACACATAACAGGCAAACTCAGGGCCACTCCAGGCTTCCTGCCAGCTCTCCAGAGCCACCGGCTGTGTCCCACACGAGGTGTATGTGTCTGTGTGCTCATGCTTGTGTCTGGACATGCACTGCATGTGGCTGTGGAGGTCCACATTCTAATGTTCGTGTATCTGCGTCCGTGTGCCTGTCGGGTTCATGGGATGCGTGTGCATATAGCCATGCCTGTGTGTGGCATATGCATCTGTGGACCTGCATCTGTGCATGTATCTGGGTCCCTGTGTGTGTGTGCTGTGTGTGTGCAGATGTGGTGTACCTACATCCATGAGTGTGCCTAGGTGTCCGTGTGTGTGTGTGTGTGTGTGCTGGGTGTGCATATGTGGTGTACCTGCGTCTATGTGTGTATCTGGGTCCCTGTGTGTGTGCTGTGTGTACATATGTGGTGTATCTGCATCTGTGCGTTTATCTGGGCGCCTGTGTGTGTGCTGTGTGTGTGTATGTGGTGTGCCTACATCCCTGCATGTATCTGGATCCCTGTGTGTGTGCTGTGGATGCATATGAAGGCACAAGTGCACTTTCCACACCCCAGTCCAGATGAGCATGAATGGGCAAAGGGAGGTGCTGGTGAAGTCAGGAGCCTCCTCGGGGCACCTGGCCTTCATCTGGAGGACAGTGGCCAGGGTCAGACTAGAAGGAGGCTGGGAATTTCACTGCGGGAGGGCCTGGGGCAGCAGCATGGCCATCCAGAGCCTCCATGGGCACAGCCAGGAGCAGGGACACGAGCGTAGCTTGGCTCAGCCCAAGGAGGGACTTTCTCACAGGCTCACAGTGTGCACAAGGCAATGGGTTGTCCGCAAGGTGGTGAGCCTCCTGGCCCTGGAGGTGTGCAAGCAGGTTACCTCCCTTTCCCAACAAGCCTGTCATTTAGGACACTGAGAGGTTCCTCCCTTGAGGGGGACGGGCCAGAACAATGAAGGAAGCTGAGGGAGAAGAGCAAAGAGAGGCAGGGCCCCAAATCACACACGCATGCACACACACACAGGCTCGCATGCACGTGTCTGTTCACCTCCAGGCCCTAGAGACAGCCCCCGGTGACTTCATGACGTTCTGACATCGACACTGGTACATTCTCAGACACAATCTGGGCTTCTGCAGGGACAGGGAATTTACTCCCGCTGACAGACATGGAGCAAGAACCTTTCAGGTTGATGCCAATTCTGGCCTCACTGCTGCGAATTGGCTGACAGTAGGCTGGTCACACACCCTCAGTTTCCAGTCTTGGAAAACGCAATCATAGCTGCAGCCTTGGCATCGGTCCCTCCTCCCTGGAAAGCCAATCGCGGCCCACCATCAGCCACGCCTGATATGGGCATGGACTTCTGGGTACTGCCTGGCCGACCCTCGCATCCCCTAGTGTTAGGGCTCCCGCGCTCGAGTCCCTCCTACCCTGCTCCCTCCCTCTTCCCCTGCCCTCCGTCTGGATCCCTCCTGGGAGGAGGACAGAGGCCTCAGATTCCACCTGGGGCTGGAGGATGCTGACGGTTCGGACCCCAGAGAGCACCCTGCCCTCAGCACAGAGCCTGGCATGTGGCCACATCCAGTGCCTGCCTCCCTGTGTCCCCTGAAAGACAGCTGTTACATTTTTGGACTCTGTCTCCACTCAAAGATGCTCCCCTTCCTGCCTCCTAGCCCCGAACCACACACCCCTGTACCCCGCTCACCCCACCCCCTCTCCTGCATTTTCAGTGCACAGCAGAGCTGGGTAGAGGCACTTGTGGCAGCCCCATGAGGATGAGGTGGCCAGTCTACCATTCACCAGGGGTGGCCTTCCACTGTCCGGCCCCCATGCCAGCCACCAACACTGTCACGGGAAGGCCCGCTGGGCTGCGTGGCGGGACCCGAGCTCACTCGGGTCATCCCCAGCTCCAGCAGACATTCCAGGCCTGGGGCATGGAGATCAAGTCTGAGGATGTCACCCCTGACCTCCCAAGCCTGGCGACTCGTGTCCTGCCAGCACCTGCTCCTGGGATCCACGTCCCTCCAAATACCCACCTCACTGGCCAGCACTTGAGTGTGTCCAATTCCAGGCCAGCTAAGAGCAAGCCCCTTAGCTCTTGCTGCCAAGTCACGACAGGAAAGTGAGCCTGCCTGGGAGCCATGCTCACACTTGCCAGGGCAGAAGGAGAGGATGGGGTGGCAGAGGTGAGGGAGTGAGGGAGTGAGGGTGTGGGGATGAGTCCCAGCCCCTGCGCCTCACACTGAGCAGCTCTGCTGGGCTGCCTGTCCTCTCTGAGCCTCGGTCTCCACTGGCTGCTCGTGAACAGTATGCCTGTTCCCTGGCTCAGCTATGAAGGGTGTGGCCCGTTCCCTGCCCTGAACAGGAGTGACCTCTCACTGCCTCTCAGCCCAGCCAAGTCCTAACCACCCTGCAGGCCACTGTCTAGGTGTCCCCACTCCCAGGAAGCCCTCCCTGACTGGTCCTGCTCTGGCCATCTTTCTTTCCCTCTGCCAGGCACAACTTCTCTCTGCCTCATGTTCTCGGCACACAGAGGCCAGGGCCTGGGACGGAGTTGGGATTTTCATTCCAGCCTTGATCATGTGGTAAAGGCCCTGAGTAAGGCCTCTAATTTCCTGAGCCTCAGTCTCCTCATCTAGAAAATGGGGACGGTCATATCAAGAGCTTGCACTTGCTGGGCACTCATTGCCCATCCCAGGCACCATGAAAGCCTGTGGCCTGCACTTCCCCCTTTCAGCCTCACACCAACACTGTGGGGTGGGTACTGTTACCAACATGCTTTATGCATGGGGAGACCAGAGCTCAGAGAGGTCAAGACACCTGCCTGAGGTCACACAGCTGGTCCGTGGAGAAGCCGGGGCTCTGCTACCCAGGTCTGCCTGACCTTGCCCCACAGCCTCCATCCGATGCTCTTGCTGAGGGCACCACATGGCTGTGGAAAGGGTGAGTGAGGTGGTGAGCTCAGGGCGACTGTCGGCTGCCATGCCTCTCTCTCTCTGGCCCCCAAGCCAGACGAGCCATCTGAGGCGCAGGATGAGGTCTCTGATCCCAGCCCCAGCCCTGCTCCCAGCACAGGGCCCAGGAAGCAAGAGGCCTTATTCAGCAGCATCACCAGCACCGCGAGAAGGAGAGAGGGGCACATGGGAGGGGTAGAGCCCATTTACGGAGCGCCTGCTAAGTGTAAATACGTCCCGACGGCTGACCTAATTTATCTCTAACGACCCCAGAAATCCTGTGCAGGAGAAATGGGACGCCCTGTGATGGTTTATTTATGTGTCAACCCGACTGGGCTAAGGGGTGGCCTGGCTTGGGGTCCAGAGAGAGGCATGACAGCAGATAGTCGCCCAGAGGTTGGTCTTTGAAGGGCGTTTGTGCTCATCACGTCACTTACCCTTTCCGCAGCCACGTGGTGCCGTTGGCAAGAGCATCGGACGATGGCAAGATCAGGCGGACCTGGGTAGCAGAGCCCCGGCTTCTCCACAGGCCAGCTGTGCGACCTCAGGCAGGTGGCTTGACCTCTCTGAGCTCTGGTCTCCCCTTGTATAAAACGTGTTGGGAACAGTACCCACCCCACAGTGTCAGTGTGAAACTGAAAGGGGGAAGCACAGGCCACAGACTTGCGTGGCACCTGGGATGGGCAATGAGTGCCCAGTGCCTAGGGCATTTGTGCTCCTCGTGGACACACCTTCAACACCATGAAGAAAACATGATTTCTGGGTATATGCTTGGAAGTCAGCACTCAGGGCTCTCAGGCCTTCAGACCTGGGCTGGGCCTTACACTCTCAGCTCCCCTGGGTCCTGGGCTTACAGATGGTGGACCTTGAGATTTCCCAGGCTCCACGATGGTGTGAGCCAAACCCCCGCAATAAAGCTCTCTTGATGGATCCAGCAGTCTATCTACATAACGCCTACTGGTTCTGTTTGTCTGGAGAGCCCTGACTAACATCCACCTGAAGGCAGAGAAGCCCAGGTCAGCGACATCAACAGGACATTGAGCCGTGAGCCAGCCGTGCAGGCCCACACAGGAACCTGAGTCTCACAGAGTCCCACAGGCTGGCACGCCCACGTGGGGCAGAGCTGGGCACCCCCATGGGCAGGCTGTGCCAGAGAGCCCAGGCTCCCCAGGGCCCTCGCACGTTGGCCGGGTGTAATCGCATCTGGTCTCAGGGCTTTATCTCCCTCCAGCAGCTTGCAGCCCCTCCCCGGCAGGCCTGGCACCCGCCTCCCTCCACTTAACCCGGCACAGGCACCCCTGACTGCTCAATAGCTAGAAATGAATTTACAGCAGGGAGAGGCAGCGGTTTGTGGGTCCTGGAGATGGGACATTTATCTTGTTTGACTGTTCTTGGAATGTCAACAATAAATGCCAAGATGAACAAAGAATAAAAATATTCCCAGAAATAACAGGAGAGCAGCTCTCCCCAGACAGACACGTGAATGTGGGGATGGGGTCTCGGGGATTGGGCCAGTGGGAGTTCTCAGCCCAAGCGCCCCAGTGGACAGACATGCCCCTTTTCTGTCCAGACCACAGGGATCTCAAAGATGAGATAGGAGGCAACGGGGTGATGGCAAGGAGGGAGGGACCCAGGAAGCCCTCCCGTGCCTCTAACCCAGCTGCTCTGCCTGTGAGTCCACTCAGCCCCCAGCGGAGGCAGGAGGTGCTGGATGAACTGCAGCTCTCTCACACCGCAGCTCAGCATCTGGCCTCGCTGGCTGCCCTCCAGGGTCTCCAACAGGTTTAAGTGTCAGTTTCCCAGAGCAGTGGCCAACTGGGCCACACGCCCCCAATGGGCTGCCCTCCCTTCCTGGCGTCACCCCTGTTCTGGGTTGAATCGTGCCCCCAGGCAGTTCACATCATCAGAACCTGTGAATGTGAATTTATTTGGAAATAGGGTCTATGCAGGAGTCACTAAGATGAGGTAGCGCTGGATTCATGTGGGCCCTAATCCAATAGGATAGGTCTTCACATGGAAAAGAAACTTGGGGCCAGGTGCAGTGGCTCACACCTGTAATCCCAACATTTTGTGAGGCTGAAGCAGGCAGATACCTGAGGTCAGGAGTTCAAGACCAGCCTGGCCAACATGGTAAAACCCAAACTCTACTAAAAAAAAAAATAAAATACAAAAAATTAGCCAGGTTTGGTAGCATGCACCTGTAGTCCCAGCTACTCAGGAGGCTGAGGCAGGAGAATCACCTGAACCCCAAAGGCAGAGGTTCAGTGAGCCAAGATCACACCACTGCACTCCAGCCTGGGTGACAGAGCCAGACTCTGTTTCAAAAAAAAAAGAACAAAAAACATGGATGCAGGCACAGAGGGAAGACAGCCGTGAGACGATGAAAGCAGACTGGGGGATGCGGCCACAAGCCAAGGAATGCCTGGCGCCACCGGCAGCTGGAAGAGGCAGGAAGGAGCCTCCCTGGGAGCCTCGGAGAGAGGGGGCCCTGCCAGCACCCGGATCTCAGGCTTCAGCCTCCAGAGCGGTGAGAGAGTCCACGTTTGCAGTTTAAGGTGCCAACTTTGTGGAATTTTGTTACAGCCACCTGAAGACTACACGCCCTGCATCCCTGGCCAGCTCCCACAGGACCTGCACCCTTCTCCCTGTCTCAAAATCGTCAGTGGGGCCTCAAATTAAGACAAAACTTCAAAAGCATCCCTCCTGCACCACCGGCAAGACAACCCTGGGAGACTCAGTGGCCTGGGCCGGGCCCCCTCGCAGGCTTTGGAGGAAAACTGATGAGATTTAAGCCTCAGCCCCACCAACACTAACTGCAGGACACTGGCCAGCGCCAAGCTCATGGAGCCTGGGGTCCTGGGCCAGCCCGCTGTGGGTAGGAGGCCCACCTGGAAGGAAACTCGAGGCAATCCCATGGAATGACCCAGGAAAAGCAGCAACTGGCAGTTCCCTGTCCCCCCAGGGTTCTGTCGTTCTACCTCCTATAAGGTCTCCATCAGCCTCCATTCTCTGTCCCCTCCCAAGCTTCTCTGTCCCTCCTGGCCTCAGCCCAACCCTCACCCTACACTGGGAGGGTGATTGTATTAGTCCATTTTCATACTGCTATGAAGAAATACTCAAGATTGGGTAATTTATAAAGAAAAAGAGGTTTAATGAACTCACAGTTCCACAGAGCTGGGGAGGCCTCACAATTGTGACAGAAGGCGAAGGAGGAGAAAAGGCACATCTTACATGGTGGCAGGCAAGAGAGAATCTGCAGGGAACTTCCCTTTATACAACCATCAAATCTCATGAGATTTATTCACTATCGGGAGAACAGCCCAGGAAAAACCTGACCCCATGATTCAGTTACCTCCCATGACATGTGGGGATTATGGAGCTACAATTCAAGATGAGATTTGGGTGGGGACACAGCAAAACCATACCAGTGATTTTTCTCTAAATGCCTGTCAAATCAAGCCACATGCCTTCCCAGGGCCCCCCAGGGCTCCACTGCTCCAGTGCCCAAGTCCCCACATCAAAGACCTTCAGCAAGAGTCCAACCCTCCTTTCTAGTCTTTCCTTTAACAAGCCTTTAACACATGGACATGCCTCCAATGCCATGCACACTCTTTCAGTATTGTGCATAGGCCTCCAACAGATGGACACACTTTCAATGGCATGGACATGCCTCCAATGCAATGGGCATGCCTTCAACGGGATGAATACACCTCCAACGTGATGGACATGCCTCCAACGGTGTGGATACACCTCCAACACCATGGACACACCTCCAATGCCATGAACATACCTCCAACACCATGGATACACCTTCAACACCATGACACACCTCCAACACCATGGACACACCTCCAACACCATGACATACATCCAACACCATGGACACACCTTCAACACCATGACACACCTCCAACACCATGGACACACCTCCAACACCATGACATACATCCAACACCATGGACACACCTTCAACACCATGACATACCTCCAACACCATGGACACACCTCCAACACCACGACACACCTCCAACACCATGGACACACCTCAGCTTCTGCCCAGACAGGAGTTTCTCTCCCCACCTGGCCCCTCTGTGTTTCCATTTTCCTCCTCCATTTGTCTCAACAAAGCTCTACCTTCCCTCTCTGCCTCCCTTCCCTGGAACCTGGAGGTCTGAAGGTGGCCACTCCTCTGCCTTGTGCCTTCTGAGCAGGCAGGTGCACAGTTCCAAGTCCAGTGAGACCTGACCACACTGGAGACCAGGCAGTGAAAGCCACCACCCCTCCTCCAAGTGCAGTGTTCAGCCTCCATTACGTCCTCTGCCTGTTTCTCTTCTTGCGTGCAGGCGCTGTCTGTCTCTCTCTTTCTCTCTCTCTCTCTCTCTCTCTCTCTCAAGTTTAAAGGCAAAATAAAAGTAATCTTAGCCAGCAGGACTAAGATTTGGGCCTTCTCTGTAGAGATGTTGGTGGCCTGGTTCTCTCTGCAGACCTGCCCGACCCTGCATAATACTTGGTGCTCAGGGCCTGAGGAGCTGTGTGATGTAATCCCTTCCTGGCCAGCAGCCCTCAGGCCCCCTGTCCCTGTGCCTGAGCTCCCTCACCACTCCCTGGTTCTATTCCAGGAGCCTCCCCTCTCTCACTCTTCCCCCAGCCTCACCACAGCCAGGTCAGGAGTGTCTAAATTACTCATGTGTGTTTAACCACTACAACAACCAATGAGTTTGGAGTCTAATATTTTTAATCCTTATTTTTCAGATGAGGAATCAGCCTCAGGGGCATTAAGAGATGCAGGGTTTTGAATCCAGGTTTCTCTGTCTCCAAAGTTTGTTCTCTTAACCACTTCCCCATAGGGAGTTTGATGTCCCTCTCATAAGGATTAGCCAAGCAGTGGTGGTGATGAATCAAGTGTGTCAGTTCCTGTCGTGGTGTAACCATCACGCCAAAAACTAAGCAGCTTCAAGCAGTGACATTCTGTGTTCACAATCCTGAGTTGGTCGTTTGAACAGGGCTCAGCTGGGATGGGTCCTCTGCTCCACAGGATGCTGTCTGGGCTCACACGAGCCTTTGCAGTTTGCTGGCCTCACCTGCACATCTGACAGGAGCAGTGGGGATGGCTTGGCCGTGTGTGTGCCTCATATGGTGCGACGGCCCCGCTGCCACTGCTAGAATCCAGTCCCTCACTGGCCCGCTCCATCTCACATGCCAAAGACCTCAGTGCTGATAGATCAGGGAAGAGCCTGGACCTGGAGCCAAAGTCACAAAGCCTCAGAGCAAAAAGGACCTTGGCAAAGCCCGAGGCAGCCTGCACCATGCTACACAGGACAAGCCCAGGCTGAGAACTCAGGGGTTTGCTCAATGCACAGAGAAGCCTTGGCTCTAGGCTGGCTAGCTCTAAGCCACTTCCTCAGGACACCTCCTCCAGGAAGCCCTTCCTGATCTATCTGTCAGTTCTCAGTGCCCATCTGTGAAGAGGTAACGGTACCTGAAGGGCCAACCGGTGCCTGTCCCCTGCGTGTTCGGCCTGACAGCCTAACCTACCCAGGTCCACCCTCGGCCTGTGGGCAGGGCCGTCTCCGCTGTCCAGTGCCACTGTCCACATCTGTAAAATGCATGTGCTACCCTCCGCTGCTGGACCCCTGGCTGCTATGAGGACCCTATAAAATGAGATGAGAGATACAAAAGCTTTTTGTACAGTGATGGTGAAGACAGTGAGGAAGAGTATGATGAAGAGAGCTCTGGAAGGTTAAGCCGAGTCCCCTTGATGCCTGGGGGATGCTCCCAGCTGGGCGGCCCTTGCTGAGTCGGCGTCTACCCTGCTTTGCAGCGCCTGTGTGGGCGGCTTAGCCCTAGAGTGAATATCTGGAGCATATGGAAAGATATATGCACTGGGTGTATGTGAGCATTCACTGAGCATTCACAATTGCTCACAGATGGGTGCACACTCACACAAACTCATGCACACACACCATTCACTATTAGACTAAAATCAGCCTACACAGATCAAGACGGCACTGGGCAGCAGGAAGTTCCAATGTTCACGCTTACCACCGCTGGCATCAGGCCAGAGTTATGAGCAAGCATTTGGGACAGGAAGCTGAGGCCAGCTGCCCTTCCAAGCTGCCCGGAGCAAGAGACGGGAGGGCTGAGGGACCCTTGGTAAGTGCTCAGGCAGTGTTTGTTGAGTGACTGAATGACTGAGTCTCCTTGAGTCCCAGTGAGCTTCAGACAGCCCAGCCAGGGCCACACACCCTCCCTCTGGACAGTAGAGCCACCATGCCACACCGGTCAAGGCACCAGTGTCCCTTCTGCCCCTAAGGAACTGGCAGGTTAGGGGGTACAGTAGGGGAATTGGGGGGTGCCTGGAGAAGCAGGGCACAGCAGGAGGGGAGGGGGCTCCTGGGGGCTGTGAAAGGTGCTTTATGCTACTGGTCCTCCATCTGTTCTAAGTAATTGTGTGCAGGGTCACCCTCGAGCAAGGAAAATGCAAGAAGCAATTCTGTGTCTCCTGTCAAAATGCAAAGAGGTTAAGTGAATGAGTAGTGGAAGATCCAACCTGGCAACCACTTAGGTTTGGTGCCTTTTCGGAAATCGGGAAGGGCGTCTCAGCTGCTGTTCCCACAGGAGAGTAGCAGGCGTCTGGCACAGCCAAGAGCTGGGCTGAGACTCTCAAGGACCCTGGGGGGAGGCCCAGGGACCAGAAGGAGGCAAAGAGAGGCAGAGAAACTGCTCAGAGAGGGAGGGGGAAGAAGCCAGACTTGGGGCCTCATGAGCAGGAGGTGGAGCTGGCCAGGTCTGGAAGGGATGGGGCTGGCGCTGCGTCTCCTGGCATCCCAGCTCAGGACAACTGGGGTGGGCATGGCAGGGCCAGACTGCAGGGAAACTGGTGCCTGCAGGAGGGACATGGGCCGGGGTAGGGCGGAAGGGGATGGGGCCGAGCATGGAGGTTGGGAGGTGGGGGGCAGGCATGGCTCCACCTGCAGTTGGGGGCATGAGGGGGTCGGGGGCTCTGCCACCTCTGCTGCACTCCCTGCATGTGGCATGTAGCCCCTGAGGGAGCAGGACTGACTGTGCCTCCGTGCTAGGCCTGGGTGTGCCCAGCACATAAAGGAGCAACTCTGCAGACAGCCCCTGCTCAGGATGGTGAGGGAACTAAGGTCCTCTAGAGGGGCGCCGGCCCAGCCCCCAGACAGACCCCTGCCCACCAGGCGGAAGCGCCCCTGGCCCCTGCTCCCTCTGCTGCATGTGCTTTTGCAGCACTAGCCTCGCTGAGGAGTCCTCAGCCTGGAATCTGCCTGACGGTGGCCATCCTCCTCCCTGCTCACCTGGTTTGTCTTCTGATGTCCACCCCGCCCCACTGGATCACCGTGCTTGGCAGATATAGGCCCAGCTCTGGGCCCATGGGGAGCTGACGGGCCTGACTGTGAAGGGTGGCTCAGGACATGGGTTGCAGCTGGGAGCAGCCCACCCAGCACTGAGCACATGCAGGAGAGACCATGTGGAGCCCTGGGGGCAGTGACGCCTGCCGGGGACTCACAGGGTGCGCCTGTGTCTGCAGGTGGTAAGGGACAGCATCAGAAGAAGGCTGGGTGCCTCGGGCAGGCTGACCCATGTCATGGGGCTGCAGAGGACAGGCCTGGGCTTCCCGTGGGGCCTGAGGACTCCTTGGGGACAGCTGGGCTGGGCCAGTCCACTGAGTGACAGGAGGAACAGTGCCCTGCACTATGAGGCCTCCTGGGCCAAGCAGAGGGATGGAGCCTCAAGCGGGTGGGCTGGCTCAGGAAGGCACCCATTGCTCCTCAGTGGCAGCCACAGGGTACACGGGTGCTGGGACCCTGACTGCTGGGCTGGGCTGAGCTGCCTGCGGAGACAAAAGGCCCGCCACCCAGCGACCCCAGGTGGACCTCTGGTTCCACCTTCTGTCCTGGAGACCCTGGTTCTGAGCCACACACCGCAGCCAAGGCCCTGGCCAGTGGTTCTGAGCCACACACCGCAGCCAAGGCCACCGTGGCCAGTGGCGAACAGCCTAGGACATAGAGGTGGGGGCTTTCCAGGTTGAGGCACACTCAGCCAAGCAGTAGGCCAGGGGACAAGCCAGGAAGGCAGGACTCATCCCCAAGTCCCCAGGGGCCCAGTCCAGGGAGGAAATGGAGGTACAGTCGGTCCTGCTCCCTCAGGGGCCACATGCCACACGAAGGAAGCACAGCAGAGGTGGCAGGGCTCCTGCCCCCCTCATGCCCCCAACCACAGGTGCAGCCAGCCGGGAAGGAAGTGAAGGCAGTGGGCCTGGGCCCCATCACCTTGGCACCCCTTCCCTGAGCAGGCTGGGTGGCCCCGCAGGACTCTTCCTGCTGGAGCCCAGGATCCAAACCTACTCCACTCAGAGTCTGGCTACCAGCCACAGACCTGGGCCCATAGTCCCGTTTCTAGATCTCTGCCCTGCAGCCCTGAGGAAGCCCCACGCTGGAGGGTAAGGGCTGCTGAGAGCATCCCTGAGGGGCCGCCTCTGAGGACCCTCGAGGGCAGTGGCGGAAGGGGTCCTGTGAGACGCCAGCCCACCTGTCCCACCGGCATCCACGAGGTGCTTGTGCCTGTGAGGACAGTGCTGGCGGGCACAGAACCGCAGGGGCCCCGGACACTCTGGAAGGCCACCTTGCCAGCCTGGGGCCCTGGGAGTCTGGGGGCGGGTGACGTGCTGCTCAGGAAGCAGAAGCACAGGCAGGTAAACTGAGCCTGAACCAGCTCCTGGGTCTGCATCCCCACCCCGGCCCTCCCTGAAGCCCTGTGGGGACTCAGCTCGGACCGCCCCTGCCACCCCACGAAGGGCAGACCTGGGTGGGGAGGAGGGGGAGGAGCGTGCTGCTGGCCGGACCTAGGGTGGATGGGGTGACAGCTGGCAGAGGGAGAGTGGGCGTTCAATTCTGACCCAGAACACGGACTGCGGAGAACCAGTGAAGGATCTCAGACAGGGGAGAGGATAATTCTGAGGCTATTTTCCTTGTCCTTCCTTCCTCCCTCCCTCTCTGGGGCACGAAGGCTGAAGCTTCCGCCATTAAGCATGCCCCTGGAGCCCCTAAATCCTGCCTGCGTGTTCTCTGCCAGCTTCCACTGCCGGCTAATGTGACTGCAAAGGCATCTGGCTGGCCCCAGGGAGCACTCACCAATTGCACTCAAATGTTAAGTAAGCCCCAGGCCCCCCTCCTTCCAAATGTCACTTTCTGGAAAGATGCAGTGAGCCTCAGGCCCCTCCCAGGACACGGGCAATCAGACCTCCTGACTGCCCTTCCCAGACCCAAACCCCACCCACCATGCAGAGGCAAAGCAAGGCTCCAGGGCATGGGGATCCTCCCTGCACCTAAAGAAAACCACAGTGGTGGGCACTACGCGTTTATCAAGCACCAACAGATGCAGTGCCTCCACCAGGCTCCTTCACTGACAATCACATTCGATTCTCACACGACCTCAACAGAAGACGATTTTCCTGATTGTACAGCTAAGGAAACAGGCTTCAAGAAGCAGAGTCATTTGCCACAGGCACTGTGACCAGGAGAGTTGTACTCCCACACATTCTGTCTGCTCCTCCACTCTCCCAATGGGCTATGAGAACAGATACCATGTCCCTTCTAGGCCAAAATCCAGAAGAGCCAGTGGCTGTCTGCAGTTTCCCCTCCCCTTCCTGCATTGCCCAGCAATATACCAAAGCTGGGTCTTTCATCACCCTGGAGACCTGAGTGACTCTGTGGAGTAGACCCCCCGGCCTCACTCGGTCACCCCTGCCACCCTACAGAAGACTGCATGAGCAAGAAAGAGCCACTTCCACTGCCACATTGCCAAAGTTGGGAGGTGTTGGAGAAACTGAATGCATGTGGCCACATGCAGCGCTGCTCCTGCCTTAGTACCCATCATCCACCAAGCACTCCCCAGGGCAGAGGGCCAATCCTCTGAAAATGCAGATAACCTGGAGCCCAGCTCTTTGCATGTGGACAAGTAATCCTAATATAGGTGGAGCATCCCAAATCCAAAAATCCCAAATTCAAAATGTTCCTAAGTCCAAAACTTTTTGAACACCAAAGTGACATTCAAAGGAATGCTCAGTGGAGAATTTTGGACTTCAGATTTCCAGATTTGGGATGTTCCGCCAGTAAGTATAATACAAATATTTCAAAATCCAAAGAAATACAAGACACTTCTGGTCCCAAGAATTTCAGATCAGAGATGCTCAACCATGATACGAATGGCAGATGACAAAGGTGCATTGGCATAGCTTGTACGTCCAGGCAGTGTGGCAGGGATTTGTTGCATTTTGACCCATTCAATTCTGGTGACAATGCTGGCAGTGACCTCCTGCAAGGACCCAAGACCCTCAGCCTTAGGAACAGGCCACGAGTGTGGCCTAGGCAGTGGCCCTCAGCCAGGGATGGTCAGGAAGTGGTGACTGAACCATCCACGTCCCCACCCTTGGGGTAGAGCACGTCTGAGCTGCGGGACCCACATCCCAGATCCCAGCCCAGCTGAGCTTCAGGTGCCACCGTGGTAACTGCCTTGATAACAGACCCCTCCTCCCAAACAGCTGCTTCCTGAGACATCTCACACGCCCCAAAATAAGCCATGCACACTAGATTCCTGGCTTCAGAATCTGCTTCTAAGGGAATCCAACCAAACAGAACAACCCTCTGAAGCCTCCATTTTACAGAAGGGGGAAACAAGGCATGGAGTGCAGAGTGACTAGGGCCCCACAGCCAGGGGATGGGGATGCCAGGTCCGAGCCACCACCATTTGACTCTGGCTTCAGGCTCTGCACCTCCACAAGGCGCAAGGCCCAGCCAATGGTCAGTATGCTTACCCATCCTCTTTCCAACCTCATGAGGCCCCACGTCCTCTCTTTCCAAGCCATCCATTGAGCCCCTCAGCCGTTCATACCTCTGTGCATTTATTAGACACACACTAAGCACCACCCCATGGAGACCCTGGGCTGTCATGATGCCACCATTCACCCTCAGCAACCCCATGCAAGGCCAGCATGTCCTGAGGGGTGCCCTGCATCCTGGTTTCATGGAGACTGCACGGGTATTTAGGGAGAGAGGGATGTGGGGTCCAAAACGTTTGTAAAAGTTTGGTATAGAAAATGTTGAACACCCACAGTGAGATACCATTTCACACCCACTAACATTGCTGGAACCAAAAAGATAGACAACGACAAGTGTTGACGAGGAGTTGGAGAAATTGGACCTCGCCGACACCGCCGGCGGGAATGTGACATGGTGCCGTCACCTTGGAAGGCTGCTGGGCACATCCTCAAACAGTTAAGGATGGCGCTGCCATGTGACCCAGCAATTCCGCTCCCAGGCATATCCTCAAGACAAAGCAAAGCCTATGTCACACAAAACCTTGTACACAGATGTTCACAGCAGCTGTATTCCTAACAGCCAAAAAGTTCAAACAGCCCACATGCTCATCAACTGATGAAAAGATGGACAAAATGCAGTCCATCCACACAACAGAACAATGTGCCGTGGTGAGGCGGAGCGCTGCACGGTCACAGGCCACAGTGTGGGCGAGCCTTCAGAGCCCTAGGAAACGGAAAGGAACCAGACAAGAAAGCCACACATGGCCTAATTCCACTCATATGAAAATGCCCAGAACAGGCAAATCCAAGGACAGAAAGTAAAGCAGGGGTTGCCTGGGGCTGCCAGGGAGTATGGAAGGGGCAGGGGCTAAGAACACAGCGTTTCTCTTTGAAAGTACGAGAATGTGCCAAAATGGACTGTGGTGCTGGTGGCACGGCCCTGCGAATATGCTGCCAACCCATCGGTTGTACACTTTAAAGCTGTGAATTGTGTGGTATGTGAACTGTATCTCAATAAAACTGGTTGTTAGAAATGTTAAAGCCTTTTTCTTCAAAGTTCCCCGGTTTTCCTCTCGGGAGGCTTTCTGGGAGCCTTTCCTGGGCGGACTCTGGGGTCTGCAGATGTCCCTGGGCCCCACTCATGATTTCACCTTGACGATTTTCTCGAGCGGTTTTCTACAAAACTGCTTCCGGAAGCTCTCAAACTGGCCTGGCTTGGAGCAGGACAGGTGACTGGGCTTCAACACCAACAACCCCTGGCTTGGAGCCGTTGTGTCTCCACAAATGGAAAGAGAGCAGCAGCCTGGCTGTGGGAGGCAGGGGACACAGCGGGCGCTTGTCACCGTATAAACAGGAAGCACAGCACTGATGCTGGCAGCCCTTATGTGGAAGGCAAAGGACCAGAGGGAAGAGGCCACACCACGGGTGAGTGGCCATCTCTGCTCTGCACGGTGCCGCGTGGGGAATTTCCACCTGCATTTCCTTTGCTGGCGAGTATCAGCTCATCTTTCCCCACCGGACAGGTAAAATGAGCATGACTTCAAAAAGGGGAAAGAAAAAGAATGAGCTGGCTCCAACACGTTCAGGTTTCTTTTCCACAACTTTGTGAAGCCAGGGCACTGCTGTTTCCACTCGGCCCTGGAAGCAGCGGGAGCCAGCAGTGAGGAGGCTTGGGAATGCCAAGAGCTCTCGGGGTTGGGGGACCCTGCTGGGTCGGGAGTGGGGGTCTAGCCGCCCAGAGCAAGGCCTGCTCCTGGGAAGGACCGCATCCCTCAGGGCCTGGGTAGGGAGGCAGGCGGACGAGCAGGTGGAAGAAGGGCCGAGGCGGGGAGGGGGCATTTCCTGGCTGATCCTCTTCATTTCTCTCCCTTTCATGACTGATTTCCGCCTCAATTGGGAGTAATTACTCTCTACTCAGCGTCATTTCTTTCCTCCATTCAAGGAGGGGAAGAAACACACCAGCATCTCTTTAGAGGGGAGGAAATTCTTTCAGACCCTACACAGCTGCTCTCTGCAGGGCGGGGAAGAAGACTTCTTCAAAGTGTCACTGTCTTTTGTCCCCTGAAAGAAGCCCCATCCTTTCTTGAGGGAGTGTGGAGGTTGGTGATCTTTACATTCCTGGGAGTCTTCAAAACCACAGGCCTCTCTGATCTCCAAGTGGCATTTGATCCAAGACCCCCAGACTGGCAGACTGGGGAGCCGACAGCCAGCTTCTCCCCCTGTAGGAGATGAAGAGATGAGGGCAGAGATGGGCCACACTGAGACCCTCCCACCTGACCACCTTGTCCCTCCCTGAGGCCCCAGGTCGGAGGGCACAGCCTGCATCTCACAGGTGTGGAGACGGAGGCAGAGAGTTGTGCTCAGGGCTGGCAGTGCCACACCGGGGCTCCGGGGTGCCCTCTGATCCTGCAGTCACAGAAAGGGGTCCCACTCCTTGGAGTCTGGCTAACAGTTCCCAGAAGCTTAAGTGTGCCATGCACAGGGACGGACTGGTGACCATGGGTGGAATGAAATGCCCAAGGAGCTTCCAGCCCCAGAGGGAGGAAAGCAGAAATCACAGCCACACAGCTGGGCATAAGAGAGCAGTGTGCGGGAGACAGAGGGAGAGGCCTCTCTCAGGTCCCAGCCTCGGGAAGCTTCCTGGGGGTGGTGCCAGGAGGTGGGCTAGAGTCTCAAAGTGGGGAAAGAGTGGAAGGACCCTGCAGCGGAAGGAATGGCAAAGGCCCAGGCATGGCAGGGGAAGGTTCAGAATGGGATGGGGGAAGAGGCTGGTGGAAGCGGACACACAAGGTGGAACGAGGATCAGTGGCAGCCTGCGCCGGGGCTCAGCCCCATCTCTCCCCTCTTCCAGGAAGCCCTCCGTAAGTTTGGGGCTGAGCCTGGTGCCCTGCGCCCACCCACCCAGGGTATCCTGAGCTTTGTGTCTGCAGGGATTGAGGTTCTGTCTTCCCCGCTGGACAGAGGCCCCAGGGGGCAGTGAATTGGCCTCCCAGGCTGTCGTAGCAAATTCCCATGCACTGCGCAGCTTGAAACAATCAGAGGTTGTTTCACTCCCTGTTGTGGAGGCCTGAAGTCCAATATCAAAGTGTTGGCAGGGCTGGCACCTTCTGGAGGCTGTGAAGGGGGAGCTGTGCCAGGCCTCCCTCTCAGCTTTGGGGGTGGTCAGTTCCAGGCCTCCCTCCCAGCTTTTGGGATGGCCAGTGCCTGGCGTTCCTTGGCTGGGGGATGCATCGCTCTGACCTCTGCCCCCGTCATCATGCCGCCTTCTCCTGGTGCCTCCGTGTCACTGTCTTCAAGCGGCATCCTCCCCTCTTTCTGTGTCTAAATTCCCCTCTTCTCATAAGGACACCAGTCACATTGGATTTGGACCCACCCTACTCCAGTATGGCCTCATCTGAACTTGGTGACATCTGCAAAGACTCTCTTTCCAGGTAAGTTCACACTCACAGGTACTGGGGTTAGGACTTCAACACGTATTTTGGGGAGGCCACAATTCAACCCGAAACAGAGAGCTTGTCTACATCGCTCGGGGGCAAGCACAAGACAGCCACATGGGGGGACCCCCACAGTACGTCTGCTGATTGAATAATGGCCCCACTCCACCACTCCCTCCTCAGGAGCATAGCTCTCAGCACCTTGGGCCAGCGTCACCCAGGCACCCAGCAGCCGACTTGAACATCTGAGTTTTCATTTCATGGGAGCAGACAGAGAGTCAGGCTGACTGGGTCCCCACCCACAGCCTGAAGGAAAGAGACCTCCAGCAAGGGGCCAGGGCCTCCAGCCTCCACTTGTCTTGGGGGCTCCTGCCCTTGGAGGACGGGAAGGTGTGGACCCTCCAGGGAAGTGGCAGAAGCGTCCCCATTCTCAAACCTCCCTGAAAGACCTGCAGAACACAGAGCAGTTAGTGTGATTTATTAATCTGCCAGGAACTTTTCAAGATCTTAATTTGAAATTTAAAATCTACTTAGCTGGGTAACAAAAACATCCGACGCCAGGAACGGTAAATAATTTCCCCACCCATTGGGCCTTCCATGTGCCAGCGACTGCTCTTCCTTTCTCTGAGCCGCTTGTGGCAATTTTCAACTTTTCTCTCTGCATTTGGAACAAGTGCCCAGTTCATCAAAGAAAGCACCAATGGTGGGTTTTAGGGAAAGCCAAAGAGGGACCCCTGCCAGTGTGTGATTAGAATACAAGACGAAGGATCAAGGTAATTAATTTTTTTAACTGAATTTTTTTTTTTTTACTTTCTCCATCAGCTCCCACAAAGCTGTGTGAATTCTATCTGCTTATGTAAATAAAGCTTCCGGGTGATAACATTAATTAGCAGCATAAAACTTTTGCTCATCCAGCTGGAGATAGCAGGTAGTTGGGAGAGAGGATTAATTTCTATTTTAATTAGAAATTTACATTTTCGGCAGCTTGGCCTCCAGCAGTGAGCAATGTCAGTGCCCAGAGACAGATTCCAGTTCCTCCCAAATGTGCTGGCTTCTGAAAGGGCACCACAGACTTCTGCCCCCAGAGGGGCAGCCCAGCCAGCATGGGGCTGGTTGATTAAAAATGAAGTGATGGGATGAGAAGCGTCCTTCATGCAGTCGGCTGGTCCTGTGTGGGGCTGGTTCCTCCTGGGGCTGCCTGCCCACCTCCAGCCTCCAGCAGGTGGGAGTCCTCCTGGGTCCAGGCTGTCCTGGGTGGAACAGGAGGGCAGAGGGGAAGCCCGGGAGGAAGAGGCTGCAGGAGTGGGGTCCCTGATACTGCCCCATCGCCAGGAAGGCCTTTGTCTTTCATGAGCTCCATGCAGGAAGAAGGCATGCAGCTGAGAGGCCAGGCCTGGCATGTCCTCAGGGACTATGTGTGGCAGCCACGGGTGCCTGCTCACGGACGCACCTGGCTGGCCCCACCCAGGCATAGCGAATCAGACCCCAGGCAATCCCAGTGACCTCTGGAGCCTGAGAGCCCTGGTGTAGAGAATGCAGGACCTGGCCTTGCTCCGCCTGCACACATGTGTGCTGTCATGTGAAGGAGAGCCACGGCTTCTGTACAATGTATGTGTCTGTGTAACATGCGTGCCCAGCATGTGAAAGGTCTGCATGCTTCCTGGGCTGTGCATGTGGAGCACTGGGTATGACAGGAACACACAACGGACATGGAGTTTGCAAGTGTGTGTGTGTGCTGTGTGTGCATGTGGTGTGTGTGTGTGTGTGCATGTGGTGTGTGTGTGTGGTGTGAGTGTGGTGTGTGTGTGATGTGAGTGTGGTGTGTGTGTGGTGTGAGTGTGGTGTGTGTGTGGTGTGAGTGTGGGGTGTGTGTGACGTGTGTAGGTTATGTCTGGTTTATGTCCACGTGGTTTGTGTCTGTGTGGTGTGTGTGTCTGTGTGGTGTGTGGTGTGTGTGTCTGTGTGGTGTGTGGTGTGTGTGTGTGTGTGTGGTGTGTGGTGTGTGTGTCTGTGTGGTGTGTGGTGTGTGTGTCTGTGTGGTGTGTGTGTGGTGTGTGTGTATGTGTGTCTGTGTGGTGTGTGTGGTGTGTGTCTGTGTGGTGTGTGTGTGGTGTGTGTCTGTGTGGTGTGTGGTGTGTGTGCATGTGTGGTGTGTGGTGTGTGTGTGTCTGTGTGGTGTGTGTCTGTGTGGTGTGTGTGTGGTGTGTGTCTGTGTGGTGTGTGTGTGGTGTATGTGCATGTGTGGTGTGGTGTGTGTGGTGTGTGTCTGTGTGGTGTGTGTGTGGTGTGTATGTGGTGTGTGTGTCTGTGTGGTGTGGTGTGGTGTGTGTGTGTGGTGTGTGTGGTGTATGTGCATGTGTGGTGTGTGTGTGGTGTGTGTGGTGTGTGTCTGTGTGGTGTGTGTCTGTGTGGTGTGTGTGTGGTGTGTGTGGTGTGTGTCTGTGTGGTGTGTGTGTGGTGTGTGTGGTGTGTGTCTGTGTGGTGTGTGTGTGGTGTGTGTGTGGTGTGTGTGTCTGTGTGGTGTGGTGTGTGTGTGTGTGGTGTGTGTCTGTGTGGTGTGTGTGTGGTGTGTGTGTGGTGTATGTGTATGTGTGGTGTGTGTGTGTGGTGTGTGTGGTGTGTGTCTGTGTGGTGTGTGTCTGTGTGGTGCGTGTGTGGTGTGTGTGTCTGGTGTGGTGTGTGGTGTGTGTGTCTGTGTGGTGTGGTGTGTGTGTGTGGTGTGTGTCTGTGTGGTGTGTGTATGGTGTGTGTGTGGTGTGTGTCTGTGTGGTGTGTGTGTGGTGTATGTGCATGTGTGGTGTGTGTGTGTGGTGTGTGTGGTGTGTGTCTGTGTGGTGTGTGTCTGTGTGGTGTGTGTGCGGTGTGGTGTGTGGTGTATGTGCATGTGTGGTGTGGTGTGTGTGTGTGTGGTGTGTGTCTGTGTGGTGTGTGTGTGGTGTGTGTGTGGTGTGTGTGTCTGTGTGGTGTGGTGTGTGTGTGAAGCGTGTGTGTCTGTGTGGTGTGTGTGGTGTGTGTGTGGTGTGTGTGTGTGTGTGGTGTGTGTGTGGTGTGTGTGTCTGTGTGGTGTGGTGTGTGTGTGAAGCGTGTGCGTGTGGACAGGGTTGTGTAGATTGGATCCTGCGGCAATGGAGAGAACTAAAGGAAATGACACTAAACAACAAGAGTCTCTGCCCGGCTGCTGGGAAGTGGAGCAGGCAGTTCCTCAAACCTGGAGGAGGAGGGGTTTATGAACTGAATCAAGTGCCCCAAAAATTTCTCTGTGCAAGTCCTGCCCCCCAGCCTCAGAATGGGACCATATTGGGAGATAGGGTCTTTAAATAGGCAGTAAAGGTAAGCTGAAGTCACTGGGGTGGACCCTGATCCAGGATGCCTGGTGTCCTTATAAGAAGAGGCGATGGGGACACAGGCACACTCAGAAGGACGACCACATGAGGAAGCAGGGAGAAGGTGGCATCTGCAGTCCCCCCCCCGGAGGGACACCTTGATCTGGGGTCCCACCTCCAGGACTGTGGGGACCCATCTGTGTTGTTTCGGCCACCCAGCCTGTGGTGCTTTGTACCACAGCCCCGGGAACTAACCCAGGTGCTCTCCCCAGCTTGCAAAGAAAAAGGAGACCCGGAGGAGACTCAGGGGCTGGGAGTGGAGGCCCCAGCCTCGTTCTCAGCCGACAAGGACCTGGGCATCTCTGCTCCAGGCCACAGGGTGTTAGTGGGTTATGAGGCAGGGCCTGCTGGCCCAGATGAGGGCTGAGACTGGCAGGAAGCAGGGCCAGTCTCCGGGCAGGACTGGACAGGGAGACACAGGGACAAACCAGGGTGCTTCCTGCTCCATCCTGACCTGGAGGGGCCTGTCCATGCTCCCTGTGGACACCAACAAAGACCCAGCTACCCTGTGAGCCAGGGCCACGGAGACAGTGAGAAGGTCCCCCAGGGAGCTCCTGACCCAGACGTCACCCTCAGTGAGACCAGTGAGCGAGAGAGCATGCCGGGGACGGGTCCTGGGGGCACCATGGATCTCGTGTGTGTGTGGAAGTGTGCACATGGACACATTTGTGTGTGCTGCGTGTGTGTGCACGTGTCTGAGTGGGTGTGGCTGTGTGCGGACACGTGCCTGTGTGTGTGCATGTGTTGCACTGTGTGTGCACATGTGTCTGAGAGTGTGTGTGTGTCTACGCATTTGCATGTGCAAGAGTCCGTGTGTGCTGGTGTGCATAGTGTGCATGTGGGTGAGGGGGAACCAGGGTTCACAGCCCTCTCTGCACTTCACCCCAAGCTGGGTGACCTCAGGCAGTCATCACAGCCCTGACCCTGTCTCTCCTCATCCAAAGCAGGGGGTGGAGGCTGCCTGCCTAGAAAGGCTATCAGTGACCAAGATGATGAGTGGGGACCCCTTTTCTGTGCCTGGATCATGGGAGGAGGCCAGCGCATGTGAGGCTCCCCAGCTTCCCCGCTCAGGGCTCTCACACACAGTTTTCTCAGACACAGGAGGGTCCTGACCTCTTCTGCTGGGCACAGCCCGAGCCCAGCCTCCGCAGGGAAGCTGTCCCAACCCCCAACCATGCCAGCTCTCCCTGCTGACGCACACCTCCCCACCGCCGAGGCCCTTGCACAGGAAGCCCTCAATCCAGCCAGGATCAGTCATTCCTACAGCTCCCATACAACCATGTCACTCCCTGTCCCGCCACCTTCAGCTCCCGCTGCCCCAGCCAAGGACTGTGTGAGGAAGCTTCTGGGGGAGAGGCCCCCTGGAGCACCACGTGGAGGGTGACTGAGAAGCTCCCTGCACCTGGGCCTGAGAAGCAGTGCTGTGGTTGATGAGCAATGCTTGCAGGGGCCTTGGGGTGGGGCATGGTGTACACACCAACCTGCAGCTCCCAAGTCCTCAGCTGGCCCTGCGCCCTTCATGACATAGCCGCACCAGCGGCCATTCAGTCACTGTTTGACTATCACCTGCTCTGCGCCAGGGGCCTTGGACGGGGGCATGGTTTGAAAACATCACACAGAACCCTTTCCTGGGAAACCGAGTCAGCGGGGAGACAGCCCAGGAACTGTCCCAGTGGGTAGCTAATCAGGTAGGGCAGGGCAGGAGAGGGACCCCACACACAGAAGTGTCAGCCAACCCTCGGCTGATGGTCAGGCAGTCGTTAATTGTCTCTCTAAAGTAATAATTGGCCACAGCCGGCGCCAGGGAAAGGCCATCTCCCAACAGATAGGAAACACCTGAAACGTGATCCGCTGCTTCCCGATAAGATCTCAGGAGCTGGGTCAAATGGTATTTCTAGTTCTAGATCCCTGAGGAATCGCCACACTGACTTCCACAATGGTTGAACTAGTTTACGGTCGCACCAACAGTGTAAAACTTAAAGTATTAAAAAAAAAAAAAAAAAACTCAGGAGCTGGGCGAGTGGGTTCAAGCATGCGCGTGCGGACAGCACACCCCAAGGGAAGCATCAGGGCAGAAGGGTTGCGAGACACTGGAGGTGTGAGGCTCTGCAGCCCCATTCAGATCCGCCCCCCGTGACATACTCTGGTGCCATGTGACTCGGATTGCTGCCACCGCCACCAACAGAACCAGTGAGGGAAACACTCCCATGGGGGTGCAATGGAGGAGGCAGAGTGAGGGAAACCCTCCTGTGGGGTGCGATGGGGGAGGCAGAGAGTGAGGGAAACGCCCCCGTGGGGTGCGATGGAGGAGGCAGAGACTAAGGGAAACGCCCCCGTGGGGTGCGATGGAGGAGGCAGAGGCAGTCGAGGAGCTCTGGGAAGTGCCCTGCTCCCTGGACTGGGGCTGAGATCCACCCAGCTCCTCCCTGCCACTCCCACACAGAGCCACCTGTACCTAAGCAGCAACTTTGGACATGACACCTCTCCCCGCCTGGCCTCAGTTTCCCTATCTGTGAGATGCCCCCGCCAGGCTCTGACCTGCTGGGCCTTCTTGGATCTGCCATGGTGAGGGCCGTGCTGGGCCCATCCACAACCCTACAATTGGGCAGCCTGCTGATCACAGTGTCTCCCACCCCATCCATCCGAGGACACTCTGAGCCTAAACTCAGTGACTCCTGTACCCCCTCTGCCTGACAGGCTTCCAAGACTTGACCTCCTATGTGGAAATCCTGTTTCCAAATGGCTTCTGGGGGAACCAAAAGCCAGGCTGGGAGATGCCCAGGATGGGAGACACTCTGAAGCCACCTGAGCCCACAGTTCAGGACCATGACCCAGCCCAGGGGGAGGGCAGGGCTGCTGGGGAGAGGACGCAGGAGGTTGGGTGGCCTTCGTCCTGATGACAAAGACGGCAGAGGCCAGTTCCCTGTCTGCCCGACAGCCTCCTCTGCAGGGAAAAAGTGACCCTCTCATTCTCCCCTCAGCCCCACTCTGGATGAGGAGGCGGCAGAGCCGTGTCTCTCTATTGCCCAGAGAAGAGCCCCTTCTCCCACGGAAGCTGCTCTGCTCTCCACCCTGTACGCCAGCTCCTAACTGCTCTTCAACAGCCCAGCCGCGGGCACGAGGAGGACGCGTTTGACGGGAGCCCACATGTCACCCTCCCTCCCAGCCGGGCGATGCCTCTCCTACAGCTTCCCTCCAACTGACTGTCCTAATCAGGCTCCAGAGGGGAGGCTGATTGGAGCTGCGGTGGGTGGAAGCTGGGATAGACTGGAAGAAGGACTTCCCAGACTCCCAGGGAGACCCAGGAAGCAGGGGAGGGTGTGGGACCCGCTACAGCACCCCCACCAACCCAGGAAGGTCTCCAGCCCTGCTCACCTGCTCAGACCATCACAGATTCTCACCACTGAACACCCCAGCCCTGCGCACCCCAGCCCTGCACCGCCCAGGCCAGCCCAGGTGGAGGCTGGATCCCGGCCCATGGTGCTCACAGGCCCCCGCCCCAGGGAGCTGGGAAGGGCATGCGGGCTGCGTGGCTGGGCTGTGTGGCCTCCCCTCCAAGCTGCCCAGGGACAGGGACGGCCAGAGGAGAGCAGCCCAGGGCCAGGATCCCGCCCAGGCGGGAGGCAGGTGGCTGCGCAGGACACCACCTCACCTGCCCCGTGGCTGGTCACACTGCACGGCCAATGTCCCTTCACTTGTCGGGCCTCCAGCTGGACCTGAGATCCTGGGGACAAAGCCTGACAAAGGTCACTCAACTCTGAGTCTCTGGACCCCAGAACTGGGCCCAGCCCTGAGTGGGTGCCCCGGAGCTGATGGATCCTGACAGTCATAACAGCCCACCTGTTCTCAGGCTCCAGATCCATGGCCCAGTTGGATTATCCCAACTACTCACTAAGGTGGGGTGACTAGTCCTCCATCTCACAGCTGAGGACATGGACGGCACACAGAGAGATCCATTACAGGGGCCAGAAGCAGACCCAGCAGCCCGGCTCCGAGTCCATGCCACCATGCCAGTGAGGCAGAACGGGGGGTGGAGGGGGAGAGGCCTCGCCAGTCCCTCTCCAGGCAGCCTGCAGGAATGGGGGACTAGGCTAAGGGTGCCATTCCTGTGCGGCCAGCAGGGCTCGTGGCGAGGCGTCCACTCTCCGCTTGAGGATGCAGAGCTCCACAGGGCCCAGGTAAGACACCAGGGGTCCGCAGTGAGGGAAGTGAGGTGAGAATTCACACCCAGCACAGTAACTGATGAATGAGCGAATGCATGAGGGGGTGAATCTGTCCCACCCATGCCAAAGGCAGGGCCCCTCCCTTGGTGCCAGGCAGGCCAGCCCTGGCTCTGCCCCTCCTCTGTGTGACCGGGCAGTCCTGAGGCCTCTCTCCCTGGGCGTCCTTATCTGGGGAGGGACAAGAGCACCTGCCTGGCAGGTCCTTTCAGAGCGACCCTGAGGACAGACGGGCAGCACCTGGCACCCAGGAGAGCCTCGGGCAGCAGCTTGGCCTGGCCCTCTCCACCCAGAGCCAACGACAGGGACCCCAGCACACCCATGCCTCCAGCAGAGAGGCCCCCGCCCCTCCCCACCGCCCGCCGCCCCCACCCGAGGCAGCATATGTTCCTGGCAGGCGGATCCGTCACCAGGCTGCTATTTTTGTGCAGCATGTTCTGCTTCTGAGAGCAAATGTTTCTGCAGCTCCGGCATCCAGGGACCAGCCAGCCCTGTCCCATCCCAGCAGGGGAAGAGAGGCACCGGCCCCGAAGCTAGATTTCAGGCCCAAACACAGCCCGAAAGCCCAGGAGATGGAGGCCATGCTGAGACGGCAGCGAAGCTCCAAGGTCACTCTCCAAGTCAAGGGACAGGCTGGGCCAGGAACCCTGGACCCACACAGGCTGCCTTGGGCCCGTGTCCTGGGCTAGCTGGCCTCCACTCCACAGCCTCACAGACCCCCCCAAGTGTCCAGGCCTGAGTCGGGGAGCGGGAGGAGGAGGAGCCCCATCCCCCAGGAGTGTGGGGTCAGGCCAGCCACGGGGCTATGGAAAGCAGCCCCAGACTCCCCAGTTAGGCCAAAGTTGCAGGAAGTCCGGGGTGCATGGAGTTTTCCAGGCACAGGCTTGGGGGCAGTCACTGTCAAGCCCCTCACTCAGGAAAAGGGGGAGCATTTCCCACCTACAGGCCGCCATGCGGCCTGCCTCAAGCCCTGACTGCCCCCTCCTCCCCAGTCCCTCTGGTCACCCACTCCTGCCTGGCACCCTGAAGAGACTCACTCCGAGTGCCCACTGCATGCCCATTGATGGGACAGAGATGACCTTCCCCCTCCCCCTCGTGCTACCTATCCAGGCCCACCCAGAAGCTGTCTCCCCTCCTGGCTCCTCATTCCTGCCCACCCAGCTCCGGTCCTCCCTCCATCCGTCCCATCCATCCCATCCGTCCAACTCAGTTTCCCCGGTCAGCAGCATTTGGCAACAAGAAAGCAGTTCCCATGACAACGGCCAGGAAGCCAGCTCCAGATAGGGGGTTGCCCTGAGAAACTGGCTCTGCCAAGGCCTGAGCTGCAGGCCAGGGTGGGGGTATAGCCACCTGGGTGGGACGACCCCGTGGTGGGGTCTGAGGAGGACCAGTGGGAAGAGGGGTGCCAGGCAGCCCTAGAGGGTAAAACAGCCCAGCTGGAATCCTTCCTTGCTAGGTAACCCTGGACAGATCAGTTCCCCCAAACCTCAGTTTCCCCCTCTCAAAAACAGACACATTGGGACATATTTCATTAGGTTTGCAGGAAAATGATCATTCTCAGCAATAACTGGTGCCAGGTTTAGAACCTCTACAAATGCCAGGCACTTTACAAACACTCTTCGGTCTTCAGAGGACACCTGTGAAGAAGTTACAACCATCCCATATTCCAGAGGAGAAGACAGCGTCCCAGGGAGAAGAACGCATTTCACTCTGTTGCCCATGCTGGAGTGCAGTAGCGTGATCTCAACTCACCACAACCTCTGCCTCCTGGGTTGAAGTGATTCTCATGCCTCAGTCTCCTGAGTAGCTGGGACTACAGGCGCCCAACCACACCCGGCTAATTTTTGGATTTTTAGCACAGATGGGGTTTCACCATGTTGGCCAAGCTGGTCTCAAACTCCTGGCCTCAAGTGATCCTCCCGCCTTGGCCTCCCAAAGTGCTGGGATTACAGGCGTGAGCCACCACGCCCAGCCTCAAGGTCATGATTTAATAAAAAGTATTTTCTGTGCTTCATGAAAGACAGTCCTAGGTGAAACTGACTGTTTTGGGGCTTGGGAGTTTTGCAAGTGTGTGGCACGGCAGAACCCATGCCCGCCTTCAAGCAGCATTGGGACCACCACGGAGATCGGTGCTTGCACATCTACAGCAATACTGGTCATTGCTTTTGCACCATCGGGGAAAACAGCAAGAGACACCAACATCTGAGTATTCTTGCTGAAACAATTTTGAACTTGCAGATGCCCTGAAAGTATCTTGGGAGCCCAAGCTCAGATGCTTTGCTGGGCCCAGCCCACCCCAATCCAGCCCATCCCAATCCAGCCCACCCCATCCAGCCCACCCCAATCCAGTCCATCCAGCTGGCAGCACATCCTAATTTCTTGGCCATGTCAGGCACGTCAAAAACATTTCAACCCTGGCATGGTGGTGGGGTCTTTCCATGTCCTGCCCAGGGACCACCTCCATTGGCTGGCTCCTGGCTCCCTGCACAGCTCCATCCCAAGGCTGACTTGCCCAGCCTCCTGGGGAGCCACTCCTCTTGGGGTCCTCCTCTTGAAAAGACCCCTGCCGAAAGCTCCAGCCCTGGGATGCTGATAGCAGCCGCGCTGAGATTGAGGCTGGGGTAGAGGGGCCATCTAGAGCAGTCGCTCCCACTACCTGGCAACTTTTGCGAGTTTCTCGTGCCTTTGTCCATTCCTTCACTGAAAATTATGCATTCTGAGGTCACCAAATGGTGGCCCTCAGTAGAAAGGAGGAGCTCCAAAACCCATACAAAGCGCCAGGCATGTGGCTAGCTGCCTTGGGGAGCCGACAATGGTGGTGTCGGTGCTACTATTCCTGTGGATACCGAGCAGAAGGAGAGGCAGCTGTCCCAGGGCACACACTGCCTGGCAGGAGACAGACACCAGCAGTCAGAGAGAAGCACGCAAGTGCTACGTCAGGGAGTCCCCTCAGGGTCCCGCGGGACACAGAGCCCACCCGGCCACTGGCCAGAGACACCATGGCCCCCAGTGGTATCCAAGCTGGGACTTGAGAATCAGTAGGAATTCTCAAAGAAGAGAAAGAAGGCTGTTCCTGGTGGAGGAAACAGCAAGGGTGAATGCCTGGAGGAAGGAGGGGGCAGGGTACAGGAGGGTGCATTCCAACAACCCAAACCCATTCCAGGGGACAGTGGGAGGGGCAAGTAAGGATCATAGATGGTGGGGCGGGGCATCTCCATCAATGTGACCCCCACGCATCTTAGGATCTTCAGATTTCAGAATCTATTTGGTTGGGTTTTTTTTTTTTGTTTTGTGCTCTTAGTTTTACAGATGGAGCCTTGCTCTGTTACCCATGCTAGAGTGCAGTGGCACAATCACAGCTCACTGCAGCCTTGAACTCCTGGGCTCAAGCCATGCTCCCACTTCAGCCTCCCAAGTAGCTGAGACCACAGGTGCACGCCACCACACCAAGATAATGTTTTAATTCTTTGTGAGACAAAGTCTAGGTATGTTCCCCAGGCTGGTCTTGAACTCCTGGCCTCAAGCCATCCTCCTGCCTTGGCCTCCCAAAGCTCTGGGATTACAGGAATGAGCCACTGCAGCCAGCACATCAGGGAATCTAACAGCCAACGTGCTAGGCAAATAGCTATGCAGGACACTCATTCACTCACACTCTCATTTCACAAACATGCATTCATCAACAGATGTCAACCACTCCAGTTGGAAGAAAAGATTCCCTGGAGGAAGAAGAGACCCATGAACATTCTGGGGGCGAAGGAAGGACCTAGTTCCAGGGGCCGAGTTTAGCAACATTAGCTTCTTCCTCTGAGCTGTGGGAGCTACTGAAGGTTCTTGGGCAAAGAAGGGTCCAGCGCGTCCTCTGTTCCTCAGTCAGGGTTCTCTAGAGGGACAGAACCAATAGGATAGATGTATATATAAAGCGGGGTTTAATAAGGAGAGTCAACTCACACAATCATAAGGTGAGGTCCCACAATAGGCTGTCTGCAAGCTGAGGAGCAAGGAAGCCAGTCCAAGTTTCAAAATCTCAGAAGTAGGGAAGCGAACAGTCCAGCCTTCAGTCTGTGGCTGAAGGTCCAAGAGTCCCAAGGCTGAAGAGCCTGGAGTGCGATGCTCGAGGGCAGGAAGCATCCAGCACGGGAGAAAGATGAAGGCCGGGAGACAGCAAGTCAGGTCCTTCCATGTTCTTCTGCCTGCCTTATTCTAGCCCTGCTGGCAGCTGATTACATGGTGCCCACGCTGAGGGTGGGTCTGCCTCTCCCAGTCCACTGGCTCAAATGTTAACCTCCTTTGGCGACACCCTCACAGACACACACAGGAACAATACTTTGCATCCTTCGATCCAATCAAGTTGACACTCAGTATTAACCATCACATGCAGGCTGGCATCTCTGGGATGTGACAGGCCAGTGCTTGTGAGGGTGGACAGGCATGGGACAGGCAGCCTGGGACTCAGGGGACCTGCCTTCCTGCCCCTGCTCTGAGGGGCTGTGCTGCCTCAGCAGGTCCCCGGCCTCCTCTGGCCCCCACCTCCTTTCTGGGAAGCAGCAGGTTTCACATGCGGATCGTGAGGTTCCCTCGCAGCTCTGACGCACTCTGACGCAGTAAGGGGGGAAGCGCAGGGACGTGACGGGGCTCCAGGCTCTCTACAGTCCCCAATCGAAAATCAGCATCACTTTTTGAAAAATGTAAGTAGAAGACTTCATAAGGAGTTAATCGCATTTATTGCTGCAGCTTATCTCCGGGCAAAAACTCACAAATATGACATTAAAATCTATAAGCAGCTTGATGGTTTTATTAATTTAATATTTTCATGATTGCCACAAAATCAAAGTGGCACTGTACAACCATAAAGACGGCCAAGCCGGCCGGGCGCGGTGGCTCACGCCTGTAATCCCAGCCCTTTGGGAGGCCGTGGCGGGCCGATCCCGAGGTTAGGAGACCGAGACCATCCTGGCCAACATGATGAAACCCCGTCTCTACTAAAAATGCAAAAATTAGCCAGGCGTGGTGGCGGTACCTGTAGTCCCAGCTCCTCTGAAGGCTGAGGCAGGAGAATCGTTTGAACCAGGGAGTTGGAGGTTGCAGTGAGCCGAGGTCACGCCACAGCACTCCAGCGTGGGCGACAGAGCGAGATTCTGTCTCAAAAAAAAAAAAAAAAAAAAAAAAAAACGGCCACCCTGAGTGCCCCCAGCACTGCGCTGTCCCTGGCCAGCGGTGCTCCCTGTGAAGGGAGCGGGTGGCAGTCGCATGCCCCTCCCCCAGGCTCCCTGTGCCCCTCCCAGGCAGTTGGCCTGCTGGGGCGGGGCAGCACCCAACCACGAGGCTCCATGGAGCTGCCAATCACAGCAGCCTTTTGGCCCAACAGCAGGTGATTGGTCCAGGGTGTGAGCACATGACCCAGTGTGGACCAAGCAGGGACCTTCCCTGGGAGTCTTTTGAACTGGATCTGAGAAGACGTTTCATCTTTTCCCAGTGGAGGGGCCCAGCTAAAGGAAAGAGAATGAAGACAGTGTGCACAAGTGGGCAGAGGGGCTGAGGGGAAGAGTGAGCTGTCTGGGCCTGCGTCTTGGCTCTGTCCCTGGGCGCAGCTTTCACCCTCTCCCTGGAATGAGGGTGATGGGGCTGGAGCCTGGGCTGGGCTAGAGCGAAGGCAGGACGCATCCCCACCATCACCGTCTCTGTGAATGCAGCCACCTGTCCTCAAGGGGGGTGGGGTCACTCTCCGTGGGGCTTCCCCAGCACTCCCACATCCACTGGCCCTAAGGACCTGGGGCCCCTTCTGTTTGTCTGTTGCAGGCTTTCGAAGCCAATGACTCTGCAAGGCACCAGCCGTGGGACCCTGGGCAAGTCACTTCACCTCCCACAGCCCCCACTTTATCACTTGTGAAAGGAAGAGACGGGTGGAGGGATCTGGTAGGAGGAGCTCCCAGCAGACACAGGACCATAGCACAAGCCCTCTCTCTCATTTCTGCAATGAGACCACAAGGTCCTCACTGGGAAGGAGGCAGGGAAGCTGTGGACAGAACGTGGAAAGGGGCATCTCCATGTCACACCTGGTGACTGGGAAGCCAAGGATCATGTCTCCGCCATCAGCAAAGGAGCCTAGCGCCGCGCCTCTGTCCCTGAGGCCCACACCATTAGTCCAGGCACACAAGGCCTTTCCTGCATGCTCAGACCCACCACATCTGCCTCCCCTTGGGGCCACCAGTGAAGGGAGCTGAGGTCTTCCGTACATGTCTAAGGGCTTAGTCTCTGAACATGATCAAGACTCAGTTCATGGCTGGGATCAGGGCTCAGATTATGACCAGGAAATGGGCTGGGTTTGCAACCAGTGTCAAGACTCAGTTAGTGCCCAGAATCAGGGCTCAGCCTATGCCTGAAGTCATGACTCAGTCTACGACCAGGGTCAGTGTTTAGTATGTGAATGAGATCAGGGCTCAGTGTGTGACCAGGGTCAGGGCTCAAAGCTCCAAGTATGACCGGGGATAGGAGCTCAGTACATGACCAGGATTAGGCTCAATGTTCAACCAGGGTCAGGGCTCAGGCTGGGAGTGCAAAATAAGGGTTAGCAAGGTAGGAGCCATCCTGTACCCCCGCCAAGCTCCAGTACTGCGTGTGCCATCAGAGCAATGTCTGCAGAGGACAGATCCGGAGAAACTGCCTGTCGTTTCTGACAGCAAGACACACTTGTTTTGCCTGATTTTTTTCCCCTCCCCTACCCTCAGCCCAGCCAGGCAGCAGGGGAAGGTGTAATTAAAAATCAGGTTTGTTAACACGAACACGACGTACATAATATTTAAAACATCCAAGCGCCTTTAACTCAATACCAACGTGCATTTGCTCATTAAGCAGGAATTTTTTTTATGGCAGCAACACTGCAAATAGCTCTTATTAAAATGCTCAAAACACCATCTGGTCCTTAGCTGAGCCTCCGAAGCATCGCGAAGGTGGCCTAACATGCCTGGAGACCTGGAGATTCCCAGCAGGACGGCAAGACTGACTTTCCCACCAGCTCCCCAAGCACCCTGGGGTCCCAGGTACACCTCAACCCAGCTCACCTCACCTCAGTTCATGGCACCTCCATTTTACAGGTGAGTGTATGGAGGCTTGGAGGGAAGGAGCCACCTGCCTGGAATCACACGGCTAATAAGAGAAGAAGCCTGGGTGTGAACCTGAGTTTTTCTGACTCTGGGCCCAGGCTGTCTCCAGGGAGTGCCTAGAGGCAGGGAGGAGGAAGCAGCAGGGCAGCCTCAGCATTTGGTGGAGGGGAGCTGGGGTCAGGAAGGCGGTCATTGTCTTGCTGCAGGGCATTCACCAACAGACACCATCCCCAGGGCTAGGTGGGGTGGGGCAAGAGCCCATCCTTCAGGAGGCTTACAAGGGAGACAGGGAAAATGTTTTCAAACTGTTCCAGGAACACTTCATCAGTTCACCTGGGGCACTCCAGCTGAGGCAGGGGAGGGGCCCTGAGTCCCCCCGGGCTGGGCGGGTGGCCTGCTGGGGGTTCGGGGGCTTTTTGCCAAAGCTGCTGGTTCTTGGGCTCCAGGCCTGCCAGGGCAGGGCCCTGCTGCCAGCTGAGCTGAGGGAGTTCCCACGCCCATGCAGCTCTGAGCCAGAGAAGAGGCGGAGTCAGCCCCACACAGGCCCAGGTTGGAAGCTTCCCTCAGTCTCCTCACCTTCCATGCCTCTTCCTCTGTGTTTCTCCCTGCTCTCCCCTGCTCCCTCCTCCCTCCTCTGTCCACTCCACACCATGGCAGACATCACCAATCCATCAGAGTGCATGCCTGACTGAGCCAAGAACTCACTCCAGGGTCTTTCTCAACACATCACCGGAGGAGGCCCACACCGAAGAACCAGCAGCAGCACACAGCATGAAACCTGCCTGTCATCCCCCAGTGACATGGGGCTAGAGAGGTCAGGATCCAGTTCATCCTGAGTTCTAGTTGATATCTCATGTCACCTTGGTGACCACAGAGCATTCTGCATCTGGACCTGTGCATCCAGGCCCATGAGACTCAACCCTGCTGGGAATAGATGAACAGAGTGGCAGTCACACAGAGTGATGGCAGGTGCTGAGACGAGCCCGGGGGATCCCCAGCCTGGAGTGTGGGGAGGATCTGGGGAGGCTTCCAGGAGGAGGTGTGCCAGGATGAGGATGTGTGGTCAGGGACCATCTGAGCCACAGAGAGGGAGAAAAAAGGAAGAGTGGGGAGGTAAGCAGGCTCCTGGCGGGGGTGGGTAGGGGTGGGAGAACCGGAAGACTCCCCACTGTCTGGCTGCACAGATGGCAGGGCCATCTTGGGAGAGGCCCAGCAGGGGAAGCCAGTTCAGGGAGGATTGCAAGTCTCATTTTGCTTTTGGGCCATTTGTGGAGCTCAGAGGTGCATGCCCAGGAAACCACTGAAGTAGGAGCCAGAGGCCCTTGAAGGGGAGAAGGACCACAGCATTGGTTGTGAAGGTAGGAGTGGGCACTGGAAGCAGGGCTGGTGAGAATCGCAGTGAGACCAACCAGGAGGCAAGGCAACAAAGACAGGAGGGGCCTCAGAACACCGTGTCCTGCTTGCTGCTCCAATCCACCACGCAGCCACCTCTGCCCTTCCCAGGGGGTCCTTATGGACATAGATGAGACTTACAATCAGAAACCCAAGCCATGTCCCAGCCGGCAGGTCCTCTGAGCCCTCTCAGCCTCAGTTTCCCCCTCAGTAGAATATGCATAAAATGACAGAGCTCAAAGAGTTCCTGACACAGAGAGGGGGCAAGGCAGGCATGGGGCTTCCAGAATTACAAGAGCTTTCTATTACCCATGTACAGAAACCACAGCGAGCGCAGGCACCCAGAGACACACACACACACACGAGGCACTCACACACAGGTGTGCATGTGTACTGCCACCGACACGTCTACACACACACTAGCAAGCGATGTGCACACCTGCATGCATGCACAGGTGCACACATGTACACATGTGCAAAGCATGCATGCACGTGCACCGGATACCAGCAAACATGTGCACAAGCGCAGAGCTCCCCACAGCCATCCATTGTTCCCATGCCTCGTGTGTGGCCGCAGTCAGTATCAACAGACACAAACAGACGTGGTGTTTGATTATAAGAAAATAACAACCAGATATTCCAGGTAATAAACTGATTTATGACCTATTGCAATAAAAATGAAAATATGGAAGCAGTGTTAAAAATGAACAACATGCAGAAACTCCTCTCTACCTTCCCCTCAATCTGTCCTTGGGTCCTGTGAGGGGAGCCCGGCCCAGAGCCCAAGGGATAATGTCCGCGGATAATGCCCACAGATAACGCCTGTGGATAAAACTCAACCCCGTACCTCCTCCTACCCAGACTGCTCTCCCCACTGACCTCCTGAAAACCCTGGAGGCCGCCCACCCTGGAGATGCTGAGGACGGACAGGATCTGGCATGTGAGCTCAGCTCTGGGCCTGGGGACTTGGCACGCATGGGGTGTCTTTCCCTCAGCCCCTTCCGGGCGGTAAGTGGCAGTTTTTAGAAAGTGTCAACTTATTCCCAGCTGTTGTTGCCAAAAAAAGGAAAAAAGAAAAAAACCCTCATGGTTTCAAGGAAACTCACAACAACTTCAGAGAAGCGCGTGAACATGACGGATGGACTCATCTCACTGAACACGCAGCAAAGGCCGGGGCCTCAAGTTTGTCACATGCATTTTGGAGCTGCTGGAAGTGGGCCGGGGCTGGCCAGGGACCTCTTCCGGGTCTGGCATTGTTCCTCCCCAGGCGACGCCGGGCTTCCAAAAAGGATCTGTCTTTTATGTCTCTTTATTCCCAGGAATAATGGCTCTTGACATAAACGACTCCCGCTAGCAATTAGCTGTGATTAATGTCGAAGCTGGCTGCAGAAGTGGAGGAAGTTCTGTGGAGGGGGTGGGCAACAATTGCATATTCATGGATTTGGAACCAACATGTTGAAGGAGGGAGTGGGGAGCTCCCTGGGATGTTTTCCAAAGCCCTTGGCCTGGGACTGGGCAAAGGGCATGGGGTGGCCAATGATCAAGGGCAGGGCTGGGGTCAGAGCGCTGAGGCCCACCCCAGGGTGGCCCCACAGTCATGGACACAGGCACCTTGGGCATCAGACCCAAGCCCTGATGACAGGGGGAGACCGGTCAGCCCTGTGGTCTAAGCTGGGCTGGGCACACACACGGTACGCGTCTTCTTCCATAATCCGCAGTGATCTTCTGACAGTGGTGCCCATCACCCCACTCCACAGATGAGACCAGAGCTCAGAGAAGTTGGGGAATCCAGCCAGGCCACAGGGCAGTCATTAGCAGCATGGACATTGGGAACAGAAACCTGCAGTGTCACTCTCTGCCTGCCATTGCTGTGTGCCTCAGTTTCCCCAACTGCAAAATGGGGGGATGACGGGATCCACCAGGTCTGGGGCTGGGGTGTTCTCATGCCTGCCCCTGACCTGCCATCACTCTGGAGCCAGCTGATCCACCCACCTCTCATGGGGCCCACATGAGGCCCAGAGGGTGCCTGAATGTCAGAATAGCCTGTAAGCCTCCATATGCCACATTCTCGGTGGCACAGGGCAGGGCCTGCTGGAAGCCTCCCCGCCCAGGCCTCCATCTGTCCCTGACATCCTTCCTGGGCTCGGAGAGAAGACAGGGTACTCCCGCTTCTTGATTGCATTTCAGGGCTAGGTAGTGTCCAGTAATGAAAGGGCTAGAGGGCACTCATCACTTCCCAGGAACAGCCCAGCCTTCGGGCCTGAAATGGGCCTCAGCAACTCCAGCCCCACCCAAGGGATGGGAACCGGGACCAAGAGTCAGCTGCCCCATTTTGCAGATGAGAAGCCTGAGGGCCTGCCATGATCAGGGGCTCCAAGCGCACCTCTCCAGGGGCGCTTCAAGTGCCATCAGCAGGCAGGTCCTTGCTCCTCCCCCGGCCTGTTTGCCCGCAGCGTTCGTGTACTGAGCCCACCGCCTGCCCCTGGGCACCTCGGACTCCCCAGACAGCCCCAGCAGCCCCATCTCAGTGCACAGAAACCTCACCCTTCCCACCGCCCCGGCCCCAGCCTTGCCGTCCTGACCCTCTCTTTCTCCGCGTTTGTGTCTACCCTTCAGGAATCCCCACTGGCTACACCTTCCAGAGGACCCTCGAATCCACCCACTTCTCCACCGCCTCAGACACCGCCAGACCCACCCAGCAAGTGAGCTGGCAGGGCTCCTCACGACAGCCCTGAACGCCTCCTGCCTCTGCCCCCAAACCTATTTCCAGCCCATGGCGGTGAAACGATCCTTCCAGATCAGCATCTCAAACTTGCTTTCCTTATCACTGCCCCCTAACCTAAGGAAGTTTATAGGCTGTTTTTTTTTTTAATTTGCCCGCCCACCATGGAATTTTAAAACCACAGACAAATATGCGTCTGTTTATGTGCTGTGTAAGTATCTGGGCTTTCTACATAAACAGTGAGATTTCTTCATGCCCCAAGAACCAAACACTCCCCTTGGGGCTGAGACCACCCCCTTGGGAATGCTTGTTCTAATGCATGAATGAGATCATGGCATTTCTTGGCTCCAGACCCACCCAGAGGACAAGTCCGAGTTCCCTCCGTCAGGCCTGGATCCCGGGAGCCGCCACATCCTCCAATTCTGCCCTCATGGGCTGGAGGCTCGGGCCTCCCTCTGGCCTCCAGATTCCTGCGCTGGTGTTCCCTCTGCCCGGGCTCCCCACCCGCAACTGTCTACCTCCACAGAGCCCTCCTTTCCCTGGGGCCTCTGCTCAGCACCCCTTCTCAGGGAGGCCTCCCTGCCATCCAGCGGGAAAGGATGTCCCTCTCCCCTGCCCTCAGGCCTGCTTGATGCCCTCGAAGGCACTTTTCTCACTGAGATGGCACACACTCCCCCATACCCTGTGCTCCATCTTTGTTCAGGAAGGCAGGGGCTCCCGCTGGGTCCCAGGCCAGAGACCTGTGTCTGAAATGCAATAGGTGACCACCTGCTGAGGGAGGAAGCTTCCTTCTGCAGGCAGAAGGACAGGAGGAAAGTGAGTCACCTTGACTCATCCTCCCTGCGGCCCCTGAAGCATGGTCACACCCCTGCCCCATCCCATTCAGGCCCCACAGCCTCCCATTTCACAGATGAGGAAACTGAGGCACAGAGGAAGAAAGCCACTCAGCCGAAGCCACACATCCACACCTGCAGACCCCAAAAGACACCTGGGCCTGCAACAGAGCTGATGATGGCACAGGAGGCAACCCGAGTGGTCACAGACGGCCCGTGCTCAGAAGGACGCAGCTGGCTCTAAGGTGCTGCCACTGCTGTGCCAAATCTTACTAATTTTCCCACAGTGGGCTTGCATTTCACTTCACACTGGGCCTGCACATGACACAGCCGGGCCTGCCTGCTGGATCCTGTGCTGGTCAGGAGAGGCTAGATGACACTGTGAGAAAGCCTTCCCAAACTCTCAGGGGCTGGCATCACAACGGCTCGCCTCTCACTCACACCGCAGCTCCCCCGCCTTGGGCCAGCCCAGGACTCGGGTGGTGAAGGAGCCACTGTCTTGAGCACACCCCGTGGTGGCAGACAGAAAGAGAGCTCAGAGGCTCTCACACTGGCCATAAATGCTTTGGCCCAGAAGTGACAGATGTCATTGTGCCCACAACTCGTCAGCCAGCACTGGTCACCTGCTGACCTCACCCACTGCAGGAGCCAGGAGGAGCAGCGCCCCCTGCGAAGTGCCAGAGGCCAGCAGAGAAAGCGCATGATGGACTCCACGGGCCATCACACCGAGCCCGCGGCCCCGACCTTGGCGTTGAGGTCTTCATCTAGGCAGCTGCCGCCCGGGTCCCAGCCCTCGTTGTCATTCCAGCCCCACACGCCTTTGCCTAGGCCGAACATCTAAAGGGGAGGGACACAGAGTAGGTCCTCACAGCAACTCAATCAATCCTCCATCGGAAATTCTCACACAATCAATTTCAGTAGCTGGTCGACATCGTAACACAGTAATTAGGAACAACTTTCAACTCTGGGCTTCCTTTGAAGATACTAATTGCAATTAATTAAACATGCTCGCTGCTCCTCAGAGTCCGTTCCCAGGAAACTGGAGCAGGGGCAAGGAGAGGGGCATACCTGACCCCTGTCCCCAGCGGCCCCAGAATCAAAGGGGGAACCCGTCTCCTTTGAATATCGAAGGGCATGAAGTCTCCGGGGGCAGCTGGGGAGGTGGAAAGAACCTGGCCTCCCGATTCCAGCCAACACCCCGGATTCCTGCCCTCCCTCTGGGGCTCCACCTGCACCCAGAATGAGCAGGGCCCCAGGAGGCCGCAGCCCCTCTGCTCAGCAAGCTTATCTCCCAGATCACATTGGCCTATTCAGAAAATACTGAGCACCTCCTGCGTGCCTATCCTGGTTCTCGGAGCAGCACCTTACGAGGAATAGAACAGGTCAAACAGCATGCCCTTGCTGTGCCCTTGGCAACTCCAGCTCCCTGTCGAGGCTGGTGTGTTCTGGGCTGAGCCGAAGAGATGGCTCCAGGGAGGATAAGAGGCACTCTGCAAGGCAACTGTGTTCTCTGGACAGAGGAGGGGTGGCCAGACAAGGGAACAAGTAATAGCCACATTTACAGAACACTGCATGGGCAGGTCCCCAGCTGGTTGCACCAGCTCATCGAGGCTGTACACCAGACATGCTTCTGACTCCCGTTTTACAGGTGAGGACATGGTACCTCAGAGAGGTCAAGAGGCTTGTCCAAGGCCACACAGCTGCAAAGAGGGGGAACGTGTGTGCTTCTGATTCCAGAACCCTCTGAGCACAAGGGCCAGCTGGTGCTGGGGAAAAGCTGATGGCCCCCCTTAGCCCTGGGGAAGGTGTCTGTGCCAGCCTGCATATAGGGCAGGGAGTGCGGCCCATCATGGAGAAACAGCTGCCCTCTCTCTGTTGGGCTCTCACTGTGCCAGGCTGGGATCGGGGGCATGACCAACAGTCTCTCTCATGATCCCCTCAGCAGCTCCCCAGAGGTCCTGTTGCTGTGTTCCCCCTCACAGCTGAGGACTAAGGCACGAAAATCAGCAGTGGCGGCTGAGGGCTGCCCGGTCAGTGGGTGGAGGACCCAGCACGCAAGCCAAGTTCTGTCATCTCCCAGAGCCCATGCTGTAGCCCCTGCCCACCCCAGTGGCACCAGGGCCCAACGACACAGTGGCTGGCTCCCAGGGAAATAGCCACGGTATTTCCACATAGGCCACCGGGTTTCATTCAGAAAAGATGGCAGAGTCTCCTGGCAGGTCAGTGGGAAGAAGCTCGGGGGTGAAGTGCTGCCAACCAGAGCTGGAATCCGTGACTTTACAAAAAAGGTATTTCCCCCCAATTTCCAAAAATAATTGAAGCAACATTCTTACGATTATAATCCAGGCATTGTAAAAAAAAAAAAAAAAAAAAAAAAAGCCAGGCAGCTTGAGGGGACCACAAAGCCAGAGCAGACGGGCAAGCTGCCCCAAAATGGCAAGCTTGGGAAAGTCAGAACAATGGGGCACAAATGTGCTTTGAGCATCCCAGCAGCCATAGCAAAAAGGGAAATATGAGGGCTACCTGGCTCTCTCTGTGTGGTGGAGGGAAGCAGGGAAACTGAGTCCTAGGAGGCATTGCCCAGGCTGTTGTTCAAGGGGCAATGCGGGCAGTCTGTTGTCTTGACACCCTCCCAGCCCTCCATCTGCCAGCTCCTGGAGGCAGGAAGCATCTTCCTTCCGTGAATGCCCAGCCTCGGCATCAGGCACAGCACAGAACAGATGCTGAGAAAACAGATTATCGACTCTGCTTTACACAAAAGACAGGGACTCCAGCCTGGGGTCCTTTCTGACCATGGTTTTCTGTGTGAGCAGCAGGTCTAACTGGAAGGAAGGCATGAGATTTAGCAGAAGTCAGCCCTGGAGCAAATCCCAGGGTTCATACCACTTGGCAGTGCTGGACATGGTGGTCAGCTCCCCCACTGTGGGCCACACAGTGTTCTGGACCTTATTGTCACAATCCAGCCAACGTCACCCTACCCCCGTGCCACAGATTCAGGCAATACAGGCCTAAGCCAATCAATGCATGCTACTCCCTCGGCCGCAGGGATAGTTCAGGATTGGGCACATGACCCAACCAGACCCATGGGTCATGTGAGGAGACTCCCAGGGCTTTGCAGGACATACAGCTGCTCCTCTGAGACAGCTCGTGGAAGCCAGTGGCCTCTGGCCTTCTCAGTGGCCAGGCAGACTGTGTAGTCAGGAGCTGCATCTACCATGTTACCACTACTGAGGAAACTAGTCTGAGGGTAGCACTGGCATCACAGAAGATTGGGCCTCCATAACAACACTGAGCCCCTGGATCAAACCTTCCCTGAAGCTCATCTTATTTCTGAATGTTCCAATTACATGAACCATTTAGTCCCTTTTGTCGTTTAAGCCAGTCAGAGCTTCAAATAACATACTGCTCCATTTGCTCCAGCCTGAAAGAGCCCAAAAGAGCCCTGGTTCCCATTCTTTGACCCTTGAAGCTCTGTTTCATTCCCCAGCCTTTGCCCGCATGGCCCCCTTGGCCTGAAGTGTCCTCCCCAATGTCCATATAACTGGCTGCTCCTCATCCTTCCATCCTCAGCTTCAACGCCGCCTTCTCCAGGGTGACTCGCCTCTCTGACCACCCTATTTGAAGTACAGTCAGTCTCTTCATGTCCTTCACGGCACTCACTGCATTTCTTCACCATGTTTGTTTCCTATTTGATTACTTGCCTTGGGTCTGGGTCCCCTAGACCAAGCTTCTCATGCTAGCAGTGGTGAAGGACCAAGGTTTTTGTTTCCAATCTGACACAGCCCCACACTGCTGTAAACTACTTTAAAAATAAATTTCTAGAAAAATGTAGTTTAAAAAAGCACAAAGTTTAAACCCCACATTTATCCTGTTACACTCTCCAGTCATAAAATTACTCTATCAAATTGTTATAAACATTTCTCAGTGGTCACTGTTAGTTGCTGTCTTCAGGGGAGCTGGATGCATACCCCACAGGTAAGCCAAACTGCCAGTGATGACAAGGAGGCAGTAGTGCTTGGTGCCACTCTCCCTGGGTGGCACAGCTCCAGGGCACGTGCCACACTGTCTCCCAGGGGTCCCCCGTAGGACTGACCAGTGCCCACAGGGGTAACTTGCTCCCATCGCACCCTTCCTGGCTTCTTTCCCTGCCTGTCTTGCGTCCTCACTCCCTGCCTGTGTTTCCAAGGACCACGTCTCAAACAAACCACTTGCACCAAAATCCATGTTCAGGGACTGCTTCTGGGGACCCGAATTCATATGCAATATAGGATATATAGTACATAATGTCGTTACTGCTGCTGCCCTGTCAGGATTCAAAGGCATGGTTATTATTGCAATGTAACTGTGCATCTGTAGAATTGAAGAAACAAGGCCCCGGGTGGGAGAAGCCTGGAGCAGGGGCCGGCATCTCAGCTGGGGCCGGTGGCAGCAGAGGAGGGGGAGGCTGGAGACGCCTCTTCCCAGCCCAGGGTTTCCTCCTTCTCCAGAGATGACTGTTCCCATCCACAACTGGTTCTTCAGCAAAACCAGGGCTTGGAAAAACCTTTTCTCCCCATGACTGGCATGTGATAAATAACTCCTGGATTTGGGAAAAAAAAGAAAAGAAAAAAAAAAACACCTGGATTCCACCTGCACTTGATGTGGTCTCCCCTGCACACCTGGGTTGCAAGCTCCCCAGCGTGGCACCTCTCCTAAAGGCCACTTGGCCTCCCTGCTTGGTGTTCTGTGGGGAGGAGGAGGAGGAGATATCGGGGTCATGCCGTCGTTCCGCCCTGCCACCAGCCGGCCCACAGCAGAGCCAGGCCTCTGGCAGGGGGTTGTCACCTGCAGAGGGAGGTGGTCCAGGGCAGAGGCCAGGTCATTGCTGGCCACGCTGGGCTCAACAGACTTTCTCAGCCCCACACGGGGGAAGCAGGAGGCAGCCCCTCCCCAAGGACCAGGAAGGGGGAGGCAGCAAGTGAGGGGCAGGTGCCTTGTGGTGCCCCCTCCTTCGCGTCTCTCTGCCCCACGCATGCCCTCCACTCCTTTCTTTTCTCTTCCTCTGTTCTGCTGCGTCGCCCCTTCTCCCGGCCCCGTCCCCATCCTGCTGCCCCCTCTATCATGGGAAACGGGAAAGCTGCCGGACTTGGTGTCTGCATGTGGCGAACTAAATCCCAGCTGTTCCCTGGAGGCATGGGGCCTTGGTATGCTGGTCTGTGGGATGGGGACGCTAGTCCCCACCGCAGAGCTGTGGGGAGGGTCCCAGGGCGTGGGCACTGAGGGTGGAGGCCCGGCCCCCCACCCACCGTACCCGGGTCCTCCTCCCTCTGAAGAGGGCCTGCCTCCGTCACCGTTTCTACTGCGAATGTGTTCACTGCACCTTCGGACCCATGCGGCTTCCCAGGCCCACCGCTGCCCGGCCTGGCCCGGTGTCCCAGTTGGGTTCCTGGTCCACCGTCCCACCGTCCCACCGCCCCCCTTCCCCGCCTGGCCCAGCCGCCCAGGCCTGTCGGAGTGTGTGCAGAAAAGCGCCCAGCGCGGGAGAGCTGGGGAAACTCTTTATTTATTCTGTTCGCTCTCGGGGCAGCGGCGGGGCCTGGGCCAGCCTGGGGGTGCCGTCGCTGGAAGCGCTGGCCTCGGGCTCCGGGAAGGCGGCGGCGGGGCCGGGCCGCAGCAGGACGAGGCCGGGCCCGGGCCCCGCGCGCGGGCGTAGCTCAGGGCCAGCAGCTCCAGGCGCCGCTTGCGCATCGCTGCCTGGGCCGTGGCGTGCAGGGGCCGCAGCAGCGCTGGGGGCGAAGCTCCGGGGCCGCGCAGCAGGAAGTCGAAGTCTGCGCGGTCGCGGGGGTCGTAGAAGAGCGGCCCGCAGGCGGGGTCGGGCCCCGGCGGCCAGGCGAACGGGAAGGGCAGCGTGAAGTTCTCGGTGAGCACGCGGATGGCGAAGTCGTCCTGCTTGCCCAGCGCGCGGTAGGCGCGCCCGATGCCGCGGAAATGCGCCTCCCAGAGCTGCGCGTCCCCGCCGTAGATGTCCGGGAAGGCGGGCTCCGGGGGCGCCGCGGGACCTGCGGGCGGAGGGGACAGTGAACGCCCGGCAGGGCGGGGAGGGCCGGGAGCGGCCCGCGCAGGCGGGAGACCAGGAGGCCGGGCGCGAAGAGCGGTGGCCAGTCTGGAACGAGCCGCCGAATGAGCTCGAAAGGCAGAGCTGGGGATGGCCAGGGCCACCTGGTGATGAGGCGAGGCCGGGCCCTGCATTTCTGAGGGAACAGCAACAGCAAACCAGGAAGAGAGGGAGGTCCTGGGTGTACGGAAGGGGATACTCTTTGGGCAGAGCCTTCCCGATGGCGAGGAGGCTGCAGACTTCGGCCAGCGTGACCATGTGGGGACTGAGCGAGCTTAGGATGTTGAGGTTCTCCCTGAAGACAGCGGCCAGCTTGGGGCAGGAAGTGAAGCAGTCACTCTCAGTTGAAAGTTGATCCAGCCGCTGTGCAGAGAATGGACTTTGGGGGCCCAGCTTCAAGGTCAGATCCAGGGGAGGACAAGATGAACATGAGGATGGGAAAACACCACCTGGGGAGAGGCTGCAGGGCCAGATCGCCAGGCCTTGTAGACCGAGACAGGGAGGAGCCTGTGGGGACAGCCTGGTTCGCAGCCTGGACACAGCTGACCCTGGAATCCAGAGGGAGGTGTGGCCCCAGGAGGGAGAGGAGGTGGAAGAGGAGTTTGGTTTTGGTTCAGTCATGCCACCCTTCAGCCTATCCGTGGTCCCCAGAAGGCACCCACGTTCCTGGCCCATGGTCCACACCCTGCCCAAATCCAGGTCCTCCATTCAGGAGAGACCCCTACATTCCTTCTTTCTTTCTTTCATTCAGCAAATGTGCTTAGCTGTAGGGATACTGAAGTGAGCAAAGCAGCCATGGGACCTCACTTGGGCACACAGTCCAGGAAAGAATGTAGTCAGGTGGACACAGGAGCCAGACCAGGCAGCTGTCTGGGGATGGCCACACTGGGAGGCTAGGAAGTGGGAATGGATGAATATGACCATGAATTGTCAGATCCTTCTCCCAACACCCTTGGGAGGGGTAACAATATTCAGTCTGTTTTACTGGTGAGGATACAGACCCAGAGAAGTCATACACAGATGCCAAGCTGAAGCCCTGGGCTGGGCAATCACTTTCCACTATGCCACGCCCCCGGCTCAAGGGCCTTTTGATTAAGAGTCTCTTCCCTCTGCACAAATATTCACTGAGCACCTACTGTGTGGCAGGCAGGCTCTGTTTGAGCCATCAACTACAGCCATGAGCAGCACAGACGTGGGGGTCCTTCCACCTGTCAGGGCCTAGGCTAGTCTTTCACCTTCCATGAGCCTCTGAAAATGGAGCCAACCAACCCTGTTCTGCTGCAGTTGCAGATGAGATGACATTGACCAGCCTGTTTGATCAATGGGAAGTACTTTCCTAAATCAGCACCGTGGACAGCGCCACGCTGGGGATAAGAGTGGAGCCCCGAGGCTGGAGAAGATCCAGCTCACACAAGAGCCTGGACTGCTCTGCTTGTAGAGGGGTCGAGGCTGGAGATAGACACTGGGGAGATGATGTTTAAGCCACAAAACTAGATGAATCACTGAGGGAGTGGGGTTAGAAAGGGCAGAAGCGCAAGCAGAGAGCTTCGGGTCCTCCCTCCTGACCAGGTCAAGGAGATGAGGAGCCAGTGAGGGCACCAAGAGGGAGCGGGCAGTGATGGGAGCGTGGGAAGTGTAGGAGCAGGGACCTGGGCCGTGTGCTGCCGGCGCATCACATCAAATGAGGCCCCACAAGTGACCTCGGACTTACCAGCGCAGAGGTCATTGATGACTCTTGCTAGAGCTGCTTTAGTGAAGCACTGGAAATTGAAACCCAGTGAGAGTGGGTTCAAGAGCAAATGAGAGGGGAGAACATGGAGGCAGCAAAGACAAATGACCTTCCTGAGGTTCGGCTCTGAATGTGGAGCAGAGAAGTAGGGCAGGAGAAGGGAAGTGGGGTCAAGAGACAGGATAAATCGCAGCATGCTTTCATGCCAGTGGGAACGACCTGGGAAAGAGCGGTATCATGATGCAGGAGAAAGAGGGTGAAGAGTTGCTGGAGTGACAGCGTGAGTTGGGGGATGGAATGAGAGAAGGTGAATGCTGCCTTTGGCTGGGAGGAGGGATGGGGCATTCACAGGAGCAGGCTGAGGTGGACAGTGCCCAATGCCACAAGTACAGTGGGTGGGCACCAGCAAAGTCCTCTTCCAATGCCTTCAGCTTCTCAGGGAAGGAGGGTGCAAGGCCAGCAGCACAGTGTGAGGAGAGAGACGATGGGGGCTTAGAGGGAGAGAAGGTGCGAGGTGGTTGCTAGGTGAGGAGAGGCTGGGCAGACCAGGGAGGGCAGCGGAGCAGGCCTCCTTGCTGCTGAAGCCAAGTGCAGGCATTAGCAAGGCGGAGTTCACTCAGCTGCAGCCCACTGCAAGGGCACAGGCAAGGGTAGCAGGGAGATGGGGCTGCCAGACTAGTACAAGAAAACAGGAGAGGGGCCAGCGAGGGGGCAGAGGCCACGGCAAAGATGTGAGGAGGGGTGGAGGAGGCCAGACAGGCGGAAGACACGGTGGGCTTCCATCTCACTAAAGGCGTGCTGGGGCTGGCCCTCGAGGGCAGGAGCTGGGGCGAGAATCCCCAGAGTGCGGTGAGGACAAGGGGACTGCAGTTTGGGTACAGTTTGTCGGGTGGGTGGCTGGGTGAGAGGACAAAATCCTTGGGGGAGTCCAAGGGGCTGAGAGAAATCACCAATAGGATGACAGGAGAGCTAGGGACAGGGCAGGGCAGGGGCCAGGGTCTTCAGGAGCGAAGGCATTGACCATGGGCAGGGTGCACGGATGGGTGGGCAGATGAATGGGTGGAGGAGTGGGTGGATGGGTGGATGGATGGATGGATGGATGGATGGATGGATGGATGGGTAGGTGGGTGGGTGGATGGATGGATGGATGGATGGATGGATGGGTAGGTGGGTGGGTGGGTGGGTGGATGGGTGGATGGATGGATGGATGGATGGGTAGGTGGGTGGGTGGATGGGTGGATGGATGGATGGATGGGTAGGTGGGTTGGGTGGGTGAATGGGTGGGTGGATGGGTGGGTGCCTAGGTGGATGCATGGATGGGTGGTTGGGTGAATGGGTGGGTGGATGGGTGGATGGATGGGTGGGTAGAGATGTGGGTGGGTGGATGGATGTATGGATGAATGTGTGGGTGGGTGGATGGGTGGGGGAGTGAATGGGTGGGTGGGTGGGTGGAAGTGTGGGTGGATGGATGGATGGATGGATGGATGGATGGATGGATGGATGGTTGGGTGGGTGGGTGGGTGGATGGATGGATGGATGGATGGATGGATGGATGGATGGATGGTTGGGTGGGTGGGTGGATGGATGGATGGATGGATGGATGGATGGATGGATGGTTGGGTGGATGGATGGATGGGTGGGTGGGTGGGTGGGTGGAAGTGTGGGTGGATGGATGGATGCATGGATGGATGGATGGATGGACAGATGGATGGTTGGGTGGGTGGGTGGGTGGAAGTGTGGGTGGATGGATGGATGGGTGGGTGGGTGAATGGGTGGGTGGATGGGTGGATAGATGGATGAGTGAATGGATGGCTGGCTGCCCCTCCCACTGCCTCTGAGATCCAGAGCTGGGTTTTAGAAGAGGCAAGGGCAGGAGAATGATCTGGAAGAGGCCCTAAAGAGTGAGAAGGACCCTGCACACCTCCAGGTCCATAGATCCAAAGGCTTCAGGAAGAGAGCCAACCCCTTCCCTGGGGACTTCAGAGCATCAGAGCATTGGGGAGGGTAGGGAGGAGAAGGACCTTTACAGGGAGGCTTTGATGCCCCCACCCTGGCCCAGCCCCACTGCCACTCTCCTTCATGACCTTGGCAGAGCATCTTCTTCTGGAAGATGGGTCAGAGGGCCGCTTCCTGCTCCCACATTCTCAGAGCCCCAGGTGTCCCTGTCCCCCTTCCTGTCCATTCCCCTCCCTCACCAAGTGTCTCACCTGGAGTGGCTACAGAAGGAGGGGGCAGACCTGCTGGGCTGGGGGTCCCAGGACAAGAAGAAGCCATGCCAGCAGCCCGGGGGACAGGCTTCTGTTTACTTGGCTGCCCAGGAGATGGGGAGGGGCCTCCCAGGGGAGGGCAGAACCTTGCATTTAAAGGGCCTCCACTCAGGAGTGGGCTGGGGCTGTGGGGGAGGCTGAGTGGGGACCTGTGGGCTCGGTGGCCTCTTGCGCACTAAACTCTCTGTGGGCATCACTGCAGCCCCTCACCCAGCACCCTGCCCCTCGCCTGGACCCTGCAGGGCCACACTCTGGGCCAGCCTCCCATCCTTAACCCTTCCCATTGCACCCAGCAACCCTCCGAGATCAATCCCCAGTCACATCTGCTCACCTGCCCTGCTCAGGGACCATGAGAACCTGGCACCCAGAGACCGCCAGCCTGTCCCCACCAGCACTCTTCCTCCTGACTCACCTCGGGTCAGCCTGGTGTCCACAGCCGCAGCCTGTGAGTGCCCTCAGGGCAGCCGAGGCCTTGATCCAGCCTCAGCTGGCCTGTCCCTCCAGACCACGGGGCTCCCACAGGCATTCCCGAAGTCTTCAGAGCCCGGGTCAGCAGTCCCCATCTTCAGCAACTCCAGTAGTCCCTATGAAGCAGGTCAGACCTTGCCTCAGCCACAAAGAGCTCATGGGGATATCAGTTCCCCCAAAGTGGGATCAAGTGCTGGTAGGGGTGGGGACATGAGACAGAGAAGGGAACAAAGCCTGGGAAGACGCATCCCAGCACAGTTTTACCGGGGATGGCCTCAGAGCTACCCCGCCTGCCCAAACAGCCACGGCTGCTGTATCCCCAGCAGGTGTGGCTTGCAAGGAGCCTGGCAGCCAGAGATGACCTCAGGGAAAGAAAGGTGAGTGCTCCCAGGGGCCTGAGCTGGGGCCTGGCTCTCCACAAGGAGAACCCCAGCCACAGACTGGGATGTGATCGAGCAGTCAATGCCCCTGGTGTTTGAGTGTCACTCATGCCAGGCTTTCTGTTACCACAGCCTCTAGTACAGCAGGGCTGTGACGCAGGACAGGATGGGGCTTGACGGGGGGGCAGGGCCCCCTCCCCTCTCCTGGTCTCTGTATTTTTGCACCTCCACATCTCTGTGCAGTTGCCTTGAGAGGGTGCCCTTCCCACTCTCCTCTGCAATGCAAACTCGTGCTCCCCCTTCAGGTTCTGGCTCATACCACCTCCTTCAGGAAGCCTGCCTGGCCTGCTCTGTACCTGAGAGCCTCCCAGGCCTGGCTGGCACCCCCATCAGAAGTCATTTGTTTGGATATGGTCCCTCCATTGCCTTCCATGGGCTCCCGTGTGTCCTGGTGCTGACCTCAGGGTGCACATGGTCCCATGTCCAGGGCCCCGCCCCTCGGGGCCACACCCTCTGAGCAGCTTAGGCTCCAGCTCCCTCTGCTGAGATTCCTAGGTCAGTGCCAGCCTCAGACTTAGGAAGGTGGGCATGCGGGAGGCAGGGAAGGCCAGGGTTGTCATAGCAAAACCCTGTACCCATTCTGTCTTCCCACCCCCCTGAGAACCCCTCAGGACAGGCCTGGGCCACATCCTCTGGGCCAGACTTAAAGAAAGGCCTGCTCAGCCCCAGCAGGTGAGCCGGAACCCTTCTCCCCAGACAAGCCACACCCCACGCCCTCCCCCACCTCCAGCAAGGCTGGGGTGCAGCCTAGGAGACCCAGCAGAGGCCGAGGCTCTGAGTGGGACGCTCGAAACCTGTGGGCTGTGCAACCTCCTCACCTCCCTGAGCCTTGCTTGCCCATCTGTGAAATGGGGCTGAAGACCTGAGGTGAACGGAGAAATAAATGGGCCTTTGAGAAGGGACAATACAGTATAAACAAAGCTGGAACTCAACCTGGCCTTGGAAACTCCCCTTACCCTGGAGGCCTGGCTTCCTGGCCACCTCGTGATGGGACCTTTGTGATTGAAGACCCTCCGATCTTATGGGGTGCGGGGCTGGGCCTGGAACCTGCCACGGCGCTGCTCTGAAAGGCACACGTGTGTCTCACATTCACTGGTATAAAATGACAGACGTGGAACAGGAAATCGAGCTCCCCGCATTTCTGCACGCGTGGCTTCTGCACATGGTCCCGTGTCCGGGGCCCTGCCTGTCCAGGGCCCTGCAGGTGTCCACAGCCGCAGCCTGTGAGCGCCCTCAGGGCAGCCAAGGCCTTGATCCAGCCTCAGCTGGCCTGTCCCTCCAGACCACGGGGCTCCCACAGGCATTCCTGAAGTCCTCAGAGCCCAGGTCAGCAGTCCCCATCTTCAGCAACTCCAGTAGTCCCTATGAAGTAGGTCAGACCTCACCCCAGCCACAAAGAGCTCATGGGGATATCGGTTCCCCCGAAGTGGGATCAAGTGCTGGTAGGCAGCACGTGTGCACAGTTCCTTCCCGTTACTGTCCTGTGTGACACCCCCCCCAGTGAGGTCACAGTGCTGGGATGGCCCCTACAGGCGCAGTGCTCAGGAATATGGAGTGTGCCTGGGATCTGGTCTCCAGCCATGAGGTCTACCCCCTCTGCTTCCTCCGTCCAGGCCCTGAGCACCATCCGCAGTCCCAAGAAGCAGCGTCCCAGTGCCCCCCGTCCAGCCTCCACCCCCGAGCCTTTCCTGAGCCCCTGCTGGGTCAGGCTCCGAGCTGGGCATGGAGAAGGATGGGAAGGCTGAAGCCCAGCCCTCCAGGCACCTGTAGGCAGGAGCACACCCAGCTCTCGGACCTCAGAATCAGCCATGGTGAGTGTGGTCCTGTATTCACATGGCCCGCATGTGTTTTCCACCTTCCTGTGCTCCAGCCAGGTGGCCCCCCAACACCAATTCTCAAGGCAGGTGCAGGTCAACTTCAGCTCAGCCTGGTGGGCTCCGGCCGAATGATGGTCCTGAATGGCAGCTCAGCTATCAATATCATTGTGTGACTACGAGAGGAAGAAACAGTTCATCCTGACATGCTCATTCTGCAGACCGCCACTGAGCACCTCCTGGGGACCAAGCCTCAGCTGGCTAGTGGCCTCTAAACCAAGCTGTATCAGTCAGGGAGACATCTAAGCTGTTGCAACAAAGCACCCCCAAATACAGTGGCTAAAACAAGACAGAACATTTGTCTCCCTCCTGCAACAGTCCAGCCACTGCAGGCCTCGAGGGCAGCTCTGCTCCATGGGGATACTCAGGAGCCCAGGCTCTTTGGCCTGTGGCTCTGCCCTCACCCGGGGGTGGGTGTCCTCATCTGCGAGGCCGAGGTGCAGTGGCACGTACCGCATCCCAGCCCGGGAGGGGCAAAGGCAGTCGTGGGCTGGCAGCTTCCTATGGAGAACACAAGGAGACACTGCCCACTCCACTTCTCAAATTCCAGGGCACTGCCCACTCCACTTCTCAAATTCCAGGGCACTGCCCACTCCACTTCTCAAATTCCAGGGCACTGCCCACTCCACTTCTCAAATTCCAGGGCACTGCCCACTCCACTTCTCAAATTCCAGGGCACTGCCCACTCCACTTCTCAAATTCCAGGGCACTGCCCACTCCACTTCTCAAATTCCAGGGCTGAGGATTTGGTCTTGTGGTCCCCCTTGGCTGCAAGAGAGGCTGGGACATGCCATCCACTCCTGGGTGGCCATGTGCCCAGCATCTGGAGGGACAACTTCATTTGGCAGCAAGAATGAAGCCCACCCAGTGTGTCTCAGTGTGGGCTCTCCTGCAGCCGAGAGTGCGCTTCCTGGAGCTGCTGTAACTAATTAACACCATCCTGGGTTAAAGTTGCATCCCTGGGCCAAAATCAAGCCAACAGGGCTACGCTCACCCCAGAGGCTCTGGCGGGAGCCTTCCTCACCTCTGCCGGAAGCTGGTGGCCGCCTCCCTCCAACCTCTGCCTCTGGGGCCACACGGCCTCCTTTCTTTCTGTAGTCAAACCTGCCTCTGCCTCCCTCTTGTAAGGCCAGACATGATTGCACTGGGGGCCACCTGGATAATAATGTCCCTAAAGATTCTTAATTTCATCCAGCTACAAAGCCCTTTTTTGCCATAAAAACTAATAAGTCCAGGTGCCAGGCATGAGAGCATTGACATTTTTGGGGCATTTCTTCTGCCTACCACGCAGACCCCAAGGCAGCAACTCAGGGCAGGCATGTTCTTGGGATGTGATCCCAGGAAACACTGTGGGGTGGGGGAGGAAGAGAGACTCAGAAGGTGGGAAGCCGGATTGGCGTAGTCAAGCACTCAGCATCCTGGAAGCCACCGGGGCTTGATCCCACTGGGTCACCCCATCGGAGGGGTAGGGCTGAGCCGTCTGTCCCCGCCCCCAAATCATGGGTCAAGGGCTGCTCCCAGGAAAGCTGGATTCCCTGGTAGCTTCAGCAGTGGCCAGAAATCCCCCCAGAGAGAAACACAGGTGATGGCAGGTGAATAATAGGAATGACGAGAGCCTAAGTGTGGGGTGAGGGAGCAAGAGCATCTGTGCCCAGCCCACCCTCTGGTGCCTCTCTACTGTAAGCTGGGAGGGCAACAGAGAGAAACCCAGAAGGAAATGCCACTGTGAAAGGGAAATTTGCAGGGAGCTCTGACAATGTCGAGGTCGGGGGGACACTCTGTGTCCATTCTGTGATCTGAGATGGCCTTTCAGGGAATGATGCTGAAGCAGGGGGTAGGTGGGCCTTAGGAGCAGCGTGTGCAAAGGCCCTGTGGCAGGAAAAGCCCCAGCCCCTGAGGACCATGAAACATCAGCCCAGGAGGCCTGTGGCTGGTGAGCAGTGAGCCGAGAGGAGGCCGAGGGCACCGGCAAGACAGAGGAGACGCAGGGGACTTGTAGGAGCCAGCCCCCTTCTCCTGCCTGGGGCCATGGCCTGACATACATTCCTCCACCATCAGCATCACCCCGTCCCCCCAGCAGCCCCCCTGCTACACACTGGCCTTTGCTGCCTCCTCCAGCAGGTCAGGAAGGCCCCGCCTTCCTGAGGGACAGAGAAGGGGGCCCGGCAGAAGAAGCCTCTAGGTGGAGGCATGCAGACCCAGGCCCCGGGGGGTGGCTGCGGATGGAGGAGGGAGAGCAGGCCCAGAGGAGGGAGAGCAGGCTCGGAGGAGGGAGAGCAGGCTCGGAGGAGGGAGAGCAGGCTCGGCTGGCCTCCCCAGAAAGGCCCTGGGGGGTGGCTGCCGATGGAGGAGGGAGAGCAGGCTTGGCTGGCCTCCCCAGAAAGGCCCCTCCCAGCGCTCCCCCCGCTGGGAGTTATTTTTAAAATCTCATTTTCAGAAAGCGGAGGAGAAAACCTCTTTCTTTTGCCTTTTCTCCACTCTTTTTTCTGTGAAAGCGTAGGAGGGGGTGTGGAGGAGGAGGGGAGCCCTGGAAGGCGAGGAAGAGCCCCTGGGCAGTATCCCAGCTTGGGGACCCGGGCCTGCTGCTGACCGGGGCTGCCCCACCCTGTGGACCCCAGAGCTGCCAGTGGGACCCTCCCTAGGCAATCTTGGCATAGGAAATCAACCATCTGCAGGATGGGGACCACCCAGGGCCAGGAGGTGGGCACTGTCTCTGCCCCCCTGGAGGGGCCTCAGTCCATCCCTGCTGTGCACCTGAGGGCAGCGAGGCTCAGAGAGGACAGGGACTCCCTCAGCCGGGAGCACAGAGCCCCAGCAAGAGCCCAGAGCCCCGCCAGGCTGCAGCTGCTAGGGGAGGGCCAACCTTGAGGCCCTGCAGCCCCCCTTGGGGATCCCAGCGCTGCCACTAGAGGCTGGGTCGGGTGTGCTCAGTGGTGGTTGTTTGTGGTGGGTGTTTTTGTTTTTCTGTGGTAAGAACACTTAACATGAGATCTACGCACTTAACAAACATTTAAGTGTGCAGTGCAGTTTCGTTAACTATGGGTGCAATGTAGCACGGCAGACTTCTGCAACTTATCCTCACTGAAACTTTATCCCCATTCAGCAGCAATGCCTCCTTTCCCCTTTCCCCGACCCGCCCTGGGAACCACCATTTTACTCTCTGCTTCCGACTTTGACTATTTTAGATTCCATGTAGAAGCAGAATCAAGCAGCATTGGCCTTTCTGGGTCTGGCTTTATTGCACTTGGCATAAAATCCTCCAGGTTTATTCACGTTGTCATATATGGCAGGTTTCCTCCTTTTTAAAGGTTAATATTCCATCATGGGTCTATACCACATTTTCTTTCTTCATTCATCTGACCACAGACACTGCGGTCGTTTCCGTATCTTGGCTATCCTCAACAAAGCCATAGCGATCACGGGAGTGCAGCTCTATCTTCAAGATCCTGGTGCCATTTCCTTTGGCTGTAACCCAGTAGAGGGATTGCTGGATCAGATGGCAGGTCTATCTTTAGTTTTCCGAGGAACCTCCATGCTGTTTCCTATATTGGTTGCACCATTTTACATTCCCACCAACAGGGTACAAGGGCTCCCTTTCTCCACACCCCAGCCAACACTTGCCATCTTGTCTTTTTGATGCCAGCCATCCTAACAGGTGCAAGTCGGTCTCACTGTGGCTTTGATTTGCATGTCCTGGTGATAAGTGATGTCGGGCGCCTTTTTATATACCGGTTGATTATTTGTCTTCTTTGGATAAATGTCAATTCAAATCCATTGCCCACTTTTTAATTGGCTGATTTGGTTTTCTGCTGTTGAGTGACGGCAGTTCCTTATATATCTTGGATGTTAACCCCTTATCAGAGAGAGGGTTTGCAAATATTCCCTCCCATTCCGTAGGCTGCCTTTTCATTTTGTTGTTTCCTTTGCTGTGCAGAAGCTTTTGAGTTTGGTGTAGTCCCACTTGTCTATTTTTGCTTTTTCGCCTGTGCTTTTGGCTTCATATCCAAAAAATCATTGCCAAGACCCATGTCAAACAGCATTTCCCCTGTTTCCCTCTAGGAGTTTTACAGCTTCAGGTCTTATGTTTACGTCTTCTGTGGGGGTGTCCACTGGTCAAACAGGGCCACTGTCTCCTGGGAAGGGAAATTCACAGAGTCAGGCCTTGGGGCAGCAGCCAGGGGAGCTGGTGGTGGGACCCAGCTGGACGAGGGGTATGGGTGTCCACCTGGCCCCTCCTGTCACCTCCAGTCAAACCACAGCCCCCACCATCCTGCCGCCCAGTCAAGCCCAGCAAGGTTGAACAAACCGCCTAGAGAATAAATGCTATGGGAGCCCAAAGAAATCAGGGTGGCTTCCCCGAGGAGGTGGCCTGGGCAGAGGTCTCCAAGGACAAATAGGAAAGGGCAAAAATGAGTTTCTCTAGGAAAGTGGGGGGCAGGGCGCATTCCAGGAGGAAGGCACTGCACAAAGCCTCAAACCTGGCTGCAGCCTAGGAACCCCGGGGAGTTGGGCAGGGACACAGAGAAGGAGCCTGGGAGGCCAGGGGGCTGCCCGGCCCTTGAGTCTGGCCCCTTCCTCATTGCAGGCGAACAGCAGGAGGCGGAACGGCCTAGGCAAAGTCTTGGTTGGTGGGACCCACGTGGCGCCCTCCGGCTTCACTGCCCCCAGTGGGTAGTGCCCGCAGCCCCAGGCCTAAGACGGTGGGATGCCAGGCACCCCTATCCATGACGCCCTTTCTGCGGGTCCCTGGCTGGAGGGAGGGTGCGGCGGGGAGGGCGCGTGGGCTGGGTGGCACGTGTGCCTCTCACAGGTCCAGGCCGCTGCCCTCCTGCCGCGCGAGTCCTACCTGGGCCCGCAGCGCCATCTGCCGGCCGCGCGGGGGCCGGGTCGCGGAGCAGGCGGCGGGGAGGGAGGGGATGCCACTGGTCCAGGGGCCTCGTCCTCACCCTAGACTTGGGTCTGGGGACCTGAGATTGAGGCTTATTTCCACCACTGATTGCTGTGCGACCAGCCGCTGGCTCCTGGCCCTCTCTGAGCTCCACCCCAATCCCAGGGCGGTGAGCAGGGCCAGGCCCACAGCGGCCGCTCTGACCCTCGGTCCTGCTCCAGTCTTACAGATGGGGAGGAGTGCACAGCGAGGCACGGCGACCCGGGCACGCGGTCAGCAGAGAGGGGGCTGGATTTGATTCGGGGCAGCCTGCCCAGCCCCACAGGCTGAGCTCCCAGGCTGTCCCCGCTCCTGGTTCCTTCGGCTGGAGAGGATCCCAGAAGCGGCAAGCACCCGCACCCAGACGGGAGCCCAGCACATCGCAGGTGCTCACACTCACGCCCAGAGGGGAGCCCAGCGCATCGCAGGTGCTCACACTCAGACCCAGAGGGGAAGTCACAGCTCCAGCCCCGGGACCTGCCACCCGCACAGGGACCTGGACTTAGCAAACAAATGGCCCAAGCCGGATCATCCACGGGTCTCCCAGGAGACAACTGAGGCCCAGAGAAGGAAGGGGCAGGCCCGGGACCCCTTGAGGACCCACGTCTGAGCACGCACCCACAAACACAGGCACACATGCACGCCTGCTGTCCCCACAACACAGACAGACCCTAGAAAGGATGCTGTGGACACTGGAACCATTGTGACCTCAGGGGTGAGGTCAGGCCTGCCAGGGCTGGGGAGGGCCAGTGCCGGAGACAGGGCCTGCCCACAGGCGTCAGGCCAGAGTTAGTGGTAGGTTCCTGTGGGTCTGCACTGCACCCCAACCATGGACAGGCAGTGTTCTGAAAGGCCACACAGCCGCACCCCGACGGGTAGAGTGTGGTCAGCCGTGTCCCAAAACTCCAGGTCAGCTCAACCCCAGCAGGGACCCCCTGACCCACCCCTACCGGTACTCAGCCTCCTCATCTGTCAGGGGAGCCTCCTTGCAGGCCATCCAGGGGCCCCTGTGCTGAGGAAGGAGGGTCCTGCCCCCAGGAGCAGCCTGCAGGGGTTGGAGTGCGGATCAGGTTGGAGGAGAGGAGGTCAAGAGGGCGGAAGCTTAAACTGGAGTGAGGGCCTTGCCCACATAGCCTGCACCTGTGTGAGGGCCAGAGGGACCATGGCCTGTGTTGCCAACAGTGCCTGCAGGCTGTGTGAACGGGTCAGTGAATAGATGGACAGACCGTCCACCTGCTTCTCTGAGCCTCGGCTTCTATTCAGCAGAATTGAGATGATACCACAGCCAGTGTTTCTGCAGAGATTTAAGGGACATGAATAAAAGAAGGTTCCTCCACAGCCTTCCAGGGTCCCCAGGGAACCCCAGTGTCCCAGGAACCTGGAAAGACACAAAGGGCATCTCTACCTTCCTGTGTCCGATACGCAGGTCAGAGCTGTCTGGCCCCCAGCCCAGAGCCCTGCCCGCCCCCTCTATGGGGACTCAGAGCAGGTTCTGCTGTCCAGACACTCGTCCACCAGGGCTGGGGCCCACAGCCAAGCCATGGGTTCAGAGCAGGATTCCCGGTTGCAATCCACGCTGCCTACGGTGGCTGTTCCAGGACTGTCTTGGTACCTGCCTGTGAACTCAGGTATTTCCGGCTCTCGCAGTCCGCATTTGAATGTTGTCAGGCCTCCCTCCTCTGCCATAGCTTCTGTTGCTGCTAAGCCAAGAGTACTCCTCTGCAGATGTTTGCTAATAGTGTGTTCACATCGTTTTTCTATTTTTAAAAATGCATTTAACTCTGGAAGCCACAGGGGCTGCGATGTGGGTTTGGAGGGGCAAGGTACAGGCCTCGCTGGTGCCTGCAGCCCATGCTGTGGCCACTGCTGTGCCTGGGGGAAGCCGGGCTCTAGCTCCAACAGGATCCTCACTCCCACTCCCAGAGTGGGCCCCAGCCAGGTTTGTCTGGAAGGTCACCCTTTCCAGGATCAGGGAACTGGCTAGTTTTCTGAGAGGCTACAGGAAGGAGGCGGCTTCCAGAAGGGGTAAACTGTGTCTTGACCTCTCAAGGTCAAGAGAGCAGGGTCTGAGGGCCTCCCCAGAGCTGCCCTGGCCCTGAGATGCCAAGAGATGTCAGAACACGTGATATCTAGGACGGAGGCTCTAGAGCTCTTCAGACAGCAAAGCTCAGATGTGCAGAAATGCAGCTTCTCAGGCAACTCCAACCCTCTGCTGCAGTTATGGGATGGAGAAGCCTGGTGGGTATCCTCCTACAGCCCTGGCAAAGGGACAGAAAGAAAGGAGGAGAAGGAGACATGCTCTGGGCAGAGGGGCCAGGGAAGCAGAGCCTCACAGGGTCCACCAGAAGGCATTTGGGAAGCTGGATCTGGTGTGATGATTACAGGGGACAGACTGGATCCTGGAGAGGTGGGAGGGCTGTCACAATGCCATGTCCAGGGTCAGGACGGGCCGGTGGTGGCTCTGGATACATCACCTGCTATGAAGCTCTCCATTCATTCTGTATTCATTCAGTATTTGCTGAGCACCTGCTACATGGACCAGGTGTTCTAGGTGTCGGGGATGCTGCTGGGAACAAAAGAGATAAAGACCCTGCCCTCATGCCTTACATTCCAGGTAGGGAGACCTGCCAGTGAGACCAGAAGCAGGAAAGTAAACGATATGATGTTACAGGGCAAAAAGTGACATGGAAAAAAGAGAGGGTGGGGAGGGGGAAGTGTGGGGTGAGGATTTAAATCAGTTCTTCAAGAAGGTGACAACTGAGCAAAGACTAAAATCCGGTGAGGGACTGAGCCAGACAGCCATCTGAAGGAACGGTGTTCCCCAGACAGAAGGAGTGGCCACACAAAGGTCCAGAAGTAGATGTGCACCCGGTGGTGGGAGCACCCCACCACCTGGGTGGAATAAGCAAGGGAGAGCAGAAGGAAACAAGGGCAGAGAGACCATTTTTGTTCTTATGTGTCTTTTTTCTTTTCGATTACAGTATGATTTACAGACGATAGAATTCACTATTTTTAGTGTATAGCTCTCAAATTTAGACAAATGTATATAGTCATGGAGTCACCATCACAAACAAAATATGGCGGTGGGTACATGACGCCCAGACAGCTCCATTTCCCAGACACTCCCTCCCACTCTCTCCAACTCCCAGCCCCTGGGAACCACTGACCTGCTCTCTGTCTGTAGTTTCACCTTTTTCAGAATGTCATAAAAGTGAAATGACACCACATGTATCTTTTGGAGTCTGGTTTCCCTCCTGGAGCATCCATGTTTTTGTGTTTATCAGTGATTCACCTCTTTTGTTGCTGAGTAGCATTACTGTGAATGTGACATGGTTTGTTTATACATTCCCAGGGTGAGGGACATTTGGATTATTTCCATGTGGAGATATCATAAATAAAGCCAGTATAAATGTTTGTGTATATATTTTAGTCAGTAGTCATTTCGCTTGAGCGAATGCCTAGGAGCGGGTAGCTGAGCCATTTGGTAAGTGTACATTCGACTTTATTAGCAAATACCAGGCTATCTTCCAAGAGGGCTGTGCCACTGTGCATTCCCACCAGCAATGTATGGAAGCTCAGAGCTATTCTGCAACCTCACCAGCACTTGGTATTTCCAGTGTCTCTGATTTTAGCCATTTCAGTAGATGTGTAGTGATAGCCCACTGTGGTGTTAGTTGGTTTCCCTCGTGAGAAATGTTGAGTGCTTTTCAGGTGCTTCTTTGCCATCTGTCTGCCTCCTCTGATGCCTTGTCCCAGTCTCCTGCCTGTGTTTCCTTAGGCCACTTGCGCTTTGCTTTGTTTTGTTTTGAGAGTTCTTTCTATATTCTGGAGATAGTCCTTTATCAGATATGTGATTTGCAAATACTGCCTCCAAGTCTGCAGCTTATCATTTTTTAATGCATATCCCTTAATCTAAATAAAAGAGAGGGGGACCAGGTGCAGTGGCTCATGCCTGTAATCCCAGCACTTTGGGAGGCGGAAGCAGGAGGATCATTTGAGCCCAGGAGTTCAAGACCAGCCTGAGCAATATAGAGACAATCTGCCTCTATAATAAAAAAAAAAAAAATAGGCAGACATGGTGGCATGCATCTGTAGTCCTAGCTACTTGGGAGGCTGAGGCAGGATGATCTCTTGAGCCCAGGAGTTTGAGGCTACAGTGAGTGAGCTATGATTGTGCCACTGCACTCCAGCCTAGGCAACAGATCAAGACTCTCTCTAGAAAACAAAAATAAAATAAAGACAGAGGGGATCTCTAAAAGAAAATGATATTTATTCAGGAATGGGCATTGCAATAGTAATACGTGTGCCATAGTAAACCACATGCCTATTCAAGGCTGGGGCAAGGGTAAGTTTTTAAAGGCAAAATTAAAATGATTGATTACATAAGTTGTTCTGAAATAATAATTCTTGGCTACAAGGGTCAATAACAAGGCTGGGCTGAGTCCTAGGTTGGAAAGACAGTTTTCTGGGTAGATGACCTCACAGAAGTATTTGTGTGTGTGTGTAAGGTTGCAATTGGCCTTTGTGCAAGGTTGTGGGTTTTGCAGAGTCTTTTGTGATCGTTCTTGCAGTCAGGCATTTGTGCATGAGAACCATCCTTTAAGGCTTCCTCCAGCCCCATTTATCAGAGTTTTAACACAGTGACTCCATTTTGATTCCAACGTGTTTCACGTATCTTTCAAAAAGCAGAAGTTTTTAATTTTTATGAAATCAAATTTATCATTTATTCTTTTATATAGTGCTTTTGTTGTCACATCTAAGAAATCTTTGTCTTACCCAAGATCATAAAGATTTCCTCCTATATTTTCTTCTGAAAGTTTTAGAAGTTTAGGTCTTACTTTTAGGTCTATGATCTTTTTGAGTAAATTTTTACATATGGTGTGAGGTATGGATTAGGGGTTATTTTTTGCATGTGTCTGTTCAATTATTGCAGCACCATCTGTTAATGCTTTTTTAATAGAGTTGCTCTTGCACACTTATCAAAAATCAGTTGAAGCCAGGCACAGTGGCATGCATCTATAGTCCCAACTACTCAGGAGGCTGAGGCAGGAGAATTGCTTGAGCCCAGAAGTTTGAGACTGCAGTGAGCTATGACCACACCACTGTACTCCAGCCTGAGCAACAGAGTGAGACCCTATCTCTAAACAAAACAAAACAAAAATAATCAATTGACCTTATATGTGTGGGCTTTTTCCGGAATCCATGTTCTGTTACACATATTCATATTTATGTGCTTTTATCAATATTACATTGCCTTGATTACTATAGCTTGACAATAAGTCTTGACATTGGTAATGGTCCTCCAATTTTGTTCTTCTACAAAATCTTTTTGACTATCCTAGTTTCTTTACCTTTCCATATAAATTTTAGAAACAGCTTGTTGGTTACTACCAAAAAAATTCTTGCTGGGGTTTTTATTGAAATTGTATTGAATATTTAGAAAAAGTTAGAGAAAATTAATATCTGAACAATATTGAGTCTTCCAATCCATGAACATGGTGTATCTATTTATCTTCTTGATTTATTTCATCAATATTTTGTAGTTTACAGTATACAGACCTTGCAATTATTGGTTAGGTTTATGCCGAAATAACTCATGATTTTTGGTGCTAGTGTACATGGTACCTTTTTTATTTCAATTCCCAATTGTTCATTGCCAGTATGCATAAATATGAATAATTTTTGTTTATTGACCTTACAATTTGCAAATTTGCTGAACTTATTTTTTAGTTCTAGTAGGCTTTTCTGTAGATTTGGAATTTCCCACTTGTATAATAATGCCTTCTACAAATAAAAATAGTTTGTTTCTTCTTTCCCAGGCGGTATGACTTTTATTCCTTTTTGTTGACTTCTTACATTGATTAAGTCCACAGTCTAATGTTGAATGAGAGAGGTAAGAGCAGACTTCTTGCCTCATTCCCAGTCATGTGGAAAAATATTCAGCCTTTCACCATAAAGTGTGATGTTAGCTGTAGGATTTTTATAGATACTCTTTATCAGGTTGAGGAATTTTTCTTAATTCCTATGTTTATTTTTGAATAGATGTTGGGTTTTACCAAATGTTTCTCTGCATCTATTGAGATCATTGTATTTTCTTTCCTTAGTCAATCTAGTGAATTACATCGACTGATTTTTCAAATATTCAATTAGCCTGGTATTCCCAGGATAAGCCCCCCTAGGAGATGATGGATAAGCATTTCCGTATACTTTAAATTGTTTTATTAAGAAAGTTTGTGTCTGTTCATGGAAGATATTAGGCTGTAGTTTTCTTTATTTCCAATATCTTTATCTGGTTTTGGTGTCAGGTTTTGCCTCATGGAAGGGTTGGGAAGTGTTCCCTCCTCTTCAATTTTCTGGAAGAGTTTGTAGTATTGGTATTATTTCTTCCTTAAACACTTGATAGAATTCAAGAATGAAGCCAATTCAGCCTAAAATTTTCTTTATGGGAAAGTTTTCAACTACACATTCAATTTTCATAATTTGGGTTATTCTTGTTATTTCATTCTTGAGTAAGCTTTGGTATTTTATGACTCTAAGAAATGTGTCCATTCCATCTATGTCACCAAATTTATTGGCATAAAGTTATTCAGACTATCCCTTCATCATTCTTTTAATGTCTGTAGAACCTGTAATGATGTACCCACTCTTACTGATGTTAATAATCTGTGTTTTTACTTTTTTGCCCTAATAAATCCTGCTAGTGGTTTATCAATGTTTTCATCTTTTCAAAAAACCTACTGGTTTCATTGATTTTTTCTATTTTTTGTTATTTTCTATTTCATTGATTTTTGCTCTTTTTTTCTTGAGTTTAATTTGCTGGTTTTTCCTAGTTTATTCAGTTATAATCTGATTTCAGACCTTCATTCTTTTCTAATACAGGTGTTTTAATGCTGCACCCCAGGGATTTTTATATGCTGTGCTTTCATTTTTGTTTTGTTCAACATGCCTTTTACTTTCATTACCTTTTATTTCTTCTTTACCGATGGATTATTTAAAAGTATGTTATTTAGTTTCCTTATACTTAGGTATTTTCCATCTATCTTTCTGTTATTGATTTCCAATTTAATTCCATGTGGTAAGAGATCATGCTTTGTTGGATCTGAATCCTTTCCAATTTGCTAAGACTTTTTATGGCACAGAATATAGTCTGCCTTGGTAAGTGTACCATGTGTATTTGAAAATAAAGTTTATTCTTTTGTGGTTAGAGTTCTATAAATGTCAATTCAGTTATGTTGGTTAATAATTGAGCCTTTTATATTCTTACTGATTACCTGTCAACTTATTTTATCAATTATCAATAGATGGATGTTGACATTTTCAACTAAGATTGTTGACTTGTCTATTTTTCCTTCTAGCTCTAACTTCTTTGCTTTATGTGTTTTGAAGTTCTGTGACTAGATGCATGAACATTTAAGATTCTTGTATCTCCTTGACTAATCAACTGATTCTCTTTATCCCTTTTATATTATTTACTCTAAAATATACTTTGTCTGATATTAACATAACCACACAGTTTTTTTAATATTTGTGTTAGCATGATATATCGTTTTCCATCCTTTTACTTTTGATTGATTCGTAGCTACTATATTTCAAGTGAATTTTGTATAGGCAGTGTACACTTGGCTCTTGCTTTTTTTATTCAATTTGACAATCTCTGCTATTTGATTGTGGTGATTTAATCATTTATATTTAATATGACTTTTGCTATGATTTGGTTTTAGTCTACCATCTTGCAATTTGTTTTCTCTTTGTCTCATCTGTTTTTATGCATTTTTTTTTGTCTCCTTCTGCCTTTATTTGCATTGAGTATTTTTTATGACTCCACCTTATCTCCTTTGTGGACTTGTTAGCCACACATATTTTGTCTTATGTTGTTTTAGTCATTGCTTTTGGGTTTCTTTTTTTTTTTTTTTTTTTTTTGAGACGGAGTCTCGGCTCTCTGCAGGCTCCGCCCCCCCGGGGTTCACGCCGTTCTCCTGCCTCAGCCTCCCGAGTAGCTGGGACTACAGGCACCCGCCACCTCGCCTGGCTAATTTTTTGTATTTTTAGTAGAGACAGGGTTTCACCATGTTAGCCAGGATGGTCTCGATCTCCTGACCTCGTGATCCACCCGCCTCGGTCTCCCAAAGTGCTGGGATCACAGGCGTGAGCCACCGTGCCCGGCCTGCTTTTGGGTTTCTAATATACATGTTAGCTTATCTCGGTCTACCTTCAAGTGAAATTATAGCTTCGAGTAAAATTAAGAGTATAAGCACCTTCCAATATTTTGTTTTCATTTCCCCCTCCTGGCTTTTGTGCTATTATTGTTATACATTTTACTTCTATATTTGTTATAAACCCACAATGCATTATTATTTTTACTTTAAATTTTAAAAATAAACAAATTCTATTTACCTACATTTTTCCCATTTGTGGTGCTTGTTATTCTTTTGTGTAGTTTCCTATTTCCATCTGTTACAGTCATTTTCCTTCTGTCTGGAAGACTATCTCAAACATTTTTTGTAGTGCAGGACTCCTGGTGATAACTTCTTCTGGTTTTTGTGTACATGAAAAGTGTTTCTATATCACCTTCCGTTTTTAAAGATATTTTCTCTAGGTATGAAATTCCAACTTGGCAGGTTGTTGTTTCATTCTGTTTTTTCTTTCAGGGCACTAAATTGTTGCTCACTGTCTCTCAGCTTGTACCGTTTTCAACAAGAACTGTGCTCTGATTTTTCGTTCCTTTCATGTGTCTTTTTTCTATGGCTGTTTTTAAGATTTGCTCTTATCATTGGCTTTGGGCAATATTATTTCAATGTGTCTTCATGTAGTTTTCTTTGTATTTCTTTTGCTTGGAATTCGTTGTTTCCTGGATCTGTGGATTTATAATTTTCATCAAATTTGTAAAATGTATTTGAGGTATTACTTCCTCAAATATGTTTTCTTTCCCCTTCCTTCTGTGGGGATGCAAATTCCACATACAAAATGCCATGTGATGCTGTCCCACAGCTCACAAATGCTCTGTTTTATTTTTTCCAGTCTTTTTTCTCTATATGTTTTATTTTTGGATAGTTTCTATTGCTGTGTCTCCAGGTTCACTCATCTTCGCTTCTACATTGTTTAATCTGCTGCTAAACTAGTGTATTGATAGTATGAAATGTATTCTTCATCATTTTATATTTTCCATGTCTCTCCTTACCATGCTTATGTTTTGCTCTACCATGTTGAACATGAGAAATATATCATTGACAGTAATGGCAAAAGTCGCAATTACTTTTGCACCAACCTTATAGTTATAATTGTTTTAATGTCCTTGTCTACTAATTATATCATTTCTGTGTTGGTTTCAATTAATTGATTTTTCTCCTAATTGTAGATCATATTTTTTTGCTTCTTTCCATGCCTAGCAAATTTTGATTGGATGCTAGACATTGTGAATTTTGCCTTGTTGGGTACTGGATATTCCTGTACTTTTTAAATATTCTTCAGATTTGTTCTTGAACACAATTAAATTACTTGAAAAGTTTGGTTCCTTTGAGGCTTTGATTTTAAAGCTTTAGTAGGAAGAGCCAAAGCATTGTTGTTTAGGGCAGATTTTTTTCCCCCATTACTGAGGTCATACCTTTAGCACTCTACCTAATGCGCTGTGAATTACCAAGTTTTCCATTCTTGCTGATGAGAAAAGGAACTCTTCCTAGCTCTGTGTGAGTTCCAAAGATTGTTCCCTCTACTCCTTTTGGAGCTTTGTGGTTCTTTTCCCAAACGTACTGAGCTCAGATGAAGACGGGGAATGCAGGGGATCCCCTGCAAAGCCCCAGAACTCTCTCTCCTCCTTTTGCAGCTCTCTCCTGTGACTCTTCCCAGCAAACTCCAGCCACTTTGGCTCCCCAAGACTTTCACGTCCACTTCCTCCACTCGGAGAGACTACTGGGCTTTATCAGGCTCCCTCTCCCTGCGCCGCAAACTGGAAACTTCCCAGGCAGCTGGCTGTGGCCATGCTGGGCTCACCGTGCTGGTTTTCCATTTTCAGGGATCTTTGTCCTGTGCTGCTGTTGTCTGATGTCTGATAATCATGGTTTTGTATATTTTTCCAATTTTTGAGTTGTTTAAGGCAGGAGGGTGAAGCTGGTCCTTGTTACACCCTCATGGATGGAAGCATCGGTGTCTTATGTCATCTTCAGGACTTTGGGTTTTACTCTGAGTGAAATGGGAGGCATATGGGTAGATTTTGAGTGGCATGATCTGACATGCAACCCTCCCATGGTGGGACAAATGAATGGGTAAAATATTGAGAGATGAACTGTCTTCTAATGTACCACAGAATTCACTGATTTGATTTGCTGACTTTATCTCATTCATCGATGCATCCCAGGAGCCTAGAACATGTCCCACCCATAGTAGGCACCTGGGAAGTGGGTACCAGGAGTGAACAAATGAATAAGGTCAGGAAGTGGGTGGAGCAGGAGCCTGTTCCTGCCCCAGGGGCTCACTGGCAGAACTCGTGATGGGGGACAAGGCTTGGGCAGCATCCCCAAAAGGAAGGACGCAGTCTCTTTTGGCCCTTTGTGGCCACTAACACAGCCTGAGGTAGTGCTTTCCCCACATTTGCAAGAGAAGAGGAAGGAGAGGAGGAAAAGGCAGAGGCCAGCTTGGAGGAAGGAGAGGAGGAGAAGGCAGAGGCCAGCTTGGAGGAAGGAGAGGAGGAGAAGGCAGAGACCAGCTTGGAGGAAGAAGAGGAGGAGGAGGCAGAGGCCACCTTAGAGGAAGGAGAGGAGGCCTTCCTTGGAGGCCCCTGCATCCTCCCTTGCTCTGCTCTCACTGCTCCTGCAGCTCCCCCACTCCCCTCGGAGACTCCACCAGATGTCTGGGTGACCAAGGCAGTCTCACATGTGATCGGAATGAGATTGGCTCTCTCAAATCAAGAGCCTGAGCTAGGGATACCATACCCTGAGCCCTGCCATGTCCCACCAGCCATGTCTGTCTCAAACCCAACCTCAGAACCTGACACTTGCAGGGAGGCCAGGCCCCACCAGGCCTACAGGTGATGCTGCCTACTCAACAGTGTCCCTGAGGCCTCGAGACCCCTGCCCTCCTCCCAGGGCCCAGCCAGTCCATTGAATGGAAGGACAAACACATGGAAGGATGCAGCTGAGCCCGATGGAAGTCAATGCTGCGCTCAGCACCCCCTGTACTAACGCAGAAATATACACACACTCAGATGCCAACACCCAGGGCCCCTCCTCCATTTCAGAATCTCCCTCCCTGTCTCCACATCCATGAAGGACTCATCTTGCATGAAGGTACACCAGGACTCTGCCCGCAGGGACAGATGGTCACACCCCACCACCATCCTGCTTCACAAGTCGCAGAGCAGCCAGGCCACACTGATGCCACAGGAGCACAGGATGTTCATGGCGGAAGCCTACAGTGCAGGTGACTGCCAGCCCTGGGCTCAGACAGGCAGGGGCGGGTCGGCCCAGATGGGGTCAGGCTCCAGCAGATCCCACCATGTCCCTCCACAAAAAGCAGTCCTGAGGGTGATGGCCAGAGGGAGTCTCTACTCCAGGATCTTGAGGGTATCAAGTGGTGTGGACATAGTGAAGCTTTCAGCAAAGAACCCTGCACACCCGGCTTGGCCTCTTCATGCCTCCTGAGGCACCATCCAAAGCCCAAATAATGCCCCAGCTCACCCTACACCCCGCCCTCCGCTATCCTCCCTTTCCTTTCACACCTCGGAACCACAGTCCAGGCCTGGCCGCTCCCTTATTCAAACACCATTGAATGCTGGATGGCTGGATGGATGGTGAAAGGATAAAAGAATGGATGGGGGGATGGAGGGATGAATTCATGAGTGGGTGGGTGGGTGAATAAATTTGTGAATAGATGGATGTTGGGCAGATGGGCAGGTAGATGAATGGAAAGATAGATGAGCAGGTGGATTAGTAGATGGAAGGATGGACAGATGGAACATGTGGGTGGATGGACAGATGGCTGGATGGACAGGTGGATGAGTGGATGATGGGTGGATGGGAATATGAATGGCAAGTGAGGACGTGCTCATGCACCTGCACTCCTGCTCCTTACCTATGTTGAACCCCAGCAAGTCCATCTGGACAGTCAGAATGTCCTGGACTTCTCATATATCCATTCCCCAGTTCTCATTTTCAGAGCACTCCTTCCATCCCCAGACCCACCCTCCTGCCTGCCAAGCCTTGCTGCCACAATGTGAGCTACCCACAGCCTGCTCACACATGCCTTCTTGCCAACCTTAGCCACCTGCTTCAAGATGCTGCAGGACATGAACAGTGCCGACCCCTTCCACATGAAGTACATCATCAAGAAGATCAAGAACATGGCTCATGGCTCCCCCAGGCTGGTGATGGAAACCATCCACGACTACTTCATAGACAACCCAGAGGTGGGGACAGCTTGGGCCACTGGGGCAGGCACAGGGAGCAGAGGGGGAGGGTGGGACCCCAAGGTGGGCTCAAACCCTAGATCCTGCCTAGAACAGCTACATGGCTTGGGGCAAGTCTCCATTTCCTCATATGTCAAATGGGCCAAGTGGGGAGGGAGAAAAGTGGACCCGCATGCATTGACCACCCTCGGAATGCGCTCATGAGGTGGCGATCCTGACCCTCACAGGTGGGGAAACTAAGGCGTAGGGAGGCCAAGGGATTTGCCTGGAGTCATAGAACCATGAAGTGGCAGAGAGAAATGGCTCCTCTCACACCCCTCCCCATCCACGCCCCCGCCCACATCTCCCACACGATCTGACCTGATCTGTCCCCAAGCCACCGTTGCTCTGCCATCCACAGATCTCCAGCAGGCACAAGTTCCGGCTGTTCCAGACCCTGGAGATGGTCATCGGGGCCAGTGACATCCTGGAGGAAACCTGGGAGAAAACTTTCACACGGCTCGCTCTGGAGAACATGACCAAGGCCACGGTGGGCCTCCCCTCCCACAGCAAGTGGGCCAACCCCCCACGGGTTCTGGGAATGCCAGCGGCTGCCCCAGGGACCCAAGTGATGCTGGGCATGCCCAGCCTTGTGGCTTACCAAGCAATTTCCATCCAGTGACTCACGTTCTTACCCCTAGCCCCTTCAGCGGGACAATCATACTTTTCCATCTCACTTTCCCATTTCAGGAAAGTGAGGCTCAAGAGAGCATTGCTTGTCTAAAGCCAAGGGGCTCGTAAGTTGGGGGGCCCTCTCCCCAAAGGAGGTCTCTCCCTGAAGCAGGCTATGGTTCCCCTCTGCACCGCCTTCCTCACCACTGCATGGCAGCTGCCTGCAGCCCAGCCTCTGGAAGGCCTGCTGCGAGTCTAACCCAGTCTGCAGGCTGTAACTCTGCCCTTGGCCTCCACCTTCTGGGTTCCTGCTTGATGGAGACTTGGGGTTCTGGACCTGGACTGCCCCACCCACCCCACCCCACCCCATCTGCAGCTTGCAGTCCAAGAGCCAGCCCTAGCCGCCAACAATCTCCACTCCAAGAGTGGAGACTTGGGAGCAGGTGGCTTAGATTGACTAGGCCAGGGCAGCCCCAGGGACACCTCAATACGCACACACACTAGGGTGCCCCACAAAGCAGGAGTAGACACCATTTACCCTCCGTGTGGTGCCGAGTCTTAATTCATGATTGTGCAGGAGGCAAAGGCCACTGAAAGGTCTTTAATACTCAAAGCTCCCCCCAAAGCAAGAGGCACAGCACACCCCATGGGGCCACACAGGCCTGTCCCACGCGGGGGTCAGGAAGCAGACAGAGGGACCATCTGAACATGGCTTCAGGGCCATGGTGGTGGGAAGTAATGAAGTAGAGACATCCCCTAGGAGCTACGGGGACACAGGCAGGTTGGGGGCATTGTAATGGGACTTCCATACTCCCCAAAAGATGTAAGCAGCTCCAGCTGCTCACCTGGCCCTATGATTCAACAAACTCAAGGAGAGGTTATTTGGAATAACAGACATCAAACAGCCAGCACAGGGCCTACAAGCATGGTCAACACATCCTCCACACAGGGGTTTGTGGCTCCATTTACGGATGCGGAGGCTGGAGCCCACAGCCTTAGGGACTGGCCTGCAATCACAGCCCAGCTGGTGGGTGGCAGGTGGGACATGCCCCTGTGCTCCCCCAGAGAAGTGAATGAGGCCACCCTGGGTGTGAGAGACAGCAAAATGGGAAGCAAGGGCCCTGTCCACCTATTTCTTTTTTCCACCTCATTTCTCTTTCTTTTGGAATCTTATGCATGTGTTTGTCACACTCACCACTGCGAAGTCTTTCAGGCGTCTCTGCAGTTTACAGATCGATGATCCTAGGGAGATGGGGTCGGGGAGCGGTTCCTCCGGGGAGGCAAGGGCTTCGGGACACTCAGGGGTGTGGTCTGGCCTCAGCCTCCCTGAGGGTGGACAAGACCCTCCTGGGGCTTCATGAGGAGGGGCCCCTGCATGGAGTCTGGCATGAATGAGGCCAGGACTGGTCTACATTTTCTGCTTCTGAACACACCGCAGCCCCGCTCCAGCCCCCAGAGTAAGTCGACACTTCTGTGGGTCCTACCCGCCCCCTGGGACACAGAGGGACACTTCTGTGGGTCCTACCCGCTGCCTGGGACACAGAGGGACACTTCTGTGGGTCCTACCCACCACCTGGGACACAGAGGGTCATCAGGCACTCTGTTAGCTAGGTCAGGACCAGCCGAGTTCAGACAATCTTCCAGCCCAGCATAGAGCTTGGAGTCAGCGAGGACCGGCCTGGGCCTGCACTCCTGTTGCCCTGCTCCAGTGGGGGACTGTGTTTCCTACACCCTAAGTATCCCCCTTCCCGATTTACTTTCTTAAACCGGAGACAGACTTCAGCTTCTTGGAGGTGCTTCTTGGGGTAGGGCTTAAGGGAAGTAAGGTTTTGAGCCCGTGCATTTCCAGAAATCTCTGGATTTGATTTCACACTGGACTGTGGGTTGGCAACCACTGTCCATTGTCCTCTGGCCCTCGTGGCTGTTGAGGATCCAGAGCCATTCTGAACCGTGATCCTTCACACGCGACCTGATGTCTGCTGGGGGGCTCGGGCTTGTGGAGTCTTTGCCCTGCCCATTCCGCAGGAGTGGAAGTCACTCTGGGTGCAGCATTAGCCACCGCGCTTTGTGGTCACGTATCCCTTCCATCTGGCTACCTGAGCCCTTGGTTCCACCGTAGAGTGACCAGGTGAGCCCACTGCTGCCACCTTCACCCAGCTACATCAGCATCTCTCCATCTTCCCTTCTACACTCTGAGGAGTCCCAGGGAGACGCTCACCCAGGGGCCCTGCATAGAGGTCAGGGTCCCATCCCATGGCAGTCATGCCAGGACTGGCCTGGGAAGTGAGTATTCCTGGAGTTTACAGGCCTGGTAACCCCTGGGTAGAGACACTCATCTGCCCCCTCCAGAGACTGAGCCCCCAGAGTCTTGCTGGGGTGGGAGAGGGCCAGCTCCCTTCACGTGTGCAGAGTGTGGGAGGTACATCTACGGACTCAACTACTTCTAAAACCACGTCACCTTTAGTTTCAGCCCCCTCCACTGCCCCACCAGTTCTAGAGGTTGGGAGACAAGAGACCCCCCCAACTTCAAATAGTGGGGGACAGTGCCGTGTGGGTGAGCTGGCCGCTCAGCCTCTGCTCCACTAGCCTACACGTGGTCTTCAGGCCCCTTGCCTACCTGCTTCCCGCTTCCACAGTGCGGTTGCTATTGTCCTTTTTAAAAAATCTCCTAAATGTAGTGTCAGCTGAGGTAGGTTTTTTGAAAGAGCAAAATCAGATTCAATCACCATCTTCACAAGAAGCCCCCATAACCATACTTTCCATAAGTTATAAATGATATATCTATTTCATGTGATGATTCAAGCTGCATGGCACGGCTCAGACACCCCCACTTTCAGACGCCCCCAAGTGCAGGCAGGCCTCCTGTTCACCTGCCTCAGAGCCACAGAAGCTGCCTTATGGCTCCCATGAAGACTGAGAAAAGAGTAGAAATCAAAATTGCAGCAAGATCTAAAGGGATACCCACACGCTTGTTGAGAAAGGTCCCAGGTGTGACCACACAGAGCCAGGCTCCGGGACCCATGTGGTTCCTTCCTGCTGGAGATGCCCCTCCACTGGACAGTGGGGGCTTGGCCAGGGTCAGGGAGGCCAGGGACCCAGTCAGCAGGGCTCTGCCCTTGAGCAGCTGGCTCTCCTGGACAGGAACATAGCCTCTGCTTCTGAATTCATGGTGAAAGATGTGACATTGTCCTGAGCCGCCAGGTGCTCAGGAGGAGATGTGATGTGGGCTGGAGGTTTCAGGATCAGTGCCCTGAACCCAGGCCTTGGAGCAGGCTCTAAGTGGGAGTGGAGGTGCAGGCAGGCACACAGCGTAAGCAAGGGCTCAGAGGTAGGGAGGAAGAGGAGGAGGTGTTCCGGCAATGAACGCAGACCAGGAAGGCCTCAGGCTCCCTCAGCCTCAGTTTTCTACTAAAAGAAACATGGGCCGTGGCCGCTGTCCTGCCCCTCAAACCAGCCCTGGCATGTGAAGACGCGAGGTCTCGTAACAAGCCGCTCTTACTCTACCTCCCGCCCTGCCTGCTCCCACCCCACCCCAGGAGCTGGAAGACATATACCAGGACGCGGCCAGCAACGTGCTGGTGGCCATCTGCAGGCACTCGTGGCGGGCGGTGGCGCAGCATCTGGAGACGGAGCTCCTGATGGGCGTCTTCCCACACAGAAGCCTCCTCTACGTGATGGGCGTCCTGTCCTCCAGCGGTATGTCGGGCGCCAGTTTGCGGACAGGGTGGGGTGGGTCATGGAGAGTGATCCAAGAGGTGGCTCTGAGGGTCCACATGGGCAGGGTACAGGGTTGCATGTCACTTGTGCACCATGAGGTAGCTTCATGCCCGGCAGCAACAGGCTGCTGCCCCGAGGACCCCCATTGCCCACCACCCCTAAGAGGGCCCAGGCCATGCTCAGGATCTCCCTGGAAAGAGCGACACCAGGCCCAGCCGTGTCAGCCCCTCTGATGGCTCACCCACTCCTACTGTCAGTATTGCAACAGCTGGACCTGGACGGAGCCAGGATGACAGAGGAGGTCCCAGGAGGTGGCCCAGGACAGGTGTGAGGCTGGCACATGGCCGGGCAACTCCACTGCCAGCTGCTGCATCTGTCTCCTCCCTTGGTCACACAAGGCAGGTGGGCATTCCTCCCCTGGAAGGTGAAGAGATGGAGCTCAGAGAGGCAGCATGGCCGACCAGGGCCACTCCCAGCCTGTCACAGCCCGCAGTGTCTGGGCCCTGCGTCCACATAGCCGCTGCCTCCAAGCTGCGAGAAGTGCCGGCCTGGACAGTGGGGCCTCTGAGGACCCCAGAAGAAGGACATTCAGAGAGTTGCTGACACAAAATAGTGAACACTTACTGAGCACCTACCTAGTGCCAGGCCCCCAGCCACACAGAGGCGAGGGGCAGCCTTCATTCATTCACTCATTCATTCACAGCATATGCTGTTGCGCTTCCCACTGGGAGATGCAGGGCTGCCTTGAGGGCAGCTGGGGGAGCCCAGAGAGGAAAGGGACCAGCTGTCCTGGGGCCATCAAGGAGGGCTTCCTGGAGGAGGCGGCCAGTATAGGCCACATCTAGAGGGATGCGTAGGAGGGTGAGGAGGGACACTCCTTCTGCCAAGGGCCTTGAGGAAGAGTTGGTCAGCAGCCACAGTGAGGGGTGGGGTTGGGGTGTGGCAGGCCCTGTGACCTGCAGGGAGGCCCAGGCCCAGCGCCCAGGTCAGACGCTAAGACCTGAGGCGAAGCAGGACCTGCTCGGCTTGGCCTTGCACCTCCCACCCCAGGATTAGCAGGCTGCATGGAGGTCCCTCTGCACCTGGGGGTACTGCTGAGGCTGCCAGATCCCTCCCCAAAGCAGCCTTTCCCTCTGGGGTAGGTTCCAAAGTTCCGGAAAAGCTCTCCACTCTCACAATGCCTCCCTCCCAAAGGCTTATTTTCCCACTCTTGAGAGGCCATGCTTGGCAGCGCCCCTCCATTCACCATGAGTGAGCCTGAGGCCCAGAGAGGGAGCCCAGCCCGCCTGAGACCACACAGTAAGAGCAGCTGGGCCGCAAGCCCACCCCAGCTCTCTGAACCCAGAGCCAAGCCCAGCTCACGTCCCTCCAGCTCCCGCGCCCCACAGAGCTAGGGCAGGCAGAGGCCAGCAGCATCAGCCCAGGCCAGCGCTAAAGGCTGGAAGAGACGGGTGTTAGACAGGGCCCTGTGACCCATCCCTCCTCCCACAGAGGAGCTCTTCAGCCAGGAAGACAAGGCCTGCTGGGAAGAGCAACTGATCCAGGTAGGGAAGGAGCCCAGCTCCCAGCCACCAGGCCTTCTGTGGGGGCAACAGGGGAGAGGCAGCAGGATGGGTGCCTGGGAGGAGGGGTAGGGGGAAGGAGGGAGGAGGAAGGGAAGGCAGAGAGAGAGAGAAGGGGAGGGGAGGGAGAAGAGAGGGTAGTGGGGAGACAGGGAGGATGGGAGGAAGGAGGGAATGTCGGGGAGGAAGGAGGGAGGAATGAGAGGGAGGGGGGAAAGGAGGAGGAGGAGGCAAGAAGAGGGGATTGAGGGGGAGGGAGGAAGACGGGGGAACAAGAGGGAGCAGGGAGGGAAGGAGGGAGGGAAGGAGGGAGGCCCCTACTCTGCAGATGAGCACACAAGTCTGGAAAAGGGAGGGGACTGCAGTCACAGGGCCAGTCACTTCGGCACTGGGATTAGGGAGGGGACTGCAGTCACAGGGCCAGTCACTGCAGCACTGGGATTGGGAAGGGGACCACAGTCACAGGGCCCGTCACTGCAGCACTGGGATTGGGAAGGGGACTGCAGCACTGGGATTGGGAAGGGGACCGCAGTCACAGGGCCGGTCACTTCGGCACTGGGATTGGGGAGGGGACCACAGTCACAGGGCCCGTCACTGTAGCACTGGGATTGGGAAGGGGACTGTAGCACTGGGATTGGGAAGGGGACCGCAGTCACAGGGCCGATCACTGCAGCACTGGGATTGGGAAGGGGACTGCAGCACTGGGATTCGGGAGGGGACCACAGTCACAGGGCCTGTCACTGAGGCGGTGGGATTCAAACCTTGGTCTCCACATGCCTGGCACAGAGCACATACGCAACGCACTCAGCCAGAGCTGTCACCCCGGAACGCAGGAAGCAGGTTGGGGTGAACAGAGGAAGCCCCAGCCAAGAAACAGAGTCCGTGCAGGCCCATCCCTGAACACACACCCGAGTGAGTGAGGGGCTGACATAGCTGAGGGAAGGGACACGAGACCCCCGCCCCCTGGATCCAAGCCCATATTCAACCAATCACCACTCTGTGACCTGGGGGACCCACTTCACCTCTTGGTCCCTTAGTTTCCTCATCTGTCAAATGGGAATCCAAGCACTTCACTCAAATGGTGGGTATGACGAGTATACAAGGTAATCCGTGGAAAGCATCAGGCACCGTGCCAGTGACGCAGGAAACCCTCGCTAATATCATTATTGTCCTATGGGAAGAGCTGTAGTGGTAGTGACAGGAACAGCAGCGGTGGCGGCAGGAGAATACTTGGAATGGAATGGTATCCAGTAGAAATAGCACCAGCAGCAACACAAGCAATTAATAGAACAAGAAAGACAAAAAGTTACGGAGGATAGAGAAAACTTGAACAATACATTAACCAAATTCGTCGAATAAAGTGCAAACAAAATATTCGCCGGGGGTGTGGGGGGAAATGGAGATGGTTAATGGGTACAAAAAATAGGAAGGATGAATAAGATCAAGGTGACTATAGTCCATTAGTTAATTGTAGATTTTAAAATAACTGAAAGAGGCTGGGTGTGGTGGCTCACCCCTGTAATCCCAGCACTTTAGGAGGCCAAGACGAGCCCATCACTTGAGGTCAGGAGTTCGAGACCAGCCTGGCCAATATGGCAAAATCCCATCTCTACTAAAAATACAAAATTAGCCCAGCGTCATGGCACATGCCTGTAATCCCAGCTACTCGGGGGGCTGATATGGGAGAATGACTTGAAACCAGGAAGCAGAGGTTGCAGTGAGCCAAGACCACGCCACTGCACTCCAGCCTGAGCAATAGAGCAAGACTCCATCTCAAAATAAAATAAAATAACTAAAAGAGGGCCGGGCACAGTGGCTCATGCCTGTAATGCCAGCACTTTGGGAGACTGAGGCTGGCGGATCTCCTGAGGTCAAGAGTTCAAGGCCAGCCTGCCCAACATGACGAAACCCCATCTCTACTAAAAAGTACAAAAATTAGCTGGGCATGGTGGCATGCACCTGTAGTCCCAGCTACTCGAGAAGCTGAGGCAGAGAACTGCTTGAACCCTGGAGATGGAGGTTGCAATGAGCCGAGATCGTGCCATTGCACTCCAGCCTGGGCAAAAGAGTGAGACGCCGTCTTAAAAAATAATAATAAAATAAAGTAAAAGAGTATAATTGGATTGTTTGTAACACAAAGCATAAACGCTTGAAGTGATGGATACCTTATTTACCCTAATGTGATTACTGCACATTGTACACCTGTAGCAAAATATCCCATATACCCCACAAATTTATATACGTACTATATACCCACAAAAATTAAAAATGTTAAATTTTTTTAAAAATTCACCAAGATAGACCATATGCTGGGCCATATATCAAGTTTCAACAAATTTAAAACAGCTGATATCAAACAGAGTACACTCTCTGATCAAAATACAAATTAGAGTCCAAAATAAAATATATCTGGAGAAACTCCAAATCCTTGGAAATTAAACAACACATTTCTAAATAACCCATCAGTCAAAGAAGAAATCACAAGGAAAATTAGAAAATATTTTGAACTGAATGATAATGAAACGCAACATATGAAAATCAGTGGGATGCGATAAAAAGCAATATTTAGAAGGAAATTTATATTTTAATGCCTATATTAGGAAAGAAGAAAGGTAAAAAATCAATTATCTAAGCCTCTATTTTAAGAAACTAGCCAAAAAATGAGCAGATAATAAACTTACAGTAAGTAGAAGGAAGGAATAACAAAAACTAGAGCAGAAATCAAAGAAACAAAAAGAGATAAACAGAGAATGACTAGAACCAAAAGATCAATACATTGAGCCAGATGCCATGGCTTATGCCTGTAATGCCAGCTACTCTGGAGGCTGAGGCAGATAGACTGCTTGAGGCCAGGAGTTCAAGACCGACCTGAGCAACGTAGTAAGAACCTGTCTCTAAAAAAACTTATATTAGGGTTGAATATGAGATTTAAGAAAAAAAAAAAAAAACACTTCTAAAACTTAGCCAGGCAAGCTTATACCTGTAGTCCAGCTACTCACGAGGCTAAAGGCAGAAGGCTCACTTGAGCCCAGGAGTTCAAGGCTGCAGTGAGCTGGGATCAAACCACTGCACTCCAGCCTGGGCAATAGAGCAAGACCAATCTCTATTTAAAAAATGATAAATAAATAAGTAAATTGATAAACCCCCTCACTAGACTGATCAAAAAGAGAGAAAACACAAAATACCAATTTCAGAAAGGAATAAGGAACACTACACATCCCTCAGACATTAAAAAGTATAATGAAATATTCAATAAATTAGATAATTTAGATTGAATAGACAAATTCTCTAAAAAACACGTTACCAAACTGACATAGCAAGAAACAAAAAATGAATAGTCCTATATCTATTAAATAAATTGAAATCATAATTTAAAACATTCTCACTAAGAAAACTTCAAGCCCAGACACTTCACTGTGAATTCTATCAAAAAGTTAAAAAAGAAATAGTACTAATTCTATACAAATGTTTTCAAGAAAATAGAGGAGGAATGAATAACTTCCTAAATCATTTTATGAGGGCTACACAACCCAAAGACATTACAAAAAGAGAAAGAAAACTAAAAACCAATATATTTTATGAAAATAGACTCAAAAATAGTTGTTGTTGTTTTTTTTTTGAGACAGAGTATTGCTCTGTTGCTGGAGGCACATGCCAGGCTGCAGTGGCACAATCTCGGCTCACTGCAACCTCTGCCTCCCGCGTTCAAGTGATTCTCCTGCCTCAGCCTCCCAAGTAGCTGGGACTACAGGCACATGCCACCACCCCCAGCTAATTTTTGTATTTTTTTCTTTTAAAGTGGAGACGGGGTTTCACCATGTTGGCCAGGATGGTCTCAATCTCTTGACCTCATGATCTGCCCGCCTCAGCCTCCCAAAGTGCTGGGACTACAGGCATGAGCCACCACCTGCCTGAAAATAGACTCAAAAATCTTAACAATATATTAACAAATTGAATAAAAAGATAATACACCATGATCAAGGAGGGCTTATCCCAGGGACACAAGGTCAATTTAACATTTGAAAAGCAATAAGTGCAATTCAACACATTAACAGAATAAAGTAAAAAAAGTTTGGTCATATTTATAAAAAATCATGTGGAAAAAGCATCTGACAGAATTCAATACCTGTCCATGATAAAAGCTCTCAACAAACTAGGAGTAGAAGGAAACTGCCTCAATGTGACAACGGACATCTAAAGCTACAGTTAACACAATTAATGATCCAAGACCAAACACTTTCCCACTAAGATCAGGAATAAAGCAGAGGTGTCCTTTCTCTCCACTTCCACTCAACATTACACTGAAGTTGCTAGCCAATGCAATAAGGTAAGAAAAAGGAGAAGGGAAAAAAGACATAGAGATTGCAATTGAAAAAGTAAAACTATCTCTTTTGTAGACAATGTGACTATACACATAGAAAATCTTACAGAATCATATTTAAAATACTAGAACTAATAATTACTAATACTTGGATGTAGCAAGATCTCAGGATACAAGATCGATATATAAAAATCAATTGAACTTCTATATACTGGTAACAAATAATTAGAAAATAAAATTTTTCTTAAAAAATGACATTTTCAGCAGCATTAAAGATATAAAAGACTCAAAGATAAATGCAACAAAATATATGCAATATTGTTACAAAGCATTGCAAAGAGAAATTAAAACAACCCTTAAAAAATGGAAACATACAATGTTTGTGGACAAAATGATTTAATAATGGTAAGATGTCAATTCTCCCAAAATTTATTTGTAGATTGAATGCAATGCCAATCAATCTCAGAAAACTATATTGTAGGATTAAATATAAGCTATAGAATAAATTTTTATAAAGAAATTTTAAAGAACCTAGAATAGCCAAAACAATTATGAAACAGAAAAAAGTTGCAAGAAATTGGCTACTTGATTTCAAGACTTACTATAGGGCTACAGCAAACAAGACATGAAGCATTGGCATAGGTTAAACAGATAAATCAATTGAACAGAATAGAAAATCCAATATCAAACCATACGTAAACAGTTGATTGATTTTTTTAAAGAAAAATATATCAAAGCAGTTCAATGGGGAAAGTCTTATAAACTATTTCATATATGTAAGAAAAAAAGTGAACTTTAGTGCCTAGTTCAAACCATTCGCAAATATTAATTACAGATGGAGCCAAAGGCTAAAATGTAAACGGTAAAACTCAAAAGTGTCTAGAAGAAAACATGGGAGAAAATCTTGCCAGCCTTAGGGTAACTAGATATTTATTAGGGCTCAGAAAGTAATCATCATAAAGATTTAAAAAATGATGTTATATTTCATTAAAATTAAAACGTTTCATCAACTGATAATGCTAAGAAAATGAAAAGGCAAGCCACAGACATGGAGAAAATACTCACAAACTGGAAAAGAGGCTATATCCAGAATAAATAAAGAACTTGTATAACTCAGTAAGCAAAAGACAAAGAGGTCAATTTTTTAAATGAGCAAAAAATCCACAACGCACCTCAGGAAGGAAGACATCTCAATGACCAATAAGCAAGTGAAAAAACGATGAGCGTCGTTAGTCCTCAGGGAAGGCTCAGTTAAAACCACAAGGAGCCGCCTCCATGTCTCTGCCAAGGGCACACAGGTGAAACAAGGACCACAACAGACATTGGCAAGGACGTGGAGCCAGCAGAACGTTGAGGGCGGGACGGGAAAATGGCGCAACCTCTTTGGAAAACTGACATTTTCTTCTGAAGTTAACATATGACTCAGCAATCCCACTTTTCGGTATTTTACTCAAGAGATGTGAAAACATCCATACACAAAATTACTTCTACAAAAATGGTCATAGCAGCCTTATTCATTCTAGCCTCAAACTGGAAACAACCCAGACGGGCAGTATGCTGCACATCCCCGTGAAAAGATCTAAAGTCAATCATCTAAGTGTCCATCTCAGGAAACTAGAGAAGGATCAAGTTAAACCTGAACAAAGGAAATGAAATAATAAAAGTTAAAATAGAAAAAGAGGAGTGAACTTGCGGCACATGCAACGACATGGATGAATCTCAAAAACATGCTGAGTGAAAAAGTTCCAGACACAGAAGATCACAGACTGCCTGCTTCCAATTACATGCAATTCTAGAAAAGGCCAAACTCATCGGCAGGGAAATCAGAACAGTTTTGTAGTGACGGAGCTTAACCAGGAAGGGGCATGAGAGAGCTTTTTGGGGTGGTGGCAAATGTTCTATATCCTGAGAGGATGTAAATTAAGTGGGCTGGATTCATGAGCTCTACGGTAAAGATCTGTGCACTTCATTGTGAGTTAAAATATCTCAATTTTTTAAATACTTAAAACTTTAAAAATTAAAAATTTGGGGAAGAGATGTGCTTCAAAATTCAGAATATTTTCGATTTTTTAAAAGGTAATATGATATACACACTGTATATTCCAAGAACATCCTTAAGAGGGTCTGGGCAGATGTAGAATGAAATAGATTGGCATCCCTGCTACAGAAGCAAATAGTCACACCAGGTCCCACAAATCGCATCACGTCAGTGCGGTTCAGTGTCTGCTATCCAATCAGAAGCAAATAGTCACACCAGGTCCCACAAATCGCATCACGTCGGCATGGCTCAGTGTCTGCTATCCAATGAGGTTGCTACAAAGCTATGGGGGAAAAATGTTTAATTTTCTGAGCTTGGGAATTTGAATTTTAGACAAGGAACTGTGGCATTGTTATATGCAGCAGTGAACAAAGACAGTAAAGGTCTGGGGGAGGGGACCTTCTGGGGGACCTCAGGGCTTCCTGGGGGGCTGGGGTTTCATGGACATTCTGCCATCACCTGTTTTGTGGGTGAGACAGCCCCCCCAGGTCCCGCTGCACCCCAGTGTTTTACAAATGGCCAGGAAGAGGTCTATCCTGGGCAGACAAGCTCGTCCAGATTCTACCATAAGTGGTGGGCGGATTTCCATTCCAGGGACCAAGGGATTAATTCCAAGGAGGATGCAAATGGTCCCACCTGTGTCTTCTGCCCCACAAGATGTCCCCTCGTGCTCACAGCATCACACATTTAGTATTCCTTTAGGATAAACTTCTAGAAATGGGGTTGCTTAGGGAAATTGTGTATATTTTCAACTTTGATATTGACATTGCCTTTTAATTGAGATTGAAAAAACCTTCCAAAAATGCAGATCCAATCACCCTCCCACCAAAGGACACTTCCTTGCTGATAGTCAGCGTTTGACTGTTTGCCAATCTTAGTCAAAACATTACATTAGTTTTCATTCCTTAAGTATTAGCAAGGTTGAGTTTACAGTGTCTTCATCATGTATGTATCCCTTCATCATTTTACAATGTCTTGTTTGTCATCTTCTTATCGATTTATAAAGTGTGGGTTGTTGATCTCTGATGTTAACCCTTGGCAATAGGCAGCAACAAAGATAAAACAAAACTTTGTTTCATCTTTCCACTTAATTTATAGTAATTTTGCTGAACCAGCTTTTTTAAATGTTTATCTTCACATTTATCAATCTTTGCTTTTAAGGTTTTTGGGTTTGGGATCATAATTTTGGAGGTTATCACCCACCCCCAAAGAATCTTGGGATCAAAAACTTTGGAAATATTGAATCACAGAATCTGGGAACACTTGAAATTGAGAAATATTGCAGTCATCGTTATAAAATCACGTGATGTTAGGAACAGAACTTTCAGGACCTTATATTTTGAAGGGACAGTTCATTCATTCATTTGATTTCTCATTCATTGATTTATAAAATTAATGGCCTATCTGCTGTGTGCCAGGTACCATGCAGGGTGCTGGAGATCCAGCTGTGAATAACCAGACGAGGCCCTGCCCTCCTGGCACCCACCGCAGAGGGGCCACCTTCAGCTGACACTCACTAATCATCTGCTATGTCGGAGACTCCTGGGTGGTGCCCAGGACACAGTCAGGACTCCAGTCTCCAGCCTTCTGGTTTTCCAGCCTCACCTTGAACCCCTCTGCAGAAAGAATCTTCAGGAATGAGTTCCCTGTCCCTGAGAACCATAGAACAAAGAAGAGAGCTGGGCGCTGGGGACTCAAAAGAAGGGAGGGACAAGGGGGTGATGGAATCAGGGTTCAGGGTGGCCAGGGTGGGCCGGGGCAGCTAGAATCCCAGGCCCTGCTCTCAGGTAGAGGGACAGACAGCTCCAGCCCCCCATGCCCCTCTGCTGACAGATGGCCATCAAGTCAGTCCCGTTCCTGAGCACGGATGTGTGGTCCAAGGAGCTGCTGTGGACACTCACCACGCCCAGCTGGACCCAACAGGAGCAGTCCCCTGAGAAGGTGAGCCCCACCCTGCCTCCAGGAGCAGCCCCTGCCTGCCCCCTACACAGCCCCAGGGGCTCTGTCCATAGGACACCCAGGGTCCTAGAAAGAAGTTGGTGGACTTGAGGCAGGGGTGGGGCCTGGACAGCAGGACTTGAGCTGCACTCGCTGCAGCCGCAGGCAGAGGCTTGGACAGTCCACAGCCGGGTGTTGCGGTGGCTGCAGGGGCCGAGGGAGGCCAAGCGAGTGTGGTCAGGGGCAGCTGCTCAGAGGAGGTGGCAGGCCACCTCGGGGGGGGTCAAGCACAGGATAAGATGCTGCCCTTCCCACAGGCCTTCCTGTTCACCTACTATGGGCTAATCCTTCAAGCTGAAAAAAAAACGGTGCCACGGTCAGGAGACACCTGCAAGCCCTCCTGGAAACATCCCACCAGTGGCCCAAGCAGAGGGAGGTGAGGACCCAGGCCCCACCCTGTCCCCACCACCACCTGACCCTGACCACAGGCTGAGCCTGATGGCTGGTCTCACACCATGCCCTAATCCTGACCACAGCCTGAGCCTTCTCCCTCTTCTCACCCCAACCCCTGACCGTGGTCACAAACTAAGTTCTGACCTTGGTCTACAGTTGAACCTTGACGCTGATCACAGGCTAACCCCTGACCCCAGTTACAGCCGTGATCTCAGCCGCAGCGTAGCCCTCCTCCTCCTTCTTAAACACAACTCCTCGTTCCCACTCCGGCATAGCCTGCTCATAGCCGGCAGTGAGGGATAATGGGCCTCCAGGGATTCACCTCTGCCCCCCACGCCCCTCACTCCCCCCACCAGGCCCCATAAGCCGTGTGTCCCCTGGCATGGGCTCGGTCACAGGTCCTGACAGAGTGGGGTGGGTGCTGGCTGCCCTGGGGCCCTGGATGAGCCCCAACCCCCTCTGGCGGTCCCATTCCCCCTGTTTTCCCTCCTGCCAGGGGAGGAGCCGGGTTCGGTCCTGGACTTTGGGGTCCCCTGATGAGTGACCCTGATCCCCGACCCACAGGGCTTGGCTCTGACCTTGGGGCTGGCAGCCACATGCCACCTGGATGACGTCTGGGCTGTCCTGGACAAGTTTGGCAGGAGCAGGCCCATCAGATGGAGTCTCCACAGCTCCTCCCCAAAGGTACTGGCTCAGGGGTCCTCAGAGACCAGCAGGGGGCTGGGACAGCAAGACCCCCACCCTCTGTGAAGGCCAGCCTCTGGGGACTCCCAGGACACTACCCCGTTCACCCACCCCGTTCAGGTGGGTGTGGGAGGGGCCCCCACAAGGAGGGGAAGGCAAGGGGCCTGGACCCCAGCCAGCTCCAGCAGAGACGAGCGCCCCACACACACCCCACCCTAACACCCCACCCAAACCGTGGCCCTAACAAGGCCCAAGCCATCCCCCAAAGAGCCAGTCCTAGTCCCCTTGTTTTCTGACTGAGGAGATGGAGGCCCACTGCCCCTCAGGACAGACACCTGCCCCCAGGGCCCTGCTAGAGCCGGGCAACCACCTCCACAGCTCCCCAGAGGAGGGTAAGGCGGGGTGCTGACACTCCTCACCTGCCTGCCACCCCTGGGCCAGAACTCGGAGGACCTGCGCTGGAAATGGGCCAGCAGCACCATCCTCCTGGCATACGGCCAGGTGGCAGCCAAAGCCCGGGCCCACATCCTCCCGTGGGTGGACAACATCGTGTCCAGGATGGTCTTCTACTTCCACTACAGCTCTTGGGTAGGCCCCTGGCTGCCCCTGCAACATCCCAACACCTGCCCCTCCCCACCAAGACCGAGTCCCGGACCCCAGCCCAGAGCTGCCCCACCAGCCTCTCAGAGCAGAGAATTCCAGGACCTCCCAGGGCCTTGGAGCCCACCCCCATGCCCCACCCCACCCTGGAATCATGAGGAACCAGGCCCAGCTTTCTGGTGGCCCCAGGTTTCGTCCGTCCGTCCCACCGAAAGTTCTCTGGGCTTCATGATGCCTCTACCCTCACTTCTCCTCTTAAAGCAAACCCTGGGTTTTCACTTTGGGGGTGGGGGACATGGGTACGGAGAGGCCAGGCTGACGTCCATTCATGCCTTGATGACAAGCCCCTGACTCCACACCTCACACCAAGGGCCTCCAGCCCAGGTCACTGTGAGGGGCCCTGCAGGGCTGCCCCCACCCCAAAGTAGCCACATCGCTGCCCCGGGTCGCCGCTGCTGTGGCCCTGGGGCATGGGGTTGCCACATCTCAAGAGACTTACAGGCATTCTCCCAGTGTTTAAACGTTGTAAATTACAGTTTTAAAACCATGCAGCCCCACCCCTTAAGAAGCCCCCCAGGTGCGGCCCCAGTGGGTGGTCTCTGCTGTCCCCTTCAGCCATGACCCTGCTGCCCCTTGGATCACAGCCTCACGCTCTTGCTCCCACTGCACACTCCCGTGCCCTGGGCCCTGACCCTGTCCCCCGTTGCAGGACGAGACCCTGAAGCAGAGCTTCCTCACAGCCACCCTGATGCTGATAGGTGCGGTGAGCCGGAGTGAGGGCGCCCACAGCTACAGGTTCTCCCAGACCTCCGAGCTCCTCCAGTGTCTGATGGTGTGTTCCAGGCCCTGGGTGAGGCGGGCAGCCTCCCTCAGTTTACTCCCTGTGGAAGGAGTGGGGTGGGTTTCTAGGGCATGTCCTAACCTGACTCCAGTGGCTTTGCTCTGGTGCTCTGCCCTCCTGGTGGGGCAGCTCACAGAGGCCTCTCTGGGCGGGTGAAGGGCCAGAGCGTAATCCTGCGGTTCTCGGGGATGCTGGGCACTGAGGTCTTCCCAGGGTGGGGAGACGTGGCGTCGGAAGGGGGACGGGCCAGGCCTGAGCGGCTTGGTGCCACCTGGGACTTGCAGGTTTTGATGGAGAAGGAGCCCCAGGACACTCTGTGCACGCGGAGTCGCCAGCAGACCATGCACATCGCGTCCAGCCTCTGGTAGGCCCCCCGCCTCACACAGGGCTTCCTCAGTGCCACGCAGCAGCCTCTCCACTTGGGTTTGGAGCTGGCAGGCAGCAAGGTGGAGAGGTCAGAAATGGAGCACCATTCTGTGTTCCAGGCACCATTCTGGGGTCTGAGGACCCAGCTGTGGGACAGCAGGGAACATCCCTGTTCTCTAAGAGCTGACCCTTGGGGGATGGGGACAGACCGTGAGCAAACCACACATCTCAGTGACAGCTGACACTGCTGCCTGAAGGCAGATGGAGCTGGGGGAGCGAGGTGGAGGGGAGGTAAGATCCTCATGAGTTAAGGGCTACAGGAGACTCTGCAAGGAGAATTGATTAACTGAATATTGGTGGACTGGGCACCCACCACTGGCCCCATGCTCTTCTAGGCTCCAGGATACAGCCTGAGGCTGGGTTAGTCGGCCCTAAAAGGGGACTTTTGGGCAAAGACCTGAAAGGGTGAGAGAGTAGCCCTGCAGTTTCCAGCTGAAGGGACAGCGGGTGCAAAGGCCCCGAGGCTGGTGCGCAGCAGGGTTGCTGGAGGACCCGCAGAGGGCCAGGGTGGCAGGACTGGAATGCATGAGGGCCCCGGGAGCCACAGGGAAGGTCGTCCGGGCTACTGCAGGGCACTGGCTCTTGCCTGAGCGAGGTGGGGCCTTGGGGGAGTCACACTTGAGAAGGAATGTCTGGATCCAGTGTGGGGAGTAGATGGAGCTTCCAAGAAAAAATGGGGGACCAGTAAGGACTCCCTAGAACAATCCAGGAGAAAAGTAACAAGTGTTCTGATTAAGAGTAAGAAGTCCTTAAATGTCGAATAAATTGTGATGGTAGAGCTGTCAGGAGCTGCTGGAGGGCTGGACGCAGCTTTCGAGGGAGGGAAAAGAATGGAGAAGGTGCTGAGGCTTCGCCCAAGCTACAAGGAGGATGGCACTGCAGTCCACTGTGATGGGGCGGGCTGCAGGTGCAGCTACCCTGGGGGAATGCATCAAGATGGAGATGCTCCTTAGACAGCATCAGGGTGGCATTTAAAGCCAGGGACTGAGAGGAGAGATGGACCAGGACATCACCTGGCCAGGATGCCCCAGCTCAAGGCCCTGCAGAGGCAGGTGGGCCAGGGAGGCAGATGTGTGCACAAGAGTCTCTGTGAACAGCTGAAGGCCTGAAGTCTGCAGGGATGAAGGCAGACGCCACTCAGGGACCTCCCCAGGCCCCAGCCCCATGCTAATGGCCCTCTGTCTTCCCAACAGCAAGCTGAGGCCTCCCATAGACTTGGAAAGGAAGTCTCAGCTCCTGTCCACCTGCTTCTGCAGCGTGTTTGCCCTGCCGCTGCTGGATGCCCTGGAGAAGCACACCTGCCTCTTTGTGGAGCCTCCCAACATCCAGGTGTGACCCGTGGCTCGGGAGCGGGCAGGCTGGACGCACCAGGGCTGGGGACCCAGGGCAGTTCTTCACTGCTCTGAGCACCTACAGGTTTGCTGTGTGCTATATGCCACAGTGTGTTTGCCCACCTGTAAAATGGGGGTGATACTAACAGGACCAATGGTACTTAACACTTGGCGACTGAACTGAGACACTGGGTGAGCAGTGGCGTGGAGGAGCACCCTGTAAACAGTGGCGCGTGTGGCCTCCCTCCCTCCCTGCCAGCCCTGAGAGCCAGCGGGAAGAGGCTGGCAAGCCGGTGCTGCCCAGCCCTGCAGGCCTTGGCCGCCATGCTATGTGGCAGGGTCAGGTCTGAGTTTTCGCTGAGCTCCCCAGCAGCCCAAGGGAAGCGGAGAGGAGGGGAGATGAGTTCCCCAACCTTGTAGGGGTCCCTGCAACACCTGGAGTGAGTCACCTTCCCTGCAGGGTGGGCTCAGTCTCACCACACAGCTACTCAGAGGTGGTGCCCTGCCCAGGCCGTGCCCAGCCCACCCTGCCACCCCAGGAGGCTGGGGGAAGGAACTCCAGGATTGCTCTCAGCACTTGGCCAGTGGCCACCCCTTCCTGGGTTCTGTTCAGTAAAAGCCACCCCTGCAGAGAGACGCCTGCCATTGCTCATGGCCACCACTGGGTACATGAGTGGCTCCTGGGCACAGTCACCGTGCCTGGCTTCTAGTGTGTCTGCGGTCCTCGGCCTGTGGCCAGAGCCAGTGTTAACTGAGCCCCTGCTAGGTGCCAGGCCCTAGATCAGTTATCTCACCTTCCCAGCAGCGGCCCCAGAGTAAAGAAATGCTCAGAGAAATGAGGCTGTCTGGTGGGAGAGGCAGGGTTTGGACCCCGACCCTACCCCCCAAGGGTGAGTCCAGGCTGGAACTAGACAGACAGACACTTAGGGTGGGGTGGTGAGAGAACGAGGGTGTCCTGGGACCAGGGCAACACAGCCCTCCAGAAGGGTGGCCCCTGGCCACACCCCAATCCCACCGCAGTTCAGAATGACCCCGTTACCTGATGACACGGTGACACTGAGGCTGGCTCACCCAGGGAGTGCCACCTGGTGTCTGGCGGTCCGGCGCTGGGAGCTGGGAGCACTGAGCTGGGGTTCCTGTTGACTCCAATCCCCTGCCTGCCTCCACTCTGGCAGGTAGGGCTGACTTCATGCCATTCTCAGGTGAGGAAAGTAAGCTCAGAGAGGCAAAGTAAGTCTCCCCAGGGCACCTACTGAGTGACCAGAGCCCCAGGGCTCTGCTCCTGGTGGGCCCTTGAAGGGAGGGTAGCTGGGGGCATTTCTCTGGTCCTCTCCTTCCCTGAAGTAAAGCAGTAAGCAAAGCAGTAAAGCAGTAAAGATTAGGAGCATGGCATGTAAGACCTAGAACTCAGCCCACTGCGTCATTGGCAGGGCCTGGGCAAAATGAAGATGCCAGCCCCTGCTTCAAACCTAAGAACCTCCAGAGCATTCACCCAGCACAGGGCCCTTTTCAGCCAGGGACCCTGGGACCACTCAGGGCACCCTCCTGTGAAGCTAGCCCTGCTAGGAATGAACTCGTCCGGGCCACTGAGATACCTGTGCCCTTGGGTGATCACCAGAGGCCTCCCCACCCAGTCCCCACATCTGCCAAATGGGGGCCATGGCGGCCCCCTCGCAGGCACAGTGGCAAGCCCCAGTGGTGAGCAGCCCGGCACATGCAGGAAGTAGGCGCTCCTCAAGCCCTGCGTCCACCTGGGCGTGGCACTGCCTGACCACCCTCGTCTCTACACAGAGCCTGTACAGCAGGACCATGGAGGCGCTGGACTTCATGCTGCAAAGCCTCATCATGCAGGACCCCACCGCCGACGAGCTGCATTTCCTGCTGTCGGTGAGGCTGCGGGGAGGCCAGTCGGCTGGGGCCGAGGGGTCCTCAGCCTATGGCCAGACTCCAAAGGAGGGCATCCCAGAGGAGACAGGGCGGGACCTGGGGGCTTCGAGTGGTCCAGGAACCAGGAGGGGTGAGGACCACCCGCACTTAGGGATCACAGTGGTTTGGGGCACTGGGGAGGGAGAGACAGCAGGTGGCCTGGTAGAAAGAGGGCTGATAGGCCTGGCACAGTGGCCCACGCCTGTAATCTCAACACTTTGGGAGGCCAAGGCGGGTGGACCACTTGAGGTCAGGAGTTTGAGACCAGCCTGGCTAACATGGTAAAACCCCATCTCTGCTAAAAATACAAAAAAAAAAAAAAAAAAATTAGTCAGGCATGATGGTGGGCACCTAAAATCCCAGCTACTCAGGAGGCTGAGGCAAGAGAATCGCTTGAACCCGGGGGATGGAGGTTGCAGTGAGCTGAGATCTCACCACTTCACTGCAGCCCAGGCAAAAGAGAGAAACTCTGCCTCAAAAAAAAGAAAGAAAGAAAGAAAGAAAGAAAGAAGGCTGATGAGGGTCCCGCCCTCCCCTCCTAGAGAACTTCCCCTGCAGTGTCCCCTGAAGGGTCTCCCAAACCCGCTGCCCCCACTCCCCCCCTGCCCTCCCTCACCTTGTCAGGAGACAGACCAGAGCAGGCAATGACAGTCCCGGGGCAGGCGGAAGCCCAGGGAGGGGAGGCTGGCTCTGGCTCAGAGGTCAAGCCCAACAGGACTTCTTGCAGCCCTGGCTGAGGACTAAGGCAGCCACAGGCAGAGAAGGGAAGGGAGGGGCCCAGCAGGCAGAGGGCACGCAGGGCAAAGGTGAGCAGTGCAGAGGAGCCCAGTGCGTCTTGGGGAAGGCACAGATGTGTTTCTGGGACACCACTGGGTCACAGAATCTCCAAATACCAGGTACCCTCATCCTACTTCAGAGCCACTAATTATATATCTAATCATATATCACCTTAATAAAGAGCTCAGATTTGGCTTAAAAACTATTTGACGTACCAGTCTCTAGATGCCTTTGTAAGTGCAGCAGGCAGAGCCTGGCGGAGGATGGATGGAGCCTTGCGGGTAGCGGGGGGGGCGTCAAAGCCGGTGGGCGGGGCCTGGGCCGAGTGGGCGGGGCCTGGGCCGAGTGGGCGGGGCCTGGGCCGAGGGCCCCGCAGAATCCTCTCCCTGACCCTGCCCGCCCCACAGCACCTGTACATCTGGCTGGCGTCGGAGAAGGCGCATGAGCGGCAGCGGGCTGTGCACAGCTGCATGATCCTCCTCAAATTCCTGAACCACAATGGCTACTTGGACGTGAGTACGCGGTTCGCCGGTCCCACGTCCCGCACCCGCTCTGCCGGCTGGGCCTCCTGCCCTGGATCGCAAGGGCCCAGCCAGAGCCGCCCTCCTCCCAGATCCTCCCAGGGTTCATAGGGTTCAAGGCCCCCTGGACACCTGCCTCCAGGACAGAGTGGATCCCTGAATACCCGACAGCACAGCCGGGCTCCATATTGACTGGCGGCCCAGGCAATCTCCTTGCAACTGAGGGAACAGGCAGGGAGGGGCAGGACCTGCCCGAGGCCTCACAGCTGGGATCTGAAGGCAGGTCACCCTGAACCCTGAACCCTGACCCTGGAGCTAAGCACCTGTCTATGCACCTGAGGCCTTGTACAGGTGTTTCTCCTCAACGAGCCCCAGCTTTTCACCTGTAGAGTGAATGGAAATGACCCCTCCCTAGAGCGATATGGTGGAGCTCAGATGGGGCGGAGGCCGTGAGAAGGCTGGTAAACTGTACGGCCCTGCGCCTGATTAGGGGTTCCTTGCTGCATGGAGTGGCCACCCCACCACCCTTCCGCCAGTGCAGCCCCTATCATGACATGGCTCACAGCCCTCATCTGTCGCTACTGCCCTTGAGTTGCGTCAGCGCATTGTCAGAGAGTGCGCTTCCGCGAGTATGAGCCCAAACCCGCATTAACTCCCTAGGCATATTCAGGGGGATGGGGAAATAAGTTCCTTGCCCTAATGCCTGGTGACTGCCTGGTCTAATGAGGGCAGGAGGCAGAAGTGCCGGAAGGAGGGGGGACTGTTCTGCCAAGGGAAAGACCCTGCACCCCTAGGAGGAGGAGGACAATTAAAGTGGCTTCAATTTACTCAAAATCCATTTCAACATCAGAGGACTGGACCAGGGTAAGGCAAGCAAGATACTCACCTTGCGCACAAAATTTACCGCAGAAACAAAAAACTCTGTAATCAAGATGATTCATGTTTTCATGTGATGTTTTTAAAACTCAATTTGGCAAGCTATGGCCCATGGGCTGACCACCTGCTTTTGTAAATAAAGTTTTATTAAACCAGGGCCAGGATGAGGGTAGGACAGGTGAGGTGACATGCAAAACCAGGGTCAGATCCTGACTTTACTTACAGTTTTGAGATTTTGCTCACCACAGAGTTTTTTGCACTTATTCTGATTTTTCTAAATAGTGCATTAAAATATTACTTTTCTTTTTTTTTTTTTTCTTTTTTTTGAGACGGAGTCTCGCTCTGTCGCCCACGCTGGAGTGCAGTGGCGTGATTTCGGCTCACTGCAACCTCTGCCTCCCGGGTTCATGCCATTCTCCTGCCTCAGCCTCCCGAGTAGCTGGGACTACAGGCGCCCACCACCATGCCCAGCTAATTTTTGGTATTTTTAGTAGAGCCAGGGTTTCACCGTGTTAGCCAGGATGGTCTCGATCTCCTGACCTCGTGATCCACCCGCCTCGGCCTCCCAAAGTGCTGGGATTACAGGTGTGAGCCACTGCGCCCGGCCACCTAAAATATTACTTTTCTTGATTACTGAATGTTTTGCCCAGCCCCCAGTCCCAGCCCTGCCACACTGTTGGAGGGTCACCTCTGATGTAGGCCATGCTGGGTGAGTGTGTGGCAGGGCTCTGCAGGGAGGTTCTGCCATCAATGATTCCCGTACTCTTAACACAGCCAAAAGAGGACTTCAAAAGGATTGGGCAATTGGTGGGCATACTGGGGATGCTGTGCCAGGACCCAGACAGGGCCACCCAGTGCTGCAGCCTGGAAGGGGCGAGCCATCTCTACCAGCTCTTGATGTACCACAAAGGTGAGTTCTGTGAGTTCTGAGCACCAACTTCCACCCCAGCTACAACCTCTGGCAGACCCACACCCACACCTCTGACCTCAACCTTGCCCCAGATTTACCCCCAAACCCAACCCGGATCTGAGCCATAACCCTGTAATGGCCTCGCCCTGACCCTCACCACTCTGATCCCAGTCCCCAAACTGGGCACAGGCCTGACCCTGATTACAAATGACCCTACCCTAACCCTGCCCTGTCCCAAACTAGACCCCAAGACCACCTTCGCCCTGCCCTCACCCACCCTGCCCCTGGCCAGCAGGAGAAGCTTTGCAGGCAGAATCACAGGCCCCCAAGGAGCTCTTCCAGGCCCATTCGGACGGAGCCCCACTCTGGAACAGCAGAGACCAGAAGGCCACTCCCCTGGGCCCCCAGGAGATGGCAAAGAACCACATCTTCCAGCTCTGCAGCTTCCAAGTCATCAAGGTCAAAGTCCTTAGAGTGGAGGGCAGGGCAGGGGCGTGACCAGAGCACACCACATATCTGGGGAGTGGGAAGTGGTGGGTAAATGCGCTCACTCACTCTCTCTCATGTTGTTGAGGTGGAGCCAGGAAAGTTTGGGGGGCCAGCACACATTAGATGCCTACTTATTACCTACGCCAGGGGCTTCACAGACATTACCACATCCCTTCCTCAAGTTTTATAAACTGAATTGAACCAAATGATGAAGAAATGATGGCACAGGGCTAGTCAGTGCCCCACTGGAATTTGATCCAGCCCCAGCTACTCCAGAACCCGTGCTCTCAGCAGCAGTTGCAAGCCATTGGTGTGCTGAGGCCAGTTAGAAGTTTAGTGTGGAAAACCTAAAGCCCTAGGGCCAACTCACTGTTTGTGTCCAGAAGGAAGAATACCTTACTTGGCTGCAGTTTACCCTGCAGAACCTGCCCTGAAGGCAGAGGCAGGGCCGGGAAGGAAGAGTTTCACTGAAGGGACAGCTGCTTCACCCCATGTGGTCCCTGCACACAGACCATGGGTGTCCAGCTCTGGCTCTCCCCAGACAGACGGCAGCAGTAGAAGGGAGAGGATGGGAGGGTCTGCTAATCACAGAACCATCATAGAACCACAGGGCTGAGAAGGTTCCAGCTGGAAAACAGACACTTTGGGCCTAGGTTCTGGTCCCAAGTTTGCCCCTAACTCCTCATGTAGTCTTGGATACATGACATCTTTATCACCACCCTCACTGTCATCATCACCACCAGCATTATCACCACCATCATGATCACTGTCACTGTCACCACCACCATTATCACCACCATCACCATCACAGCCACCACCACCAGCATCACTATCACCATCATCACTACCACCACCATCACCACAAGCATCATCACCACCACTACCACCGCCACCGCCACCAGCATCATCATCACCACCATCACCACCATCTCCCTCACCACCGACATCATCACCGCCATCCTGATCACTGCAATCATCATCACCACCATCATGATCACTGTCACCACCATTATCACCACCATCATCACCACCGTCACTATCATCACCACCACCACCATTAGTACCATCACCGCCCCCACAGTCATCGCCACCAGCATCATCACCACCATCATGATCACTGTAATCATCATCACCACCATCATGATCACTGTCACCACCACTAACATTATCACCTGGTGGTGATATCACCACCACCATCACTATCACCATAAGCATCATCACCATCACCACCGTCACCACCCCCACAATCATCACCACCATCACCGTCACCACCATCATGATCACTGTCACCACCAATATTATCACCACCACCACCACCATTGCTATCACCATAAGCATCATCAACATCACTATCATCACCACCACCACCATTAGTACCATCACCGCCCCCACAGTCATCACCACCAACATCATCACCACCATCATGATCACTGTAATCATCATCACCACCATCATGGTCACTGTCACCACCACCAACATTATCACCACCATCACCACCACCATCACTATCACCATAAGCATCACCATCACCATCATGATCACTATCACTGTCACCACCATCACCATAACCACCATTGCCACGACCACCACATCACCATGACTACAACCACCATCACCATCTGCATTACTATGACCCTGCACCACCATCATTATCACCACCACCACCACTTCTACTATCACTGCTACCTTTATCTCACATTTATTCCTGCCCTTGATTGAAGGAAGATGGCTCCAAAGTCTTTACCAATCTTGAGATTGTAGTATTCTGAGAATCTAACCACCATTCCAAGTTGAATTTCTTCACAAACATTCTAAATGCTAGCTTTAAGCAGAAGTTTAACATTCTAGCAAATGATTTTATTCATCTAACAAATATTCTAGCCAGATGTATAATAGCATAATATTCTTTTAAAAAGTTCTTACCACAAATCTTCCACTAAAATTATTTTAACATTCTAACCATTGTGCTAATACTCTAACATTCTCACAAACACTGTATCAAAATTTTAGAATTAAAAGATTCTAATAAATATTCTAACATCCATTATTTAACACTTAATTTGATGTTCTAATATACTTAGAAACGTCCTAACAGATTGCAGGCACTCCAGCAAATATCCTAACATGCAAAGAAGCATTTTGCCATCCTGACATCCTTGCAAATGCCCTAATTTTCTGTCAGGCTGCTCTCCTATCCCTCCTTTAGCTTCTAACTTCCTTCGGTTCAATGCTGTGTGTCCCCACTGTGCAGAGAACCCTCTGGGAGGATGGGCGTGTTCTATCTCTGTGCTACCCAAGGTAGCCACTGGCCACGGAGAGCCATGGAGCACTTGAAATGTGGCTAGTGCTACTGCAGAACTGAATTTTTAACTGTACTTAAATTGAAATATAAATAGCTGTGTATAGCTAGTGGTACAATGCCTAAAGTCTTTCCAGAAAGTTCTACCTTTGCAGCAGTGACTGAGGCCCGGTGCCCCCTCCAGGAGGCTGTAGTCTGAGGCTGTGAGGCGGGGGTCACACCCATCATCTTGCATTTCTCTAGAGCCCCTTCCTTACCCCTGAGCTCACGGCTGCTTGTGGAGGTGAGACCCACCTTCCTGGACCTTTAAAGCCACTCCTAGGAGGAGATGGACAGAGAGTGTCAGGGTCCTGGGACAGTGCTGCCTGTCCTGGGACAGGAGCTGGGTCCTGGCTGCACCCACCCTGACCTGCTCCGAGGCTGACGGCAGCCCACACACCCTTCTGGGACTGGGGGTTGGCCCAGGTGACCTCGAAGCTCCTTCACAGCCAGGAAGTTCACTTTCTCTTTGATACATGCTCATAAGGAGGACTGGAGCCTGGCAGGGGGACACCCCACGGGGCTGAGGCTGGCAGATGAGGAAGCCCTATGGGCAGAGGACAGCAGAGGAGGGGAGAGGGAAGGCTGGCCTGGCCACCCAGTCCTGAGACAAGCACGGAGTGTGAGTGTGGGAAAGAGCTGGGGCCGTGGTTGGCTCTGACAGATGTGGACGTGCACAAGTCTAGACTGCAAATCACTGACAGGTGCTTGGAACCCAGAGGAGTGGGGCTTAGGAGGCCAGATATGCTCAGAGACTTGCGAGATCCTGGGACAAAGGAGAAGTGGTAAAAGCGGAAGTGGGGAGGCGGACGCCCAGGCCCAGGGGGCCCAAGGTGATGGCCTCTCTCCACCCCCGCTGTACAGGATATCATGCAGCAGCTCACACTGGCAGAGTTGAACGACCTCATCTGGACGGCCATCGACGGCCTGGGCTCCACCAGCCCCTTCCGCGTGCAGGCGGCCTCTGAGATGCTGCTCACAGCCGTCCAGGAGCACGGGGCCAAGCTGGAGATCGTGAGGGCACTGGGGCTGGGCCAGGAAGGGCCAGGGGGCGGAGGGCGGGCCCAGCAGTCAGCATCCAGGGCTCAGGTCCTTGAGCCTGATGGGGGAGACACAGATCCCACCCTAGGAAGCAACTAGTCTGATGGTTTTGAATGAGCAAATGAATGAATGAATGAATGGCCCAAGCAAGTCCCCTGGGTCCTGGGTGGTGACTGCGGGGTCTGAGCAGCCTCTGTGCGCCATAATATGGGAATGGTGGGAAAGGAAGGGGACAGCACAGACCAGCCCCTCGAGCAGCTTGAGGTCTCGGGGAAAACGGACACACAGGCAGATGTTGCCTGGACAGCGTATGGGGATATGATGTCCGGGAGGAGGACCCTGCAGGGAGGTGAGGGGTGCACCCCAGAGAGAGGATGCCCAGTGCCAAGTCCTGCAAGTGGGCGAGCTCAGACAGGGAGACTGGCACTGGGCATTAGGGATGAGCAGGAGAGACCCCAAGGAGAAGGCAGGGTGCCCCAGGCACAGGGCACCCCATGTGCAAAGTGGCATGTTTAGGAATGAGATGGGAGGCAGGGGGCCTGGACCTTCCAGTGTCTACCTGGGCAGCGTGGACAGCATACAAAGACCTCAAATGCCATGCAGAACATGGCAGGACCTGTCCCCCCAAGACTGGGACTTCTCTTCAGACCAAGCATCCGGGGCAGGGCTGTGCCCCCCCACCCAGACGGCTCAGGACAGGGCCATATCTGAAGGGGCTCCGTGCTCATCAGGGTGAGACCTCCCTCTGCCTTCAGGCTCCCAGGGCAGGGCTGGGCCTCCCTGCCAGACCTCTCCGTCTCTGCACAGGTTTCCAGCATGGCCCAGGCCATCCGCCTCCGCCTGTGCTCTGTCCACATCCCCCAAGCCAAGGAAAAGACCCCGCACGCCATCACCCTGTTGGCCCGGAGCCACACCCACGAGCTGGTGACCACCTTCCTGAACATCTCCATCCCCTTGGACAGGTGCCTGCCCCTCTTGCCTCACTGCCCACTCCCCATCCTCTCCCCAGGCAGGGGTGGTGACCTCTGCCCTCCTGTCTGCCCCCGTCACGGTCCACAGGGACTTCTATAGGGCTGGGTGCTTGGAGGGAGCCCACATCTGTTCATCATTGCACACCTCCTGGGCGGGCACATGGGAGGCACTGCTCACTGTCTCCTGTCCTGGCTCCACATGAAACACCTGCCCCAGCCAGGCCACGCTGTCACCTGATGGAGAGGCCACAGGACCCTGGGTGCTCCTGGCAAGACCCCAGCCCACACTGAAGCCTCGCCGCCCAGCAGCAAACCCCTCTGTCTCTTCTCATCTACAAACACTCTACTCTCCTTCCTGCCCCTCTACAGACCACCCCATTATATCCACCGGAGGCCATCAAATCCCTCTCAGGTGGGGCTGGCTTTTCTCTCACAGCCCTCAGACACCTGGGCCTAGAGATGGGCTAGGCTCCTTGTCACTGCTCATGGCCCTTCCTTCCCAAAGTCCCAGCTCTGCCTCCCAAGTCCTCAGTCCATACCCCCTGCCACCTACCTACCATGCACCTGTCCTGGATGGCCCCTTGCTCCAGTCAGGGACACCCCCTAGCTCACTCCCCATGCCTGACTCCTGGGGGATATTCCTGTCTTCCCCTCACCCTGACTTCTCCAGGCCTGGATGTCCTCCCTCCCAAGGACCTTGTCTTCCATCCCCCACAGCCACCCACTCCCCCGGCCATCCCTTGGTGTGACCATCACCAGCTTCAGGCACTCCCACCTTTACAGCTCGCCTCCAGACCCAGCGAGCCTTGTCCCCAGGACCCGCCATGCACTGCCCTGCTCCCCTCTTACTCCCCCTCACCTGTCCTCACTGTCACCCTCCTTCCAGCCTGGGGCGCACCTGGCAGTGAGACAGTGACTCCCACACACACACAGGTCCCTGGCCCCAGCTGCTGGCCTTGCTCCCATTTCACTGAACACTTAGAAGCCACCAGAACAGGGGTGTCATAAGCTCCCAGAGCCCAAGAGTTGTTTCCAGGAAGATGTCTAATTTCCATGTGGAAGCGCATTTGTGGTTCTGTGAATAATTTCTAGTTTTACTGCACTGTAGTCAGAGAGTGTTGTCTGTAAAGTTTTTACCTTATGAAATTTACTAGTCTTTTAAATGCTTTTTGTGAATGTCCCATTGGCACTCAAGAAGGAGGTGTATTTTCTGTTGTCAGGGTGTAGAGTTTGAGATACTGGCATATCTCAGGATATTACGGGTTCGGTTCCAGGCCACCACAATAGAGCAGTCACGTGTGCCTCCGTGTTTCCCAGTGCACATAAGAGTTCTGTTTATACTATACTGTGGTCTATTCAGTAGACAATAGCATTGTGTCTTTTCAAAGAACAATATACTTACCTTAATTTAAAAATGCTTTCGTTCTAAAAATTGCTAATGATCATCTGAGCCTTCAGCAAGTCGGGATCCTCTTGCTGGTGGGTGGTGAGGACTGCTGACTGCTCAGGATGGTGGCTGTTGAAGGTTCAGGTGTCTGGCAAGTTCTTAAAAATAAGACAACAATGATGTTTTAGCATCAATGGACTCTTCCTTTCCTGAAAGATTTCTCTGTACCATGTGATGCTGTTTGATAGCATTTTGCCCACAGTGAAACTTCTTTCAAATTTGGAGTCAATTCTCTCAAACCCTGCCACTGCTTTATCAGTAAGTTTATGGAATATTCTAAATCCTTTGATGTCATTTCAACAGCATCTTCACCAGGAGTAGTTTCCATCTCAGAAACCACTTTCTTAGCTCATCCATAAGAAGCAGCTCTTCATCTCTTCAAGTCTGATCATGAGATTGCAGCAATTCAGTCTTCCGGCTCCACTTCTAATTCTAGTTCTCCTGCTATTTCTACTACATCTGCAGTTACTTCCTCCACCAAAGTCTTGAGCCCCTCAAAGTCATCTGTGAGGGTTGGAATCAACTTCTTCCAAACTGCTGTTCATGTTGCTCTTTTGCCCTCCTCTCCATGAATCACAAATGTTGTTAATGGCATCTAGCATGGTGAATCCTTTCCAGAAGGTTTTCAGTGTACTTTGCCCAGATGCATCAGAGAAACAACTATCTATGGCAGCTACCCTCTTGCAAAGTGTATTTCTTCAATAATAAGACTTGAAAGTCAAAATGACTCCTTGATCCACAGGCTGCAGAATGGTTGTCGTGTTCACAGGCAGGAAAACAACATCAATCGCCTTGTACATCTCCAGCAGAGCTCTTGGGTGACAGGTGCATTGTCAATACGCACTCATATTTTGAAAGGAATCTTTTAGTTCTGAGCAGTAGGTCTCATCAGCGGGCTTAAAATATTCAGTAAACCATGAAGTAAAGAGATGCGCTGTCAACCAGGCTTCGTTGTTCCATGTCTAGAGCACAGGCAGAGTGGATTTAGCATCGTTCTGAAGGGCCCTAGGATTTTCAGAATGGGAAATGAGCATTGGCTTCAACTTAAAATCACCAGCTCCATTAGCCCCTAACGCAAGAGTCAACCTGTCCTCTGAAGCTTTGAAGCCAGGCTTTGACTTTACCTCTCTAGCTATGGAAGTCCTAGATGGCATCTTCCAATAGAAGGTGGTTTCTTCATTGAAAATGTGTTGTTTAGTGTAGCCACCTTCATCAGTGATCTTAGCTAGATCTTCTCGATAACTTGCTGCAGCTTCTCCACCAGCACTTGCTGCTCCATCTTGCACTTTTATGCCATGGAGATGGCTTTTTTCCTTCCACCTCACGAACCAACCTCTGCTAGCTTCAGACTTTTCTTTTGCAGCTTCCTCACCTCTCTCAGCCTTCACAGGGTGGAAGAGTTAGGGCCTTGCTCTAGATTAGGCTTTGGCTTAAGAGAATGTTGTGGTTGGTTTGATCTCTTCAAACCACTAAGCAATAAGGGCTGTTTCACTTTCTTCATATGTGTGTGTCCACTGGAGTAGCACTTTTCATTTCCTTCAATAATTGTTCCTGTGCATTCACAGCTTGGCTCACTGTTTGGCAAAAGAGTCTTTGCTTTGGGCCTATCTTAGCTTTCAACATGCTTTCTTCACTGAACTTAATCATTTCTAGTTTTTGATTTAAAGTGAGAGAAATGGGACTCTTCCTTTCACTTGAACACTTACAGCCCATGTTAAGTTATTAATTGGCCTAATTTCAATGTTGTTGTGTCTTGGGGAATAGAGAGGCCCAAGGAAAGGAAGAGAGATGGGGGAACGGCCAGTGGGTGGAGCAGTCAGAACCCACAACATCTATGGATTCAGTTTGGCATCTTATATGGGTGTGGCTCATGGTGCCTTAAAACAATTACAATAGTAACAGCAAAGATCACTGATCACAGATCACCATAACAGATTAATAATAATGAGGATGTTTAAAATACTGTGAGAATTACCAAAATATCACACAGAGGCATGAAGTGAGCACACGCTGCTGGAAAAATGGCACCAACAGACTTGCTCGATGCTGGGTTGTCACAAACCCTCAACTTGTAAAAAAATGCAATATCCGCAAAGTACAATAAAGTGACGCACAGTAAAACGAGGTGTGCCTCTATATGTATAAGGTTTACCTTGATTGTGTTGTCGAGGTTTTCTATGTACTTAATTTCTGTCCTCTTGATCTGTCTTGGACTGAATGTGTGTTAAAGTCTCACTAAAGAAGCATTGGTGTGTCTCTATCTATACTTTCAATCCCTGGACTTTTACTTTGTGAAGGTGATTGCCATGTTATTTGGCACATACATAGTCATAAGTATTCTATATTTATGAACTGTGACTTTTGGTATTGAGATGCCCTGCTTTGTCACACTTAATGTTTTGGGGACTTGAATTCTACTGTCTGTTCAGAATCATTAACCTGCTTTTTTATTTTTCCATTTGCCCAGTATGCATTTCTCTACGTCTTTATTTTAGCGTTTGGGAATCCCTTTGTTTTAGGTCTCCATCTTATATACAGCACAAAGTTTGTCCTGATTTGAAATCCAAATTGAAAATCTTTTGTAATAGGTGAGTGAAGCCTGTCGATATTGATGCCATTGATATGTTTGTCTGTCATGACATTTTGTAGTTGTGTGTACTTCATGATATTTGCTGTTTCTTTTTCTACAAGAGATGCATTCTTTGCTCTTTAACTTCAATTTTGTTTTAATCTAGGAAATGTATTTTTGTCCTAGTTGTTACCTTTGTGCTCCTAACCTATTTTAATGCCCTTAGTCTCTTAGTTCCCATTTTATTATTCAGCCCTTTAACATCAGGTTTGTCTTTGTGTGTGTGTGTGTGTGTGTGTGTGTGTGTGTGTGTGTGTGTGTGTGTGGCGGAGTCTTGCTCTGTCACCCAGGCTGGAGTGCAGTGGTGCAATCTCAGCTCAGTGCAACCTCCGCCTCCTGGGTTGAAGCAATTCCCCTGCCTCAGCCTCCCAAGCAGCTGGGATTACAGGTGTGCACCACCACACCTGGCTGATTTTTGTATTTTTAGTAAAGATAGGGTTTTGCCATGTTGGCCAGGCTGGTGGTCTTGAACTCCTGACCTCAGGTGATCCACCCCCTCCTCGGCCTCCCAAAGTGCTGGGATTACAGGCGTGAGCCACCGTGCCTGGCCAGGTTTATCCTTTTTATCTGATACTGATGCAGGGCAGGTGAGCCTCAAAGGTGGGGCTTACCCCAGGAAGGTTCTTAGCTTTGCCCAGGAAAAAATTCAAGAGCAAGCCCATGGTGTTAGACAGCAACTTTGATTGAAGCGGCCCTGCACAGCAGCAGTAGAGGCCTGCTCCTTGCAGAGCAGGGCTACCCAGAGGCCGTGAGCCCAGAGGAGCAGCTCAGAGGCACTTCTGCAGTTAATTATGTGCAAATTACGGGGTAGGTTATGCAGAAATTCTTAGAAAAAGGGTGGTAACTTCAGGGTCGTCAGGTCATTGCCATGGAAAGAGGTGGTAACGTCCCAGTGTAGCCATGGCAATGGTAAACTGACATGGCGCGCCAGTGGGCATGCCTTATGGAAAGGTGCTTCTGCCCCATCCCTGTGATAGCTAGTCCTCAATTTGGTCCTGTGTCCGTGTCCCACCTCCTACCCCAATACTCTTTAATTCCCACATGTTTTCTGCACAACAATCAGTGAAATTATTCTATTTTCCTCTTTCTGTCTCCTTTCTTCTCCCATTTTTCAGTTACATATTTGTACTTTGTCAAAACATTGAACATTCACACTCTACTGCTCCACCCTCATCTCCACACTTTGTGTTTACAGGCATGCCATCAGTTCCTAGGCTGAAGTTTTCCAGTCATCTTAGTCTGAAGAAGCTCATCCTCCAAAAGATTCAGAATTCTTTAGGTGCTTTTATGTTGAAAGTTCTTTATTTGAAGAATGGTTTGGCTGGATATAAAATTCTTTGTTCACATTTTTTTATTAAGTATTTTTTAAATGCTGTTTCATCATTGCCTTGCATTGTTTTTTAAAAGTTAATGACAATAGGGGTTTTTTTGGCGTTTGTAAGTTATTTGATCTTTTTGCCCAGAGACTTTAAGATTTTTTTGTAATCTTTGAAATCTAATCATTTAGTTAGGAAATGTCTCAGAGCTGATCATTCTGGGTTAATGTTCCCAGGCACCTGCTACATCCTTTGATTATGTAGATTGAGATCTTTTTTTTTTCAAGAGAATTAAATCATTTATTGATTACACATGATAATGGATGATACACAAGCTTCATTCCCATCTATAGTTTTATCTGGTACCATTATTCAATTTACATGTATTTCATAGGATGTGCCAACAATCATTTTTATAACCAATAATTCCATGATTTTTCTTGGGCCATCCCTTTTAACGGTGAAGTTCAGGTCACAACAGTAACTACCAGTTCAACTACACCAAGGTTTCTGAAGACAATGACGTCTCCACCCCAGCAGGTTGTATATAAACTCCAAATAGAACCTGGCATCACCCTGAAGGAATTCTAACTTCACACTGTTGGGGAAATTTACCAAGATGGCTTCAGAGTAGACTAACTTTACACCACACATTAAAAAAAAAAAGACATTTATTCAGCATCACGATCAGACTATTACATTTAGCAATCAACAGCATGGGAGCAAAAAAAAAAAAATCTACATTAAAACCCTTTGTTGGAATGCTTTACACTTTCCACAGAACAGAAACTAAAATAACCTGTTATACAATTAGTCACAAATACAGTCCTCGAGTTTTTTGCCCATACACATGAGTATCTGCCTAAAACATGTCTTCTTTGTAGCAGCTAGGCCCTGCCACCACTGTGCTTGACTGAGTTCACACATCTGTTGATAACCCGTAGCTTCCCTGTCACTTCTCTGGCTCTCCTTTCCTGCTAAGCTTTGTTTCCTAATTAAAATCTTCTGCCACTGCCATAGCTACTGCTGCTGCTGGAACCGCCATAGCCACCTTGGTTTCGTGGTTCAGCGAAGTATTGGCCTCCACCACCATAGGGGCCAGAGCTTCTGCCTCCAAAGTTTCCTCCCTTCATGGGGCCAAAATTTGAAGACTCATTGTTCTAATTGCCAAAATCATTGTAGCCTCCAAAATGGCTTCCATCATTCCCAAATCCATTATAGCCATCCCCACTGCGACCATATCCACCACCACCATGGCTGCCACCAAAGCCACCATGACCACTGAAGTTTTCTCCATGACCAAAGTTGTCATTCCAACCAAAATCACCTCCACCACCACCACCAAAGTTTCCAGAACCACTTCGACCTCTTTGGCTGGATGAAGCACTCGCCGTCTCTTGCTTTGACAGGACTTTCCTAACGTCACAGCTGTGGCCATTCACAGTATGGTATTTCTGAATGAGCTTATCCACAGAGTCATGGTCGTCCAAGGTTACAAAGGCAAAGCCCCTTTTCTTGCCACTGCCTCGGCCCGTCGTGATTTCAGTCACTTCAATTTTCCCAAATTGTTCAAAATAATCCCTTAGGTGATGTTCTTCTGTGTCTTCTTTAATGCCACCAACAAATATCTTTTTCACAGTTAAGTGGGCACCTGGTCTTTGAGAATCTTCTCTTGAGACAGCTCTCTTTGGTTCCACAGCTCTTCCATCCACCTTGCGCGGCCTTGCATTCGTGGCTGCATCCACCTCCTCCGCAGCGGCATAGTGACAAACCCAAAACCCCCGGAACGCTTGGTGTTGGAATCTCTCATTACCACACAGTCCGTGAGCATTCCCCATTGCTCAGAATGGCTCCTCAAGGCTCTCATCTGTTGTTTCAAAGCTCAACCCTCCAATGAAGAGCTTCCTCAGCTGTTCGGGCTCTTTAGGAGACTCTGACTTGGACATGACAGCAGGAAGAAGAGAGACTTTAACGATGCTTCTTCAGGGGCGTCCACGGGCAGAAGAAAAAAAGAACTGAAATTTTTTTGAGGTTGCTATTCCTGGAAAATTTTCTTGGTTACAGTTTTAAATATTAGTCATGTTCCATTGCTGTTTTTCTTCCTCAGGGACTCCAGTAATACAAATGCTATTCCTCCTGTCTTCCATTTTCACTACTTTCCCTCTGACCCCTTTTACTCTTTCTTAAATTCACTGTCATTCTCTCGGTTGCTTTTCTTGTTTTCCTAAATGCCCCTTATTAAATTATCATTTGAGTCTTATCTCTCTTGGACGCCTTGTACTCTTTCTTCATTTCTGAGATAATTTTTTCATCTCATCCATTTCTTTCCTGAAGTCAATCAACTCTCTTTTCAGATCCTGTTGGATTTTTTTGTCCTTTTTTGAACTCATAATTCAAGGTAGTTTTCATATTTTTAGATGCTTATTTGAGCATATGTAATGACACATAGAATGAATGTTGTCTTAGGGTTTTTTTCCTGCATCGTGATTTTTTCCAGAGGGAGTTCCTTATTTTGTGTGTGCTGATTTTTGTTTTCTCATTTTTTACAATAATTCTATGGATCTGTTAATTTTGTTCCTGTTCATGTTTGTGTTCTTTGCGTGTTTTGTATGATTTTAAGTTCAATGGCACCCTCTTCTGTCAATACAGCAAAGTCCAGATAATTTAATAGACTGTTTGGGTGGTAAGCAAAAGGATTATGGATCCTCCAATGTTTTGGTTCCATTTCTGTTGCAGGGCCGTACATTTTTCCCTTTTACCTCTTTCCCTATCACCACCTAATCTCCAGAGGATACCTCTGCTTTCTTTTTTGCCCTTTCCTTTCCAAAAATCTGTGCATTTTGAAGACCGCCCTCCAAAGCAGGTAGACTTTTAAGTCACTGCTCTGTGATTGGGGCTCTGACACTTGAACTTTTTTTTTTTTTTTTAAGACTTAGGGTGGACTTAGTCTTCTAGAAGGTGCTTTAGGCTTTATATCAATCTCAAGCCCTGTTGCTAACTCCTCCCTTCCCTCTTTCCCCCCAGTTTCTCTCAGCCTGCTTTTATCAAAGCCTTATGGTAGAACGGGATAGGGTGGGAGCAGTAGAGATTTCATGCTAAGGTTGATACTCTTCTCTTTGTGCTTAATTTTGAAGTCTGGGAACTCTCTGAATTTGCACTGGAGTCATAGTTTTTGTGCATTTTTATTTCCCTTCTTGTTTTTTTGTTGTATCTCAAGGAAATTTTGGGAGGTGGAGGCCTAGGCAACAGGCATCGTCTTCAGCTACCTAGAAGTTTACAGTTCTATTTTATTGTATTGGAATTTTTATCTTATTTCCTCAATTCTAAGAAGCATTTTTTTTTTACATTTTAACATTTATGAAATCAGGGTGCATTTTCCATTGATGGTGCCTTACACTGGATTTATATAGTTTTCTGCCAGGCACCTGGGGGCACTGTTAGTTTGAGACTACTTTCAATTTAAAAGTCTCTGCTTGAGATTTTATTGGGCCACATTGGTGTGAATTCAGGCATCCAAACAGGTTTGGGTTCAAATCCTCAGGACATCCGTACCCCTTCCCACTTCCACCCAGTGTGCTGACTGAAGCATGACAGTTTTACTCGATTTTTCTTTCTGCAGGGCCGAGTTTTGTTTGTTTATTTCGATCACCCTTAAACTGTACATGCAGACCTTTGGGTCCCAGCTCCATGTTGGGGTCTCCTATAAGACTCCCATCTTGGCCATTTTTTCTTTCTTAGAAATACGTGAAATCATGGTGGGGTGTGTCCTAAAAGTATAAACAGAATTGTACAATATGTAGTCTTCCAATATTCTTCTGTTGTTTGGCTTGAGTGTTTGTTTGTTTGTTTGTTTGTTTGTTTGTTTGTTTGTTTGTTTGTTTGCTGAGACAAGGTCTTGCTTAGTTGCCCCGGCTGGAGTGTAGTGGTACAATCATAGCTCATTGTAACCTCAAACTCCTGGGCTCCAGTGATCCTCCCACCTTAGCCTCATGAGTAGCTAGGACTACAGGCATGCATCACCACACCTGGCTAATTTATTTTTTTTGAAGAGATGGGGTCTTATTATGTTGCCCAGGCTGATCTCAAACTCCTGGCCTCAAGCAATCCTTCCACCTTGACCTCCCAAAGCGCTGAGATTATAGGCATGAGCCACCATGCCCAGCATGTCTGGCTTATTTTTTTCCTCCAATATGATGTGTCTAAGATTCATTTTAACATGTTGTAGTTCATTCATTTTTGTTGCTGTATAGTATTCCATTTTATGAATGCCAATTATTCTTTTTACTAGAGGTCAACATTTGGGTCATTTCCTGTTTGGTACTATGGTTAGCAATGCTGCAGCGAACTTGCTTATACATGTGCCTGGATGTACATAAGCTCTCAGTTTCCACAGTGTATGCATCCAGGATGGAAATGTCTGCATCATAAAGCTATACATATATCCAACTCTAATACATAATGCAAAATGTTTCCAAAGAGCTTGTACTGATTCACACTCTCAGCAGTATTTTTTTTAGAGTTCCCGTTACTCTGCAGTTTACTAACACTTAGCATTCACTGTTTAGCCAGTAATCAAAGTTTTAGTCAGTCTGGTGGTGCTATTAATCAGTATTGTGGTATTTGTTTCCACGTTCATGATTAAATAAAGGAGTTGAACATCTTTTCGTTTCTTTTTAGCCTCTTTGGTGATATGCCTATTCAAGTATCCTGCACACGTTTCTATTGTGTTGTCCGCCATTGCTAATTTCCATTCCTCTGGCTCACCCTATCTAAGGTTCATCATTACTTTGCTTTCCTTTTATTTAGTTTTATTGCACCTAAACATATTCCTAAAAGTACTTTATTGTTTTTCTAATTTCATATAAATTATAATTTCATGTGAGTTATAATTTGTATACTTTCATATGAAGGGCATTATGTTGCACATACTTGGAGATTTCCATTTGCCTAATATTACTATAGTTTTTTAGAGTTTATATTGTCTAATATTAAGTGTCTAGTCATATAATAACACCAGTTTTCTTTTGTTGATATTGCATAGTATGCCTTTTTCCAGACTTTTGCTATTTCTACATTCTTTTGTTTTAGATGTGTCTTTTGTAAACAGCATTTAGTTCGGTTTTTATAGCCTGACGACCTTTGTCTTTAATTGAAGCATGTATTCAATTTACATGTAATATAATTGTTTATATATTTGGGATTGAATTTACCATCTTTACTTTCTTTCCAGACCAGAAAAAAGAAGAACCTTCAGAGTCTTCAACTGACTTAACACACTCTCAATTTTAATGCCCTTGTTGTTTAACTCTGTATATTTTTAAATCTCACAAGTCAATATTCATTTAGAGTTGCCCACATTTTCACTATTTTCTTTGCTCTTCATTTCTTTTTAAGCCTCACGCCCCTCACCTGAGGCCATTTTCCTCCAACCTAAAGCACATCCTTCAGAACCGCCTTTAGTTTGGGTCTGCTGTTAGCAAATGCTTTCAGTTTTTGTATGAAAATGTCTTTATTTCATCTTCAATCTTGATAGACACTTCACTGGGTATAGAATTCAATATTGGCAGTGATTTTCTTTCTGCACGCCAAGCTAACATCCCACTGTCACTGGCTTCCATTGCTGCTGTTGAGAAGTCAGCTGTCAGCAGGACTGCTGCTCTTTTCATCGTGCTATGTGCTTTATCCTGTGACTGGTTTTACAGTACTCTGGTTTTTTCTGGTTTGGGAGAGTTTGTTGTTTTGTTTGTTTTTATTTGTCTGATACGTCACCACTGTGTGTCTAGGAATGGATTTCTTTATGTTTATCCTGTCTTGAATTCCTGTTCTGGAATATTCTGGTCCTGGAAGAATCCCAGCCATTATCTCTCCACATAGTGCTTCTCCTGCATTCTCTCTCACTTTCCTTCTAGGGCACTGATTAGGCACATGTCAATATCTTACCATATCCTCTATTTCACTAGATCACTCAGAGTGCTGAGGGGAACAGATAACACACTCAAATTGGTTGAGGTGGAAAATTTAATAAAAGAGCTATTGGACAAGGGGTAGAGTTTAATGTGACTGACAGGGGAAGGGCCAGTGCCCCAGGAAAAGTAACAATGCTGAGTCATTGCCACCTTCTAGACCTAAAGGGGCAGGGAATGGGAGTGCTCCCAGAACCAAGGATGTCTATATGGCTAGACCACAGGACAGATGGACATGGCAATCCTGTGGCCACCCACAGGGAGAGACTCTGTGGTATAAATACCCTGACTTCCCTCCACTCCCACCTTCTGACCTCTTGCTAGTGCTTACCATTAGCCAAGTCAACTGGAAGCCAAAGGTCAAGAGAGCTTCTTGATGCAGTGTATACAGGTCAGCTTCCTGGGGCATGAGGCAGGATGGGGAGCAGCAGAGATTATATCTGCAGGAGCAAGCAGAAGATATTCAACACAATTTCTTACTTCCCTTGTGCTTCCCCATATTTGTGTCCCTCATTGCTGAATTCTGTCTAATTTATTTTAAGTTATCTTCTAGTTCACTAATTCTCCTTTAACCATGTCAATGTGATGTTAACATTTTCCATTGCATTTTTTTTATTTCAGATTTGGTATTTTTTATTTCTAAAATGTCATTTTGGTTCTTTTTCTCACCTGCTCTATCACTTATAGGTTCCTAGTCCCTGAAGACATTTTTAAGCTTGTCTTTTATTTCTGTATTCATAATCAAATATTCGTTTCATAGTTCATACCTGACGATTCTAATATCTAAGTTTTCAGGTCTACTTTATTTGTTATTCTTGCTGTATGTTACCGATGGAGTGTGCCTTCCTCATGTGTCTGATTATCTTTTGACTACATACTGGATGTTGTTTTTGGGGAAAAAAAATGTAGGAATGATTTGGGGCCCACAATTAAGGTATTTTCCTCCAACAAAAACAACTTGTCTTTGCTCTGCCAAGCACCTAAGGATACCTAAGGTAAGCCCGTGATTACCTTAAGCCAAATCCAGTGCTTCAGATTCCCTGGATGCCCCCATTCAATTCAAACGTGGCTGAAATTTGCTTGGGTTTTTCACACCTGCTTAGGCACCAGTCTGAAAGTGGCCGAGGGTCTCCTATGAGATTAACCATGTTGTGCAGTCTCTGAGCTTAGGTCTCTGTCCCTTCATCCCACAAGGCTGTCAGAACAAAGGATCTAATTTTCCAGAATTGTCAGATGCCCCCAAGGCATCAGTAGCTTTCCTGCTCCCAACCCCTCAGGGTCAGCATATTCCCCACATGTTGGCCTTGCAATTTCTTACAGTCTTGTCATCTCTTTAATACTCTCAGGACCCTTGTTTATATTTTCTTTTCTTTTTGAGATAGGGTCTCACTTCATCACCCAGGCTAGAGAGCAATGGCACAATCTCAGCTCACTGCAACCTCTGCCTCCTGGGTTGAAGCTATTCTCCTGCCTCAGCCTCCCAAGTAGCTGGAATTATAGGCATGTGCCACCACACCTAATTTTTGTATTTTTAGTAGAGATGGGGTTTCACCATGTTGGCCAGGCTGGTCTCGAACTCCTGACCTCAAGTGATCTACCCACCTCTGCCTCCCAAAATGCTGGAATTACAGGTGTGAGCTACCATGCCCAGCCTACATGTTTATATTTTCTCCAACCTTTGTAGTTGTTTCCAATGGAGGAGCTGATTCAAGTAGCTTAGTGCACCACTACTGGAAGATGAAGAAGTCTTCTCATTCATTTTTTTTAAAAACAGATTTATTGAGATATAACTCACATACTATACAATTTGGCCATTTAAAGTGTACAATTCAATGGGTTTGGCATATTACATTATTTTTTAATGGTAGTAAAATATGTATAATATAAACTTTGTCATTTTATTCACTTTTAAGTGTATGATTCAGTGGCATTAATTATATTTGCAATTGTTGCACAGCTATCACCGCTGTCTAATTCTAAAACTTTTTTATCACTCCAAACAGAAGCTGTGTAACTATTAAATAATAATTCCCCATCTTCCCCTCCCCATAGCCCTTCATAACTTCTAATCTACTTTCTGTCTTATGAATTTGGCTGTTCTCGACATTTCATGTAAGTGGAATGATATAATATTTGTCCTTTCGGGTCTGGATTCTTTCCCTCCGCCTAATGTTTTCAAGGTTCATCCATGCCGTAGCATGTATCGGAACTTCATTTCTTTTCATTGCTGAATAATAGTCCACTGCACGGGTAGGCCGCATTTTATTTACCCATTCATCTGTTGACGGACACTCAGGTTGCCTCCACCTTTGGGCCGTCATGAATAACGATGCCGTCAGCACTGGCATACCAGCATGTTCGAGACCCTTCTCTCAGTTATTTTGGGTGTGTACCTAGGAGTGAAGTTTCTGGGCCATGTGGCCGTACTATGTTTAGCTTTTTGAGGAACTGCCGTACCATTTTCCATAGCAACTACACCATTCTCTATTTTCACCAGCAAAGTACCAGGGTTTCTGTTTCTCCACATACTCACCAGCACTTGGTGTCTCTCATCTTGGGGCTGTAGCCATCCTAGGAGGTGTGAAGTGACATATTTTGATTTGTGTTTCCCTGAGCATCTCTTCATGTGCTTATTGGCCATTTGTCTATCTGTTTTGGAGAAATGCCTCTTCAAGCCCTTTCTCCACTTTGGAGTTGGGTTGTTTGTCTTTGGGTTGTGACTTGTAGCTCCCATTCCTTCTTAGGCCCACATGAACCAGACTTTGTCCACTGCTGCTCCAATAAAATGGTTCTCGTCAAGGTCACCAGTAACCTCATGTCACTAGGTCCAATAGTCCATTCTCTGTCCCCACCTTATGTGACCTGTCAGCAGAATTTGACTCAGCCAGTGACTCTCTCCTCCTGGGAATGCTGCCCTCCCCGGTTCTCCTCCTACCTCCCCGGCCACTCCTGCTCAGCCTCCTCCACTGCTCCTCCTCATCTCCCAGATTTCATAGCCCTGGGGCCACAGGGCTGACCCTTGATCCTCCTCCTCAGCTACACTCAGTTTCACAGTGACCACCTCCATTCCCGTGGCTTCAAATATCCCCTAAATACTGACACCTCTGGCCCAGGCCTCTCCCCCAACCCCCTGACGGCAGCCCTTGGATGTCACACAGGCGTCTCCCACTGACCCAGCCAGGCCACACCCCTGGCCTCCCCCAACCTGCCCCTCCTGCAGGCTTACCCATGTCACCCCTGGTGACTCTGTGCTCCCAGCATCTCAGGCTGGAATTCTTGATGCCATCCGACACCTCTACACCCACATCCCATCCCCTAGGAAACCCTGCCAGCTCCACCTCCGCCTGTGTCCGGCCCCCGCTGCCACCACCCTAGTCCAGGACACCACCGGCTCTCACCTGCAGTGACTTGCCCACTTCCAGTCGCCCACCCCCCCCGTCCTTGAAGAACACACGTAGGCCCATGCCACGTCTCTGTGTAAAATCCTCCAGTGGTCCCACCTCATTCAAAGCCTCCACAGCAGCCATCAAGGTCGTGCTGTGGTCCCGATGATATCACCGTCTTCCTCTCCTCCTCTCCCCTCCCCACTCCACCCCAATGACACTGGCCTTTCTTTCTGTCCCCTGAACACACCAGGATTAAGCTGTCTGGAAGCTTCTCTCCCCCGAATCACTGCCTGGCTCCCTCCCGATATCCTCAGGGCTTTGCTCAAGTGTCCCCTTCTCAGGGGATGCGTCCCCGACTGCCCTGTCTGAAATCGAAGGCACCCAGACTCTCCCCCTGCCCCCCACACTGCTTTTTTCTCTCAAGCAGCACTGAGCATCCGGCACACTGCGCTTCCTGCTGTGTCCCCGTGAGGCTGTCATGCACAGGAGGTTGGGGACTCCTGCCAATTCCGCCACTGATTGGTCCCCTGGGACACTGTCTGCACGCTCGGCTCACACCTGCTGACTGAGAGGCAGGCCCGCAGGCAGCAGAATAGAAACACCCACCCTCTGGGCATGCACACTTGCTCGGGGGAGAATCCTCCCGCTTAAGCCTCTTGAGGCGGGCATTGCCCACTACTCTGCGGCCAGGAATCCAAGGCTCAAAGGGGTTAAGTGACTCCCCCAAGGCCACACAGCCAGCTTGGGGCAGAGTAGGGGTCTGAGCCTAGACCTTTCTGACTCCAAAGGCCCGGCTCTTTCCAGCTAGGTGGAAACTCGTAGAGTCCTCCGAGCTGTCGTGCCCACCCAGCCAAGGGTCAGATGGTCCTGGAGTGGCTTCCCCAGGGTTTTAAGGAGAGCCACCCTTGAGTCTGTCTTAAAGCAGGGGTGGGAGCGCATGGAGCCACCCTCCTGTGGTCCTCGCAGCCCCAGCCTCCTCATGCCAGGGGCCCTCCTGCCCCTCGAACCCCTTCCACCCAACACTCAGACCCTAAGACCATTTAGGGCAGTAAACAGGGCCATCATGGTCACCAGCATCTCAGGGCAACCCAGCTGTCCCTTCCTTCCCTCCAGGCCTCACCGAGCCATGCCCCATGGAACCATGGAAAGGCCACAGGACTGGACAGCCCTGGCCTCCAGGATCCCCAGTTCCAAGACAGGGCCTTGATCAGGACAGGTCTCATCTCTCCGGTCCTTAGTGGCCCCATCTGCAAAATGGGCACTCTACAAACTATAAAGCACTGTGCTCATGCTAGTGAGGACCTGTCACTTGAAGCAGGTTGGGCCTGAGGAGCTGGGCCCCAGCAAACCCGGACTAGGAGGGAGTAGTCAGGGAAGGCTTCCAGAAGGAAGTGACTTTGTGGTGAGCCCTAAGGGCTGAGGGGGAATTAGTCAGGGACAAGGAGTGCTCTAAACACCAGGCCTGCACATGTGGGGGCCCAGAGGAAGGGAAGGAGAGGAAGGGAAGGCCAGGCAGGGGCTGGAGGTCAGAGAGCAGAGGGCTTGGAGGCCGTGACTTTGAGTGCCGGCTGGGGCTGTGGTCTGCAGGACCTGGGAGCCAGGGACGATGACAAGCAGTTGGGAGACAGGGCACATTAGGAAACCTCCAGCATGAGTGAGGAGCTGGCGGAGAGACCTTGAAAGCGGGGAGATCCAGGAGGGGGCTGGTGCGGATGTGAGACCACAGGCAGGGACCAGGGGCCTCCTGTCCAGCCCCCGCCTTGGGCCCCTCCCACACCAACCTGCAATGCTCGTATCTGCCCTGAGCCCCATCCCACTAGGGTCCGGCTCAGGGCCCAGCCTAAGTTTGCTGTTCCAGGCACCCAGGCCCTGGTGATGGTGGCCTGCTCATGTGGCTGAGCCCAGCCAGGCCTCGGTGGCAGCACTGCCCTCACATGCCCTCTCTGTCCACAGCCACACCTTCCAGCTGTGGAGGGCCCTGGGGGCCGAGCAGCCCAGGAGCCACCTGGTGCTGACCACACTGCTGGCCTGTCTGCAGGAGCGACCCCTGCCCACCGGTGCCAGCGACAGCAGCCCCTGCCCCAAGGAGAAGACCTACCTGCGCTCGCTGGCTGTGAGTCTCTGCCACCGCCCCATCAGATACTGGCAGCACCTCGGGCACTCAGTCTGTGCCGGGCTGTAGGGGGGCACCCCATATCCAGGCTGCAGACACCCAGTCCAGCCCCAGCCTGGAGGAAAGCCGCCCAGGGCTGACCACACAGGCCCAGCTCCCACCTCCTGGCCGAGGGCTGTGAGCTCCTGTCTGTGAATCAGGACAGTCGTGTCAGTCCCCTGGGCTGGCAAGGGAACTCACTCACTCACTGTGGGGCAGCCTCAGAGAGGGGCTTCAGGTAGAGGGAAGGGTGTGGAGAGAGTTGAGAGCCCTCCCCATGCTTGGGTTCTGGGGAGTCATAGATTCTAGAGGAATCTTAGAGGCTGCCCTCTGCAGCCGCCACCCCCCTGTAGGAAGCCCCTGGTTTTCCTCGTAAGCCCAGCACTGCTTCCACACTCCCAGGAGCCAGGAGCTCCCCTCCTGGCATGGCCACACCTGTCCCCCTTACCTGGACCCTGATGAGGCCACAGCTGTGTTCCTGTTTAGAGCTTTCCAGGCTGAGTCCCTGCCCCAAAGGCACCCCAGCAGTGGCCCAGAGCTCACAGCAGCTCCCCTGCCACCCAGAGCCCCCCAGACAAGCTGCTGCCTGCAGCAGGGGTGTGATGAGGGCTTAACAATGGCAGCCGGTGGGAGAGCACCCCCTCAGCCCGGGGATTTATCGGCTGGCCGTCCCCAACAGCCCCGCCCCGGTCGGCGCTGGGCTGATGCTGCCCCCCTACCAGAGGACCACACAGCAGCATGGGTGAGACCCACCCAGGGGTAGCAGGGGAGCCTTCACTGCACCCCACCACACCGCCAGTTCCTGCCCTCCCCCAGTTGTCACTGCTCAGTGCTGGCCCCACCCTGAGAACATTCTGGACTGAAGGCTCCGGCAGGCACAGCTGGCCTTTGGGGTTGGGGGCTGCTATCAGCTGACTCTGCCTTCCAGGGCCATGGGTTCCCCAACTCCCAGGCATCAGGTCCTGCTGTGTGTCAGCCACAGAGTTGAGGGTACCGTGAGACCACACAGCACAGGACCTTGCCTTCAAGGCAGCAGAGCAGAGGGCCCAGATGCCAGCAGCTCACCCCTTAGACAGGAGCAAAGTGCAGAGGGCAGATGGTGGCATCCAGTGTGCGGTCTGAGGGAGGCCCTGGGTCAAGGTGGAGGTCTGCAGGAGTGTAGAGCGGACAGCATCCAGGTGGACAGCTGGGGGAGGCTGGGGACCACTAGGCCATCCAGCAGCAGCGAGACCCAAGCGGTGGGTCCAGAGGGTGCAAGAGACGGCCAGGCTGAGGCTGCAGAGGCACGGGGTCAGGCCCCACAGGGAGGGACAGCATGTGGACACTTGGACTTGGTCCTGGAGAGCTTGCAGCAAGGAGGGACGAGCATGCTTGGACGTGGCTTTTGTGGGACAGTAGGTCAGAACCCCTGGTCCCGGGACCCAGGGCCTGGGAGCCTCACTCCACACCTGCCCCCGACAGGCCATGAACATGCTGCATGAGCTGCAGTTTGCCCGGGAGTTCAAGCAGGCCGTGTAGGAGGCCTACCCCAAGCTCTTCCTGGCCCTCCTCACCCAGATGCACTATGTCTTGGAGCTGAACCTGCCCAGGGAGCCCCAGCCCAAGCAGCAGGCCCAGGAGGCAGCCGTGCCCAGCCCCCAAAGGTAAGACTAGAGCCTCCCAGGCCTCCTGGCCTGGCCAGACACACATAGGGTTCCGCAGGCATCCGAGGGCAAAGACTGTGTTAGCCTCATAGGGCACAGTAACAAAGACGCATACCCCACGGACTCAAAGCAACATCTCCCAGTGCTGGAGGCCAGAAGTCTAAAACCAAGGTGTCACCAGGGCGTGCTCCCCTGAAACCTGCGGGGGCCTTCCTCACTGCTTCCGGTTCCCAGTGTCTCATGGCCACGCTGGGTGTTCCTGGGCCTGAGGCTGCACCACGCTCATCTCTGCCCCTGTGGTCACCTGATATTCTCCCTTGTGTGCCAGTGTTTAAATTTCCTCCATTTTTTTTCCAGCTCTGTCAGAATTAAGCTTTCGTTCATGTCTGTTGAGTGGTTCAGCAGTTGAACAGTTAAATTCAGCATCTGAATAAATTTCCCCTTCTTATAAGGATACCAATGACTGGGTTACGGCCCCACCCTAACGACCTCAACTTGATAACATCTGCAAAGACCTTCTTTCCAAATAAGGTCACAGTCACAGGTACCGTTGGTTGACTTCAATATATCTCTTTTCGGGGGGACACAGTTCAACCCACAACAGACATGAACCTGAGCCCCATCCATGGCCAGGGTCACAGGGGCTGTGGACAGCACCTGCAGACAGGTGTTCATCCCACTTACCCGTCACCTGAGGGTGCTTGGCAGTAGAGATACTTAGTGTCACTGCCATACAGCGACCCCAAGGGGACAGCAGTTACCAAGAGCGCCCATGCAGTGAGCCACATCTTACCCCAATGGGTTTCCTGCAAGGACTCGAGATGAATGTCGTTGTCCCTGCTCTACAGATGAGGCAACTGAGGCTCAGAGAGGGTCAGAGGCTTCCCCTGGGCCACACAGCATGTCCATGCAGAGGCGAACTGGGCTCACCCATGGGGCAGATACCTTTCCAGGCTCTCTTGGGCATCTCATTGGTCCTCAGCACATGCTCAGACTGACATCACGGCCAGTTGCCCGCTCCCCCGCCCGCCGTATTCTGGCCTCAGTAGGGCTGCCTGCCTTCATCTTCCCTCTGCACCAGGTCATATTTCCAAAAATCCAATAAGCAAGTCTAAAAACCGCTGGGGCCGACTCTTTTCATTTGTTTGTATTATGATGTGTGTCACGCAATTTGTCAGTTTTAACAGCTCTCCCCAAGGCAAGTCACTTAAAAAAAAAAATGCCACTTCTTCTCATCTTGCCTCTGAATTCGAATGTGCACGAAGTTCCTTTTTTATTCAGTTCAACCATGCAAAATGCATGAATCTTTCCTAATAAGCTAATAAAACCTTCTCCTCCCGGAACGTGGGAGGGTTGGGAGAAAGCCTCACCCCGTCTGCTCCTCCCCCTGCTGGAATGTTCTTCCCCCAGCCATCCTGTCTCTGCAGGCTCTGCTCACCCGCACCTCGCTGAGGCCTCCCCCACCACCCTCCAAAATAGCAGCCCCTTCGGCGCCTCCCACCCTCTGCTGCTTTATTCTCGCCGCAGCCCCGCCATCAGCTACCATCTGTGATCTGCGCCTTTTACCTGCTTTACTGCCCGCACCCATAGACTGGAAGGTCCCGAAGAGCCAGAGACATCTGTCTGTCTCTCGCGGGCTCCCCATACAGCAAGGACGTCTGTCTGTCTCACTGGGGGCTCCCCATACAGCGGGAATGTCTGTCTGTCTCACTGGGGGCTCCCCATACAGCGGGAATGTCTGTCTGTCTCACTGGGGGCTCCCCATACAGCAGGAATGTCTGTCTCACTGGGGGCTCCCCATACAGCGGGAATGTCTATCTGTCTCACTGGGGGCTCCCCATACAGCGGGAATGTCTATCTGTCTCACTGGGGGCTCCCCATACAGCGGGAATGTCTGTCTGTCTCACTGGGGGCTCCCCATACAGCGGGAATGTCTGTCTGTCTCACTGGGGCCTCCCCATGCGGCTGAGACATCTGTCTCTCGCGGGTTCCCCCACCAGCAAGGACGTCTGTCCCTCTCGGGCTCCTCATACAGCTGGGACGTCTGTCTGTCTCTCTTGGGCTCCCCATACAGCTGGGACGTCTGTCTGTCTCTCTTGGGCTCCCCATACAGCTGGGACGTCTGTCTGTCTCAGGCTCCTCATACAGCTGGGACGTCTGTCTGTCTCTCTTGGGCTCCCCATACAGCTGGGACGTCTGTCTCTCTCGGGCTCCTCATACAGCTGGGATGTCTGTCTCACTGGGGGCTCCTCATACAGCTGAGACATCTGTCTGTCTCTCGCGGGTTCCCCCACCGGCAAGGACGTCTCTCTCTCTCTCTCGGGCTCCCCATACAGCTGGGACGTCTGTCTGTCTCTCTCGGGCTCCCCATATAGCAGGGACTTCTGCCTCGTGCGGGGCCACGGGTGGTTTCTGCTCAGGCCGCTCCGCTGGCCCCTCTCTGGGCAGGTTCTCCTGGAGCCCTGGAGGTGGCCCCGGCAGCCCCCGCAGTCCCAAGAGAAAAAACTCTCACCACGGGCACAGTCCTGGGCTCTGATTGGCCTAGCTTGGCTCACATACCCAATCCTGAACCAATCACCTTGGCCACAGGGGCCTGTGCGGCTCTGACTGGCCAGGCCTGGCTCCCACACCCTCCAGGGAGTGGCATGGGCCCAGGCCACTTTGACCACCGCGAAGGGGCCCAGGCTCCGGTTGCCAAACCAGCAGCCACGCCACCCAGCGCCACCACGGAGCCAGGGAGAAAGGGAGGCCTGAGAGCAGAGTGTCACCCAGGTGTATCCCGGTGGCTTAGGGTCTGAGGTCCCTGCCAAGCTGCTGTGGCACTGTCAAGGTGGGGACAGGGGCCCAAAAGGACATCTGGATTAGCAGTGCTGAGTAGCCACTGTCTCTGCATGCCCAAAACGGTGGGGGCGGCACAGGACACCATGGGGCAGCAGGCGAGTCTTGAGGCCTGATGGGGCCAGCCCTGGGCCTCTGAAGTTCTCATGTCCTGCTTAGATGGACAGGCCTCTGGGACCAGGAAGCAGCGAGTGGGGTTGAGCAGGGCACCCTTCCCTGGGCAGGACTGCAACAGGTGCTGCCAGGCCTGCCAGAGGGGCCTCCCTCTCCCCTGCTCCTCCACTAACAAAGCCTTTTCCTTAGAGATGTTTCCTGCGTTGGTCAGTTCTCAGCTGGGTCCTCCTCCAGCCAGTCTCCACCCTGCCCCACAAAGGAATTCTCATTGTTCTCACATGTCATCCATGTGGGCCAACTCTATTTAATTCAACTGGGCTACATCGTTTCTCTTTATTTCGAAGGCACTCATCATTCTCACCCTCATCTCATCTTCATCGTTCCCTCTGTCCCCCGGGGATTTGGGGCCAAAGGCTTGTGATCAAAAGAAGAGGAGGAACTTCACACCCATTAGGTTGGCTACTGTCCAAAAAAAAATCAGAAAATGAGTGTTGGCGAGGATGTGGAGAAATCAGAAGCCTTGTGCACTGTTGGTGGGAATGTAAAACGGTGCAGCTGCTTTGGAACAGAGTATGGAAGTTCCTCCAAAAATTAAATATAGAATTACCATATGGCCCAGGAATTCCACTAATGGGTGTACACCCAAAAGAAAGGAAAGCAGGCACCTGGGACAGATATTTGTACGCCCTGCTCACAGCAGTGTTACTCACGATAACCAAAAGGTAGAAGCAACACAAGTGTTCATCAATGGGTGAATTAGAATAAGCAGTGTGGTCCATCCACACAATGGAATACTATTCTGCCTTGAAAAGGGAGGAAACTCTGATGCTACAACATGGATGAACCTTGAGCACATTCTGCTGAGTCAAATACTGTGTGAGTCCACCTACTTAAGGTCCATGAGTAGCCAAATCTACAGAGACAGAAAGTAGAATGCTGGGTGCCAGGGGCTGGATGGAGGGAGAATGGGGAGTTAATGTTTAACGGGGACAGAGTCTCAGTGTGGGAAGATGAGAATGTACTGGAGATGGATGGTGGTGATGGTTGCATAATATTATGAATGTGCTCCATGCCACGGACCTGTACACTTAAAACAGTAAATTTTATGAGATGTGCATTTTACCACAATTAAAAATAGAAATAAAACCAGATGAGGAGCAGGTAATGGGAGAGGGAAGAGGGTCTCATGGACCCTCAGGCTGGGGAGGAGTGTGGAGAGCAGAGGGGCTTTGCCTCCTCTTTCTCAGGTGCCTTTGCCCTCTCCGGGGCCAGAGTGGGGAAAGGAGGGTTGGTCGAGTATGGGGCAGGCATCACTGGGATGCCAAGTGTCCAAAGAGGCTGCAGGCAGGCAACGACGTTGAGACCAGCAGGAACGGAGGATGGTTCCTTGAGTCCACAGCGAGGCAGAGACTCAAGGGGCTCCACCTTCATCGGTCTTGGGACTGCATATGGATTTCAGGAGACACATGTCCTTGAGCATTGCGGGGGGTCCTGGGCTGGAGGTGGTTTTGGGTTCTATGGACCTGCAGGGGAGTTGGGCATGGATTCCCAAGAATGCTGAATCAGCCCATCTTTCTGGAAGCCCTGCTGGGGCTGCAGGGACAAGGCAATCTTGAAGAACAAGCCAATACAGTGCCCAAGAAGTCACAGGACCAGAAGCTTCTGGAGTCCTCCCAGAGCAAACAAAATGCCACTCCCCCCACCAAGTCCCCTTCTTCTGAAAACCATTGTCACATTATGGCTGAGACCAGTGACCTGGAAAATGCTGCCTTTTTTTATGACACAGCTTGGGGCGAGAGGACAAGCCAGCTGGCATTTGGATTGGCACTGTCAGAACTTTCACGGATGGCATTTCATCATTTGATACTTGGTTTTGCAAATCTGCTCAGAAACGTGCCTGGTCCAAGCTGACAGCCTCGTCCAGGCATGCTCACACATCCAGGGTGATGCACTTACACTGACCGAGCACAGCGGCCGGGGCAGGGGTGTGTGGCTGGAACAGTGAGACAGGCCAGCAAGCCAGGGCCATCTCATGTTTCATGGGCCTGCATTCTGGGGCTTTCTACCTGTGCCCCAGGGACTGCATTCAGTGACAGTGGCATCCTGTGACAGTGACATCACTGGCAGGTTTGGAGCCAGGGCCCAGCTTGACCCCACCTCTGTGCCCTTGCCCAGGCTGTGTGACAGGACTGCTCCCTCCTCTGCTGAAGGACAGCGACAGTAGAGGGCCACCTCAGGCTGGGCAGGTGAGGCACCATCCATGGTACCTGGCAACTACCAAGCATATGGTGACACCACAAGCCATGCACTCACAAGCAAGGGCCAGTGCCGCGGGTTTCTCCGTCACTCACAAGCGAGGGCCAGTGCCGCGGGTTTCTCCGTGTCCTCTGAGGGCAGGAGTCTCAGGAGTGGAGAATGGACACTTCTCTGGGCTCCACTATGCCACACGACCTGAGTCTCCCACGCCCTCGCCCGCTGCTACCCTCCGTACTCTTCGCCCATATTTAAATGCTGCCATCCTCGAGCTGAAGGGCAGGTGCCCTTCAGCAGAGTGCCGCTCCCTAGAAGGGCACCCCCTGGTCTCCTGCCCAAGCAAGGCCCGGGGTCTGACTGGGCACATGCTGCCTCCCCGTGCTCGGCCCAGCTCCGCCAATCCTGGGTCCCAGTATTTCCACGTAAAACAGGGCAGGAGAGAGTAGCCCCAGGGGGCCTCAGTGACGCCAGGCATAGGAACCAGAAAGTGCCGTTCTATCTGGGTCAGCTGGGCACCCTTCCCAGGGCAGGGGGTGGCCCAGGGGGCCGCTTGTGGCCTGAGGCAAGCCCTGAGCCCCCTCTGCTCAGCTGCAGCACGTCACTGGAGGCACTGAAGAGCCTGCTGTCCACCACGGGGCACTGGCATGACTCTGCCCACCTGGAGCTGCAGGGATCCTGGGAGCTCTTCACCACCATCCACACCTACCCGAAGGGCGTGGGCCTCCTTGCCAGGTACGGTGGGGCCAGGGCAAGTCGAGGCAGCCTGCTTCAGGCCACGCCCATCCAGGGGACTGGGTATCTGGACTCTAGTGACAGGACACGGCCCCCTGCCCCCGGTCACAGGCACACCCTCAGAGCCTGTTGATGCAGTGTCTTCCCCCAGCCCTCACCCTGGCCTGTGACCTCCTAGGGAACAAGGGCTGTGCCTGCTTCTCTGTCTCCTGCATGTCCAACCCAAGCCTGGCACGCAGTGGGCAGCCAGTGGGTGGAAAGGAAGTGGGAACGTGCCTGCCACGTCGGGACGCTCCGGGATGCCAGCCCTGATGAGATGGGTGGGGGCAGGAGGGTGGGCTCTGAGCAGTGACCGCCAGCCCAGGCCCACCCCTGCAGGGCCATGGTGCAGAACCACTGCAGGCAGATCACAGTGGTGCTGCGTCAGCTGCTGCCCAGCCTGCAGAACCCACAGGAGCGTGAGAGGAAGGTGGCCATCCTCATCCTCACCGAGGTAGGGATGCAGGCCAGCAGAGAGCACCTCAGATGTCTGGGCCTCCTTCTCCAGCCTCCTTGACACCCCAGCAGAACCCATGCCAGAGCTCGCCCTGACTGGGGAGGCTGCCCAGACAGACCCCCTCGTACTCCTGCCTTCCCACTCCCAGCCCTCGGAGGGGGGCTGCACACTTTGGGGACCTGTCTCCCCACTCGGCCCTCCCTGGCACAATCCCTGCAGAGTTGCAGGGGCACTAGGTGCAGACTCAGGCAAGTCCAGGCTCCAACTTCAGCCCTGTCCTGCCTGTGGGACTCAGGGTAAAGCCAAAGGGGAATGGGTAGAAGCAGATGCCGCTGGGTGTGGCACACTTTGCAGCTGCGAGCTCAGGCAGGGGTGGGTGCTGTTTCAGTAACTGACACTAGTAGGAGAACCCAAGCGAAAGCCTCATGCCAGCTCCCACCCACCAGCTGCCTAGGCCGCCCTCCATGGGCGCTCTACCCCCAGGTGCCCCACAAGCTCGGCTCTTGATAAAAGTGAGGCCTTGCCTCGCTGTGTGACCTTAGGCAAGGCCCTTTCCCTTTCTGGGGCTCAGTTTCCCCAGCTGTACATTGAGGGGTTGAACCAGGTAGGTTTCAAATACTTGTTCACCAAGATACCCAGAGGGCACTGGTCAACCTCCCTCCCTGAAACTCCCACCGGACTCCGGTCCTAGAGCCCCACCCCTCAACACAGATGCAGGCGCCTAAAAAAGAGTGACCTGCCTGCCCTCCCGGGGGCCACCTCAGTTCCTCTACAGCCCTGGCCTGCTGGAGGTGCTTCCCAAACAAGCTGCCTTGACCGTGCTGGCACAAGGCCTCCGCGACCCCAGCCCTGAGGTCCGCGTGTTGAGTCTGCCCGGCCTAAGCAACATCCTCTTCCACCCAGATAAGGTAAGGGCTGTCGGGCACTGTGGCTGGTGCACACGCGACCCCACAGAACAGCCGGTGCACCGGGTGTAGGCAAGGGCCACCGGGTTGGAATGCGGGCTCTGTCACTTCAGGTTGTGTGGCTTGGGACACCTGACTCCACCTCTCTGGGCCTGTTTCCTCATCTGCAGAATGGGGCAGGTTGTGGGAGGGGTCAAAGTGTCTATTCCCCGGACACAGAGTCTCCTCCACACCCGAAAGAGAGAGGGGCCTTGTTGCAGACCTCCAGGTGGTCACCGTGAAGCCCACCAGATGGCATCCCAGGGCTCACCCAGAGAGGACAATGCCCTCTGAGAATCTTATGAATGGGTCTCCCCAACCCATTGCTGACTTCTCCAGTCCCAACCAATTCTACCTCATCACCATAATAACCCATATCCCATCATGGACAGCTGTGGGAGAGAAAGCCTGCGATGCCGCCTTTGGGGGATCTGCCCTTACCCCAGCTACAGCCCCCCACTTAACTGACATCGCCCTTGCTGTGGGGGCCCAGGGCACCATGCAGTGGTTAAGAGTCCAGGCCCTGGGCCTATCCCCGCTCCAGCACCTTCTAGCTGGCAGGCTTTGTCAGCTCTCCAGGCCTCAATGACCACATCTGTACAACGAGAGCAGTAATAGTGCCTGCTTCCTGTGGTAGGCAGGTCACGAGTGCCATGCAGAGACCGGTCCCTGGCACGTGGTCAGCCCTAGGGGCACCGGCTGGCAGCAGCAGCAAACTTCCTGCCTGGCTGACTCTGCACCCTGAAAATGCTGAGTTAGAGGCAGAAATTTTCTCACCTGATCAGGAAGTGTGGAGCCTCAGCCTCCCCTCATCCACCCCAGGGCTGCATTAAGACCCCAGAGGGAAGGCGACATGCCCAGCCCCCATTTCTGTTGCTGTTGGAGGAGGCTGTTATGAACATAAATATTTTCAGGGCTTGTGGGAGAAAACTGTCATCATGGGAAGGCAGCAGAAGGGGCCGTTTCCAAAGAGATCCCAAAGTCATTTGCCTAGCAGACTAGTTCACTGTGATTCTGTTCCAACCACAGGCCTCCACATGGTTAACAAGACTGACTCCCATTAGGGTCACAGTTGGCAAAGCTCTTTGCATTGTGCGTGATGCATAGTAGGTGCTTAATGGAAGATGGAGACTAGATAGCACTTCCTCATTGATCTGTTCATCTCTCCATCCTTCATCCATCCACCCACCCATTCATCCAGCTATTCACCTACCCATCCATTCATCTCTCCATCCATGCCTCCATCCATCCACCCACCCATTCATCTTCCCATCTATCCATTGATCCCTCCATCCATCCATCCAGCCACCCACCTACCCATTCATCCCTCCACCCATCCATCCAGCCACTCACCCATTCGTCCAGCTATTCACCTACCCATCCATTCATCTCTCCATCCATGCCTCCATCCATCCACCCACCCATTCATCTTCCCATCTATCCATTGATCCCTCCATCCATCCATCCAGCCACCCACCTACCCATTCATCCCTCCACCCATCCATCCATCCACTCACCCATTCGTCCAGCTATTCACCTACCCATCCATCTCTCCACCCATGCCTCCATCCACCCAACCACCCATCCAACTGTTCACCTACCTATCCATCCACTCACCCATTCATCCCTCCACCCATGCCTCCATCCATCCACCCACCCATTCATTCCTCCATTCATCCCTCCATTCAACCATCGACCCACCCATTCATCTCTACCCATGCCTCCATCCATCTACCCACTCATTCACCCGTCCATTCATCCATCCATTGATCCCCCCGTCCACCCACATATCCCTCCACCCACCCACTTGTTCCTTGGGTCCTTCATCGGTGACCCATTCTTGCATTATTTATTTTGTTCATTCTTTTTATGTCTATTCATTCACCCAGTTATTCACGTTTGCTCCCTCATTCATTCATTCAGTGTTCTGTTATCTGTGCACCAAATGTTCTCTCAGGCAGGGAAATGATCAGTAGGAAGTTTCCATGTGCCTCCTCTGTACCCTGCACTGAATACAGGGAATACAGAAAGGCAAAGAAGGGCCCTGCTAGATCGGGAGGACCAGGTCCAGAGAAGAGGGAATGGTTCCCCGCCTGGCATCAGGTGGGATATGGGCAAGCAGCCACAGCAGACCAGAGGAGACAGGCCCCGAGAGCACTGCCAGCCAGGGAGGCCTGCCGGCTTGGGGATGGGAAGGCTGAACCAGGTATGGCTGGGGCAGGCCACCCCACTCCACTCTGAGTGGAAATACGCCATGCTATGCATTTTTATTTTCTTTTCTCACCATTTCCATTACAATTTCATTCTGTTGTCCTGTTCTGACCTGGCCAGAACCCTGGTCTTCGAACACTGGCTGCAAACATAGATGCTCAGAAAGTGTGACTGTTGAATGACTCACCTGCTGAAAATGAATTTAATATTTTCAAAGCAAATAGCTAAGAAAGCCAACAAAGTTGCTTTAAACTTGTTTAAAAGTTGTAAAAATCACCCTGGTTTGCACCCAAGTCACTGCTAAGGGGCCCAATGGCAGGAAACATCCATTGGTGGGCACACTGCTTTCTGACCATTCATCCCGATAACTCAGGAACTCACTGCAAACATGCAATCAAGTGGAGAAGACGGAACTGGCTGAAAATTAATTTTAAAAAAAAAAGACAAGTCGAATATGTTGGCTCACGCCTATAATCCCAGCACTTTGGGAGGCCAAGGCAGGTGGATTGCTCAACCCCAGGAGTTTGAGACCAGCCTAGGCAACATAGTGAGACCCCATCTCTACCCAAAAAAAAAAAAAAAAAAAAATAGCCAGGTGTGGTGGCACGCACCTGTAGACCCAGCTACTCAGGAGGTTATGTTGGGAGGATTGCTTGAGCCTGGGAGGTCAAGGCTGCAGTAAGCTATGGTCACACCACTGTACTCCAGCCTGGGTGACAGTGTGAGACCCTGTCTCAAAAAAGAAAAGAGGCCACCCTGTCCAGACCACTCAGCTCCTGGTGGACAAAGCCCAGGTAGGGGCACAGCTCCCCATGGCGGGCAGGGCCAGGCCGGGACCCACAGCTCCCCATGGCGGGCAGGGCCAGGCCGGGACCCACAGCTCTGAATCACCTCCCCCCACCCCGAGTGCAGATGGGGTGAGGGGGTCAAGTGGGAGAACGAGGCGGGGGCATGGGGCCAGCAGGTCCTAGTGCTCTCCGCCCACCAGCCGCCACCGCCCCCAGGGAAGCCTGCTCCAGGGACAGCTGTGGCCCTTGCTCGACGGCTTCTTCCAGAGCAGCAAGCAGGTGATCGTGTGTATCATGGGCACCGTGTCAGACACGCTGCACCGCCTGGGCGCACAGGGCACAGGGAACCAGAGCCTCAGCGTTGCCATCAGCACACGCTCCTTCTTTAATGACGTGAGCACTGGGGCAGGGCGGGGCTACCTCCTGCTCATGCCCTCCAGGACCCTCCTCCCAACCCAGCTCCCTTCCTCTGCCAAAGGGGGAACCCCAAGCTGCAGGCAGGGAGGCCCAGGCCCTGGGGAGCTGCCCGCTTGTGGCCCTCGGTTGAGGTGGGCGCTGAGCAGGTGGGCTGGGTGGGCCCCTGGCGCTCACCCCTTCTCCACAGGGCTGAACTAGTTCTGACGTTCAGTCTCCAAGTGCAGTGGTCTCCGGCCCCACAACAGCCTACCCAGATTTGCTTTCTGACATGTCAGCACGGTTAGCGTGGCTGTTTTTCCTTCACTGGGGGATCTGGGGGATAGGCGCCCCTCAAATGCATTCATGAGGCCTGGGCTGCCAGGATGCAGTTGTGGGTAGAAGGGAGATGTGATTCTTACATCCTCAGGGACACCAGAGAGCCCTGTGTGAGGGGGGAGCCCCAGCCCTTCCCTTCCCAGGGAGCCGAGAGCCTGGGTGAAGGAATACTGCAGAAAGAACTGAGTTGTACCCCTACAAGGTGTGAGGTCCCAACTTGGACCAAAGCTGGGACCCCTGGACAGGTCTGGCCGTGCCTCTGAGCCTCTGCGCCTCTGCCTTGCAGGAGCGGGACAGGATTCGGGCGGCAGCCATGGCACTGTTCGGGGACCTGGTGGCGGCCATGGCAGACAGGGAGTTGAGAGGCCTGCGGACCCAGGTGCACCAGAGCATGGTGCCCCTGCTCCTGCACCTGAAGGACCAATGCCCAGCTGTCGCCACGGTCAGTGCCCACCCCAGGAAAGGCAGGTGATAGGCCTTCACCTTGGCCAGGGCTGGGGCCCACAGGAGGCCAGGGTACGGGGCAGACGGATGGCAGCAGCACTGCCTGAGAGTTGGGGGAGCTCCCACGGGGCAGCAAGTGGCGGGCAGAGGGTCTGGCCACCTGCACTGGTTTCTGTGACCACAGTTGGCCTGCCCGCTCCCCCACTGCGCACACGCATGCGAGCGAGGCTTGCCGTCGATGCGGCAGGACCCAGTCTTTTCTGCTCACTGCTGTGCCCCCAGTCCCTGTAACGGGGCAGGGGGTCCAGCAGCTCACAGAGCTTGTGTGAATATGGACTGTGCCCTGCCTGCTGTGGCAGCACATGCCCTGTGCACAGCCCACGAAGTCAGAGCTTGGCCTCGCGGGTCTCCCTGCTATGGGGAAAAGGATACGCGGCAACCGTGGAAGGGGCAGGGCCAGGGCCACGGGCAGGCCAGTCTGGGCTCCGGGGGGCCAGGTGCTGTTGCCAGGGTCGGGGAGGCTTGCCGAGGGGCACAAGCAGGACAGAACCAGGGAACACCCGCACAGCAGGCTGCCTCCAGTGCCCATGGAGGCCTGTGGCCTCTAGGGGAAAGGGCTCAGACATAGGCGGTGGGTGACCCTCCACGCCTGTCCCTGCAGCAGGCCAAGTTCACCTTCTACCGCTGTGCTGTGCTCCTCCGCTGGCGGTTACTGCACACCCTCTTCTGCACGCTGGCCTGGGAGAGAGGCCTCAGCGCCCGCCACTTCCTCTGGACCTGCCTGGTGAGAGGCCTGGGATCAGTGGGGAGGAACAGGGCCAGGGAGTGGGGGAGACCAGGCTTGCGGCTCCCCCATTCACTCCCGTCTCACACACAGCTGCTATAGCAGCTCCAGAGGCTGGGCAAGGCAAACTGGGGCTGGAGGACCCTGGTATGCCCAGGGCCCCCCAGCCCGTCCCAGCCAGGTGTGCTCTCCTCCGGCCAGATGACCCACAGCCAGGAGGAATTCAGCATCCACTTGTCACAGGCCCTCAGCTACCTGCACAGCCACTCCTGCCACATCAAGACCTGGGCAACACTCTTCATAGGTGGGAGGGCAAGGCCGGGCTTGGAGACCCCCAGGCCTGCCCCCACCCAAGCACCCTTGACCCTCCCTGACCCACCACCCACAAGAGAGGAAAGGGGGTGGATGAGGAGGAGCTTGGGGCTGAAGAGGGGCAGGGGTGGGCTAGAGCCCCCCAGGAGACAGGGAGCCCTGAGCCACCAGCTGCCCGTCTGTTACACAGGCCACACCATCTGCTACCACCCCCAGGCCATGTTCCAGATGCTGAATGCTGTGGACACCAACCTGCTATTCCGCAGTAAGCAGCCCTCCCTCCAGAGCTCCCGCAGCCCACACCCTCCCACCCCTGCCCAAGCACTCTTAAGACCCACTGCACAGACAGCAAGACTGAGGCCCCAGAAGGGAACCCCCTCCTGCTCCCCGTACCCAGCATCAGCATCAGGACAAAGACACAGGCCTCCTGAGCAGCACCCAGCCCCCATCCCACCTTCATGTCTGGAGGCTGAGGTTGACCCTTCCCCTCCCCAGCATCAGCATCAGGACAAAGACACAGGCCTCCTGAGCAGCACCCAGCCCCCATCCCACCTTCATGTCTGGAGGCTGAGGTTGACCCTTCCCCTCCCCAGGCCCCCATCAGGGCACCTGGGGCCTACGGCTCACACTCACTCCACAGCTGCCTCATGGCACCAACAGAACAAGGGGCTGGGGAATGGGGGTGGTGGGTGAGTGGTGGAGGGAAGCATCCCAGGCCTGGAGTCACAGGAGGTGGGGTCTGAGCTGGCCCCACCCACCACACACACTCCCCCAACACCTGGGCTGGAGTAAAGGGGCTGCTCCTGCCTGCACTGGGGTCACCTCTGACCTGCTCCTCCTCTTCTGGAGCTTTTGAACATCTCAGAAGTGACCCTGAGCCCAGCATCCGGGAATTCGCCACCAGCCAGCTCTCCTTCCTCCAGAAGGTGTCAGCCAGACCCAAGCAGTGACCTCCAGCCATCCTCTCCCACCCACCGCCTTCCCCTCCCGTGTCCACCTGGTCAGCCCTGCCCCATCCGCCCCCCACAGAGCTTGGTTGCATAACGTTTTTTCATTTGAAAGAAAGATCTAGATTCAACAAAAGAAGCGTTATGCGTGTCAGCTCCCTGCCCACCACAGGCCCCTCTGCTGTGACCAAGCCAAGCCCCAGGAGACACTGGCAGGACTTGGGCACAAACTCAGGGTCAGGCCCAGGGGACAGAGACAAACTATGAAGTCTGTGAAGTGCCCTGCAGGTGGATACCCATCCACTCCTGGAGACACGGTCACCTTGACTGGGGCCTGAGCCCAAGCCACAGCCTGCCAGGGTCCCAGGGTCCTGGGGGCTGGGGCTGGGCAGGCACTCAAATTGAGGGCAGCCTCCGCCCAGGGCGGCCACTCAATCTCCAGTTGTCTCCAGCTTGGTGCGCCACAGTGGCTGGGGGCTGACGGTGGGACGGGGTCGCCTCAGTCAGGACCCCCAGCCTCAGGCCCCCAGCGTCTCCCTCCACCCCCACCAACATCCTCCTCAGTCCATTCAGGGCTAGCAGCAGAACCAGCCAGGCCCACCCTGGACACACTGTCGCCTGAGGCAGGAGTCTTGGCTCTCTGAGCCTCAGCTGTTCCATCTGTAAAATGGGCAGTAAGACCTTTCTCCCGAGACCCTTGGAGGGATGAGTCCAGAGGCAGGTACCCTGGACTCCCAGAGAGCCACCAGGGTACCTGCCTGACCTTCGGCCTCGGCCTGGGTTTCCGCCTGGCCTGGGGTCCACACAGCTCCTGGAGAGCCCCTCCCTGCAGAGCTCTGCCTGGGGCCTCATCCCATGCTCCATCTGTCTCGGGATCCTGCCAGGCCAGCCACCATCCCACCAATGGGATGATCCAGACTGCACCCCCTTTCCCCTCCTGGCCAGCGCGGACCCCCACTCCACACTCAGCTCAGGCAGTCCTTCCACCTGGGGCATCTCCCCCACCTCCCGACGTGGTACTCCGCACTGTGCCGCTCCAGGCCCCGCCTCCATGCCCCTGTCCCCCTGCCCCCTAACAAGGTGGAGCACACCAAGGCCCCACCTCCATGCCCCCATTTCTCCTGCCCCCCGAGGTAGAGCACACCAAGGCCCCACCTCCATGCCCCCATTTCCCCTGCCCCCCAAGGTGGAGCACACCAAGGCCCCACCTCCATGCCCCCATTTCCCCTGCCCCCCAAGGTGGAGCACACCAAGGCACCGCCTCCATGCCCCCCATTCCCCCGTCCCCCCCGCAAGGTGGAGCACCCTGAGGCCCTGCCGCCATGCACCATGTCCCTCAGTCCCCCCAAGGTGCAGCACCCCAAGGCCCCACCTCCATGCCCCCTGTCCCCCTGCCACCCCCCGAGGTGGAGCACCCCTAGCTGTAACTGGGAGGCTTACCAGCCTGTCTTCCCCCCAACCCTGCTAGACTGTGAGCCTCTTGGGGCAGGGACATGGCTACACAGGGCCAGCAGAGGTGACCCCAAAACTTGGCTGGTGGATTGAAAAAATACGGCAAACTTCACCCAACATGCATCGGATTTACTTGAGTTCCAAATGTGTTTGAGGAAAGGAGAGAGTAACCATCCGGGACAGCTGTTGCCCTTTCTCCACACAGGAGCTGGGGGAGCCAGGACTGCGGCCCCCTTAGCCATCTGTCGGTCTTGAAGGCAGGGCTGCCTGAGAAGGGGCTTTTGGGGTTTCCACATCTCCCCATCTTGTCCACTGACCTCCTCCAGCACCTGCCCCAGTTGCTCCTTGCGGGAACCTCCTGGGGCCGCAGGACGGAGACCACTCCCAGGCTCTCCACACCCTGGAGCCAGCCCTAGGCCCACCTTCCTCCCCGCTGGGGCCATGCCCTCCATGCACCCCGGCCCAGGGTGGGGCCAGCCCCCAACACAGACACTGCACCCAGGAACACATGAGCATCTGGTCCACGCCCTCCGGCGGGCCCTGGTCCAGGCCTCTCACATCCAGCCCCAGGTGCCCAGGCGGTACCCTCCCTCCCTGGGCTGATGGATGGTGCGTTCCTCCACCCAAGCCACCACCTGCCCCCTTTGCGCCTCGGAGCCGGAAATGTGGACACGTGGTTTGGGCAGCACAGGGACCAACCCGCCGGACACAGGCCCTGAGAAGCTGCCAAATGAATCCCAGCCCATCCTGCAGAGGACAGTGCTGGTGACCTGCCTCGCCTTCCAATGTCACAGTCCCAAGAACCGTCAACACGGCCACCCTGGCCAAGGCAGGGCTCCCACCTCAGTATCAGGACAGGACAGGGCAGGCCGGCCCCTGGGTCGGGGTGCAAGGACCCAGAGCGGCCACCAGAGGGCAGCGCAAGAGCACGCGGGAGCCCCATCCTGGGCAGCAGCCCAGGATCCAGACAGCAGCCTCTGGGGGGCCCCCAGGCCACCAGCCCGCCCCGCCTGACGCTGCAGCCCACTCCACACACACGGCCACGGCTCCTGTTTTATTGCCTTCGAGTGTCCGGAGCACCTGACTGCCCCGGGGTCTAATAATTTAAGGTGCCGAGAACAGGTCAGGGCAACGGGTCGCAAAATAGGGGCTGGGGGCCCAGTGGTTACAAAATATACCCCCACCCCACAACAAACAGGCTAGAGGAGACCAGCCTGGCTGGTGTGGGAGGGGGCGGGCAGAGGGCGCCCGACCCACCTCAGAGAGAGAGAGCCACGGCCAGCGCCGCCAGAGGGAGTGGCAGAGACAGGAGAAAGGGCCCAGAGGCCACACAGGGCCCGAGGGGCTCCTCGCTCCTCGGACACAAGTGCACGGAGGTGTCGGGGAGGAAAAGGCGATGTGGGGCCAGCCAAGGCCTGGAGTCCCTGCTGGGCTGGGCAGAGCAGGGCTGGGCAGGGCCTCCAGGTCCAGCCAAGGTCCTGAGCTACATAACACAGCACCGGGTCTTGTGCGTGTGTGGGTCTTTGAACCGCAGCCTCTGTTTGGGCCGGTATTTCTCCAGGTAGGTGAGCTGCTTGCTGTTGATGGCTCCGCGGCGCTTCCTGGGAAGAGGGGAACAGGAACAGAGATCATCCAAGGACCTGGCTTGGCCATCTCACCTGCCCCAGGGAGCTGGAAGCTGAGAGTGCAGTGGGCTGGAGTAAGGCCTTGAGGCTGGCCAAGCCCCTCCTGTCCCAGGGCCTTGGCACGGCTGCTCCCAGAGTCACAGTCACCCTTTCCTGGCCCCCTGCAGCTCACCCCTGCTTGCCTTCCAAACTAACCAAAGCGCCACCTCCTCCAGGCTGACTCTGGGCTCCCTAAGGCCCCCAGGCTTCCCCAGCTCGGTAGGACCCACCCCAAGGCCATGAGCAGGCAACAAGGGTGGTGCCTGGGCACCTCCACCATCCAGGAAGGGGGGCCTGTGAGTAAGGGAGGGGCTGAGCCCAGAATTCCAGCCCAGCTGCGCAACCTTCCCTTACAGCAAGGACCTGGGCTGCATGCTCACCCTGTCCCCACCATCCCTGCCACCTGGTCCTTACAGCGGAAACCTGAGCTGTACACTCACCCTGTCCCCGCCACCTGGTCCTTACAGCGGGGACCTGGGCTGTGCGCTCACCCTGTCCCAGCCACCTGGTCCTTACAGCAGGGACCTGGGCTGTGTGCTCACCCTGTCCCAGCCACCTGGTCCTTACAGCGGGGACCTGGACTGTGTGCTCACCCTGTCCCCGCCACCAGGTCCTTACAGCGGGGACCTGGACTGTGTGCTCACCCTGTCCCCGCCACCTGGTCCTTACAGCGGGGACCTGGACTGTGTGCTCACCCTATCCCCGCCACCTGGTCCTTACAGCGGGGACCTGGGCTGTGTGCTCACCCTGTCCCCGCCACCTGGTCCTTACAGCGGAAACCTGGGCTGTACGCTCACCCTGTCCCTGCCACCTGGTCCTTACAGCAGGGACCTGGGCTGTGTGCTCACCCTGTCCCAGCCACCTGGTCCTTACAGCGGGGACCTGGACTGTGTGCTCACCCTGTCCCCGCCACCAGGTCCTTACAGCGGGGACCTGGACTGTGTGCTCACCCTGTCCCCGCCACCTGGTCCTTACAGCGGGGACCTGGACTGTGTGCTCACCCTATCCCCGCCACCTGGTCCTTACAGAGGGGACCTGGGCTATGTGCACACCCTGTCCCCGCCACCTGGTCCTTACAGCGGAAACCTGGGCTGTACGCTCACCCTGTCCCTGCCACCTGGTCCTTACAGCGGGGACCTGGGCTATGTGCTCACCCTGCCCCACCACCTGGTCCTTGACCACATGTACCTGGCTGGGGTGGACAGGAAGACTTCCTGGAGAGGATGCTGCAGCCACACCTGAGAGGCCCTGAGGTGACAGGCATTGAGGGGCGAGGGCTGCCCACCCAGCGCCTCTGGAGGCTCATCCATCCCCACCTGCCATGACCTCAGGCGTGGCCACAGGCTGGCCCTGGCCAAGGAAGTGGGAGCAGCAGTAGCGCGAGGAGTCTCTGCCCAGCAAAGCTGCAGGTGCCCCGTGTGGCTCCACCGTGCTCGTTTCCTCGCCCAGCAGCCGGCACACTGGGGAAGGCGCAGCCCTCAGCCACGCCTCCGCGTAGGGCCCCCGCCAACAGACACGCAACAGGGGCAAGAAACGCCCGTGCTGTTCTGAGTCGTTGGGGTTCGGGCCTGGCTGTTTCCGCAGCATGGCCCAACCTGTCCTGACCAGCGCAGCCTCAGGTGTGGGGAGCCACACAGCAAAAGCCACAAGGGAGAGACAAGCCCTTGCTCGGTGAGACGTGGGGTGGGGAGACAACCCGGGGAAGGTGTACACCCGCATGTGTGAGAATGCACGTCACGTATGAGTGCACGCGTGTACACGCCTGAGTGCATCCCTGTGTGTCCATGTGTGCAAATACCCGCTTGTCTGTATGTGCCTGTGTTCACACACCTGCCTGTACGTGAGTGTGTGCCTGCGTATGCCCGGGTCTGTGTGGGCACACATGTGCTTGTGTGTGAATGTGTGCCTGTATGACCCCCACGCGTGTCTGTGTGTGAGTGTGCACATCCCATGGTCCCCAGGGAGACCTGAGCACCTGCAGGCCACGCTCTCGCACAGACCCACAGGGCCAGCTGGCATGGCTGGGAACAAGCCTGCCTCTGGGAGGAAGAGATGGCCCCACCAGCCAAGCCTGTCCGAGGAGTACCACAGGTGTGTCACACTCACGGGCACACACATGGTGGGCTGGGCAGGGGCAGGCTTCAGGTGCCGCATCTGTTCCTCCAGAGTTGGCCCTGCCATCCCGGCCAGACTCCCCCAGGACCCCCTGGGCAGTGGGCAGATGGCAGCCCTCCCCAGGGAGGCCACCAAGTGACAGGGATGGGGCAGGCGAGCTGGCCTAGAAGCCTCCAAGGAGGGCGGGGAGGGGCTGAGCTGGAGAGCTCGGGGTTGGGGGGTGGGGTGGTGAGCAGCTAGACTCAGAGTAGTCCTGAGACACTAGCCCAGTGTCAGCGTCCCTGGGGGTGGACACGGTGTGGTGTGGGGTTTCAGGTTCTAGTCTTTCATGGAGGGACTGAACTGGCTGGCTCTGGGGGTCCTTCCACCCCCGTCAGGATGGTTGCGAGAGAAGGAGCTCTGTCTGTGGAGGGCGGGCAGGACGGCGTGGCGGGTGGCCTCGCTGTGTCCCTGTGTGGCTGCATGGTCACTCGGGGGCTGCTGTCCCCACCCATCAGAAACACCTCGGGCTTCCCCGTTTCTGCAGCAAGGCCCAGCTTGTGCTGATCGACGCAGCCTCAGGGCGACGGAACCACACAGCCAATGCCGCCACCCTTCGTGGGCAGCCGGATCTCCCCTCTCCCAGCGCTCACAGCCCACCCCACCACCGTGGCCACTCACTGGCGGATGAACTGGATGGCGTCCTCGTACTTCATCCCGCTCTCAATAAGGGCCAGCGCCACAAGGACTGGAGCCCTGGGGGCAAACAGCAGGGCGGGGGTCATCGGAGCCTGCGCACCCCTGTCCCCTTGACAGGGCACCTGCTGAAGATGCAGGGCACGGGGGCCCAAGGGGCCCAGAATCCCCCCTGCCTGAAGCTCCCCCATGGAGGCCACAGCCTCACAGCCCAGCCTGAGCACTGGGTCTAAATCCTGGCTCCTCCCAGGCAACCTCTCTGTGATCTGCTGGAGGAGGGTTAAATAAGAGCTGGCGGGTGAAGTGCTAAGAGCCGGATCCAGGCCTGCTATCAACTCTGCTCGCCTGGGTTTCCCTCTGCAGATGGGGGTGTCCCACTGGTCATGTCATCCGATCCCAGCTGCCATTCTTCCTCCCGTTCTCCCAGCAGGGAGTCTGAGGCCCCAGCTGTGTGTGGGGGGATCTTTGTGTCTGGAGAGGGGGACGGCAGCCCTTTCCTACACAAGATGTCAGGATGGTTTCAACCACAGCAGGAAGAAGTTGGGTTAGACTTTGGGAAGCACTTCCTCTCTGTGATGCTGGGAGAGGACCAGCCTGGGAGCCCCAGCACTAGGGGCATGGGCCTCCTGTGTCGCGTGGACGTGTGTTCAAGACCCACATCCAAAAGCGAGGCTGTCAGACCACGAGATGCCCAACCACCTGACATGGCGAGCCCCACCCCGCCCCGACACTCACCGGCCCAGGCCCGCCACACAGTGCACAGCCACGCAGCTGCCGGGGGCCTCACAGAACTTGGCCTTCACCAGGCTCAGCCAGTCTTCCACTACCTTGCCGGGCGGGGGCGCCCCATCGTCAAACGGCCAGTCCTACGGAGGGAAGCAGACATGAGGACCCCCGGCTGAGGGAGGGTAGAGAGGCGGCCCTGGGGCTCAGGCGAGGAAAGGGAGCTCTGAGAGGCAGAGGATGCCAGGAGCCCACTAGGGTGGGGGCAGCAGACCCAGAGGGCACACAGGAGGGGCACAGCTTGCCTATGGGCACCCCATGGTGAGTGCTTCAGACTCCTCATCATTCCCCGTACACTGCAGCTGTCCCCTCCTCCAGGAAGCCTTCCTGGACCACCCCACCCCTTTCTGAATAGAGCCTGCTCCAGAGTCGCACAAATCCTAATCCCCACACCTGTCAGCCCAAGCTCTGGTTCTGGGGTCACAATCCCTCACGCCTGTGTGCCGGTGGCAGCCTGAGAGGTTTTGGGTCGGCTGGTGCAAAGGGTCTCATCCCCTGTGCTGGCATGCAAAGATGGCTGGCACATGCCACACACAGCCCAGGTGCCAGGAAGGACTGAAGACAGGGCTGTGGGGCGAGACAGGGCCCACATTTCCGAGGGCAGGACTCAAAACAGGCGGTTCCACCGGGCCCCGGCCCATTGTTCCTGGGGGTTAATTTGGTCTTGGAAGATGACCTGCGCTTCCCACTGTCCCGTCCCCCAGCGCCCTAGATCGGTGGGCAACGTGAGTCTTCCTAGGGGAGGGCCCGGGCCAGGGTGCTGCAGTAGGAGTGGACACGTTTCAGTCTTGGGAAGACGGGTTCATGCAGGGACTGTGCCAGGCATGGGGCTGTCTGGTGCCAGGGAGAGCCCGCTGGGCCCACTGAGGCAGACACACAGCCCTTGGGGGCATCTCACCCCTCCCCAGCCTCCAGGCAGGGCAACTCCTAGAGACAACCGGTGTCACGGCTACTTACGTCTGACCCCAATCCCTCCCACTGCTGTGGAAGGGGAGGGAGGGTGTGGGCGCACCCCGTGCAAGAAGCGGGGACATGCCTTTGCCTCCCATTCTTCCAAGCAGCCTCGCTTTGAGGTGAGGAACCCAAGGCTCGGAGTGACCTGCAGGGTCGCAAGGCTGGGGAGGGCAGAGGCGGGACACAGCCCAAGGCCTGTCTGACCCCAAACCGCCAGCGCTGCCACCATGCCAAACCGCCAAGCTGAGGTCACAAAACTGCAACCCCAGCCAAAAGCAGAGTCCTGGGATGAAAAGCAGTGACTGAGGGGTGCTCCGCACTGAGGAGACTGAGGCCCAGGCGCAGCTGGGCAGGCCTGCACCAGGGGGGCAGTCGTCCACCAGGCCGGGGGTGGACCCCCTGGGGCTGGCTCTGGGCCTGCGGCTGCTGTGGCCCACACCCCAAGGATATCGCAGCAGAACCGCCCCACCCCCCGCCCAGACCTGGGTCCCCAGGGCCAAAGAAGCCGAGGAAACTGCCCAAGGGTCCTCCCCAGGAGCCTGCTGCCTGGCAACAGGGCCCCAGCCGCCCAGGCAGCAAGACTGAGATGCACCCAAGACAGGCCCAGAGGAGGGCCTGAGACAGGCGGAGGAGCCCACCTGCCACCTTGGCCGATGCACCAAGCATGTGCCACCCCTGCCTGGCGAGCCGTGCTGGCCCACCCTAGAGACAGAAAGACGGGTGCGCAAGGGTGACTTTGTTGAGGTCACACGGCCCAACACCCTGGCCTTCCCTTGATGTACCCAGACACACACGTGGCCCAGGCACAGACATGCCCGGGGCTGCCACAAGAGGGGCACCAAACCCTCTGCGCAGGCCCAGAGCCCCCCGCCCCACCCTCCCCCGGTGGCAGCAGTGACTAGGGTCCCCGTGGCTCGCGCCTCACCACAACGGTGATGCCATCCTTCTCCAGCGGCGTTTTGTCATAGGTCACTTCACACACGCGCACCACAGTGGTAGCCCCGTACTTCTTCAGGTCCTGGGGGTGGGAGGACGGAGGAGGCCGGGCTGGGCTGGGGCTGCAGGGCTCAGGGGGCAGGACCCACTCACCAGGGCTCCCAGGGCACAGCTGTGTCCCCCACAGTCACCCAGGACTTGGACATGTCCCCTCAGACCTCTCGGGGTGGAGCCCTGTCCCCTCAGTCCCCCGGGGCAGGGTCATGGCCCCTGAAGCCCCCAGGGAAGGGCATGTCACCCTCCAGCCAGGCAGACCCTGATGCAGTGAGGTCCACCAAGAGTGGACTTCAGGCTCCACTACTGGTCGAGGTGGTGTCTGGCTGTGGAAGAGCCTGTCCTAGGTCCCTTGGGCCACCCAGCAGAGGCAAAGGTGTCCCCACCTACATTCACGGTAACTGGCAGCTGGGACCCCAGCTGCCCAGCACACCACTCCCTCCTCTGGAGTGCTCAGGACCCCAGATCTACCAGCAAGGACATTTCTTCCAGAAAAGCTACTGGGTCCCCACAGCAGGAACTGGACTCCCCAGCCCACGTGTGAGCCCCTGCATCCGAACAGCGACCCCAGCTGAGCCGCAGGGATGGGTCCAGTTTTTAGGGTCTAAGAGGGGCGGGCATCAGCTGGGGCGCCTCAGAGCAGGGAGGGTGGGCACCGCTCAGATGGCAGCCAGGAGGAAGATGGGCCCTGTACGCCAGCAGGGAAGCCCCACACGACCAGGGAAAAGGTCGTGGTAGTTCACAGCCAGGCCGATATTTATACTCCCACCGCGGAGGATCCACTCCACAGGGGTCACGTGCTGGGGCTGTTCCCACCCCACCTGCTCTCGTAGCTATTTTGGGAGGGGTGAGGAATCAGCTGATGGGTCTTGCTGGTCACGGGACAGGGACCTGGAACACAGAGAGGCCAGCACCCAACTATCTGAGAATGCAGGGAGCAGGTAGGGTGCTGGGCTCTGTGGCCATGGGGTACCTCAGAGGCCCTCTGCACCCTCAGCAGAGGGAATGGCCACCCAGCCCAGGGCTCAGCCCTGGCCCTGGTCACAGGCTGAGCCCTTCCTGATCCTGGTCACACACTGAGCCCTGATCCTGGTCACGTCCTGAGCCTTGATAGTCACACACCTCTGAGCCCTAATCCTGGTCACGTGCTGAGCCCCCAACCCTGGTCACACATTGAGCCCTGATCCTGGTCACATACCGAGCCTTGATCTGGGTCACACACTGAGCCCTGATCCTGGTCAGACACTAAGCGTTAACCCTGGTCACAGGATGAGCCCTCCCTAACCCTGCTCACCTACTAAGCCCCAATCCTGGTCACACACTGAACCCTGATGTTGGACACACACTGAGCTTCGACCCTGGTCACATACTGAGCCCTGATCCCAGACACACACCAAACCCTGGCCCTGGTCACACACTAAGCCCTGATCCTGGTCAAACACTGAGCCCCAACCTTGGTCACATACTGAGCGCTGATCCTGGACAGACACTGAGCCCTGATCCTGGACACACACTGAGCCCTGATCCTGGACACACACTGAGTCCCAACCTTGGTCACACACTGAGCCCTGATCCCAGACACACACCGAACCCTGACCCTGGTCACACAGAGCCCTGATCCTGGTCAAACAGCGAGCCCCAACCTTGGTCACACACTGAGACCTGACCTTGGTTACAGACTTAACCCCGATCCCAGTCATATTCTGAGGCCTCACCCTGGCCACTCACCGTGCTGTTCTCGCCAATCTTTCTGTAGATGCTGCTGTTATCTCAAGGGTCTCAGCTGCGAGAGAGACAGCCATCTTCTGTAGGGCACCTGGCTCAGTGTCCAGGGTCCAGGCTCCCTGATGGCAAGGTGCCCAATGCCTTCTGCTGCTCTACAGTTCTCAATGCCCTCTCACGCCCAAATCTGTTTCATTATGACAAGACCATGATGGCTTATCTCATGTCACAGGGGAAAGGACTCAGCCATAAATGACCCTGCACACAGCTGCAGCCTCTCACACAGCCTGGCAGTCAGAGGCTCTGTCAACGGCCCCACACACAACTGCAGACAGACGCTGCAAACGGCCCCAGGCCTGCAAACAGCAGGGCGTTCTGCAGAGGCCAGGCTCCTCCAGGAGGCCATGCAGGTCGCTCCAGACTCCACTCCCAAGAAAGCTTCTGTAAACGCATCTCATCCCATCTGCCAGGGTTGCCAGCGGCAGGTATCTCTGCTGCCTCTCCAGGGCACAGCGGTCCCTCCCTCCTGTGGTCAGCGCTGACCCTTGCTCAGTCCCTCCTCACACAGAGATCTGGGCCCTGAAACCCCTAGTCCAGCCTGGTCTAACCTGAGGCCTCATCCAGAGCCCAGCAACATCTGGGACAGCAAAGGGCTCGGGAGGGCCCCAGCCCAGGCCACGGCTGAGCACACACAGCCTGGTCCATGTTATCCCCCTGCCTCACCCCCTGCCTCTATCCACACAGCGTGGAGTCCCTCCACGCTGCACGCCAGCCTCCTGCAGGCCTCCCAGGGGACCCCGTTGATCCCCCAACACCCTCAACCCCGACCCCCGGGGCACCCCCATGTCCCTCCTCCAGGATCCTGTAACAGGCGACTGGGCTTTGCTCCAAGGCTGTGAGCCCTGTCTGGCCAGCTGGGGCTGGGGACCCCTCTTGGGAGGCCTGAGGGCAGCTCAGCCGGGCTTCCCAGACACCTGGCCCACCTGCCTGCCACGCCTCCATCTCCACTCACCTCAATGAAGGTGCTGAGCGTGGCGTTGGTGGGGTTGTGGGTGATGAGGAAGCGCATGTGTTTGTAGCTCACCTCCACCGGGGCCGGGCGGTTCATCCGAGCCATGGCGCCTCCCGACGGGCCCGGCAGGGCAGAAGAGACTGCAGAGAAGGCTGGGGACACGACCTGAGAAGTCCCCACACACCCCCAAAAAATGAGGAGAACGAGATCCCTGTGCTTGTCCAAGAGAAACGAGATCTAAAAACCCACCTCCATACCCTGCACAAATATTGTGCAAATACTTGGGTGTGGGGGAGGAAGCTGCCCACTGTTTGGATAATTAAAAAAGAAAACCCAACTCTTAAAAAAGAAAAGGAACAAAACAGCCCGCCCCCCCCCCCCCCCCCCACACCCAACCAAAGTAAAGCAGGCAACTCCAAACTCCCGTCTCTCAGAGCTGGATAGTCATAAAGAGGCAAAAAATAAAAAGAACAACCAAAAAAGTTCAGCAAAGAAAACTTAAAAACCCAAAGTGAACCCGGCCGCCAAGCAGTGTCCAGAGCTGGACCCCACGCCAGGGGTGCCCTCTCCACATTGGTGGATGGGCAGACAGCCCCCTTCACTCAGAGGTGGGCCCCAAGCCCCCAAGGGCCAGAGGAAGAATGAACTTGAACTGAACGAACTCCAGCTGCCTTGGGCCAGGGGTCACGGGCAGTGGCCGTGGGGACAGCGGCCTCTAACGTGCGGGGCCTGTGTCACGTTACCCCATCGGGGTACGGTGAGTCCTGGAGTGGGGCAGGGGGCTCAGGCGGTAGAGCTGGCCCCAGGCTGGGCAGCAGAGGCCATCGGCAGGTGAGGGCAATGGTGAGAGCCAGTGGCGCGGGGACCCCTCAGCAGGAGGCGCGGCGACCCTGGGTGCAGCAGTGCTTAGGGCTGGGCCCCGTGGCCCACTCCATGAACCCCAGGTGGGTCCACAGCACACAGCATCTGTGGGGAAAGATGAAGGAAATGAATAGAAAGGGGTCACAGGGGGCCCCGCCTCCCACAAGGGGTTCATGCCTGTCATGAGCCCACAGTCACAGGCGACACCTCTCCCAGAGCCCTCCTCCTGACCATGCTGAGAGAATGACCCTCTTGGGTCTATTTCCTTATGTGGGAGCACAAGGAAGCACAGCTCCTGCCAGGACTGACCCAGGGCCCAGAGGCGACAGGGTAGCCACCACACAGCCAGCAGGGCATGACGGAGGACAGAGGGGACAGGGATTTCAGGGACACCCCCGAGGACATGATGAACCCCAGCACACAGATGACAGATCCCTCTGTGGGGACAGAGGCTGAGTTCCTAAGAAGCCTGAGCCTGGGCCCCTGCCCACCTGCTGTGATCTGCGGAAACTCCACCCCAGGACAGCTGCCCTCTCCTCTTCCGATTCTTGGCCACTGTGAACATCTGAGCCCAGGTGTCTCTGGGTGGCCCATCCTCAGGGAATGGGGCCCAGGCACTCGGTCAGTGCTGCCAGCACAGGGAGGTGAGGGGTCTGGCCCCACACGCGGCCGTGGGCCACCCTAATCACCTCTTGCTTTCTGCAGAAAGTCTCCTGCCTGTCAGCAGCCCCCTGTCCACCAGTGTCCCCCCGCCACTGTGTCTCCACTGCTCACACAGGTCTCAGCCAGGCTCGGCGATAAACAGGCCAGCTCTGCCCCTCCAGGAGCTCAGGGAGGCGGGGACAGACCACGCCAATGGGCCAGCCATCAGGCACACATGCCAAGGTGGTGACAGCACAGGTGGCCAGGAGTGGGTTCACACCATGACAGGGCCCTGAAGAGGGGAGGCGGCAGGGGGGGCCACAGCAACCCAAGGCACCTCCACACCTGCCTCTCTCCCTTTCTGGGTCTCATGACCCCAAAGCTCCCAGGCAAAGGGGTTCCAGGAGCACGCAGCCCCCTTCCCTCTCTACGGAAGGGCTGGGAGACCTCGAGCAAGGTGCCGGCCTCTTTGTTACCCCATTAGCACGATGAGGGGTGACACAAGTGACCCAAGCTGTACTTGGGCACTGCTGCTGAGGGGTCCCCGCACTGCTGGCCCTGGCTGTGACCCAGCTGTTAGCAGACTCTCCAGCCCCCTAGACTCAACCCAAGCCCGGCCCTGTCACTACTGCCTGCTACCCAAGAAAAGGCACTTCAGGGCCCCTCGCCCAGCAGAGCCCTCCATTCCCCAACCCACCCCCTCTCACCTGTGCCCCTGCCCCAGCCCCAGCACCCCCTTCCCAGCTGCCCACCAGGCAGGCTGGGCCCTTGGAGCTTCAGCCCAGGTGCAAGTAGGGCTTGAGGCCTGGGCCCCTGGACTCAGAGGGTGGCTACCTGGGACAGTGGGCTCCTCCTTGCCTGCCCTCCACACCCTGGGTGGCAGCCAGCGCTCATGGGCTCAGAGCAGCCGCCACACCTCAGGCTCTGTCCAGTGCATGGTTCTGGGAAGGTTAAAATGGGCGGTGGGTGCCAGGCGCAGTGGGTCACTCCTGTAATCCCAGCATTTTGGGAGGCCAAGGCGGGCGGATCACCTGAGGTCAGGAGTTCCAGACCAGCCTGACCAACATGGAGAAACCCCATCTCTACTAAAAATAAAAAAATAAAAAATTAGCCAGGCATGGAGGTGCACGCCTGTAATCCCAGCTACTCGGGAGGCTGAGGCAGGAGAATCGCTTGAACCCCGGAGGCAGAGGTTGCAGTGAGCCGAGATCGCTCCATCGCCCTCTAGCCTGGGCAACAAGCGCAAAACTCCGTCTCAAAAAAAAAAAAAACGGGCTGTAGGGTGGGAGCCCCAGAAGGAGGTAAAGGTGGAGACAAGGATACTGTCCCTGGTCCCGCCAGTCCCCACCTTGCCCGACTGGAGGGAGCACAGGCTCTGAGTGTGGGTGAGGGAAGCCACCACGTGCTAACAGCACACAAACACCTGGGTTCCTCTTGGGGCAGCAGGATGTCCCTGTGTGCACACGGGAGCCGAGCTCATGTTTACAGAAAGAAAGGAGGAAAAGCACCAGAGAAACCACAGTATTGGGCCTCTCCCTGACGGGCTGACCAACCCCTCACACCTACAGCTGCCAGGGACCCGGGAAGACCCCACAGGCACCAGCACGTGGCCTGGACCTGCTGCCTAGTGGCCCGGCACAGGTCCTCAGGGCTGCAGGCTACTGGGAGGGAGGAGGCTCTACCATCCCACACTACCCCCCACTGAAGGCCTAAGGATGCCACACATCTGCCGGAATCAGGGGGTTAGCCTGGGCTACGCTCAGGGGTCACAGCCCAGGCTAGAATGGGGTTAGGGGTCCAGGGAGAGGCTGGACCAGGCTGGGCTGGGGTCTTGCCACACACCCCACTTGTCTCTGCAGCCTAGGGCCCCTACCCCTGCCCCAGGTGAGAGCAAAGCAATGATGCCCTGGCACCACTATGTGGCTCTGCCCTGCCTGGTGGCTGTCCCCCAAGGGAGAAAACCCCTCCATAACCACATGCCCCCAGTGAGGTCACCAGGTAGGGCCCTGAGAGCAAGGGTTAAGGATCCCCAGGGATGGGCACTGAGAACTCCCTGAAGCCAAAGCCTCAGGCTTCCCATCTGCGAAATGGGGACAGGTTTACCCTGCCTCCATGTGTCGTGAGTCGCTACCACCCCCACCAAGCCCGCGGCCCACAGCACGGGGACCCATTGGCAGCCATGGCCCCTCCTTTCCCTCCTGCTACCAAGCCCTGCAGAACCCTTCCCAAGATCTGGCTCAGCCTCCTCGGGCCAGCAGGCCCAGAGCCCTCAGCTATTTCTCAAGACCCTTTAAGGGAGAGTCCATCCTTGTCCCTGTTTGAGAGATGAGGAAACAAGCCAGGGAGACGGGAGAACATTCTCCACCAGGGCCACCCCAGGCGTCCAGTTAACTGGGTTCTCTCTGGCTCAAATCTAGGAGGCAGGAACAACACGCAGCGCCCTGCACAGAAGAGGAAATCGAGGTTCAGGGACGCTACCGCTCTCCTTCCCGATGGCACAGCAGGTTAGGAAGTTTGAATCCAGCCCCCGCTTCAGACAGGGCCCCCCCTGTGATTTTGGGGGAGGAGGCTGGAGGCCCGGGTCTCAGCGGGTCTCAGGAGAAGTAAGCTGCACCGCGGTCAGGGCTGAGGTGGGCGCTCTGGGGAGTCCCGGGGAACCAGTCGCGGGTGGGGTCGTGGTAACGGGCGCGGCCCCCTCCCTGGGTGCCAGCGGGGCTCCCGCCCAGCCATCCGGAGGGCGCCACCTCTTCCCCGGCGGGGCTGGGGTCCCGGAAGGCCTGGGTCCGCCGCGTCCCCACCTGCCAGGCTCACCCGCGCCGCAGGCGTCCCGCCGCCTCCATACGCGCCGGCCGGGCGGTGCCCACGGTGCTGGGCCTGGGTCGGGGCGCCGCCCCTCCGCCGCGGAGCCGGCTCCAGGCGCTGCCGCCACCGCCGCCTGCGGCTATTTATAGCGCCCGGGCGTCACGTGGGGGGCGTGACCGGCGGGCGACCCAGCTGCCGGGGGCTCCCACACCTGCCGCCTAAATATAGCCGCGCCCTGCCCGGGAAACAAAGGGGCCGCGCAGGGCGGGCGCGGGGAAGAGGAAGTCCGGCCAGGAAAGGGAAGTGCGGGGCGCGGCGAGGGCTGGGGGCGCTGCCGCCCGGGACCCCTCCTTCCTCCCGCCGGTCGGCCCAGCGCCCTCTCCCGGTGCGCGCCCTCCCTAGAACCTCGGAGCTCCCCCTGGCCCCCTCATGGGGCTGCACGGGCCTGTGGGCTCGGGGTCCGGAGGGCAGGAGCCGCCGGGCCGCGCTCCTGGTGGGGAGGCCTGGACGGAGCGCGCCCAGCTTTGGAAATGGAAATGCGGCCCCGCTGTGCAGGTGCTGTCCTGCACCCTGAGGAGGAGGGCGCCCGAGTCCCTCCAGTTCAGACCCCCTGCCCAGCTCACCAGCCCCACCGCCCGGGCACTCCTCCATGAATTTACTCAGCACCCACCGTGCCAGACACTGCTGTCCCCTCACTTAATCCTCACGACCCAGCTGTGGCTGGCTACGCTGGTCTCTCCTAGCGTACTGGTGAGGAAACTGAGGCACTGCAACGAGGAACACCCTGAGGTAACACCGGCAGGCAGGATTCAGACAGGCGGCGGGCTCCACAAACTCTGAGGCTCGGCACTGATGCCCCCTCTTCCAGGAAGCCCTCCCAGACCCTCTCAAGCAAACGCCTCCCTGCGACTCCTGGCTCTGCCTCCTGGGAGCACTGTGCCGGGAACTCATGTGCTCCCCAGACTATGAACCCCAGGGATGCAGCTGGCATCACCGCCCACTCTGTGCCCGCCCTGGCCACCCAGGGCCCTCAGAGCAGGGTGGAGGGGCACAGATGGTACCCCCAGCACAGGGTCCCTGGAGGTGTGGCCTTGCTTGCAGCTCTCAAACAACCTGGTCCCTGCCATCTGAGGTCATCAAGGGGCCCAGCTGAGAGCACGACCCCCCCTCCCCCTGCCAGGCTACCCCCACTCACACTTCCAGAAAGCATCACCATCAGCCTGGCCCAGCTGTGCCGGCAACCCTCGCCTCCTCCCACCTCCAGGTGGGCAAGCAGGCTGGAGAGCAGAGGACAGGAGGGCTGTGCCCAGTCTGAAGGGCCCCATGGGAGCCTCCACCCAAGGGCACACCAAGCCAGGTAGCCCTGCCTGCCAGCTCATGGACCCCCAAGGGTGTGAGCTCCCTGGCAAGGACACCCACCCACGTGGGTGCACCCAGCGCCACAGGGAGACGCTAGGCTCTGACTCCTGCCCAGTGCTCTCAGCTCACCACTTCCAGCAGCATCTCCCTGAAGGTTGAAGGCAGGAATGGGTCAGCTTCAGGGACTCTGCCCCACCAATCTCCAACCTTAGCCACTTTCTAAGGATACCAGGCTAGACACTGCATTCCACAAGCAAGACACACACCTGCCACACTGCACTGACAAACCATAACAGCACAGAGAAGCTGAGCAACCCTTCTGAGTCACACAGCCAGAAGGCAGAAGAACCACATTTGGAGCTGGGTCTTGCTGCCCCCCCAGAGACCCTGCTTATCCCCACCCTAGCCCTCTGGGAGAGAGGACCTCTGGGGTAAGCTGCTCCTGCCACCCCAGCCTCAGTTTTCTTATCCATAAAAGGGGTCTCAGAGTGAAAGTTCCCATCAAGCTCTGTGAGGCTACAACCAGACAGAGCCCATAGCCTCTGGCACTACAAAAGTGGACCCCGGCATCCTCATCACCCCCACCCAGGCTCCACCCCCTTGCCTGGGGCCCTCTGGCCGGGCCTGGGGGGCACCTGCTGCAGCTGGCACAGCCCCAGGCCTTTCGGAGAAGTCTATTTATAACCAGGCAGGAGCCGTTCCTGGAATCCTCCCAGAGCGGGCCCAAGTCCGCCCATTGCTAGGGGGGCCAGGAGGGGAGACCCGAGCAGGCCAAGCCCACGCTTGATGCACTAGGACGCCTTCCCAGAGTCCTCCAGGCCCCTGCACCCGGCAGCTCCAAGGGCCCAGTCTCCTCACTGCCACATCCCCCCATGCCATCCCATCCCCTCTCCCCACCCCACCCCATACCCTCTCCCCACCCCACCCCATACCCTCTCCCCACCCCACCCCAGTCCCCACCCCACCCCCTCACCCCACCCCACCCCCTCTCCCCACCCCGCCCCATCCCCTCTCCGCACCCCACTCCATCCCCTCTCCCCACCCCACCCCCAATCCCCACCCCACCCCATCCCCTCTCCCCACCCCACCCCACACCCTCTCCCCACCCCACTCCCTCACCCCACCCCCTCACCCCACCCCCTCTCCCCACCCCGCCCATTCCCTCTCCGCACCCCACTCCATCCCCTCTCCCCACCCCACCCCACATCCCCACCCCACCCCATCCCCTCTCCCCACTCCACCCCCTCTCCTCTCCCCACCCCACCCCATCCCCTCTCCCCACCCCACCCCATCCCCTCTCCCCTTGCTATGTGTCCTTTAGAGTAGCCCTTCACAGGCCCCAGGGAAGGCATCCCAACTGGAGGAGGGCTGAGAGATCCTCAGTTTCACCCCACCTCCCACACAGGCCCTGGCACCAAGAGGGCTCCCACTTGTTTGTGGAAGGAACAAATGACCCAACATTGTGGGCAGACGTCCAGATCTGGGACACATCCAGAACCCATCACGGAATCTCGACCCCTGAGGCCTAGAGGAAACTCAAAGGTCACCTACGCCACACCTAAGCACCAGCTTGCACACCTCTGGTGATGGGGACCTCACTACTCCTTAGCAGCCCTCGTGCCCTCCGCCTCCAGGCAGCCTCCCAAGCTGTTGGTCCCAGGCCCCCTCTCTGGTGCTTCTGAGCACTCATTGCAGGGACGGGGACCAGCAGGAGGAAAGCCCCTGAGCAGAAGCCCCAGGATGGCAGGTGATCTGGAGGGTAGGAGGTCAGGGAAGGCTTCCTGGAGGAACTGGCCAGTGGGGAGGCAGGCATGCTCCTGATGCCTGGAGTCTCACATCAGGCTTGACCCACTACCCCAACTCCCTGTGTGACCCTAGGCCAGTGCTAGCCCTCTGGGGCCCATGGCCGCCTTTACAGATAGAGACGCTGCCAGAAAGGAAAGCCACCTTCCGAGATGGTGCCAGCTCCAAGCCAGTCATGGGGTGCCTGGCTGCGGCCTGGAAGCAGAGCTGTTGGGCGCCGGCTCGGGTTCTACCCACTGGGCATCTACAAACGACTGTGGGCTCCAAGGACATGCCCCTGTGCTCAGCTGCTGCCCGTCCAGGCTGCACACAGCTTTAACAGTGCCTCCTGGGGCATTTCGCTAACTTGCCAACCCAGGAGGCCTGCCCTGCTCCTCCTGAAGCTGCTCACATGCTGCCAGCCACCAGCAGTGCCCAGGCAGGCCACAGTTCCACCACAGACCTGGGGGCTGTAACCACTGCTTCCACAGGCAGGCGGGTAGGTGGGCACCTGGCGAGAGCATGGACGAGGCCATGGGGCTCCACTCAGGCTGCCATTGGGCCCCAGGCACCCAGCATCAGGCAGGCAGCAGGTGATGCCCGCCAAGCACTAGGAGCCTCCCAAATCTGTGGCCACTCAGGCCCTGCCAGGCCCACCCGGAGCCTCCCAACCTCCAATGGCACCAGGAGAACCACCCAGGTGATGGGTAGAAACCTGACCCCAGGAGGTGCTTAATACCACACTATGGCCTGCTGCGATGCCCAATCCCAGCCCAGGACTCAGACCCCTACCCCCATAGCCCAGCGCCAAGCCCCAGCCCTCTCCACCTGGACTCAGCTCAGCCAGCCTCACCCTTGTGGGCCTGGACCGTTCCCTAACGGGACCTGGGATGCCAGAAGAAAGGAGCAAGGAAGGACAGGTGGCAGGGGGAGGAGGTAGAAGAGGGGGACGGTCACAGGGAGGGGTTCTGACCCCACTCACAAGGTGGCACCAAACCACGGCAGTCAGGACTGGGCTCTGGGCTCATAGGGCCTAGGGTCAAGCCCAGTGCTGCCTGTGACCGTTTCTCCCCTCTGAGCCCTGGTTCCCCACCTGTAAAAGGTATGGCAAGCCCTGGCTCACCGGGGTCTTGAGGGGTCGAGGGGACAAGGGGACAGTGGACACTGACAGCTGGAAGACGGGGCCTCTGGCAGCAGCTTAGATGAGGAAACTGAGGCACGGCCAGGGGAAGTGTGACTCCCAAATGTGGCCATGCAAACCTTCACCCCTTCTGCCGCCCTAGAAGCCCACCTGGTGGTAGAACAGGTAGGGCATCTTCCCTGCCTGGGGGCGTGACACAGCCAGGCCCCCCTCCCAACTCCCCTCACCCTGCCCTTGTCATTCCCCCAGCACCCCAGCCCCCCACCTGCCCTTCCTGGGGGCCGGGATGGGGGTGTCAGTGCTTGGAAAGCATCCCAGCAGCCACTGCCAGCCAGGCCACCTGTTGACACCACACGGTGCCACACTCCGGCACATAAGGCCTGCATCCTGGGCTGCCTGCCCTGCCCAAAGCCCACCACCCACCTCCCCATCCCTGCAGGGGGCGTCCTGCCCTCTACACTGCCCTGCACCCTCCCGAGGCTCAGCAGTGCCTCTGAGCCTCCCCTACTCCCACCCTGGACCACAAGACTCCCACCAACGAGGACTGGAGACCAGGCATTCATCCACTCATTCATCCGTTCATTCATCCAATTTGACAAATATGTACTGAGCACCTTCAAGGGCCAGGTGCTGGGCTAAGCTTGGGAGATTCAGGAAAGAAATGGACAGAAACAGCACACAGCCTGCCCACCTTCTCCTGCCCTCCCAGGTGGGGCTGCCCAGCCACCCCTCCACCCCCTGCCCTGCCAAGCTGCCTCCCAGACTCCCTGGGCGGGTGGGCCAGGTAATGACAATATCGTGAGTTTCCAGGGAGGGGTCCAGGGTGCCCACATGCTGGCATCTCTACTGAGTCAGGGGTCACTTCCTCCCTGGAGCCAAGCCACTTGGTTCCTCAAAGAGACCCCATGCCAACCTGTGCCTCAGTTTCCCAGGCTGTCACAAACAGGGTTAGAATGTAGGATGCCTGGCTCACAGCGGAGACACCGCCACGGCAGGCAGATCAGGACCCAGGGCCGTCAGGCCTCCACTCCCCCTACTGTCCCCAGCCGTCGGCCTAGCCAAGGCCTCCACAAGCTGCCTCTACAGGGCTGCCCACCTCCCCTCCGAGCCCACCCTTACAAGCTCCCTCCCCACCTCCCAGCCTGGGTCATGCTCTCCTGGGAACACCACCTCCTCAGGGGAATCTTCACTACCTAGTAACAGCCACTCCCTGCACCTCAGCTTCCTCCTTGGAAATAAATGAATCAGGTCATGAAAAGTGCTCAGAATAGTGCCTAGTGCTGCCTGCGTGGCCCCTGTATCCCCAAACCCCAGAAAGGATGCCACCCCTTCTCCTCTGGTCTTGGTCTGGGTCCAGCGAGGAATGGGCCACCCAGGCCTGGGCATCCTCCGAGGCCACAGTGAGCCCCTGGCCGCTGCCTCCCTGACCCCTGCCTCGCTGCGGGCCCAGGTCTCAGGGCCTGTCACCCATGTCATTATGCCTTCTCCTTGTCAATGTCCCTGACACCCCCAGGCAGCTCAGGACCCCAACCAGAGAACCAAATGGGAGAGCACAGATCTGCCTCCAGAGGGCCACCGCTGGGCCAGCCCCGCTTCCACCATCGAGGCCCCAGGGGCCCACTGGTCTCCCCACCTGATTGGGGTCTCTAGTCTACCACCCCTCCTGTCCCCCACCCCCACCCAGCCAGCCAGCCAGCCCAGCCTCCTCACCAGGGCAGGTATCAAGGGAGGTCCACGCATCCTTGTCTCTGAGGGCAGCTTGGTTGAGGTTTGGTAAGTGTGCAGCCCAACTCCAGCCCAGACTAGACTTGGGGTCAAGAGCCCATGTCAGCTGCCCACCCACCCGGCAAGCCACCCCCTACAGCGAGGCCTGGCACAGGATTGGAGACTGGCCCCCACCCTGCTGCTGCTCACATACCTTCCATGGCTCCCTATGGCCTACACACCAAGTACCGGCTTTTCAGCCTGGCACACTGGCCCCTCTGCCCTTGCCTCCCTCACAGGTGAGGAGGGGAAGGGATTGTAGGAGTCACACCTCCAGGCACCCTTTTCTCTCTGCCCAGAATGTCCCAGGACACACCTCCTCATGCTCAAGACCAGACCAGAGTCCCTCCTCCTCCAGGAAGCCTGCAGGTACCCTCAGTGCCTGGGTCTCCCCTATCACGTTTCCATTCATACGTGTACCTGCCAAACACCCTCTGGGCTCCAGACCCCATGATAGGTGCTGGGTGGGGGTCAGGGGTGAGCAAACCCCATCACCCACACTCAGAGGGCACTGGTTGGTCAGTGGGGGCGGGGGGACACACACTAACCAGGCAAAGGATTATGGCAATGGGAAGTGGCATGTGACCCAGAGAACCATTGATTCCCATCCCTCCTGTGATTGCTGCGGGGAGCAATCACGGAGGCCTCTCTGAGGAGGTGGCCTTCAGGCAGGGTAGGATCCTCCCAGAGGGTGGTATGGGCTCCCAAGGTGGGGAATGTACCAGACTCTCCACTGAGCCCCACGAGCACAGCACACATCAAGTCTGTCCCCACTGGCATCTCAGAGCCCTTTCATGCCCCATGTTCCATCACCCCCGCCCCCATGCGTGATGTCACCCTCACCACAGACCCAAGCCTATGAGCCCCATCTGACACAGAGGCGGGCCGGACGGGGCAGAGCTGCGGGAAACCAGGTTTTCCAGTGCTAAGCCCAGGGCTCCTTCTCTTCCACCCCAGCAAATCCTGAGAGCCTTATGTGTTCAAGCCCAGGGGAGGCTGACCACACGCGGGCAGCCTGCAGAGCAGCCGAGCAGACGGCAGGAGACTCACGCCTGGACTCAGCCACTGCACCCCAGGCCAGCTTCTCAGATCCTCAACTCAGCCAGGGACTGGCCAACCAACCCAGAAAGCCACTGGGACTTCAGACCTCACAGGGATGATTAAAACCCAAGAGCAGATGACCACCTAAGCTGCCATGTGTTAACAGTAATTGTGACATTTGCCACATATTGGGAACCTGATTTTTGACAGAGCCTGATTATTGTCGGGGTCAGTAGGTCCTGAGTCTCCGCTGCTTATTGGGTGGGGAGCTTCTGCGGCTCTGAACCCCCGCTGACGTGCCCTGCACAGCGGGGTTCAGCAGCCTCCCCGGCTGCTGTGAGGATGAGGTGGTGAAGCTGGTTCACACTCCGGTGCGGGAGTCGAATCTGCTCTAATGGCCATGCCAACCACGGGGCCGCGTGGCCAGGTTCCGGTCCCACGGCACCTCTAAGGGCACCTGTGTGACTGGGGTGACCCAGGCAGCCCTGGTCCACCCTGCCGTCCTGGAGTGACCGCTCACAGGACCTCCTTTAGTGACAGAGTGATAAGGGACAAACCATGCGGCCACTGCGTGATGACTCTCAGCTGTTAAGACAGGCCACGAGCAGAGGGGATCGGGAGCTTTCTCCTCCGCAGAAGAATCAGGTTGACCCCCACCCCCGGACCCCCACCCCCGCCTCCGGATGGTGCGGCTGGGAGTGGAGGCCAGACGTCAGCGATCTCGGGACCCAGCTCGAAGGGCCGGCCTCCGCACCGACGCGCACACCGAGGCCGGGGCATCGCCACGTGCGGTCTGAGGCAAAGAGCCCAAGGAGAGCGGGGTCCCGGCGCCGCCGTTCGGGGGAGCCCTGGAGGAGGCGCTTCCGCCACCAGGGCGGCGCCCTCGCCCACCCGATCGACTGCACGCTCAGGCCCAGCGGCGCGCGTGCGCGGAAGGCAGCGTTCCCCACCCCCACCCCGACCCCTCGCGGGCCCCTCTCCCTGGTCTGTCCCACGTCCCGGGCCAGCCAAAGCCGGCGCAGACACTCACCCGGCAGGCCGGTCCTCCGCGCTCCGAGTCAGCCGAGCCGCGCCGCGGGCTTTATCCCCGCCTGCGCCGGCCCTCCCCGCCCCCGCGCCCCCCTCCCCTGCCCTGCCCTGCCCGCTCCACTCCACTCGCTCCCCCCTCCCCACGCCTTCCACTCCCCTCCCCGCACCCCCACCCTCACCGTCCCTCTGACCAACCCCCCCCCGCCCGGCCCCGGCCCCTACCCCTCTCCCCGCCGTGCCCCCTAACCCTCTCCCCGCCACGCCCCCTACCCTTCACCACCCCCGCCCCCTGCCTTTTACCCCCTCGCCCCGCCCCCTGCCCCCGGCCCCCCCCGCCCCGCCCCCTGCCCCCCGCCCTCCGCGCAGGTCAAAAGGGCCCACCCGGAGTCATGTGGGAGGCGGGGGCGCGGGGCTGGGCACTCCCCCGAAGGATCCCGGAACGCTCCGGCTGCGGCCTCGAATACGGACCGGGGCCGCAGGGTCCCAGGGCTGCGGCGGGCACCCTGGTCCCGGCCAGAGGGCAAGAGGGTCCCTCCAGCGCTGGCCTGGGCTCTGGGGCCCACGGGGGACAGGGCGGTCCCTAGGGCTCTGTAACAGCGGGAGCGAGCGGGAGGGGGCGGGAGGGGGCGGGAGGGGGATGGCGCACGGAGACCCAGGCCCTGTAGTTGGGGTGGGGAAAGACTGGGGGCTGTCCAGGGCTCCGGCCTGTCTCCCCACTGCCTGCTGCAGGCTGGGAAGAGGGTCTCAGGGCCCGTTCCTTGCTGCGCTGGAGGGAGCCTCACTGCATCCCCACCACTCCCACCTGCCCACACAGAAGGGCCCGGACCCTGCAGCCTGCCCCGGCTTCACTCCCAGGTGGCAGCCCTGGGCTCAGCAGGCCCTCACTTCATCCTTTTGTCCCCATTTCCTCCAGGAGGAAGTGCAGGGAGACAGGGAGACAGGCGACTTAGTGGACCCCACCCAGGCCCCCCGCCACCCACACCCAACCCCCACCCCACATACACAACTTCTAACATAGTTCCTTCCGCAGGAAGTGGGAACTCCACCAGTGGAGGAGGGGCTGTTCCTGCAGTCCAGGGCCCGGGTCACTTGCCCCTCCCCCATCAGGATGCTGCCCTAGGCCTGGTGATATCAGGAGGGGGCGGAGCCCTTGTACCTCACCCTGGAAAGGATGAGGGGGCGTCTCTCAGGCCAGCCCAGCCCCCAGGACTCTACCTCCTGGGGCAGAGAGCGGTCACTAAGAAGTCCACCCTTATCCCTGCTCCCCCCAGTCACCAAGACAGCTGCCCCATAACTCACCACCCCCTGCCTAGGCACCCGATCCACCTGTGCCAGTCTGGGGCTGCCCAACAGTCCCTACCCCCCCCCCAGCCCAGGGCTCTTCCCAAGCTCAGTGCCCGCATTCTCCTCAGCCGCCTGCCCGAACCTCTCCTGCTCCTCAAGACCCCGGCCAGGTGCAGAGACTCACACACCTGCCACCAGGCTGCTGCTCCCACACGCCCTCTGTCTGGCTGCCCTTCTCTCTCCCTACCGGGCCACCTCTTCCAGCCTCCCGGTGAGTGAACCTCCCCTGCCCCAGCCACCTTCCACCACTACAGTCCCAGAAGCCAGGTCTACCTGGAGTCACCCACCAGGCTGGGCCCCCAGACCCTAGGGCCACACTCGGCCCCTTTTGATCTCCCCATGGGAGGATACAAACCTCAGAGGATTATTGTACACAAATGGCCTAATGTCCAGCGAGTGGACAGGACAGCTCCACAATGGCAGGCCAAGTCAGTGGCTCAGACAGGACTCCCAGTCCAGTGCTCATGCCTCACCTCCCAGGATGACTGAGAAGCCAGTGTGGAAACCGCCCAATGGGAAGCTCTGGCAAGCACACACACTGACCTGCATACACAGAGATGTGTGCTCACGTGCACACACACACACACATGCCACAGAAACAGATGACCAGATCAGATGCCTGTGCCAGGAAGATGGGGACCCCATTGCCCCGCAGCAGTCCAGCCCCACGACACCCACCAGAGCCTCCAGGGACACCGTGAGCCCGAATCCTCCATGTCCTCCTGTCCACACAGCATCTTTACACCATGAGCCCTGAATCCTCCATGTCCTCCTGTCCACACAGCATCTTTCATCTTGCCTGGAAGGCCTCTGCCCAGGCTGGAAGGAGGATGGCACAGCCACACCAGCTGTGGACCAGTCACTGCCCTCCCTGCGGCAACCCTGACCCATCTTGGAACAGACACAGCTGGACTCCTGAGTGTTTCCAAAGCCATGGCGTCTGTAACATGCAGGTTCCCAGGCCACACCCAGACCAGGTGCCCCACTCACATGCGCACACGTGGTCCCACCTTGCCCTGGGCAGGAGGGAGCCGTGTTCTGACGGCCCTAACCCTCCCTGCCCCCAGCCTCCCACCCCAGAGCTCTGTTATAACACACCTGCCAGCAGCAGCTTCCGTTAAGAGCCAGTCGCTCTGGAGTACGGGGTGTTGGGTCGGAAATTGTGTGGCTCCAGGATTCCAGACAGGAGGAAGCCCACATGAAGCCTGCCCTGGTCCTGGCATTAGGCCTGCATGCCCACGGTCCTGCTGCCTTCCTCCTGGGCCCCATTTAGCCAGCGCCATGCCACCCACATCCAAGGCCCCTGAAGGCCAGTACCCAGAAGTGGGCATGGTGTCCCGGAGGGCATGGAGTTTCATTCGGAGCTCACAGCCTCTGAGAAGGAGCCTCTCCCCGCCCCAGTCCCTGAGGCCCTGCCAAGAATGCAGAGGCCCCCAGCAGGCCCAGAGGAGGCCCCTGATCTGGCCTCCCAGAGAGTTCAGGGCCTCCCTGGCACACCAGGCACAGCCCCTACCCCTTCTGTGCCACACACCAGTGGACCTTCAGCAGACACAGCTGACTCCAGGGCAGGAACCGACCCCCAAGCTCTCCAAGGGTCCGCATGCCCTGATGGTCCCTCCTGCTGGCTGGAGGAGGCTGCCCAGGAAGGTCCTCACCCACCAGCATCAGCCAGAGGCCCCACAGTGGTCCACAACGGGGGAAGGGCATGAGGCCAGCTCTGAGCCCACTGGGCCTGGCTGAGCCTCCACCCCAGGTGCCCCCTGGGAACTGCGAAACTGTCCCGTGCATGCTGTGTGCCTCTGGGCCCCTCTCCTGAGCTCCCAGACCTTGTTAGTCACCCGCACAACATGGGAATTATGAACCCATCACCAGATGAGAACACACAGGAACTGCCCCTGGCAGTGCCCACAGAGTTGTCGCAGAGGCTGAGAGGGCAGGGTGGGCAGTGGGCGCGCTCACTGTGGGAGGGCTCAAGCTAAGCCTGCTCTGCAGAAAGGATCCAGAGTTTGGCTGAATTCCATGTGCCTGCCTGGATGGAGCCAGGCCTTGGGCCCACAGGCCCTCTCCACGGAGAAGAGGCCATGGCTCCTCCTCGGGACCCCTGGACCATCCAGGGGACAGGGCCCTGAGGGCCATGAGCATGCAGCCAGCACTAGGCAGGCAGGCAGCCCCTGCTTGCTGTTCCTGGCATGCCTGACCCCAAACCCAGGAGCAGTCACACCCCACCCAGCACCTTCACGGGAACAGGAGTTCTGCCCTCTAGCAGGGAAGCCAATCCCTCACGCCCACCCAGCCACCCGTGCTCACTTGGGAGGTGGGGAGCTGGGCCGGCCTGTTCCTCCACAGTGGGACCCTGTCAGCAGGGTGTCCAGGAAGCTTGTGGTCCCTGAGGGTGGCTGGACCTTGGGGCCACTTCCACCATACCCAGACGCCCTGGACAGGGCAGCAGGCATGTACACCTCTGCTGTGTCACAGAAAAGGAAGAGCCCACGCTTAGCCACTGCCCAGGGCACCACCCCCATATACCCATGACGCCCCTCCCTGAACCCAGTGTCCAGTCCCATGGAAGGCGGAGAAGGCCCAAGAACCCCTCTGGGTAGTGGCCTCGCATGGTGCCCTCAGCACAGGCAATGCCCATGTCCGTCCTCAGAGCAGTCCTGGAAGGCGCCCATCACCCCATTTTGTGGATGAGTAAACCGAGGCTCAGGCTGTGCAGTCAGCGAGAATTCTGAGAGGCTGAGACAGGATTCAGGGCCTACCCAGGGTGGGCACTTTCTCTGCATTTTCTTCTTAAAACAGCCAAGCCCTACACTCCATGTCAGCCCCAGCAGGCGCGGTCACCCTGTGCTCAGTCCCTGGGATCCCTTCCTTTGTGCCACCCAGGGCCCGTGGGGTCAGGGGGACAGGAAGGGGGATCGAGATCATGGAGCTAGCCAGGGCCACTGGCCAAGGCTCTAGTGGACGCACGTCAGAGGGGCCTGAGGAACCGCGGGAAAGAGCTCTGACCTGGCCTCGGGAGGCCACGTCCAAAATAGCCAGCCCCGCACGGTGAGGGGACTCAGCCGGCATGCACGTAGGCCTCTTGGCCCCAAGCGCTGCCAAGCTGGCTGCGGAAGGTCACAGCTATTTCTGGGCTGGCCCGACGGTGAGACGCAGCCTGGCACCCCCAGAGCCAGTGCACACGGCGCCACTGAGGCCCAGCGGGATAGGGCTACCCCCAGGACACACGGTGGAGGGGCTGGAGGGGCCCGCAGGTTCCCCATGTGCCTATATCCTACTGGGGGGACCAGTGCTGATGGCCTTTCCTCTCTGAGCCATCTCCCTCCCAAAAAGCATGTGCAGTGCTATGAGTGGATTAGTTTCATAGTCACACCACTGGCTTTTACAGGCCACCACCATATGCCAAGCCTTGTGCTGGGCACTTGGGTTGACAAAGAACCAGACCTCGTCCCTGAAACAATCAAGAGGGGGCAGAAAAAGCAGGGCTCGGCCACTGTCTTCAGCTCCTGTGACCCTGGCATACGGGAGGAGGGTGGTTTGTGGCAGGGAGGCTGCTAGGCACACACAAGTCCACCCCATGCACACAGAGGTGCCCCACGCCTCGCCAGCCCACGACGCCAGTGCTGCCAGCACTGACTCGGGCTCCATCTACCCTGGGTCTTGGCCTTCCCCATCTGACAAATGGGGAACCTGAAGCTCAGAGAGGGTGCGAGACTCAGCCGGTGACCCCGGCTCAAAGCTCAGCTCAAAGCCAAGGCAGGTGGGTTCTCTGGGGTCCAGGGGAGGGGACAGCTCCTTTCCACCCCCGAGGCCTGGCCATTGCTCAGCCCATGGCCACTGTCCTCACACAGGGCTGTGTGACCTGGTTCCCCTCCTGGCTCCCCATTGTGAGCTGTGTGATGGGTACATCCCTCAACCTCGCTGTGCCTCAGTGTGCTCATCTGTAGGATGGGTTCGCTGGAAGGCTGTCCTCTGTGCCTCAGTGTGCTCATCTGTAGGATGGGTTCGCTGGAAGGCTGTCCTCTGTGCCTCAGTGTGCTCATCTGTAGGATGGGTTCGCTGGAAGGCTGTCCTCTGTGCCTCAGTGTGCTCATCTGTAGCATGGGTTCACTGGAAGGCTGTCCTTCATGGACCTGCCCTTGGTGTTCTCCTGGGATCGGAGGGACATTACCCTTTCCAAGAGGCCTCGCCTGAGTCCCTGGAACACTGGCACTTTGCCAGGTACCCACAGGGGCTGTGAGGACACCGAGTGCCCCAAGAAGACCACAGTTCCCAGCAGGTGCCTCAGAACCCTCAGGGGAGCCTGCGCAGATGGGGCTTCTTCCCCGCAGGGCTTCTTAAAGCCCTTGTTCCTCCACAGATGTGGGGACCTCAGAGCCAGGCAGGTGGCCAGCAGGGCATTTCTGGAATGTTTTTGAAACCAGGCACTAGCAACAATGGTGCCTCACCGAACCCCACCTTGGCAACTCCAGATTGGGCCAGCCCCACTCCCCAAGTCTGGCTGGGAGCCTGGGGGCCGGGGCCTCCCGACTCCTGCCCATCTGTGTGGCTGTGGGCACTTCTGTGATCCTGGGGCCTCATCCCTGTCACGGAACCTCAGACAGCCCAGGCCATGGCATGAGGGGGTGGCAGGCAGGCCATGTGGGCTGTGACCGCGGTGACCGTCCGCAGCAGGGGCTGGGCAGAGCCAGGCCTGGTCACCTCCCCGACCCAGGCTGTATGTCCCCATGTTCGTCACAGTCGTGGTGACAGTGGCTTGAGGGTAGCAAGTTTAGCTCCCGGCTGCAGGCATTGGCTGCCATGACAACAGCCAAGGCCAGACTGGATGCCCAGCCCAGGTGGGTGGCAGGCAGGCACTGCCCCAGGGAGTGGGCCCCCGCAGGCACCGCTGGGCACCCAGCCACGGCCCCTCGCCAGCTCAAGCAGGGCAGGAGGAGGCCTGGGTCACATGGTGCATCCTGGGAGCTGGGCACGCTGGGCAGCCTGCACTGCCCACTTTGAGCACCTGCCCAGCTCCCAGGAGAGAAGGAGGGGAACCATCAGAACCAGCGGACCTAAGGGAGACCTGCTCTCCCAGGCATCTGAAGGCTCAGCAGGCAGGTGGGGAACACACCAGGGAGGGGCCAGAAATCCACAGGCGCTTTCCAGAGGACCTCAGCTCAGAACACATCCTGCCAGCCTAGGGGCTACGTGGAGCCCTCTGCCATCTTATGCCCTGCCTGCACAGCCCCTCAGGGGCTCTGGGCATCGCCATGGTGCCCAGAAGGGGTGGGCAGGAGGTCGGGCCACAATCACCAGGCCTGCAGGCAGACTGGGTGCCGGGTCCACAGATGGAGGCTCCCATCCCCCTGCCCCACCAGGAGCTGCCACCAAATAGCCCTGGACCTGAAGGGTGGATCTGGGGATGGAGGGAGCTCACAGGAGCTGATCCCTACCCCGCCAGCTCCAGGGCTCAGAGACAGCCCCGGGCCAGGAACTTTGCCCTGTCTGGCAGTGCTGTGGCCAGGCCATTCACACGGGCCTGTTGGATGCTGCAGCTCCCAGGCCTCCCCTAGCAGGGCCCAGGGAGGACTCGGGAAGGCAGTGGTGGGTCAGCACCTTGGGGACTGAGAGGCCCTCAGGCCACACTGCCTTCATGTTGGGGCCAGGGATCCCCAGGGAACCATGCAGACTGGAACCCCACCCTCCAGAATCAAATGCCCCACCAGTCCACCCAGATGAGCAAAGAAAACAGGTTATACACATCAGGGTGTGGTGATGCTACACGGCAGCGTGGGTACCTCACAACCTTGTCTGTGCCTTCACTCAACTCCCCAGTGGCAAGGCACTCTGTTAGGGCTGGGGAAGGGCCTTCTTACTCTAGTCTCTAGCGCACACCAAGCTCCTGCCCTGCCCTGAGCCCTGGGTGGGTGCCAGCATCCCTCTGTTCCCCAGCAGCTGGTGACCTCCCCACAGCACTGGGAACCCAGGGGCAGGGCAACGACACTTTCACCCTATTTTACGGACTTCTGAGAGCTGCTCAGGACAGAGTCTGTGTAGGCGGGGGTGCTATCCTAATTTATTTTTTGAGATAAAATTCATAACACATGAAATCCACCATTTTAGTCTTTTTTTTTTTTTTTTTCCAGACAGAGTCTCGCTCTGTTACCCAGGCTGGAGTGCAGTGGCACGACCTCAGCTCACTGCAACCTCCGCCCCCCGGGGTTCAAGCAATTCTCCTGCCTCAGCCTCCCAAGTAGCTGGAATTACGGGCGCCCACGACCACAACCGGCTAATTTTTGTATTTTTAGTAGAGACAGGGTTTCGCCATGTTGGCCAGGCTGGTCCCAAACTCCTGACCTCAGGTGATCCGCCCACCTTGGCCTCCCAAAGTGCTGGGATTACAGGCGTGAGCCACCAGGCCCAGTCATTTTAGCCATCTTAAAGTGTAACCTTCAGTGTTTTTAATATATTCACAGTGCTGTGTAATCATCACCACTAATTCCAGAACACTTCCATCACCCCCTCCCACCAGCAGTCACTCCACCCCTCTTCCCCCAGCCCCTGGCAACCACAAGTCTGCTTTCTGTCTCTGTGGCCTTGCCTGTTCAGGACATTTGCTGTGAATGGCCTCACACACCACGTGGCCTTCTGCGCCTGGTTCCTTTCGCTTCTCCTGGTGTTGTAAAGGCTCAGCTACGGCCCAGCCTGAGTCTGTGCCCGCTCCACCTGTTGGCCACCTATATTCTACTACAGGAGTGTGCAATCTTTTTGCTTCCCTGGGCCACGCTGGAAGAATTGTCTAGGACCACACATAAAATACACTAACGCTAATGATGTCTGATGAACAACAACAACAAAAAAAACCTCATGATGTTTTAAGAAAGTTTACAAATTTGGCTAGGCACGGTGGCTCACGCCTGTCATCTTACCACTTTGGGAGGCTGAGGCAGGTGGATCACTTGAGGTCAGGAGTTTGAAACCAGCCTGGCCAACATGGCAAAACCCCATCTCTACTAAAAATACAAAAATTAGCTGGGTGTGGTGGCGGGCACCTGTAATCCCATCTACTTGGGAGGCTGAAGCAGGAGAATCACTTAAACCCAGGAGGTGGAGGTTGCAGTGAGCCAAGATCCCACCACTGCACTCCAGCCTGGGCAACAGAGTGAGACTCCATCTCAAAAAAAAAAAAAAAAAAAAAAATAGAAAGTTTATGAATGTGCGTTGGGCCACATTCAAAGCCGTCCTGGGCCGCGCTGCGGGCTGGGCAAGCTTGTTCTACTCTATGGGCCTGCCACATTTCGTTTATCCTCAGCTGATGGACATTTGGGTCATTTCCAGCTCTGTCTGAATTTTACCCTCAGGGACTGAGCCAGGGGGCTGTGCAAGGTTGGGAAGAGGGCTACACCTTAACCATCACCCACAACTTCTGTTCTCCCAAGACCCCATCGGGTACGGGAGGTTGAGGTCCTACCAGATGCACCCTTATGGGAGCCCCAGCTTTGTGCCCACGTGTGTGAAGGAATGGAGAGGGCAGGAGAGAGACTGGAGGTGGGGAGGCCTGAGAGTCCAGGCCAGCATGTGGACTGTGGGGACACAGGGCAGGCAGGCAGAATCCACACCTTCTAGGTTCTGTCCGGGCTGTGCCAGGCTGCCAAGGGAGGATGCTGGGCAGGTCAGGGAGGAAGAGAGGTCCCAGTGGCCAGGGGAGTTGGGGAGGGACTCTCCAGGATCCCCAGCAGAGAGGGCAAAGGGTACCTCCCAAGGGCCTGACCTCCTCCCCTGGAGAGAATCCAGAAGGTGAAGGTGGCATCAGAGATGGGCCTTAGAGGACAGGAAAGATTTCTGAGCGCATTTTTGGAAGTTCAAAGCATAACCTGCATGACCTTGCACATACAGTGGGCACAGGGCAAAGACTTATTTAATTCGCTCAGTGGGAACGGCAGGAGGCAAAGCCGGCTCAGAGGAGGATTCAGGGCGAAGTGCCTACAGCCCTTGAGAGCTGGCAAGATGGATTAAGATGGAAAGAAGAGGCGGGCTGTTGGTGGCATGCAGGCAACACAGCCGTCACCACTCGCCATCTTCTGTGCCGCACAGAATCCACTTGCACCTCTACCAAAACTATAGTTCACGCAGGATGTCAATGAGTCTGGGCCCCGTTTGATCACAAACACTGGGGTCACACATCCCCAGAGCTGGCCTAATTGGTCCAACAGAGCAGAGTGGAAGAAGTGGGCATCCAGATGGGGGCGCGGCTTGAGCAAGGGCCAGAGGCAGGAGGGCAGGACTTCCCAGGGGGACACCCCAGGGAACTGCTTTCCGGAAAGGGCGGGCTCTGGGTGGCAGCAGAAAGAGGACGGCAGGACTTCCCAGGGGAAACCCCAGGGAACTGCTCCCCGGCTTCTCAGAAGTGCTTCAGGGCACAGACAGGCCTCCACAATCCCCAGTCCAGGCACATCACAGAATCAAGTGCAAGGTGAGGAAATGGAAAGTCCCCGGAATCCCCAGATGGGGCAGGAAGCAGCCGTGGGTGGCCGACAAGTGAAATGGTGACACCTGAGCCCAGATGCCTAAAGCCACCGCCCAGAGGGGCTACCGAGGGTCACCAAGAATCTGGGATACCCATCTGGCATCCTGGGTATCCCCACCACTGCCCCCACCAGTGTCCTCGACCTAAGTCAGATCATAGCCCCCTCTGCTCAAAGCCCCCAGTGGTGCCCACATCACTCAGGAAAGCCAAAAATCCTTATTGCCCTAAAGGCCCCACGCGAGCTGCTCCCTGCCCTCTGACCTCCTACCACTCCCCTCTCCTCATCTGCTGTAGCCTCACCTGCCTCCCAGCTGTTCCTGCAACTTGCCAAGCACAGTCCTGCCTCCGAGCCCTTGCACTGCCTGTGCTGGAGGCCAGGAGCATGCTCTGTCCCCACATCGTCCGGTGCTGGCCCCTTCTTACCACTCGGATCTCAGGTTCAGCATCCTCCTGTTCCTCCTGCTAGCCACCGAGACCTGTCCTCTGTCCCCCACACACAGTAGGGATCATCTGTCCCCCTTCTGGCAAAGCTTGTCAGCCTCTCTCCCCACACAGGACAAGAGCCCGGCCACAGCTCCACCCTCGGCTCTCTGGTTCTCAATGGGCACCGTACACAGCAGGTGCTGGCTCAGTGGCTGTGTGAACATATTCAACTGTCCTGTGAGTGGGAGTAAGGCAGAGACAAGCATCCCCAGTGATGGATGAGGATGCTGAGGATGAAGAAAGGAAGACCCGCCAGCAGCCATTCCTTGTCACCCAAGCACTCCCAGCAACACAGTGACCAGGGCATCTGTGGGTGGACCCAAAGTCACTGCTTGGGTGGTCTTGGGGAAAACTGGCTCCGACCTCAGGGACCCAGAGGTTGGGGGGCCTGGAGGAAGGAGCGTCTGCTGGGTGTCTAGCCAAAATTGCCTGGGGAGCCCCCAAGGAAGACTGGACATGCCAAGCACCCAGAAAGAACTGGGGGCCACTTCTGCATGGGGCCCACAGGATCAGGAGCCAGGCATGCAAGGCCCAAGGGACCTGGGTCCCCACAGCCTCGCTGCTCCCTCACCAGGGGGCCAAAGCCCTAAACAGTCCCAGAGAGGTCCTGCTTATTCCTGGGTCAGCCCCTGCAGCCCTGTTCGTGACTTGTCTGTCCCTGTCATGGACTGTGGGCGGCAGACAGGGAGTGTTGACTGACCCATGCCAGGTCCCCAGGATCAGGCACAGGGTCAGGCCCAAAGCAGGTGTCAGTTAACGCCGTGGGATGAGGATTTCTGGCAGTTTAAATTACTTCTTGAACACTCCTGGCAATGTAGACAGTCAGTGCCCAATGAGTGCTGCCAGTTGGTGGTACTGGCAGCCTGAGTGCCAGGCACTGCTCCATGCCCTTTATATGTAAAGGCTGTGTGGCCCCCACAGTGGAGACAGGTAGGTGCGGGAGGGAGCTCAGAGCTGGGACAAGCTCACTCAGAGCTGCCGCTCCTACTTCCCCACGCACCCCATGGCTGCCTCCTCCTGGAGGCCCTCAGGGGGTCCTTGAGGATGGAGCCCCTGCCTCTGCAGAGATGCTCTGCCCCCAAGCCTCTGCTGACTCAGTACCACCTCCCAAGGACCCGTCCATTCTGTCCATCCAAATCCCACCTCCCTGGAGGCCCATTCACCAGCCCACACTTACTGGGCACCTACTGAATACCATGGCTATACTGTGGGTGCAAGAGAGCTCACGAGGAGAAAGGCTTAGTTCCTGGCATGACAGCAAACTTGGCAGAGCAATCAGGAGCTGGACTCATGGGGGCCAGAGACCCCAGGACCCCAGGACAGGGGGAGAGAGGCCCTCAGCTGCTGGGGGGCCCTGCCCCAATGGCCCCTCCAATCCTATGAGAGTCCCCTATCCTTGATCCAGTTTCTACCCCAACCCCCTGAAACGGGGAGAGGCGCAGAGGCCCCGAAGAGGGCCCACCTTGTCCTGCACCGTCCGTCAAGTACAGCAGCTCCTCAAATAACACTGTTGCTTTCAACGTGGTTTTGTGATAACGCTGACGAGAAAAAAAAATCGCTTCCCTTTCAGGGCCATTGCGTGGCGTGTGCACGAGCTCCCCAAGTCTGTGTGGCTTTTCTCCCTGTCCTCCGGTTCCCCCATACCCCAGTGCTGTGCACATCCGGTGAACAGGCGTGTCGCCGTGGCCCTGGCTGAGTGGGTGTGGCTGTGCATGGGAGTGTGCCCCACGAGGGGATGGTGTCCTGAGCAGAGTCAGGTCCCACCTTGTGCCCGGAGCTGCTGAGACAGGCTCAGCCACTCATGACCCTGCACTGGAATTAGTGGGTTGGAAAATGAATGAATAAATGAATAAAAATTATTGCAAAATAAAAATTCGTCAAATAGACATAGTCAGATGAATGCGTGGCAATACAGGAAGCCGCCACATTTGTGATCATTTGATTTTTGAAGTGCGTGTGGCAGGAGGAGCTCCCGACCACGGTTGCTGTGAGATGTGTGTTCCGCTGCCACTCACTGACCCACGGAAAGCTGGGGAAGCAATTCTCTTCCCTGTTTAATTCACTTTTCTTACATGTATGTGTAGCTCACATTTACTTCAGTGTTTAATATTAGAAGTGTTTGGGGTCTTCATTGGAAGCCTGGTGACGTTTTTGTGACCAGAAATACCTGGCAGGAACTTAACTCTTATCTATCTCTATCAACTTATGGGAACACTAGTGTCCTTAAACCAATTTTCACTTAAAACTGGCATCGTTTTGCTTAAAGCCGCAGCTTCCAAGAACTTATGATGTGATGTGAGGACTTACTGTACACCATGCCCAGGAAAAAAGTCTGGGGTGCCCCTGTGGCCAGCCTGGGCCCAGCCAGGCCATCTCCCCAGGCTCGGGACTCTCAGACCAGAGCCTCCCCTAGAATCCCACAACATTCTCCCATCTCAGCAGCATCGGCAACACCAGGGAGGGCAGTGCCGCGGCACACACGGTGCCCAGCCTCCTTGGCCCCGCGCGAGGCCGCTGCAGCCTTTCCTCTGGGGCTGCGTGCTGGTTGCATGCCCTCTTTCACTTACTATCTTGAATGAGTCAGGAAGGAGAGGCTGATGGGGCTCATCCTGGGGTTGGCCCAGGGCTCTGCGTCTCTGACCTGGGGAGCTGGCTAACCCTCAGTCCCGTCACTCCCTCCGAATCAGGGGCACCCACACCCCAGGGCTGCTGGGAGGCTGGACGGAAGAACAGCGGCCCTGGTGCACACAGGAGGTGCTTGGGACCAGCCAGGGACCCTCCTGAGACATCTATTCCTGCTCTGGACCGGCCCGCTGGCCAGGCCCCCAACAAACAAGCCCCCGGGCTGCCCGCAGGCACCTGGATCCGCCAAAGCCCCGGTTCTCACGCTCACTTCCTCTTCAGGGGAGGCTGGGGATGCTTGCCAGGCCCAAAACCCCAAGACACTCTCAGGGAGGGCTTTACCCAAGACGATCATGAGTAGGCACCTTCTAAAGGGATGAGAAAGCGGAAGCAGGGGGGAGGGGTGGGGTGAAAGTGAGGAAAAAGGGGAGCAGGAGGTATGGGGGAGGGGAAGAGCGGTAGCCAGAGGCGGAAGGGCCAATCCTCAGCCTCCCCATGTGGGCGGGGGCAGGGCTGCCTGCCCCCACTCCACCCAGCTCCTGAAGGCAGGAGGCCGGGACAGGCGCGAGGCCGCCAAGAACACAGGGCGCAAGGCCCCACGGAGGTCAAAGATCCCCCTAGGGCCAGGTAGTCCCTGCTGGCAGTGTCCGTGGGAAAGGCCCTGGGCCTAGCCAGCTACACTCAGGCCTGTCAGTGGGCACTGGGGCTGCCACAAATGCCGGGGCAGCTGGACCCATCCTGTGGAGTGGAAACCCAGGCCCCTGAGCCCACTCCAGGAGGGTCCAGACCTACAGGGTTATCTGGGGGAGCCCTCCCTGAGCAGGGCGCCAGAGGGCTGGAGGAGGTGGTGGAGAGAGGGGTTCTGCAGGGCCACAAGTACCCCGACTGGTCGACCCCATCCATGCCTTCAGCCCCCGCCAGCTGTGCCTGCCCACCTCTCCCTTCACCTGCCCCACCCACACCTTGCAGCCTCAGACCTGTCACCCAGGGCGGCCTCCAATGTTTCTAGAGGCTGCACCCTCTGCTGGCACCCCTCTCCCCAACTCCCTTCTCCTGGACACCCTAGCTGCTGCCCAGGTCTCCTCCTCCAGCCCCGACCCAGGGTGGCTTGTGTGATATCAGGGGAGGTGTGGGATCCCGGGAGCTGGAGGAATGGCCCTGGCATCACGGGGCCGCCCTGGGCTGAAGCTGGAGTGGCCTCGTCCATGCCTTGAGACTGTGAGCTTCATGGGACTGGGCCCTGCTGGGGCCACAGCGGGGGAGGGGTAGGTGACTGTGTGGATGGACAGATGGATGCGCTCGGTAAATGGTTCTGCCCATGCTCCGGCCCACGTGCTCCAGTGCCCTGGAGCCCCACTCTACCTGCTGTTCTCTGAGCTCCCTGCCCCCGCATGCTATCCTGGGACTCCACGGCACAGACCTCTGAGCCGATGGCTGTCCTCACAGGCCCGGGGCCCCTCGGGACGGCCCTTCCGGTGACTTCCTGCCAGGGAGGCCAGGGGGAGGGGTAAACAAGGCCTCCAGATGGCTTCCTGTGGCTGGGCAGCCGTGGGAACAGCCCGGCCCAGGGAGGCCACCAAAGGAGGGGAGGGTGGGAGCAGGGGCCAGCCAGCAGCATCCGTCAGCAGAGCATCTGCTGAGATGGACCCGCTGCCCTCTCGGAGCCTCCGACATGGCCGGGGGAACGTCACACCCCGTTTACAGAGGGGGACACTGAAGCACAGGCAGGCAAGTTACCCCAGGGCCAGCCCACCAAACCCAGTGCCCTCCCCTCCACACCGGAGACTCCCGTCTCTCTGGCCTCATCTGCAAAGGAGCAGATGAGCTGGCTGGCTAGAGGTCATCTCAACGACAGGACATGCAGATGTGCAGGTGCCAGCTTGTCTGTCTTCCATCCCAGCACTGCCACTCCCCAACTGTGCTACCTAGCAGAGTGCCAGCCTCAGACACCAGCTTCCCTCCCTGGGAAACAGGACGACCATGGCAGCTGCCACCAGGGGACCCTGAGGTTTAAGGATGTGCCCTGGGTGAGCTCCGGCTGCTGGCCCAGAAGAGGCTCGCGACGGTGCCATTAAGAGTGATGCCGTTCCGTCAGGTCCTGGGTCCCCAGGAGGAGCCTGTCCTCACCCGGCTTGCCCCTTCCTGGTGCCTCGTGCATGACTCCCTCCGTACTGTGATGCCATCTCCTCCCAAAATCCCACCCTGACTACCTGCTTCCTGCCTCACCACGACCTCTAAGTCTTGGGGACACATGCTCCAGGAAGGGAACTGCCATCTCCTACAAGTCCTACTCACCCATGCAATTTCTCTGGGGTCAGGACCACCCCTCTCTGCCTACTGCCATCCCCACGGGGCCAGTGTGGACCCGGGCAGCCCCCAAGAGTTATGGGGAGGCAGGAGCTACACAGCAGCCAGGATAGGGATGAAGGGGCTGGCAGACACACAGCCGGGCACCAACAACCCTCCCATCTGACCCAGGGTTCTGCCAGTGGGCCAAGAAAGACTCACCCCGGTGCCGAGACACACATCCTGGCTGTCCATGGCCTCACTTAGGAGAGCCCATCATGGGGGTGGGGGGATGGCTGGTTAATAAACAAGCATCTGACCAGATCCAGAGACCAGGGTCCAAGGGTGCCATCGGGAGAGGACCCCAGTCAACACCCAGGGAAATTTCAAGTGACACTGTAAAACAGCACCCAAGGCCGGCACGGTTCTTGTGAAATGAAGCAGAAGCCCAGAGCTACTGCAGCCGTGTATTTCCCAGGCTGTTTGAATTTTTATAATGAACATCACCAAATGTGTGACTAAAACAATAACCACGTTTGGGCCTGGCACAGTGGTGGGCCGGGCGCAGATGTGGGCCGGGCGCAGAGGCAGGCCGGGCACAGTGGTGGGCCGGGCGCAGTGGCTCACACTGTAATCCCAGCACTTTGGGAGGCTGGAGCAGGAGGATCACTTGAGTCCAGGAGAAGCAGCCCGGCCAACATGGTGAAATGCCATCTCTACAAAAAATAGCTGCGCATAGTGGCGCATGCCTGTGGTCCCAGCTACTCAGGAGGCTGAGTCAGGAGAATCGCTTGTGCCTGGGAAGTGGAGGTTTGCAGTGAGCTGAGATCGCGCCACTGTATTCCAGCCTGGACAACAGGGTGAGACTCCGTCTCAAAAAAGAGAAAACAATAATTAAATGTTTGAAGCGTTGTTCAAATGTTGCCTCTCCCCCATGTGAGCTCCTTGTGGGTCCCGCAGTGCTGCCATTGCACATCCCCAGCCTGCCCCAAGAACACAACCTGGCAGGTAGGGAAACTGAGGCACCCATGGACAGCCCTCCCCCAGATCACAGGCCTGGAAGAGAGTAAAGGGCATGCCACCAGGACCCCGTCCATCCACTGCAGTCACCGACTCAGAAGCAAGCAGCCTGGCTCAAGTGGCTGGAGCTCAGCTGCCAGGACTTTGTCCTGATCCCACCCATCTGCTGTGGGGGCCGGGGTCTCCCCCAGGCTCCCCATTCTCCAGACACAAAAACGGAGGCCCAGAAAGGGCAGGAGCAGGGAGAGTCGGCAGAGCCAGGGCCAGGCCTTGTAGCTCCCTAGGGCCATGCGGAGGGGACAGGGAGGCCACCGAGGGGAGGGGCAGCCGGGAGCCCCGGGCACCCCCAGGGACCCCCTGAGCTCCACACGGCAATTCCCAGCAGATGGACCTCTGGGCAGCTGGCCAGAGGGAAGCAAAGCCCGGGAGGAAGGGCCTCTGTGGCTGACCCAGGACGGGGAGATTAAAGGAGAAGATGTTTGCCTTGGCAGGGGCCCCAGGACCAGGCGAGCCAGAGGAGGGGGCCAGCGTTCCAGGCATCAGTAGAAGATGCCAGAGTGGGGGTGCCAGGAGTAAGAGGCACCCGCTCTAGGGGCAAGGGCGGAGTGGATGAGCAGGTAAAGCACACCGTGTGCCACAGCAGGGGTGGTGACAGGGACCTGAGGCAGGCGGGCAGAAACCCGGGGTGGGGTGGCGGGGAATCCTCCGAGCCCTCCCGAGCCTCTTCCAGGAAGCCTGAGTCACAGGAGGGACCCAGGGCCAGGAGAGCAGCCGGGAGCACCGGTCCCGTGGGAAGGGGACTGAGATGGGGACAGGGACAGGGCAGGGCCACCCGTCACCTCCTCTAGCTGGGCCAGGCCTGGCTTCGAGGTCTCCGTGGCGGGTGAGGACGAGGCCGTGGGAACAGGCTCCTGCAGCTCCCCAGAGGGACTAGGGGGTGGTAGAGCTAGACAGAGTGGGTCCAGCCCATCCTGCAGAAGGGGAAACTGAGGTCCAAGAGAAAAGCCTCCTGGACAATGACGTCATCAACTGAAGTGTCCCCTGGGCAGCCCAGGCCCGGACACTGGGGAGAACAAGGCAAGAGTCTCCCCAGCCAGGCCCTGAGCACCCTCATCCGGGGGTCTTCAGGTTCCAGAGTCCAGTTCTAGCACATCCACCCTCAGCCATGGACCCGAGACCCTCCAACTCCCAGGGTTAGAGACTTCCTCTTGATGCCCCATTTCCAGGACCCCACCCCAGGGAAATCTGATCCCCGCAGGCCCTGCTCCACCTCACCACCTCACTCTAGAACATTCCCTGGCTCCTGCCACTTCATGCCCCAGGATGGGAGTCAGGGACTTGAACCCTAGTATGCTGAGTCTAGGGGGTTCCCAGACGCCCGTCTGCCCACATCAGCAACGCTGGCTCCTGCAGGGGTGCTGGAATCTCTGGGAGTTGGAGGCTGTGCCTCAAGCAGAACCAAGCAATCAGGGAGTGCTTCCCCAACTTATAACCACTCAAATGGTCCAGCCTCTTATTGGCAAGTGCAGAGCAGAGACTCCAAGGGATGACCCACCTCTGAGGGTCACCTAGCAGGAGACCTGGGCCCCACTGGCCCACTCCACTCCTCATCCAGCAAATAAACCCTGAGCACTGGCTAAGCCAAGCCCCGGGCAGAAGGCACAGGGGCCCTCTTCTTGGCCATCCCAACACCACTGGGCCCTGACCACATCTTCCAGGGCCAAGGGCTCCAGCCTAGGCACCTCCAAGCAGGCCTCAGGCAGACGCCTCCCTCCCTGCTCCACCTGCGCTGACTGTCCACGGTCCTGCATCCAGGTCTCGGCCCGTCCAGGACTGAGCCACACACAGCGAGGCTCACACATAATAAAGGCAGGAGCCGGGCCGACCCTGGACAGAGAGCGGGCTAGTGGTGCCAAGCCCTCAGAACCAGGGGCAGCAGGAGGAGCAATGCCCAACTCAGGTCCAATTTCTGCAAAACATTTTGTTCAACTCCCTTCCAGCTCTGATGGGCAAAGATAACAGAATCTCACTGAACTATCCAGAAAGATCACTGCCTTTTATGGACAAGAACACTGGTCCCAAAGAGGTCGAAACCAGGCTCCATAGCCACTGAGGCACTCAGGCCCCAAGGCAGGGTTCTCATGCCCAATACCCGCCCCGCCACCTGCCTTGTGAGGGTCTGCAGGGGATGTGCACCCCACCTTCACCTCCTGACTCACTGGACTCCCAACTGAGGCCAGCGGGGAGCATGTGCCCAGCGTGGGGCAGCCAGGTGGTGGAGCTGTCATTGTTCTGTACTTGTGGTAGGAGCTGGGCATGGCAGAGGCCCTTCCCAGCAGGACTCCTGCCCTCTCCCACCCAACCCCAACCCAGGACAGGCCTTACAGGAAGAAGTTCCAGCCCACCCAGGGGGCTCCATTCAGGTCACTGGGACCTCCTTCAGAGAGCCCCCACTGCCTGGAGCCTGTGTGACCTCATGAAGTGACAGAGCATCAGCCTCTCATTGTACAATGGGCAGACAGCCTGTCCTGTTGTCACAGGGACCCACCAGGATGGGGTTGGCACAGCCCTGCACACCCTGGCAGCCACCTTCCCCGAGCCCCGGCTTCCCTGCGTGTAACACAGCTCTCACTCCTGCTTCAGGAGCCGCTCTGGCCCTGAGGAGGTGGCTAGAGCCACATTCAACACAGATCAACCTGCGTTCATCCCCCTAGTCCTCTGGGGTCTTCCAGCCTGGCTTCCTCCCTGGCCGGGAAAACAGCAAGGGAGGAGAGGCTATGGGCTCCAGGCCCCCAGCCAGCCCGGCTACCCTCCCACAGGAGTACCTGGCTCAAGGGCAGGTCCCAGAGAGCACAGCCCAGGCTGTTTCCTTCCCTGGATCGTTCATCCACTGTGTCTGGAACCCCAGCGGGCTCAGTGCACTCAGGACCCGCACGTCAGCTTGTCGGCTCCACACATGCAGCCCCTCGGATTATGCGTGGTCTTGTCCCACGTGAGAAGGGGACACTGAGACTCAGAAGGTGACATGACCAAGCTGGCGTGGCCAAGCTAGCCCTTCCCGAGGCCACCTTCTCCCCACCCTGTAGCCCCCATCCCCACCTCATCTCTTCCTGGCCAAATCATCAGCGGTGCCCTTTGTCCCCCGTGTGCCTGTGGTGCAGCTGCTCCACTTGGCACCAGCTCCTCGGGGCAGGGCTCGGGACTGTCCTGTTCCCAGTGGGCCAGAGCAGGCACACAGTAGGTGCTCCAGGGCTGTGGGCTCGGTGAGAGAGGAATGCTGGACGGGCTGCCCGGGGCCAGATTCCATACCACCTGATGACCTGGAGCTGCTCACCCCACTGGCACCATCACCCAAATGACCAGAACCCTCCCCTGCCCATTTACTGACCTTTCCCCAAAAAGGAGGCATGGCCAGCATTCAAATTCCTGCTCTCCTCCCAGCAGTGACCGTGGCACGCCACTTCTCCCCTAGGGTCCTTCCCTGGCTCTAGGGCAGGACGGTAATATGAACACTTACCCCAGAGGTCTCAATCCTCTAGGATGAAGGGAGTTAAAATGCATCAAGTTTTACGTATGAGTCCATCACGGTCCTGACTAATGGCACCCACAGCCCAGATAATGGGGCCGGTTCTGGCTGTACCACGATCACCAGGCACTGCCAAGGAGCCCCACCTTCACATGGCACGGGGTTACAGTCACGGCAGGGGTGGGGGTTACACATCAGGTTAGGCCTGCTTCCTCTGAGCCAGTGGCAGGGTTGGCGGGGGCAGGTGGCCAGGACAGGGTGGGAGAGGGGAGGCAGCCCCATCTGTCCCCAGCCAGGGTGGCCCTTGGCAGGCAACAGCAATGACTGTGCTGCATTTCCACTCCTTCTAGAAGCATAAACCCTGACATGAGGGCACCCCTACATCTGGGGAAGACACCAGGAGAGGAGCCGGGGGGCATGGGAGCACCCCTACATCCCGGGAAGATGCCAGGAGAGGAGCCGGGGGACATCCCCACTGGGTAGATGAACAGGGGCTGCAGGAGGGAGGGGTGGCCCACGCACCTACCCCGGGTAGATGAACGGGGGCTGCAGGAGGGAGGGGTCGTCCACGAACCTACCCCAGGTAGATAAACAGGGGCTGCAGGAGGGAGGGTGGCCCACGCACCTAAGGGGAAGTGGGTGTGCACTGGGCGATGGCCCCCAGTTCCCCTCCAGGAGGAAGGTAAACCTGAGGGCCCACTCTTAGGACCCCAGCTGAGCCCTGAGCCATGTGGTCATCCCTGACCCTCAGTTCTGCTTCCAAACCAGGAGGCTGCCACTAAAGCAGCCCAAGACTGAGTGACACGTGCCTGGCGGGAAGCGATGCCCCACCTAGGGGTCCTTAGGGCCACACCGTCAGCTGGGAGGAACAGCCTGTTCTTATTTTCTGAACTGTCTTTTGTACAACAGCCTTGGCACAGCTCAAAGGATAAGTGAGGTTCTCAGGGTCCTGACCTGAGGCGCCCCGAGGAGGGGAGACACGTGCACCCTCTCTGCCAGGTGAACGCCTACTGGGCCATCGGAACCCACAGCTCGTGCCCCACCCACACTGGCACGGGCTGTGTCCACGTAGCCCTGATACCGCTCGGCTAAAGAGCGCAGCTCTCAGCTGCCGTAGGTAGCTGCCAGGACCCTCCACCCTCTGCTCAGGCTCCTGGGTGGAAGGAAGCACCCGTCCCTGTCCCCGTCCCACCTCGGGGAGGCCCCCTCTCTCCAGGGAGGCTGGCCTACCCGATTGGCAGGCATGGGGCACACTCTGGGCCGCCCCCAACCGCATACACCCCACTTGCGGGGCGCCGAAGTCAGGCGGCGGCGATGCCAACCCGACCACGTAACTGTGCAAAGTGCAGTACCTCCTCCTGCAGCCCACGGCCACTCCCACCCAACTCTGAAGTCCTCCTGCAGCCCACGGCCACTCCCATCCAACTCTGAAGTCCTCCTGCAGCCCACGGCCACTCCCACCCAACTCTGAACTCCTCCTGCAGCCCACGGCCACTCCCACCCAACTCTGAACTCCTCCTGCAGCCCACGGCCACTCCCACCCAACTCTGAACTCCTCCTGCAGCCCACGGCCACTCCCACCCAACTCTGAACTCCTCCTGCAGCCCACGGCCACTCCCACCCAACTCTGAACCTCCACCTGCGGCCCACGGCCACTCCCACCCAACTCTGAACTGTGCAGAGAGGGCGGGGCTCATCGGCCCTGGGACCTTGCCCAGGTCCCTGCCTATGGGTCCTGCAAGCCGGTCCAGGTCAGAAGGAGGGATGGGAAGTCTTTTTTACCTCACACATGTTCACCTGTGTGACCAAGCTTCACCACTGTCCTGCCAGGAAGACCTGTCATTGCTCCCATTTTACAGGTGTGGAAACGGAGGGGCAAGAAGCCAAGTATCCAGCAAGACACTGGGAAGCCAGGCCCTCCTGCCTCTAGCCCAGCCTCCCAGGCCCTCCTGCCTCTAGCCCAGCCTCGGGCTGCTGCACTTGCTAGGAAACACCACTGCGGGCAGGGAGGGGTGCCAGGGACCAGAGGGAGTAGGTGACAGCAAGGGTAGCCAGGGTGGAGGTGGGGAGAAGCGGTGCTCTCGAGGTGAGAAAGCGCCCTGGGGTGGTCTGGGACAGTGACCATCTGGTTACAGCCTTTGGTCAGGTTTGGGACCTTCATGGAACAAAGCAAGCCCAAGGTCTTGGGGGGCGAAAAATCACTACTGTCTGCCAGCCCCAGGCCCAGGAGCTCCCAGCTCAGCCCCTCTGGCCAAATGCCACCTGGACACCAGCCTGGTACCCTTTCCACTTAACTCACCCTTTCGCCAGGACCTGCCAACCAGGGAGAGGCCTCCCCAAGCTATATCACCACCATCTGGATGTAAGTCCCTAAGGAGGCCACGTGCATAGGCATTGGGCACCAGCGGACACTCTGCCCACCCTGGCGGTGAGAGGGAGGGCTCACATCAGCTTATGCCCCCCTCTCAGGCTGACTGTGTGCACCTCTGCCCAAGTCCTCAGCCAGTAAAGTCACGTCTGTGTAGCTTGGGAGTAGTTACACCACAGAAATTGGCCAATGCCAACTCAGGATTTGGTTAAGTGTCTGTTAAGCATGCCCTCATGTCATCTTTGAGCCCAGCCACCCATGGTGACTCCAAGACCTCCTCGCCATCCAAACTGCCCACTCGTCTGAGAAAGCTGCCCACCTCCCGGCCTTCCTCCTGCCTCCCATGTCCAGTGCCTGACTGCATCAGCCAGCCACCCTCACCATGTTCTGGGCCGGTACTTGGGACAGAGAGGGGACCAGCTGAGGCCCCCAGCCTTACTCCAGTGGCCAGCACAAGCTTCCGGGAGGAGGGCAAAGGCAGAGAGGAGCAGGCAGCTGAAGAAACCACCTGGAGGCTGCATCTCATCCCCGCCTGCATTTTCTCCCATCACGCCGACTGCCTGCGGGGGCCTGTCCGCAACCTGCCCCGCTCAGCCAGCCAGCCATGCCCCATCTCCAGTCCGGCATTGGGCCTGGCACAGAGTAAGTGCTTGGAGAACACGTTGGGGGTGTTGAGGGGTGACCAGCTCCCTAGCGGGGCTATTTGGAAACAGCCCAGGAATTCCTACACAGGGCAGCTTCTCCTCCTTCGTAACCACAGAGAGGGGGGCCGGCATGGTGATGGGGAGATCCCCAATGCCTAATTCCACTCAGGTGACAGGCTCGGGGCCCCCCATTTACAGCATCTCCAATGCCCCCTTTGCAGATGGGAACAACAAGGCTCTGCTTAGCCCCGCAGGCTAGGGGCTGCACCAACTCCACCTTTGCGGGCCTCAGTCTCCTCATCTGAGAAATGGGGTTAACGAACTTCTTGGGAGGATTGCAGGAACTCAGTGAAGCACGGCTCTGAACAGGGCTGCCAGGCGGCTTCTGTCTGTGCAAGGCCACAGGCACCCTGTGTTCAGTGACCTCCTCTGGTCTGCAGCCGAGGACACTGCTCCATCCTGGGAGCAGGGCCCCCAGGGTCCACAGACTAGGTGGATGCCCAACACCCACCATCGTGTGCGGGGCACACCCCAGAGCCCGCAGGCGGGGGGGGGGGGTGCAGCACGTGCCTTTCTGTCTTGGCTGAGGGTGCCCGGGCACACACTGTGACCAGCTAGCCTGAACCTCACGCTGCCCTTGGAGCCGCTATCACAGAGGGCCAGGGAAGCCTCCCTCATAAAGGGCTTCCCTCCGGGAACCGGCAGGGTGAAACTGCTCTGCCCACTTGGAGCTAAGCATGCCACCACCCCACCCCTGGGCCACCAGCTGCCCAGGGGCGTGTCAGGAGTCACCCGTTTAATCCCTGAGGCACGTGGATCAAGGCTGCTGACCTGATTCTACCGGGGTGTGCTTGGAGGGCTGAGGCGCCGCCCGAGTCCCAACACTGGTATGGTCTGAGGCGGACTCCACCCGGCCTGAGACCTGACGCTCTGCTTCCCCCTGACCTCCACTGACATCTACGACCTGCCCTGGAGGCACGGAAGGCTGTGGGGTTCCAGCCCCCCAAACTGTGCAGCTGAGGAAACTGGGCCGTGAATGGGGGCAGACCCAGATCCTGGGCGGGACCCTGGGCAGGATGAACTCAGGGTAGGAGGTCTCCCGCGCACCCAGAAACGGGAGCGGGTCACCCCCTTCCAGCCAGGGGTGTTCTGTGGCTCGCCTGGGGAAACAGCGGCCTCCTGAGGCTCGGCCCTGGCACGTGGCAGCCTCCAGGCCCACGTTCCCGCCGGATCGGCCGCCAGGCGCAGGGTCCCGGGACGCGCGGGCAGGGGGAAGGCGGCGGCCCTCCCGGCTGCGCGGCCCCGAAGCCGTGCCCGGAGCGGGCGGCGGGCTCGCGCGCGGACGGCCCCCCACGCGCCTCCACAAAGCTCCGCGCGCCCCCGCCCCGAGCGGGCGCGGAGGAGACTGACCTGGCGGTCCCGGCGGCGCCGGCACGACGGGTGGAGGGCTCGGGACGCGCGCGCCCTCGCGCACAGGCGCGGCCGCGGCTCCACCGGCTTAGGGCGCGCGCCGGACCCGCTGGGTCACGTGGGGGCACGGCCCAATGGGAGCGCTCCCCACGCCGCGGCCGCGCGCCCGCCGCCCCCGAGGGCGCTCCTGGGCTGGGAGGAGGCGGCTCCGGCCGCGCGGGCGGCCTCGGGGACTGACCTTGGCGCCTGTGCCTGCCGGGCGCATAGGCCAGGTCGACCTGGGGCAGGCGGGCGTCGGAGGGGCAGTTTTGAAGCCCGAGCGAAGAGGCAGAGGGCGGGATGCGGACGAAGCCAGGGAGTTCACGAAACTTCTGGAGTTCTCAGTTTCCCCCTAAGTCGACTGGGGCTGGGTCCCGTGCCGCCAGGCGGGCTGGCTGAGGAGATGGGCTGGGGCGACAAGACAGCAGCCACCTGGCCCGGGTACTTGGGGTCAGACCGGCTTCGAGGCCCCCGGACCGCCGTGTTATCAGGACGGGTAGGGAGCCCACGGGACGCGTGGTGCTCAGAAGAGCGGGGAGGCGTGTGGACGGGGCCTGCCCGAGCTGCACCACCGCGTGCCTTCAGGCTGCGAGGCCCGCCCAGGCGAAGGCGGCATCTCAGCCTCTAGCCCTTGGGGACCTTGAGAACGTCCTCTTATGGGTCAGCCGTTCCTAGGGAGGCTTGTGGCTCCAGTTACTGGAAAAACCAGTGCTGGTTCACGCAGGAGGCCCCAGTACAGGGGGAAACAGAGGCAAGCTGGGGTCTCCCAGGCGGCCTCACCCACCCAGCCCTGTTCCATGCCAGTCCCTGGACCCTTGGCCCAGTCAGATGTTCAACTGCTCCAGCCCTGCCTCCGCTTCCCTGAAAGATGCTTTTCCACCCATCCACCCTCAGCAGCCAGAGGGACCCCGGGAAGATGGGAGTGAGAGCTGCCTTCCTCTGCAAAAGTCACCAGGCACCACCTCACTGGTGAAGGCCAGAGACCCTACACTGTCCCAAGACCACCTGACTGGGCTGCCTCCCTGCCACCTGGCTGCCAGCCTCTCTCGGAGCGCCTGCAAGCTATTCCTCCAACCCAGAGTTTCCTTCCCAGCTAAGGGCCTTTGCACCTGCTGTTCCTTCTGCCTGGAAGTTCACCGCAGACTATCCCAGGGCCTCCATCCTTCCCATTGCATGGTCCCCATCAGCTGCCGCCGCCTCTGAGAGCTCAGTCTCCACTGGCCATCCTGTCTCTCAGCCCACTGCACTCTCCACTCTGCCAGAAAGTCCCCCAATCAGTGACAACACAGGTCATGGTCCACACCTCACCTGGTTTGTCCACAGTGCCCAGCATCTGGCACAGAGCAGCTGTGTGCAAATCCTGGACAGGTGGGCAAGCTGATGGTGTCCAGAGGCCCCTGGTCCTTAAGGGCAGGGGTGGGGATGGCTCAGAGGACATAAACTTGCAGACCCAGGTTCAAATCTGAGCTCATCAGCTCATTTAGTCCTCACACAGCCCATGTTGGGAGAGCTAGTGTTCTCCCTGTTTTGCTGATGAGACACAGAGAAGGTCAGCACCTCCCGAAGATTGCCCAGCAAGTTGGGAGTAAAGCTGGTGCAATTCCCACATTTAGTCACTAAACAGGGTGTCCTGTACTTGGTGTGTTCAAGCGGAAATCCACACATGGGAAGGTCAAGGCAACATCCCTGGTGCTCCAGCTTTGAGGTCCTAGGAAAAAGGGAACCCCCATTAAGTGCTTCTATTGCCTGGAAGTTCAGCACCTGTAAAAGCAGCCCCTTCCCATTTCACTGTGGCTGCATTTTAATTCTTATTTTTTAAATGTTTAGCTTAAGGCCAGGCACAGTGACTCACACTATAATCCCAGCAATTTGGGAGGCTGAGGCGGGAGAATCACTTGAGCCTAGGAATTCAAGACCAGCCTAGGTAACATAGTGGGACCCTATCTCTACAAAAAATAAAAAATTAGCCAGTCGTGGTGGCATGCTCCTATAGTCCCAGCTTGGAGGTTGAGGTGGGAGGATCACCTGAGCCTAAGAGGTCAAGGCTAGAGTAAGCCCTGATCCCGCCACCGCATCCCAGCCTAAGTGAAAGAGCCAGAGCCTGTCTCAAAAAAGATAAAAAAAAAAAAAAAAAAAGCATTAATAAATAAATGTTTGGCTTCATCTAGCCTGAGCAGCACCAACACCCCCTGCCTGTTTCATGCTATTTTCCTCCTCTCCTGCCCAAAATCTCAGAGAGGTTTCTATCCCAGCCACCCAAATTTGCTGGGGTGAGTGGGCTCCCAAGAGGCTGGAGTCTCCTTCCTCCCCACGCTCTTACCATCCTGCAGGGAGTTGGGAGCAAAGGAGGAGGCTCCTCCATGCTGGATTCATTTCAGTTCCCAGACATTCACCAAGTGCTGACCACACGCCAGGGACTTACACCCACCCACCAAGTCCACACTGAGCCCTGCAGAGGAATCCCTGACACCCCCATTTTGCAGATTAGGAAGCAGAAGCTAAGCAAAAGCAGAATCAAGATTCAAACCCAGGCACGGAGAAACCAGAGCTGTCCAGCTGCTGTGAGTGGAATGGGCCGGGCATGAACAGGCTTGGGGAGAATCCTGGGATTTCATAGCCGGAAGAGAGCTCAAAGTGATCGTGTTTTACAGAGGAGAAAACGGGGCCTCAGAGATGATGGCTGAGCCGTGAAAAGGTGGGGTCAGAAGCCAGGCCCAGTCTCCTGAATTCCAGACTCCAGAATCTCCCCCAGGATTGAGGTATGTTCCACAGAAAGAATCCCAGCTACACCTACCCCAGTCACTGGACCTGCCCAGCCCTGGAGGCATGGCCAGGAGGAGGCCCCCAGCAGGTGGGGGATTGTTGGAGAGGGATGCCAACCATGCAGGACGATCTAGACAGTGGTGAGGCCCACTGGGGCTGGCAGGATTAGCAGATTAGCTCCAAGGAGGACAAAGACGAGGTCAGCGTTAAGTGGATTTCTGGAAAGCCTCCTCCAGCCCAGCAGGGCCCTACAGGAGGGGCCCAGGCTGGGGGACCTAGATCCAGCCATGGAGGGCATGGGTGGGCTAATGGCACCAGCAGCAGCTCTTGAGCCCCCATCACTGGGCTGCACACTTTGACCTCTCCTGGTCTCAGTTTCCCCGTCTATAAATGTCATAGTAATAGCTCCAACCTCACAGGGCTCTTGGGAAGACCCACAAGACGGTGGCTGTCAAGTGCTGCGTTGCTTCTGCCTGCGCAGAAGTAGATGTCTTTATGACTGTCCTTTTGAATCCTCCTCAAGCCCTGAGGGTCAAACAAAACAAAAAACAGCTTGTTGTTTAGTGGTTAGTTAGGTAAACAGAAGCGGGGTGCAGGAGTATACATCTAGGAAGAGAGTAAGTGTGGGGAACGATGCTCTCTGGGCCACCTCACATCCCCTCGGTGCCCTGATTTCAGTGGCAGTGGCCCATTCTGAGCGAGCTTGGACCCTCCTCCTCAGTGCCTGCCTTCCGTGTGTACCAAGCCCCGAAGGGCAAAGGAGGGCCATCCCTCCGCAGTGTGGCAGGGCTCTGGTGGATACACCTGCCTCCCATCTGCAGAAGGACCTTCCTCAGGTGTCCAGCACACTTCCCAGGAGGTCCTGAAACCAGCTGAGACCTTGATAACACACCTGTGTTGACTCCCTCACCTGGTCATCACAAATAAACCACCTGCACCAGTGTCCCTATCTCAGGCTCTGCTATCGAGGGAACCAGCATAAGCAGCCACGCCCCTGATGCGAAGAGGAAGCAGGGCTTGAGGGAGGCCAGGACTCAGGGGATTGGCGTGCAGGAGCTGGGAAAGTCGTTTTCATTTCCCTCCTTCCCCTAGTTTCATTAATGCAGCCACGCTACTGTGATGGTGACATTTTCATTTGTGTATTAGTTGTGCCTGTAAAACCTGCTCTCTCTCCACGTCTGTGGTCGGGAGTTCTGAGTGGCTGGGCTGGGCGGTTCTGGCTGGGGTCTCATGAGATGCAGTCAGATGGCCAGGGTTCCAGACATGCAAGGGCCCGACTGTAGCTGGGGGATCCCCTTCGGAACCCTCTCACTGTCTCAGCTGGCCAGGCCATGCAGGTTATTAGCTGCTGCTTCAGAGTCTTCCTCAAGACGCCCCTCTGTAGGGATGCTTGGGTGTCCTCCCAGCGCTGGGGCTGGCCTCCCCCACAAGGAGCTACCCAGGAGAGCAAGACACGTGTGATCTGACCTCAGAAGCCACCCAGTGCCACCTCACTGTGTTCTGTGGGGCACCCAGGCCTGCCCTGACTTGGTGTGGGCAGGGTGGGGCGGCTTCCCAAGCCTGCAGCTGGTGCCACCTACAAGGATGAGGGAAGACCACTGCAGGCTGAGCTCCGGCCCCTTGGGGGCTGGGGTGGAGGTAGGGCAGTGCCTGACCTGGACTTCTGAGACCACCAGTGAGGTAGGGTGTGGGAGTTTGGTGGGACACTGAGCTGGGACCTTTGCAGCAGTGGGGCTACCCTAAGCCTGGATGCTCTAGCTGTGTCGCCCATTGACAGCTGAAAGCGCTCCTGGCTCCCACTGCCCCTGCATTTGGCAAACTTTCATTGAGCACCTGTGCCAGGCCTCACTGGGACCTGCAGCGGGAGCCCCCCTAGACAGTGCTGCAGCTACTGTAGTGGGGGCATCCAGGAGGCACGTCCCAGGCACTGCATCTGAGCAGGGACCTGCCGGCCAAGTGTTCTTCCTGGAGGAAAGAGGCTGGAGCTCAGCAGGCAGGAGGGGCGCCTTGGCGGAGGGAGGATGGGGGAGTCAGCAGGGACCCTGTGGCCTGGTGCTGGGGTCCCAGGCAAGAGCTAGGTTGTCTCCTGGGGATGACGGGGCCTCCCTGGGGGTGACCGTGGCCAGGTGTCCCACCACACACAGCCCTGCTGGCCTCAGCCCCATCTGGCACCTGCCATTGCACTTGTGACCCCCAGCTCCCGGAGGACCACCGTCCACAGATGCTCCCGCCAGTGAGGAGGCCGGGACACCCACGCTGCGGCATTGAGGATGCCGGGAGGGTCGGGGCAGGCGAGCTTGCAAGGAGTGGGCCTCAGGCACGCCACACGGGCGCCCCCTCGTGGGGCCTGTGGGGCAGGGCCACTGCACTGGGTACGAGCTGGGCACAGGTCACGGGCACCGCCCTCAGCCCGGTTGAATGCTCTACTGTTGCTGTAGGGCGATATTGAACATTTTTGAATGAGAGGCCTGCATTTCCATTTTGCCCCAGGCCCCTGAAATTACGTATCAGGTCCTGCCTGCGGGTCCCTACCTGGCTTCCTCATCTGCTGGGATTCAGGGGAGACTCCAGCAAAAAGCGTCCACATGCCAGCCCTGCAGCACCCCATTCAGGGCAAGAGGCAGAGCCGCAGCCGGGGTCTGCTCCTCACCCCACGATCCCGATGAAGGAGGATGCGATCTGCAAGCGCAGGGCCCTCCGCTCAGTCCTTTGAGGCTGAGCGTGTTCACAGCTTGACTGAGGCTCCCGCACACATGGCATGGCCAAAGGGAGACCTCTCGTGTGTCTGATGTGCCCCCATCCTGTGGCCCATCAAGGTGGGGTCCAGCTCCATCCTCTCTGCACTGCAGGGTCCAGCAGAGCCGGCCTGGAGAGGCTGGTGGGGAAAGTAGAACCGTGCTCCCCGTCCACCCCAGGAGCAGGGCTTTGGGACACCACAGCTGGGTGTGGCCTCAAGGGCGGTGGAGGGATCGGGGACTCTCAGAGCAGGCCTGGCAGCTGGTGGGTGTCAGGGGACTGGCCCAGCCACCACCCCCTACTTCCATCCATGGAGACTATGGCCCTGGGAGAAGCCTCCTCAGCACCCAGGGCTCCCAGGGGTCAGGACCCTCCCCCAGAGATCAGCCTGGGAGGGCCTGTCCTTTCACCCCCACCAATGCAGGGAGAGCCTGCTCCGTGAGTTGCCCCCACCAGGTCCTGAGACCCAGAGCAGAAGCCCTCCCCAGCTGCAGCCCAGACCACTGGCAAGTGGGGAGTGACAGGCTGGTCTGCAGGAAGACCCCCAGCTGGGCCTCAGCAAGCCCGCCCCTCAGTGTGACTTAGGAAAACCTGTATCTTCAGAGGGGCAGACCCCACGGGAGGTCTCCAGGGAGAGTGGGGAGTGGCCTTCCACTGGGGCCTGCCCAACTCACCCACCCACACAGGTTCAGAACGCCGCTCTCCCCTGTACCCCTGGCCCACCAGGGACCCCGGAGTGGGGCTCCTGCCTCCTGTCTTGAAGCCCTCACGTGTACCTCTGGGCAAGGGTATTGACAGAAGGCTTTCATCCCACCTCATTTTCTGGGGACCTCTTAGACCCTGGAGGGGCCCACAGGGCTCAGAGACCCTTACCAAACCAGGAAAATGACACTGTTTCTGGCATTGAAGTTCCCAACCCTCAATCCAAGAACAATTTGGAGAATTTGTGATGAGGCTGTTTCTCCTGTTTTTTCCAGATTCAGTAAAGGTCCCTGGGCTGAGGAGGAGAGAGGAGAGATGATGAGGAAGGCAAAGAGGAGACAGGGGGAGGAGAGCGAGGAACAGAAGGAAGAAGGGGAGGAGGGAGAAAGGAAAAAGAGGGAGGGAGGGGGAAGGGAAAGAGAGAGGGAGGGAGAAAGGAGGGAGGAGGTGAAGGGGAAGATGAGAAGGGGAGGAGGCAGAAGATGTTCTGGGAAGGGACAAGAGACGGGCCTGGTGCCTGGGCCCCATGCCTCCCGTTCCTCGGCAGATGAGGCCTGTTGGGGGGCTGAGGGAGATTGGTGTCCCCACAGGGAGCAGAGCAGGGCTGAATCTAGGGATGCAACAATGCAGAGGGTCCAAATGTCCCCACCAGGCCCAGAAGAGGGCGGGGGCAGCTGGCCCCACCCAGGGACCCAGGCTCAGGCAGGCTGTGCACTGCCCAGCAGCAGGGAACATGGGGCCAGGGCCTCCATGCCTGATGTGTGCTGAGCCTGCGTGCTGAGCCCTCCATGGGGAGCCTGGTGGTGGACAGAGGGCAGCCACAGAACAAGTGACCCTCCCTGGAGGTCGTGGGGCCCAAACACTGGATGCTGCCTGAGACACGGCAGGTCCAGGCTGAGGAACCTGAGGTCCAGACCCTCTCACCGTGGGACAGGGCCTGCAGGAGGCAGCCTCCAGGCCCCCCGAACCTGACAACCCCTCATCCTCCTGGTGTGTGGGTCTGTCTTCTCCACTGGCCTGGGATCCATCCACGGTTGCCATCTCCCTCGTCCCCACCAGTGGGCACTCAGGGACAGGAGTTGAGTGAGGCTCCATGTGAGATGCAGGGAACACAAGCACTGGTGGGGGCAGCACAGCTTGCTGGAGTCCCAGCTTCCTGGCCGCTCTGGAGTCAAGGAAGGCTGTGGGTCTCATACCACGTCCTCAGGGCTGCTGACCGCCCTCCACGGGGGCAGTTTTCCCAGGAAAAACCCCTCATTCCCGGGAAGCTACCATTGCCAAAAATATGGCCTGACAGGCACCCGTCTGACAGGTGCTCCTCAAGCACCCATCCGCGGACACGTGCTGAACCCATACGATGCTCTAAACGGGGGGTGCACACTGCAGCCCTCTCAGCACAGGGGCCATGCACCACCAGTTACCAGGATAATCCCTGTGGATGTCGGATTACAGCCTGCTGGGCTGGAGAAGTGGCTGCCCTCAGCAGGGCGCATGCCTCCCCAGTCATCCCAGTCCCCCTCTGCAATGACAGGGCCCCAGGGAGCTGCAGAAAAGGGGATTTCTTCTTGCAAACAAAACCCCACAGGGAGCTCCAAGTTCTAGCTCTAGTTTATTCCTCTATCCAGCAAGCATCAGTCAGACACCTCCTGCCTGCCAGGCCTGTGCCAGGACAAGGCGACACCAGACCCTGTCCTCCGGCCACATCAGGGAGGGGTTGGCGAACAAGGGAAGGAACAACAGGAAGGTGCCAGTGGAGAGGCCAGGTGCGTGCGATGGCGGTGGCGGTCCTCCTTCCTGCAGATCACCCAAAGCCAAACAGCAAGGAAATGCAGGTGCGGGGAAGCAAAGCCAGGAGCCCCTGATGCCCACGCTGTTAGCCACCCATCCACCTGGGTGCGGAAGATGCTCTCGGGGTTCACACTGAGAGACAGGCTGGAGCTGGGCAATGGCCCAAGTGAGTTCGGAACAGGCTGTGGGGCAGGGGCACTCCCACATCTCCAGCAGGGCTTAGAGAAAAGGCAAAAGTGGATTCCGATCTCGGCAAGGCAGCGAGTATCCCCTCCTTGGAGGATAAGTGAGCCTCTCTGGGGACTCCTGGGGTGGTAGACGGGAGAGGAGATTTCTCGCCGGAGGGGAGACCAGCCTGCTGTCCTGGGCTCAGGAGCAGCTGAAACTCCTTTTGGGGAATGTTCTTGGGAGCTGATTTATGAGGCACAGGAAGAGCCCCGTGTGGTGCAGCCCCACCCCGCTTGTGTCCAAACACAGCCTGTTGCTGTGGGCACCCTCACCTCGCTCCTGGCCCAGGGAGGGGCGACTTGCCAGGGCACACAGAGCCCCCTACCAGGAGCCAGCCTGATCCCTGACCTCTGACCCTGGGAGCATTTGGGAGGTGCTGGCTGAGGAAGCAAAACTGCCAGTGTGGCGTCCATCACACTTTCTACATGTTTTAGCAGCAGGGTGTTTGTTTGTTTGTTTGTTTAAGAGACAGGGTCTGGCTCTGTTGCCCAGGCTGGAGTGCAGCGGTGCAAGCATGGCTCACTGCAGCCTTAAACTCTCAGGCTCAAGCGCTCCTCCTGCCTCAGCCTCCAGAGTAGCTAGGACTGTGGCATGTGCCTCCACAGCTGGCTTAGCAGCAGATTTTTTCTTGCAAACAAAACCTCACAGGGAGGAACTCCAGGTTAGAGAACTAGCTTATTCCTATACTAGCAAGCATCAGCCAAACACCTTCTACGTGTCAGGCCTGCACAGGACAAGGTGATACCAGGCCCCGTCCTCCGGCCACATCAGGGAGGGGTCAGTGAACAAGCCAAGGAGCGACAGGAAGATGCTGTGAGCATGGCCAGGCGCGTGCAGGGGCAGCGGCTGCTTCCCCTCCCTGCAGAACACAACACACCACCTAAGAGAGACGCTGCTCATAACTGGAGATCAGCAACATGCCCAGTTCACAGAGAGGGAAACAGAGGCACGGTGGGAGCAAGTAACTGCGGAGGGGGATCAGTTATGGAAGGAATGCAATGGGATGAGGCCCAGGTATCTACCCAAAAGAATTAAAAGCCAGGACTTGGCTGGGCGTGGTGGCTCACGCCTGTAATCCCAGCACTTTGGGAGGCCGAGGTGGGTGGATCACGAGGTCAGGGGTTCGAGACCAGCCTGACCAACATGGTGAAACCCTGTCTCTACTAAAAATACAAAAATTAGCTGGGCGTGGTGTTGGGCGCCTGTAGTCCCAGCTACTCAGGAGGCTGAGGCAGGGGAATTGCTTGAACCAGGGAGGCAGAGCTTGCAGTGAGCCGAGATCGCACCACTGCACTCCAGCCTGGGTGACAGAGCGAGACTCCATCTCAAAAAAAAAAAAAAAAGCCAGGACTCAAACAAAAACTTGTATGTGAACACGCGTAGCAGTGCTGTTCACAATGACCAAAGCCAGGAAACACTCAAATGTCCGTCAACCGTCACTGGATGAACAGACAAAGAAAAGGTGGCACATCTCAGCAGTGGAATAGCATGCGGCCATGAAAAGGAAGGACACTCTGATCCAGGCTGCGGTGTGGACGATTCTTGAGAAAATGAGGCTGAGTGAAAGAAGCCAGACACGACAGACTGCATATCACATGATTCCATTTATACAAAATGCCCAGAATGGGCAAATCATAGAGATGAGCACAGACTGTTGGTTGCCAGGGCTCGGCGGGAGGAATGGGGTTTCCCATTTCGGGTGATGGATATGTTTTGGAAGCAGAGGTGATGGGGCTCCACCCTGTGAATGAAGCCGGGTTGCATACTTTAACATGGTGAATTTTGTGTTATGTGCATTTTTTCCCGAATAAGAACAGGACGCCGCTGTGGAGGGGAGAGACCGCTCACGGGGGCTGGATGGCCAGGAAGCCACTGCTGTGTGCCAGGCCCCTTCCAGGCTTGGGGTCACGCCCCCTCGTATTAGGCATGGCCACCACCACTGACTGTGGTCCTTGGAATGCGAGTAGAAGAGATGAACGTGATGGACACTTCAGGGACAAAGCTTTTAGGAACTGGTGCCCTGTTCTTCCACTCTCCCCCACCGCAGGGGACCTGAGGCCTTCTGTTGAGACAGCACCAGCTACAGGCAATGGTGGAGCCTCTGTCATTCAGGTCCCCAAGCCACCAAGGAGCAAGAGACCCATCCGCCACCGCACCGACCAGCAATTCATGGCGTGAGCGAGACCCACACCTCCATCAATAAGGCCACAGAAGAATCAGGGGTGTGTGTGGCTGCAGCAAACCCAGATGGTCCTGGCCACCCACCTGCCCTGAGGGGCCAACATTTGAGCTCGGCCCTCAATGAGGTGAGCAGTGACCGGCCTAAAGGAAGAATGCTCCTGGCCAAGGGAGGAGCAGCGTGAAGGCCCCACAGCAGATGTGTGCCTGGTGTGTTCAAGGACAGTCAGGGGCCGGCAGAACCCGCAGTGGGAGGCACAGGCTGTGGGGTGAAGCACTGTGCTTCCTCATCAAGGGGTGGGAGCCCCTGACGGTTTTCAGCAGGGAGGGATGCAATCAGATGTGGGCTCTAGGAGGACACTCGGCCATGTGGACACTGGGTACTTTGAGAAGCAAGTGACAGAATCCCAGGCTTCCCAGTGAGGAAATTTAGGAACTCACATAACAGGAAGTGCAGAGGGACTGTGGGCTCCAGGACAGGGTGACCACACCCAGCTGTGCCTCTCTAAGATTTTCCCCACCGTCATTCTCAGGCAGGTTCCCCTCATGCTCACAAAAAGGCTGCCTGTCTATCCGGGGACAGGAGGGAGCTCAGAACCCACAATAAGCCTCTGGTCACCTGTCATTGGCCCAAAGCTGGCTAGGCTAACCCACCCTAAACCAATCACTGGCCAGGAGGAAGGGTAGCCAATCTGTGATTGGTCAGCAGTGACAATATAAAAGCCTCACAACCCAGCCATACAGAAAAGGCTTTGGGAGCTCAGACCCTCAGAAAGCCCAGCTCCAGCACTACTCAACCACTTGCCATAACTCCCCACTGCCTATAGGGCAGAGCACAAACTCCTGAGTATGGTATTCTAGGCTCTGTGTCTCTAGATGATTTCACCCTTGCAATGACCCTGAGAAGTTAATATGATTACTCCCTTGAGAAATGAGGCAACCGAGGTATGGGGAAGTTAAGTAACGTGCCCAAGGTCACTCAGCCATCAGGTGGTGGTGGCAGGACTCACACCCAGGCAGTGGCCCAGAGTCTCCTCTGCCCACACCGCCAGCATCTGACCAGCCCCCTCCATGGACGGCCATGGTATTTCAAGCCACTGCCTGAGGTTTTCCCTGCGGGTCATGCCGTTCACTCCATGGCGGGCACGTTTGCTCCCTGGTCTTCACAGAAAACCAATTCGGGCGTCCCCCACTCAAAAAGCCTTCCTGGGCTCACTCCACTTAGCAGCCTGAGGCCTCGCCTCAGCACTTCCCCTGTCCTGAGTGACCTCCAAGGCCTCGCCTGTGAGAACGAGAACGAGGACGAGGCTGGGAACAGGGCGACGTGAGACACTGTGTGGAAAGGACGCCCTGAAACCCCCGTGGTCCCTGCCCTGTCTCCAGCCCCCCTGCCGCACCTGCAGTTTCTGCTGATGGCCCCAGTGTAAACACACCAAAGCGGGGGGAGAAGAAGTGTCAGCCCAGCCTTAAACAAACCTGCTCAGCCGGAGATGGGGAGCAGGCTCGCAGGCAGCATGGGCTCTGGCTGGAGGGATTTGGATGGGATTTAAGCAGGACTTGGTTTACAGAGGGAAAAAATAATTATCTACAAGGCCTCGGATAAAGTAAAGCCCGTTTGTTCCTGAGTGAATGAAGGAACACGTGGAAACTGACGATGTCTACCTGAGACTGGGCTCAGACAACTACTCAATGGGAGCCCGACTGGAGGCTGGCCGTGGGAAACAAGCGGGCTGACCCCCTGTATCCACTCAAACCGGCATCTCAGTGTGTGCGCAAGAGCCAAAGGCCGGCTCAGGCACAGCCACCCTGGCAGCACATCAGAATCATGGCAGAGTCCTTAAAATGCTGTGACCGGCCGGGCACGGTGGCTCACGCCTGTAATCCCAGCACTTTGGGAGGCTGAGGCAGGCAGATCATGAGGTCAGGAGTTCGAGACCAGCCTGGCAAACATGGTGAAACCCCATCTCTACTAAAAATACAAAAATTAGCCAGGCATAGTAGCGGGCACCTGTAATTCCAGCTACTCAGGAGGCTGAGGCAGGAGAATTGCTTGAACCCTGGAGGCGGAGGTTGCAGTGAGCCGAGATCACGCCACTGCACTCCAGCCTGAGAGACAGAATGAAACTCTGTCTCGGAAAAAAAAAAAAAAAAAGTGCTGATGACCAGGTCTCTGCCCAGACCATTAAAGTCAGCCTCCCTGGGCCAGGCCCGGACATCTGTGTTTGATGGGAACTCCCGATGATTCTGATGCACAGGCAGGCATGGGCACACACGGGCTCACTTGACCCCACACAGCCACAGACCAGACCCAAACCACAACTGTTGCCTCATTTACTCCTCACGGCCCCAAACATTGCTGTCCTCACTATGCAGATGGGGAAACTGAGGCACAGGGAGGCTAAGTAACTGCTTCTGGTGGGAGGCGGTGGGGCCTGGGTTGAGATCCAAATTTGCCATCCCAAAATGTCCCCATCACCCCGTTGATGAGTCATTTTTTGTTGCCTCCTCCCTCAGATCAGGGTCCCCAGGGCAGATACTGTCCTCCTCAGACCTGCAGTCCTCAAGGCTGCGTCCTGCCTTCTGACTTGCTCCACAGGCGCCCCTGGGGAAGGGGCTGTGTGCTGGCATGGGTGGTCCTGGGTCTGAGTCCGGACTCTGCCCCCTGCCAGCTAGGTGGTCCAGGGTCCGCATCTCACGCCTCTGAGCTGCAACCGCTGGGCCCCTGGGTAAGGGCTGGGTCCTGGCAGGCTTCAGGGTGGGGTGGGGGCTGGTTCCTGGGTCTGGGACTCTGGGGGAGGCAGCTCTGGTGGGCAGGGAGGTATTTCACCCCTGCCCTGCCCCTGCCCAGGTGGAGGACATGACACATTAAGTATTCCCCCGGACGATGGACAGTGCTGGGAGGCTTCCCTCACGCTGCCTGGCAGTCCCACCCAGATGGACCCAAATGCAGAGTGAGGAAGTGCAGAGCCCATGGCCCAGCTCCCAGCAGGAAGAACACTGAGCCAGGGGCAGGCTGGCCCTGAACACTTGTGGGACTTTGGCAATTACTATGCCTCTGGGCTTCAGGTTCTTCATGGATAAATTAAGGAGTCTGGACCCAATCCAGTCAGGGCCATGTTGCCTGCTCTGCTGGTCCACTGGGCCGGTTGCCCAGAGGGCCGGGGAGGGGGTGTCCATCCAGGCTCCTGGGGAGCAAGAGCCTCATTGATTGGTGACGCCTGCCCAGGACCAGCCAGGGATGAGGCAGGCGTGCGCCAGGGCTTCTCTCCTCCTGTCACCCTGCACCTATAACCTGGGAAGGGAAGTTGGCATTAAGCTACACATTTCTGCCTCTACTGGTGTACAGGCCTGATGGTGATATGCAAGTGACTGAACAATTAGAGAGCAGAGGGGTTTCTGTATTAAAATTTTTAAATAAATTAATAATAAATACAAATCAGTGGAAAGAAGAAGTTAACAGTCACCTGCTTTCTCCCGCCCAGAATTAATCCTTGCTAATGTCCTGCGAGGGTTGCTTCCAGTCACTCCAGGCAACTTTTTGCTGTTCTTTAAGGAAGAAAAGGACGTGTGTTTATAGAATGGCACGAGCTCACCGTAAAGATGTCAAACACAGCCAGGATGTACAAAGGTGAAGGATGAAAGCCACCGGGACGCTGCTGCCTGGAACTAACCCCACACAGTGGTGGCCGGCCCCCCGGCAGCCTTCTCTGCCGGGGTCCTGGAGAAGGACAGATAGACACATGGTCAGTTGGACAAGTGAGGCGGATCTTCCACAATCCATTTCTCTTTGGATGTTGATGGGGCTCATCTGAGGCCCATCCCAGTCTCTCTGACAGAAATCTGCCCCTGAAGGAGGGTCTGGGGCATGGGGGCAGAGAAGCCCTTCCCAACAGCTGACCTGGCTCTAACTCTCCAACTCTCAGTGTGGCTTTGGGGACTGCCTGCCCCATCTGCACTGAACGGGGCCGGACCACACCGTGGTTCTAACCCACGTGGGTTTTCAGACCCTTCACAGTCCCGATGGACCCTCATGGCACACACATGGGCAGTTGCACACACACAAAGTCTAGGGGTTCGTGAAGCCATTGGAGCTGCCCAGGACCCCAGATCCAGAACTCTGAATCAAAGGATGTTGCCCCCCCACCCACCCCAGCTAAAGGGACGAAAGATTCTAAGAGCTTCCTCTTGGAGAATATTTTCAAATGACCTGACTGTCCACCTGCCCCACACACAGGTGTCTGGTAGAAACAGAGGCTGGACTGGTGGCCAGGACCCCAGGGTCTTTGCTGGGTCTGAGAGGGCCACACCCCCTTCCCTACCCATGACCATGCCCAGTCTGCCCACTCCCCAGACACCCACAGGCGGGACACAGCAACCATCTGCTTCTAGACACGGTCCCGCAGTAGCCCATCCCCAGCTGTCCTGCCCCTGCCCCCAGTGATAGGAGGCCCCACCGAGAACTGGCCCTCAGCCGTGACTCCCGCCTGAGACCTGCTGCCCCTCCCACCACCCACCAGTGGGGTCTCTCCTCCCTCCCCTCCAGGAAGCCCCACCTGCTCCTCCACCGACCGCCAACCTTAATCCCACCTGCCACGCCAAGCAGGGCCTTTGGGGACGGGGCTCCCCCAGGTCTGGCTGGGGTCTGCAGAGTTTCTCACTTGCAGCCCTTGCACCCCATGGCCGGCCCTTGTGAGGAACAGCACAAGGTGGCTCCGTGCCCTGCTGCGGGGCCACTGTCATGAAGATACTGCTGTCACCACCATCGCTGTCATGACGGCCAATTGTCCCTTTGTGTTTGTGGATCTGCTACCTAGTTTCCTGCCAGGCTCAAGGCTCTCACGCCCCCCACAGAGAAGAGCCTGAGTTGCAGGGTCTGGGCACAAGGCTCATTTCCTGAGAGCAGGGTGGGGGGCGGGGGGAGTGGGGACTGGAGCCCGGAGTCCAGCTCATCACAGGGAATGCAGGGCCCAAAACCCAGACGCTCACCATGACCCTCTTCAAAAGCAGAGGCCCGAGCAGGATGGGAACTGGGGAGGTGGCCATCCAAAAGCACCCCTGGCCATGGGCAGCCACCCTGCAGCCTGAGAACGTGCCTGCCCTACCCAGCCTCCCTCACCTCTTCCCTGAGCTTCAGCCGCTCCCAGGAATGTGCCTGCCCTACCCAGGCTCCCTCACCTCTTCCTGAGCTTCAGCCGCTCCCAGCCACCCCCACCAGCTAAGCACCTTCCGGGCCTGCTCTCTGTCCTTCTGACACGCCTCATAAGCAGGAAGTGGCCTGGGGCCCTGCACAGGCAGGCCTGCTGGATCCCAGACCCCAGCAGCTCTGCTGCGAGAAAGATGTGGGGAGCGCCTGGGAGGGGATGTGGGGAGAGCCTGGGAAGGGATATGGGGAGAGCCTGGGAGGGGACTTTGAGCACCTCCCCATTCCTCACTGGAAAGAGGACTGCCAACCCCACCCCGGGACAAGGTGCAGAGGTCATGAGAAATGCCCTACATAGGGCCACCTGGTCTATGAGAGGCCTTCTTAAGGGGGCCAGGGTAGATGGGGGGTAACCTGCATTGGGTTGAGTCCCCTGACTGCTGACTCCAGCCAGAGGATGAGCCCTGATCTCGCTCACACACTGAGCCCTGATCCCGCTTATGCACTGAGCCCTGATCCTGCTCACACACTGAGCCCTGATCCTGGTCACACACTGATCCCCTACCCTGGTCACACACTGATCCTTGGTTCTAGTCACAGCCTGAGCCCTGATCCTGGTCACACAGTGAACTCTGACCCTGGTCACAGGCTGAGCCCTGACCCAGGCCTCACACTTGATCCCCCATATGGCCCCACGACTTGGTCAGGACGGAGAGTCCAATGCTCTTGACTCCAAGTGAGCCAGCTGAGGCTCTGAGCCACTAAACCCTGGCCTTGGTCAGGGGCCATGCTGGGACCTGAGCCCGGGGCTTAGACTTTGAGCCTAGTTCTCACTCCCACCTCCAAAGCACCTGAGGACCTGGCCTCAGCTGGTACTCTGGAGGAGCAGTGACAGAGTTGGAGGAGGTAGCCCCTCCTGGATCAGTACCCATGGGGCTGGAGGCAGAGAGGGTCTGTGCCCCAGACAGTGAACAACAGCCGGTAGGGTTCCAGAGCCAGGCAGAGCCAGGGCTGCCAGTGGGGGCTGAGCTCCCCTGGGAGGCCTCCAGGAAGACCGCTCAGGACAGAACAGGCCGATTTTAGGGGGTAGCAGAGACAGGGAAGGTGCTTCCTTAGTGAGAGACTCCATAGCTCTTGGGACAACCTCAAACTGGGCCCCACCAGCAAGGGCTGGAATTCTGATCCCAAGGAGTCCTCGTCTCAGCCCCCAGGGCAGGTCCCGGCCACCCGCTGGTCCCTTCTCCAAGTCTCAGGTTTCTCGTCTGTAAAATGCAGGAGACAATCAGGTTCACAGTGGCTTGTAGAAACTTTTGAGGCTGTGTGCATTTCAGGGTCTGGCTCAGATTTTAGAAAGACAGTCAGATGCACCTAGTGGAAGTCACATACACCCCATGGGGTCTGGGAAGCACCTCCACCACACACACTGATGCTTCTGCCGCGAGCCTTATTGGTATGCCCACCGGGAGGGATAAATGGAAGCTGAATACCCTCGGGTTGGGTCCAGTCAGTTTACGCGGCTGAGTGAGCTTGTGTCAAACCTACCTAAATGCTTCCTTGTCTCAGAGAAGTTTGGATTTCGGGATCCTGGGCTGGGGCTTCAGCAGAGGCACGTGAGATCTGGTCTGCAGCCCCCGCCAGGGCCCCGCCTACCCTGTTGGGACCGCCCGTTGGCGGGTGCCATCCACTCCCCTTTGCTCGGTTCCCAGCGCCCTCACCCGCCTGCCAACCAGGAGACTTGGCACCAGCCTTCCGGAAAGTAACCTACCCCGCCAACAACAGCTTCCCTCCTCCCATTCCCGCGCACTCCTCCAGGGCGGCAGGCAGTCGGCAGAGGCAGCAGGCCTCTATAAATAGTGGCCCTGACTCCTCCACCGCCTCGCTGGGGTTGTACCCCCACTGCCCAGATGGACAGACCCAGGTCGGGAAGGAGACAGGCTGGGACTTGCCCAGGGCTCCCCTGGGAGGTAGGGGTCAGCCCTGGTGAGTAGGGGAGGAACCCACTGCAGGAGGGTCTCCACACAGGGAAATGTGAGGCTCAGAGCCATGGGAGCCAGTCCGAGGCCCTGGGCTCACCTGAATGGTTCAAATCCTGGCTCCACCTCCCAGTAGCTGGGTGGTTCCTCAGAGCTTAGTTTCCTTGCTTATGACAGTGGAGGTAACATCAGCGGTCCATCCCACTGCCGCCATCTCCCAGGACCACTGCATCCCTTTCACTCACTAAGAGGTGGTCTCCTGACCCCTAGGAGGAGAGGGCAGGGTGAGCAGGTCCAGCTCTTAGGAGCCAGAATGAGATGAAGCTGCTGCAGGAAGGACTAAGGTTAGAAACGGGAAAGAACTTCCTGTTCGTAAGAGCAGTGTGTGCCACTCCGGAAGGCTCTGTGGGAAAGTTTATACAGGCAGAAAAGGGGCCCAAGTGCCTGCAATGGGGTCATGGCAGCCTGGAGCCCTGCCCTTCCCAGCCATGTTTAAAATGAGTAGGCATTTGCATTTATTGAGCTTCTACTATATACCTCCCCACATGCTCAGCAACAGAAAGGAGGAAGAAACCAGCGAAACGTTGGCCGTGTCTCAGAGGAGTCAAACATTTGGCTGGAGACAAACTTGGCCCAGGAAAATCCCAGCAATTAATCCAGGCCCAGACTGCCCTCAGACTTCAGGGCTAAGACAAACCAGTCAGGGCAGGCTTCCTGGAAGAGGTGGCCTTGTGGCTAGAGGCTGGTTTGGATCTGTGGGAAAGGCCTTCTAGGTGGAGAGAACAGTGGGGCAGAGTTGTGCAGGTGGGAAGGCTCTCAGGCTTCTGCAGAGACGGTGAGGAGAGACCTTGGGGTCACATTCTCGGTCCTGAGCTTGTGGCCAGTGCTTGGGAGGGCTTGTCCCAGAAACCCTGAACCCAAGCAACTTCCTAAAAGTTGCTCTCAGAGCCAGAGAGTTCAGAGCCTGGGTCTCCACGTCCTGCTCCTTAGAGGTCACCAGTTTCCCTGCCCACCAGTGCCAGATGTCCAGCCAGTAGCTTTTAGCCTGTGCTGGCCTAGGCCATTTTAGCCACTCACAGTGACCAAAGCTCATTGCTATGAGGGAAGGTGGAGGGGTTGGACAGAGAACAGCAGCTGCCACTGCAGCGTCCCCACACGGACACTACCCCTGGACATCCATGCTCCCCGCTCCTGGGCCAACGAGGAAGCCAAGGTCAGGAGAACCCGGGTACCCGGGGCCGCTCCTGTGAGGCCTGCCGAGCAGACAGACACAGACAGACACAGTTATTCCTGTCCCAAGGGGCCATTGGGGGCTGGGAAGTGCTGAAATAGAAAGCAGGTCCCGAGCCCTGCTGGGGACGTGGCCTGTTCTTGACCTGGGTGGACTGGGCCAACTCTAGAGGGAGTTGAAGCTCAGCCCAGCCTGGCCAGTTTGTGGTGGCTGGCCTGGGCCCAGGAAGGATCTTAGACCTCACACTCTCTCCCCTGAGGTTCCCGGGCTGTGGGGTCCTTGTCACAGTTCCCCAGGTGATGGGTTCCTGGAGCTTCCAGAGAGAAAGCTCTGGCAATCTGGGGGCTTTGTAAGGGCTGAGAGACTCCAGGCCTGGTCCCAGCTCCACCCTCCTAGCTACATGACCTTGGGCAAGTGACTTTGCATCTCTGAGCCTCCCTTTCCTCTTCTGAAGATGGGAACAGGATGCCCCATTATAAGATTATTTGGGGGAATTAATAGACCTGAAGTGCTTCCCCTGTGCCTGGCCCGCCAGCAGCTCTCAGTGAGCAGCAGCTGTTATAGGCTTGTCTCGGTGAGCGCTGCATGTTGAGTGACTGACCTGCTAGACCAGGGGTTTCAACCCGTGGATCACATCCCAGGAGGGCTCCACGCAGCAGTGCCTCATACTCTGCCCTGTTTTGTGTTCCAGTGCCTGGGATAAGAGGTGCCAAGCAGGGCCCGCATGGCCACCACCCCCGGCCACCAAGCCCACTGGACCTGTGCTTGCTCTGGCACCTGTGCTGATCCCACTAGAGCCCCTCCCTGGCTGGGCCAAGTGTCAGAGGAGGCCGTGGAGGGAGGGAGCAGGGCCAGGCCCCTGAGAGGGTCCCGGGGCTTCCTCTCTCCCTCTCCCTGGGGAGTCTATTGCCCCAGCAGCCCCAAAGTGGGTCAGACCCCAAAGGCTCGGCCGCCTCCTCAAACCCCAAGTGGAAGGTCCCGGGGTGGTGGGAGCCCAGTGGCCTGGCCTCTGAGCTCCCAGGTTCCCACCTGACTCTTCAGGGGCCCAGCTGTGTGAGCCCGAGGGAGGGAAGGGACTTAGCCCCCTTGGTCTCTGTGAGGACCCTCACCAGGAGGTGGGCGGGATGAGAAGTGCTGGTCCAGGCACAGGCCAGGTGGAACGGGACACACGGGAAGCCCCCCACGGTGGCAATCCTCTTCCCGCTGTCTCTGCCCTGGGGGAACCCACCACTCACCCAGCACCTCCTAGGCTGGCCCTGGGTGGGCCTGGAGACCCAGATGATGGGAACTGCACCCCCTCCCAGCTGTAACCTGGCTGGCCACAAGAAGGCCAGGGCGTGAAGGGGCACCCCTGCCCAGGTGGCAGGAAGGCTGGCATGGAGCTGAGCTGCCTCGGAGCTTCGATAGCTGAAGCCCCTCTCCGGGCCTTCATCTCCACATGTATAAAAGGTGGGGCCAACTTGGCGGGTTCCAAGGTCCTCTGGTCCCAGTGTTCCCCCTGAGACCCTGCTGCCCCATTCTGTAAGCTAAGACTCAGCTAGCCCCACACACACTCCACACTCCACACTCAGACCTCACCCCAGGCTCCTGGACCCGTGGCAAGGCCAGGCGGAGCCAGTGTGAATCCTGGGAGAGCCTGCAAGGCTGGTGACCAGACCTCCTCCACCAGCAATCCCTCCCGGATTGGGTCTTAGGAGCCTGGGGCTTTCCCTCTGCTTTCTCACCAATGAGCCCCGCGCCGCTGTCCCCCGCCATTCCCTGCGGAGACCCTCCCTGGGCTCCATGGGGCTCAAGGCTGCAGCTTCTTCCATGTGGGCCCCTTCGGCAGTACCAGCCCACAGTGAGTCTCACCACCTTGTGCCAGCCGTGGCCAGGGCCACAGCCCTGCCAGACCCCATGATGAGGCAGTGTTCTGTGGGTGCCCCTTCCCACAGTTCATGAGACTGGGTTTAACAGAAGGGTACTGGGGGGCTGCAAGCCAGGCATGGTTCCAGCCAGTGTCTGCATGCCCCATTTGCTGTGTGACTTTGGACAGGCCTCCCTCCCTTTCTGGGCCTCAGTTTCCCTGTGTGTAAGAGCAGATGGTGAGACAAGATGCCCTGGGGGGAACCCTGTGTGTTGAGCAGGCATAAGGGGGTGTCTTGGGGCACCGAGGGGGCCAGCCCAGAGGGTAGCAGTCCCAGCAGCCACCCGAGGATGACTCCCTAGAGCCCCAGAGCCGAGCGTTAACTGTGCACCAGGCACTGCACCAGGTACCCTGGACGTCCCCAGTTGTGGCTGAGTTCCAGGCATTCAGCCAAGACTGGCCTGGATGATACCGGACTCTGGGTACTTCCCCACCCACCTCTCAAAGGCTCTGCCCTGCAGGGTCTCATAGCCTGCCCTGGTTCTTCTAGCCTCCACCCCTGGAGCCCCGACACGCTCTGCTACTGTGGGGTCCGCGTCTTCCCCTCAGATAGGAGGAGGCTGCAGACAGCCCAGGCTGCCCCCTCGCTGCTGTGGGCCTTGGGGCTGGTCCTGTCCCTGTACCCCCAGCCCAGTTTCCTTGGTTCCCACTGTGGGGCTGAGCCTCCCTGTGGAGCTGCGATGTGGCCGGCAGGGCCCAGCGCTTCCTGAGAGGAGGGACGCCCCTTCCCAGCCATGGGCACAGGCCACAGGGCCAAGGCTGAGGATCAGAGCAGACAAGGGAGGCGCCAGGCTGGGCTTGAACCCAGGGCTGCACAAGGGGCCCCCACATTCCCTGGACGTGCAGGCTCACCTCTCCCTGGGGCAGAGAAAGGCTCCTGCCCACCCCAGCTCTCTGGCAGGTGCCTGCCCGCTACCCAGCAAGTCCAGAGTGCAGGAGAGGGCCTGTGGGCACTGGACCCCCCAGGAAGGAGCCTGCAGGTCTCCCGATCACCCCTCATCTGGAAGCTCTGCACTCCCCCTCTGCCCCTCCTCCATAGCTCTGGCCTCTCGAATAGGTGGGAGTCCTGCAGAGCTGGCTGGCATCACCCCACCTTCGCAGGTCCCCTCAGGAGGACCTCACCCCTGGACACATGGCAGGAAACGGCTGCCAGGGGCCCGGGGCTGTTTACATCCTCGAGTGGCACCAAGACGAGGTACCCTCAGGAGGACAGACGAGGTCTGCAGTGTCAGGCACCAGCAGGGGTGGCAGAACCCGCCTGTCACCACCGTCTGCTGTTCCCCGTTATCCTGTGCCCTCTCCACCCCGTGGACTGCTCAGTGGCCCGTTGTTGGCTTCATCCCTCAGGATGGGGACCCTACAGCGCCAGCACTGCCCGTGATGGGCGGGGCTTGTCAGTCTTGATTGCAGCGTTATGGGATTCCCAACTGCAGCTGCCACAGCGAGAGGGCCTTGGCGTCACAGGCCCATCCTCCCGGAAGCACAGGCTCTCGGACCCTCTCCGGGGTCACCGGAGCTGCAGGGTCGGGCCTTGGAGTCAAGGCCAAGGGTGGAGGACAGGAGCCATGGGTACACCTGGCTCCCATGGAGGTTCACGAGGGGCCACTTCTGCCTCCTGCCCAGGGTGGCCTGGTAGCCCTGCTGGTGGCTCATGTGGAGATATCACTGTGGCGCTTCCCTGCACCCTGTCCCTTGGGGAAGGAGGAATGGTAGGCTGCTGATGCCTCACGGCTGGCAGGGCCTCCAAGGATGCTTCCATGGGCTTGAGAGGGCTCTCCACCAGGCCCAGGTCCCTACAGTGTCTGCCCAAGGGGCCCCTCCCACCCTGCAAAGTGTGCCAGAGCCCAGGATGAGCAGCAAGTAGGCTGGAGCCCAGGATGAGCGGTCCTGCCCTGCGAAGGGCCAGTCAGACACACCTGAAGGGGTCCTGACCCTGGGCACAGCCACTCTCTGACCTCTGACCTCTGACCCCAGTCACAGACAGCCTGGCCTGACCTGCCAGCCTGGTAAAGATGACAAGGAGGAAATTGTCCCTGTGCCCTGTCTCCTCTGAGGGTTGTGGAGTGTTGGCCCTGAGCTCGGGACCCCCATCCCTGGTGTCCCCCCAAGAGGATCCCTGGGTCCTGCTGAGAAGAGTCTCCCTGGGGGAGGAGTCGGGGAGGCTGGCCTGGGCTGTGACCCCTCCCCAGGCAGTTCCCCGCTGTTTGCTGGGGGACCGTCTCTGAGATTTCTTTGAGAACAAGCCTGAGAGTGCAAGGCTGGAGCCCCAGGCCCTCAGAGGTGGACATGAGGCCTGGCACTGGTGCGGTGACTCAGCCACCCTCGCCTGCTCAGGAAATCTGAGCCTCCTCTGGCTCCAGCCCTGCCCAATCTGGGCTGCCTCCAGGCCACCCCCACACAAAAATGACATTGCATCCACCCCCACCTTCCACAAGCCCGGTGAAACCCTGCCTGCCAGGAGCCAGTCCTGGTCCAGAGAGGTGCAAGAGGCTGATGGCCAGAGACTCCTGTGCCTCTCTGGGCCTCAGTTTCCCCAGCTAAAACAGACACAACAATGTTCTAAAGGAGATAATTGCAGCCTGTGGGCTCAGCCCTGCAGCCACAGGGAGGCTGCTCCAGAGTGAAGAAACCATCCTCTCCCAGAACTTTCAATGGCTCCCTGTTGCAGCACTCTGGTACCCATAGAGGCTGCTGAGACTCAGTGTGGAAGTCCCCTGCCCACTCCCAGCTTTGCTCCCCAGGAACTATTCTGATGGCCTCCTGTCCCTCTGCCCATCTGGGCTGCCTGCCTCCTGTTATACCTCCCTCTGCCCCTTCCAGGAAGCCTTCCCAGACGGCATCCCTCCCCAGCAGGCTGGGTCAGGACCCTAGGGCCCACCTACTCTCTCCTGTTGGTCTGCATTACAACCAGCCCCAGCTCGGGAGGGCCCAGCCCCTCCCTTGGGGAGCCTTCCCTGAGTCTCCGGTGTGCAGTACAACCCACTCAGCAGGGCCTCGGCACTCAGGCGGCTCGAAGATTGAAGTGTGAGTATCAGCAGAAGCACACGGGATGGGAACAAGAGGAGATGGTGCTCTCGGCAGAGGAGACAGTAAATGGCCCCAACCGCTCCCCGACAACCCCTGCTGCCACCCCAGGCTGGCCACAAGGCCTCCTGGCTCTGAAGCTGTCTGGGGGGAGTGGCCCTCCAGCAGCCCTCTGGGATCAAGCCTGTTGATGAGCTCACGCTTCCTCCAGCACTGAGGTTCGGGTCCCACATGCTGTCCCCACCTGCTGGCCTGGGTCACGTCCAGGTGTTTCCCACACACCTGACCCCACATGCCACATGCCACCGCTGCATGGGTGCAAACAGAGGCCCAGATGCCAGGTGTGCAGGCTGTCGGTCATGGGTACACACAGACACAGCCAAACCCAGGACACATGCAAAACAGAGAGCCATGCAGGAACCCAGGCTTGCGTGGGCTGAAGCTTCCGTGCACATGCCCCCTCCCGGGAAGGAAATTGGGCTTTCGTGTGCTCCCACCTCCTGTCCCGCACACAGCACACACAAGTGCCAGCCACCGTCTCCTGGATGGTGCAGCTGAGACTCAGCCCCTCCGTGCCTCAGTTTCCCACCTCCTGCCCTGCACACGGCACACACAAGTGCCAGCCACCGTCTCCTGGATGGTGCAGCTGAGGCTTAGCCCCTCCGTGCCTCAGTTTCCCACCTCCTGCCCTGCACATGGCACACACAAGTGCCAGCCACCACCTCCTGGATGGTGCAGCTGAGGCTCAGCCTCTCTGTGCCTCAGTTTCCCCCTCTGTCTCCAGTGGGTGTGGGGACTCTGATGCCCCAGGCCCCTCTGTGCCTCGGTTTCTTCTTCTGTCTCCAGTGGGTGTGGGGACTCTGGCGCCCCAGGCACCCTCCCTCAGGCTCTGAGCCTTGGCTCCTCCTGGGGGCGGGGAAGGAGCCTGCCCCGCCCCCACCCTGCCTTTGCCCAAAAGGAGCCCCAAGCGCTGGCCTGACGTCAGGCCCTAGGAAGGCGAGGTCCGGGCTGCATGCAGAGCTGAGAGCCGAGGACTCCCATCTCCAGCCTGCCCTGGTGAAGCGCGGTAAGTGCCCCTGTGGGCTGGCCCCAGCCTCCCTCTCCCCAGCTTCCCTAGACAGGAGGCTCCTGAGCTGCTCCCTGCAGGGGTTCTCACCCCCAGCCAAGCAGGAGTGGGAAGGGCAGGGCAGAGAAACTGTCTCCAGGTCTGGGCTGGGGAGAGCTCAGAGCAGGTCCTGCTGGACAGGGAGCCATTTCTCAGAAGAGAAAACAGAGACCTGAGGGAGAACGTGGGCGTGAGCTGGGCCGGCTGCATAAGGGGGAGCTGAGCTGCTAGGTGCCCACCCAACTCTGGATTTCATTCATTCACTCATTCATCCCTCCGTTCAACACTCACCGAGCATCTGCTGGGTGCCCAGAGCTGGGTCTTGGTTTCCCCACCTGGCAAGGCAGCAGGGTGGCCCACAGGCCAGGCCAGGGACAGAGATGGGGGACCCCAGAGGCACTTGGCAGGCTCTGGGGCCTCAGCCACCACCACCCCGCAGCTGGGGCAGGGCCATGGTGAGGGCTTTGTGGGCATGGGCTCCAAGTGCCATGCTCCCTCTTCAGAGTGCCCGTCCTGCCATCCCGCAGCTCAGGCCCTCTGCAGCAGCCTTGGTGCTTTCTCTACCCCTTAGGGGTGGGGAAACTGAGTCCCAGGGAAGGTTTGCTTGCCAGCCCTCAGTGTGGACCTAGAAGCTGGCTCCAGCCCCGCGAAGCTCGCCCTGGGACTGCGCTGTGAGAAGGCGGCGGGACAGGGTCCCGAGGGGGCAGCGGGCTGGGAACTGGCCAGCAGCCAGGGTGCTGGCGGGGCAGACGTGGAGCAGCTGGCGACCTCGCAGGATGGGGAATGCACCCTGCAGGAGGCTGGGCTTGTCCACTTGCCCTGTCTTCTTCCTTCAACAGCTGGTCATCCTGGGTCTTCCCTCCCCTCTCCCCCCAGGACTCATCCAGTCGCTGGGCTCCAGGGCGGTCTGCTGAGTGGCCGTGGCAAGTCGCTGCCCCTCTCTGAGCCACGCAGTGTGGGCCCATCAGCAAAGGCGGGGTCTGTGGCTGGAGAGCCGGGAGTGGGGGCCATGCAGTTTGGACCATTTCTGAGCAGCTCCTGGAGCCACGGGGTGGCCTCATTGTCTTCTTGTTAAGTGGTATTAGCATCTCCTCTTTATAGATGAGGAAACTGAGGCTCAAGGAGATCAGAGGGGTATTCTAAAATCATCCACTCCATCACTCAGCAGTGACTCAGTGACTCAGAGGGGCCAGCCAAGGCCAGGGCCCCTGAGGCACTCCAGTTCAGTGAGGGAAGCACAGCGAACAGGAAAGCAGGGACGTAGGGAACTGCGCGTGGCAGGGCACTGCGAAGGGAGCCAGGCGGTGCAGGCGTGCGGGGCTGCGGGCTCTGGAGGGCCTCCCTGAGGAGGGGCGTCAGGGCCCAAAGAACCTTAAGTTGATCCCCTCACCATACGTCCCAAAGCCCTCCCCACGCCCCCGGCGTCTCACAGAGCCCTGAACACAGACTCTCCTTCCCACCTCTGGCCCTTCATGCTCACTGTGCCCTTCCTGCTGCCGGGAGCGCTGTTCTCTCTGATTGTCCTGAGGCCCATCCCGGCCGTGACCAGCCCCCTCCCACCCTACCCTGAGCTGTCAGCTCGGAAAGGTGGGGCCAGGTCTGCCTGGGACCCCTTTGTCCCCGCAGTGCTGGGGTCTAAGTCCTGGTCTGACACCTCCAAACTGCACGGGGCTGTGTGGCCTGGGGCCTCTGATTCCCTCCACACACAGGGCTGGGTGCCGCATAAGGCTGATCCCGGGCACTGGGACAAAGTGCCAGCAGGCAGATTGAGGCAGAGCTCAGCCCCTCCTGCACCCCAGCTGGGTGAGCCCGGACACATGACTTAGCCCCTCTGTATTGGTTCCCCACAGGCACAGTGGGGCCGGAAACACCCACCCAGGGGCATCTTGAGGGAAGTCAATAAGACCCTGGGAAGGATGAGCCCAGCGGGTGCCCTTCAGATTGCGGGATCATAGCTCTCCCCCTGGGGCAGGGGCATCCAGGGCACTAGGGCATCAGAGGGGCTCAGGGAGGGCTCTGTGGAACAATGACTGTGGGTGCCCGGAGCCTTCACCAGGTGGCACAGGGAGAGGAACAGCATTCCAGGCAGAGAGAACAGCACATGCAGAGGGAACAGGCTGAGAGGACCAGGCTGAGGATCTTCAGGTGGAAGGACCAGGCTGAGGCCAGGCAGGTATACATGACAGAATGCCTGTCCCAGCAGCTCCTGGAGAGGCTGAGGTTGGGGAGGGGTTTCAGGAGCTGCTGCAGCTACGGCTATCCCAGCTAGAGGTGAGCAATGAACCCGGTGATGGGGAGGAAAGGAGGGGCTGGTAGGTGACACGCAGGACCTCCAACTGGCCATGCCCCTCCCAGAGACACCCAGCTAGAGGTGAGCAATGAACCCAATGATGGGGAGGCAGGGAGGGGCCGACGGGTGACATGCAGGACCTCCAACTGGCTATGCCCCTCCCAGAGACACTGGTGTTTCCGTTAGAGCCGCAGTCTCAGCAAGAGGGCTCTCAGCTGGTGGAACTGAGGCAGAGTCGGGCCAGATGGGGCCCAGGTGTCCTTCCCCACAGAGCTCAGTCTATGCCCACCAGTGACATCTCTCTCTGCACTGGGGTGGAGGGAGCCCTGGCCTGTGGGCTTGGGGGACAGGGAGAAAGACTTGGCTTCTGGCCAGGGCCACCTGGGACTTGCTAGGTGACCTGGGGTGAGTCTGACCCCATTTGGAGAGCTCAGCAAGCACCCACCTGCCTCTGGGTGGAAGAAACAGAGGCTCAGACTTATCAAAAACAGCAGGAGATATTCAAAAGCAGATGCTGTGAAACCAAGAATAATCATAAAAATAAACAGGCAGACAGTTCCCCGAATCATGGCTATTTTAGCCCTGGAAGGCCATGAGGGCCACGCCGTCTGGGGTGCAGGCTCAAGCACACACAGACCCGTGGTCACACATGTGGCCTCAGGGCCCCGAGAATCCCCTTGTGCACAAACTCCTGGTCCAGAGATGCCCAATCCAGCCCCTCTGCTCCCCAGCCCGCACTCTGCTCCACTCCGGCCTGTGCCGGGTCCTGCCAGTGGACCTGGGTCTGATTCCCAGCCCCACCAGCTCCATGCTGGGTAACCGTGAGGACACCACTCACCCCTCTGGGCCTCCGGTTCCTCGTCTGTAAAACCTGGGATTGCTGTGTGGATGCAAAGCGCCCTTAGCAGGTGCTCAGAGCCCCTCTGTGGGGAAAAGGCTGGGCCCGACCTCCACACATCCACAGACAGCACACAGGGTCCTGAGCCAGACCCCCAGGCAGGCTCAACAGCCACCCTGGGCCATCTGCTGCCCTGGGGCCGGGGCCACTCTGCTGCCTGGTCTCACATGTGGCAGGACAGAGGCAGACAGGCTGCTGGGCAGCCAAGAGAGAACTCCCAGGTTGGTGGGGTGGGTTTGAGAGGAGCCCAGGGAAGTGAGGACATAGCCCTCCCCACCCACTTGCCAAGGACGGAGGCCAGCATGACCCTGGTGCCCCCCTGGAGGCCTCTGGGCAGGTGCCAGCACCCCAAGCCCGGGGATCTGGCCTTCCATGGCCGGGTGCCCAGCAGAAATTCAACAAGCTGTGGGTGGGGGCAGGGAGGCAGCAGCCCCCATCAGTGCTCTGGCCATGGAGTAGTGGTGTGGCCATTGGGATGGATGGAGCAGGAACCCCCAGGGAGGGGACGGGGTCAAATAGCTTCCATGCGCGATGCTCATTCCCACCCCTTGGAAGTTCCCAGGACCGTGAGTTTCACAAAGGCTCTGAGAAGTCCTGCACTGAGCACATGTGTTGGCCCTGGCCTCTCCCCACGTGTGAGCGGGCTGGTCCAGACAGGGCCCTATCCAGGTGCCAAAACCAGGAGCCTCCAGTGCTCTTATATCGCGCGCCTCCCATGTGGGGGGTGTCTGCAGTATTTCTCACTTAGTCCAGCCACCCTGCCTGATTTCATTCATTCATTCAACAAATATGGTTCCCAAAGTCCCAGGTGAGGGAACTGCGGCTCCCAGTGATGAAATGATTTGCCCGAGGCCTCGAAGGTGGCGGGTGGTAGAGCTGGCCTGCAAACCAAAGACCATTGCTATCAAGAGTGGTGATGGGGCCAGGCGCAGTAGCTCACGCCTGTAATCCCAGTACTTTGGGAGGCCAAGGTGGGCAAACCACTTGAGGCCAGGAGTTTGAGACTACCTTGGCCAACATGGTGAAACCCCATCCGTACCAAAAATACAAAAATTAGCCAGGTGTGGCACAGGCACCTGTAATCCCAGCTACTCCGGAGGCTGAGGCATGAGACTCACTTGAACCCAGGAAGTGGAGGTTGCAGTGAGCCGAGATTTCGCCACAGCACTCCGTCTCAAAAAAAAAAAAAAAGAAAGAAAGAGTGGTGATGGGAGATAGAGGGTGGGAAGGAATGTAAGTGTGGACACAATGGTCAGAGTGATTAGGACGGGCTTCCTGGAGGAGGTGTCAGCCTTGCTCGGCTGGGAGGACTTGTGGGTAGTGAGGATGGGGCTGGGGGTGGAAGCCAATTCCAGACCAGTACCAAGACACTGGGTAGGCAGGTTTCAGAGGGGGCCAGGCCAGGTGGCATTCACCCTGAATGCCAGGGTGAGAAACTGGGCCACACCTTGCCAGCCCTGATGGGGCTTGCTCAGGGCGTTCATTCAGACAAGGGGGAAGACGGGTGCTGCTCTCTGCCAGGCCAATCTGGGTGCTGGGCTGGTGGAACAGATGGGAGCTCAGCCCCCACACACAGCCCCGCCTCAAGATGCTCAGAGTCCAACAGGGAAGCCTGCAGCACATAGCAGCGCCGTGGGATGAACCCTGGGGTTGAGGAAGCGCAGGGTGCCCTGGGAGGATGCACCAGGGAGAGGCAGCCCAGGGAGGAAGAAGGCTTCCTTAAGGAGGCAAGTCCAGGGGGAAGTCCTAAAAATGGGCATGAATAAGCCAAAAGGGAGAGAGCAGGAATAGCTTGGGGATGGGCCTGGAGGGCAAGTGGAGTGTTTAGGCCCCGCTAGTAGTTTTGCCTGCGGAAGCATCAGTCAGGTGCAGTGACTGGAGAGGCACATCCCCAGCCCTGCCCAGCAGTCCAGGCCTCGGACCCCTCCCAGGGAGAACCCCCAACCCAGTGGCAGCCCCGCCTAGGAAGGCTGTTTTGTGATGTGATACCTACGGGGAGGGGGTGAGGGACATCCTCCTTCACCCTCTGCCCCCTCCCCTGGAGGAGCTCAGCGAAGCCTTGAAAGGCCGGGGCTCTGGGAGGTGTGCCCACCTGGAGGGGTGGGGGCTCTGGGGGTCTGCCCACCCGGAGGGGTGGGCCAGAAACAGAAAAGAAAGAGATGCCACAGCACACCTGCCCCTGCCCCGCCACACCTGCAGCAGGTGCTCTGTCTCAGCCAAGGCCCAAGACAGCCCTGCAGGGCAGCGTGTCCGGCCATTCCCACTTCACAGGAGGAGACACTGAGGCTCAGAGAGGACCCACCCAGGTCAGAGCCCTCCCTCCAGGCTGGCGGGGGCAGTGAGTAGTGTGGGAGCTGGACCTGGTCTAGGCTGCACACCCAGGTTGGAGCAGAGCTCGCCCCCTCGCCCTCTGGGTCCCCCGCTGGCAGCTTGTCCCATCCTTTCATCACTTCCTGTGTCTGAGCCCCTACTCTGGGCTGGCACATCAGGACAAGAACCCCCAGGGGAGATTGTATTTTGCCCACTCTACAGATGAGGAAACTGAGGCTCAGAGACTGTAAGGCCACATAGTCCGTTCAGAGATGGAGCCAGGCTTTGACAGGGCCATCCAGGCCAGAGCCAGGGCTCCATGGCCACACTCCAGGTCCCTACCCTGCTGGGTCTCCACTCACTGACTCTCAGCCCTGGAGAGCAGGCCCTTGTTCCCTCTGTTCTGTCCCCAAGGAAGTACCTGTGTGTGGGTGGGGAGCAGAGCCGGCCTGGGCCAGTGGAAAAGAGAAACCTCCCAGCCCTGGCACAGCCTCCAGGCCCTGAGCCCCAGCACCATGTCAGCACGATCAGGACATGGTGCCAGTCCCTGCCCATGAGACTCTGGCCAGTTGGCCCCCGCCATGGAGTCTGCTGTCTCAGACAGGCCCAGGGTGCCTGCCAGGAAAGAGGGAGGAGACAGGACCATCTCCCCCACACCCCGGTTTGGCTTAGGGAAACTGGGCTTGGGGACAGGGCCCTGCCTCCCCTCTCCGGCCGGCTCTGAGGGTAAAACCATGCCTCTCCCCTCAGTCCAGGCTACCAGGGCGAGGCAGAGCTGTGGAAGGCACGAGTGACCCCATTCAGCAGATGAGGACGGCCAGCCTACTGACCAGGCCCAGGTCGCAGCTGAGGGAGTGGCAGGGCTGGACTCAAACCCGGGTCTCTGTGCTGGTGACTGCTCATCACCCGGGCCCTCCGGAGAGCAGAGTCTGTGCCTCTCCCACAGGCAGAGCCAGTCTGTCCCAGGAGGGGCGGAACCTTCTCCTTTCCCCAGGCGCTCGCCAGGGAGCCACTTCCATGGGCCCCTGCAGGGTCTGGAGTCCCCGCTTGCATTCCTCCTCCTTCTGAACAAAGAGGGTGGTGAGTGGGAGCCCCAGAGAGGCCCCTTAATAATCGAATCGGGACATCCGTCGCTGTGGGAGGCAGGTGGGGGTTGACAATATGGAGACAGAGACAGCCAGACGAAGCTGGGAGAGGAGGGCAGAGACAGGGACAGAAGGTCCGGGCCGAGGGCCCAAGTCGTGGCCGGGATCAGGGCTCAGAGCGCCACAGGAATCAACGCCCATTGTGCTATTAGGATTGGGGTCAGTGTGTGACCAGGGTCAGGGCTCAGAGTGGGACAGGGATCGAGGTTCATCACATTACTGGGATCATGGCTCAGTGTGTGACCAAGAGGAGGGCTCAGCTTTGTTTGAGATCAGGGTCAGACCCTTAGTGCAGGGCATCAGAGCATGCTTTGCTAGCTGCCTCTCCTCTCCGGTCTGGCCTCTGGGGTGTCCGGCACATTCTGCCCATCCCCCCAGCTCCAGAGGCCGCAGAGCCCCCACATCCCTAGCCAGGACCCCAGCACTGCAGCGTTGCTGGTGAGCCTGCTGGGCTGGCCCTGGGGAGTTTTCTGAGACAGCAGAATTCCCAGGGGCCAGCATCACCCTGGGACTCACTCCCAGAGGAAACGTTCTGTGTTGTTTATGATTTGTCTCTGATTGGGACACTAATATAGGCCCCGTGCAGACAAATTGGAAAAGCAAAAGGCACATAGAAAGGAATCCCAAAATACTTTTTTGGCCGTGCAGTCCCTCAGTCCAGCTGCAGAGCCGCCTCGACCTTTTCTGAGAGCGTTTCATCCACAGCAGGGGAGGGACCCATCTCCTTCAGGGGGACCTTCTGGGGCTCCTGAAGCCCACAGCCCTGAGATGCCAGGTTCCCAGCCCCCATGTGCGCAGCCTCCTCTCCTCCCCTGGCTGCCTGCTGTGCCCCCAAATCCCCTGTCTCTGGTGGCCCACCTGGGCTGAGGGAGGACAGATCTATTTATCCAACAAATGCACCCATCAATGCCCGCGTGTCAGGGCCTGGAGATAGAGAGCTTGCTTGCAGTCGCGGGGAGCTGTGAGCTGAGCCTGGTCCCTTGTGTGGTGGGGGTGGCAGGAGGGGCTGGGCACAGGCCTGGGCAGCACTTGACTCCTCCCAGCAGCCTCCAGGGTAGCACGCACCGAGGGCTGGGGTCCCAGAGGCAGAGGGCATGCTGGGTGACCTCATGCAGGCACTGACCTCTCTGACTCTGAGGAAGAAGGTGGCCTCCGACTGGAGGGACCTGGCCCTCTGAAAGCAAGAGTTCTTTTGCTGCCCTGAGCCAGGCCAGGGACTGTTGGAAGGCAGGGCTCATTGTTCCCCAGGGGTGGGATGGGGCCATGCACTGGTCAGAGGGAGTGGCGGGGCACAGCCTGTTTACAGCAGGGGCCACCAGGAGGGGAAGGGGTAAGGGTCCTCCCTTCTCCAGCAGGTGGGGGAGGGGCGCTGTGCAGAAGAAACGGCCCACGAGCCTCCCCACCCTGCCTGGCCCCAAAGCCTTCTCCTTTCTCCTGAAAAAGCCAGAAATGCCCTTATTTGGAGGGTCAGCCCAGCTCTAGGGTGGGGGTAGGGCCGTTAACCCTTCATTTATAAATAGAGGGATAAATCACTGCCGAGTTAAACACGCCAGGGCAGGAACATAAACAGAGTGGGTGGCTCCGGCACAGCCCCTCGCCCGCCCCCCACCCCGGCCCCCCTGCCCAGGCCAGACGGGAGCTCGGTGTTTATTTGACTCACACCCTGGCTCCAGGCTTCAGCCCCAGCCAGCCACCCCACAGGGGCCTCTGTCTCCTTTTCTGTAGTTTGGGGGGATCATAGGGGTGCCCGCCTCTCAGGGCCAGTAGGAGCCTGGGGTGCCCAGTGAGACTGGTCCTTGGCTCCCATGCAGCCCCACTGGACAGCCTAATTCCCTTTGTAAAGGTCCCTCATGAAGACCCCCATCCAGGGCATTGACCTGATGCTGGCCTGGGAGGAGGGGAGAACAGATGGGTGGTCCCGGAGGATGGGGGACATGACGGTGGGTGTGGGGACAGGGGAGTGGGCAGGGCAGTCAGAGGTCCCCACCATGAGCAAGGCTCTGTCCCAGCAGAACTGGTTCATCAGCCACCAACTCTGCTGGCGCTGCTGTGCTGACCCGCTTGCTTAATCACCCCAGCAGCAACTCGATCCCAGTGATAAGGATTAGGAAGCAGGCAGAGAGGTTAAGTGGCCTACCCGAGCAAGCACGCTAGTCAGTGGCACAGCTGGGGCTGGAGCCAGGCCCTGGAACTGCACACTGGAGCCCCGTGGTCTTGCCCTTATCAGCTCTCCATCCTGAGGACAGCCCTGCACTGCACGTGTTTCCACCTCCTCCTCCTGCCAGGACGGTCGCAGAAACCTCCATATTTTGTCAAGTCTCCATACTGGCAAGTGCCAGGCCTGGAATTTGAATACGTGTCTGACTCTGAAAGCCTGTGCCTTTTCTGCTGATGTCCAAGTCTCCCTCTGGGTAGAGCCAAGGGAGCAGGCATTTGAGGCCCTGGCCAGGTGAGGGCATGGAGATGGGGGCTGCTGGGCGTGCAGGGGCAGACAGGCCAGCTGAGTTCTGGGCCTCAGGGCAGGGCTTAAGGCCAGGCTGGCGCCTGGGGTGACCTGGTCTCCTTGCTTCCAGGCCTGGGGTGTGCCGGCTGCCGTCATGCCCTCTGTGTCTCCAGCGGGGCCGTTGGCCGGGGCAGTCCCCAATGCCACCGCAGTGACAACAGTGCGGACCAATGCCAGCGGGCAGGAGGTGCCCCTGTTCCACCTGTTTGCCCGGCTGGACGAGGAGCTACATGGCGCCTTCCCAGGCCTGTGGCTGGCGCTGATGGCGGTGCACGGAGCCATCTTCCTGGCGGGCCTGGTGCTCAACGGGCTGGCGCTGTACGTCTTCTGCTGCCGCACCCGGGCCAAGACACCCTCCGTCATCTACACCATCAACCTGGTGGTGACCGATCTACTGGTAGGGCTGTCCCTGCCCACGCGCTTTGCTGTGTACTACGGCGCCAGGGGCTGCCTGCACTGCGCCTTCCCACACGTCCTCGGTTACTTCCTCAACATGCACTGCTCCATCCTCTTCCTCACCTGCATCTGCGTGGACCGCTACCTGGCCATCGTGCGGCCCGAAGGCTCCCGCCGCTGCCGCCAGCCTGCCTGTGCCAGGGCCGTGTGCGCCTTCGTGTGGCTGGCCGCCGGTGCCGTCACCCTGTCGGTGCTGGGCGTGACAGGCAGCCGGCCCTGCTGCCGTGTCTTTGCGCTGACTGTCCTGGAGTTCCTGCTGCCTCTGCTGGTCATCAGCGTGTTTACTGGCCGCATCATGTGTGCACTGTCGCGGCCGGGTCTGCTCCGCCAGGGTCGCCAGCGCCGCGTGCGGGCCATGCAGCTCCTGCTCACGGTGCTCATCATCTTTCTCGTCTGCTTCACGCCCTTCCATGCCCGCCAAGTGGCCGTGGCGCTGTGGCCCGACATGCCACACCACACGAGCCTCGTGGTCTACCACGTGGCCGTGACCCTCAGCAGCCTCAACAGCTGCATGGACCCCATCGTCTACTGCTTTGTCACCAGTGGCTTCCAGGCCACCGTCCGAGGCCTCTTCGGCCAGCACGGAGAGCGTGAGCCCAGCAGCGGTGACGTGGTCAGCATGCACAGGAGCTCCAAGGGCTCAGGCCGTCATCACATCCTCAGTGCCGGCCCTCACGCCCTCACCCAGGCCCTGGCTAATGGGCCCGAGGCTTAGTCAGCAGGGCTCTGCCAGGGGCCGAAGGTCAGGACTCATCTGGGCATGCCAGCGTGGACACCCACCATGCCAGGGGTGGCAATCGGTTCCATCTCGATTGATTGGTGATGGCTACCCAGAGCACCGCATTGAGCGTCTAAAGCCACTGTGCTGTGGTTGATTAGCAATGTCTGCCACCGGCTCCAGATGGGATGTGGTGGCCTGAATGCCAGTGATTTGCTGTTCCTGGGGTATAGCACGTCCACTGAAAACTCACAGGTGTAGCCAGGAGCTGCTCCTCACTTTGGCCAGTTTGTCTCCAGAAGGAGTTCCTCAGAAAAAAGGGCAGAGTGGATTCCACTGATTAGAAGGATGAGATGAAAAAGAAAAAAGGACCAAGATTATTTAGGTGCTGGGAATTCCCAAGAGAGTTAAGAAACAGCCTGAATTCCCGAGACAGCTAACAACAACAATGCTCCCTCCAACACACACACAGGAGGAAGGACAAGGACAGAAAGAAAAGGCCAGGGAGCATTCGTGTTGCATTAATGGAGGTGGGGGGGGGGGCGGTGCATGTCTCTGCAAGACCCCCCCACCTGAGGCCTCCGTGAATTGCACGATAAAATAGCAGACACCCACAGGCCGCTCTGCTGTGAGCAAGCACTTTGATATCTAGGTTGACACTTGAACCCACAACAACCCACAAAGGAGAGGCGATTTTTCATCCATTTCTTGGTGCTGGAGGGGTCAAGTGACACACACAGGGGCCACAGCTGGGAAATGGCAGGGTCAGAATGAAAACCAGCCCCACCTCCTCCAGTGCCCTTGCACCTCCTTCCACAGAGAGCGCATGATCTTCCCAAAGCCCCCACTCTAGGAATGGCCTCAGAACGGCTCGCCTGCTGCCCCAGGCAGAGGCAGTGCTCACAGCCTCATCCTATAGATAAGAAAACCAAGAACAAAGTCACGCAGCAGTGAACCCAGGCATGCCAGGTTGTGGCCACCATCTCCCCATGCAAACAGCCATTTTCCTCCCCTCCGGGGGCAGAGAGGACGTGACCAGCTGCTCTGGCCCAGCTCACTATGAGTCCCCATGCCTTCACTAGGGAGGGAGCTTTTCTCTGGCTGGGGCCTCTGATCATCTCCTCAGAGCTGGACTCCAGGATTTCCTCCCACGTGCCTTCTGCCGAGTGTCCAAGCTCCCAGCCCTTTCAGGACTGGTAATGGGGAAGGGAGCCTGTGGTGAGGAAGAGGAGTGTGGGGCATCCCTGGCACTTCCGGCTCTGAGGCCCTGCCATCAGACCTGGCCGTAGCCACTGAAGCAGGCGAGATGGGCTCAGGTCCTCAGGCCAGGCCTTTGGCTACACACTCAGTGTGACCGTGGCCTGTGTGGCTGGGAGCAGGAGGGGGAGGAGGCGGAAAAGGCCAGGGCTCCCCGATTCAGCTCGAGGCAGAGTCTCCTGTCCCCAGTTTAGGGTCCTGGACTTTATATCCCCATGTTACAAATGAAGAAACTGAGGCTCAGAGGGAGAAAGGGGCTTGCCAAGGTCAAAGAGTGAGTGCCTGAGCCATCCAAGGCTAGTATTGTCCTCACCAACCCCAGCTGTGGCCATGTGGAGCAGCTGGGGTGGGGGGCACCGGCCCAGAGGAGTCAGAGGCGTGCCCAGCAAGGTGGTGGAACTGGGAGTGCTGCCAGGGCTACTTCCTCCCTGGGTCCAGATGCCCGAGAAGCAGTGGGTATCACCATGGCCGCCAGCATTCTTGATACTTACCAGGCACCAGGCACAATTCTGGAACCTTCCCCCAGCCCCCAGCTCTCGGGTGCTGCTCAGAGAGGGGCCGTGGCTTACCAGGGATGCAGGGTTCCACAAGGCAGAGGGGCCCAGCGTTCAGGAAAGGACAAAGCTGGGGGAGAGGGCTGTGCATGCAGAAAAACCCCGCTGACCACAGGTGCAGCCTTCACGGCAGCTTTCAGGCAAGCAGGCACCAACAGCGAGCGAGCCATCATTCCCAGGGCTGCGAGCCGGCACCCACGTGGTCACACGCCTAGAGCTGAGGAGTGAGGGGTCAGGGCTCAGGTGTCCTGCCCAGCCCAAGCCATGAGCTTCTTCCAGGCTCATGTGGCCCAGCAGTCCCTGAATGGCCTTGCTTACCTGGGACCCCTCCACCCACGCTCACAAGTCATCCAGGGCCAGGGACTCTGGACTCCATTCCTCCAGGGGCTGTGGGTCCTCTTGCTCCATCTTAGGGGGCGCCCAAAGCCCCAGAGACTACCTGCCGGCTCCCACTCCCGCCCCTCAAGCAAGCTCTGCACATGGCCTGGAGTATGACACCCCTCTGCCCTTGGTCCCGCACTGTACTGTGAAGACCCCTCCAGCCCGGGGCTGCAAGGAGGCAGGGGCCAGCGGGAAGGAGTGCTAAGGTGAGGGGGAATGGCCTGGGCAAAGGTAAGGCCAAGTGCCCGCCTCGCTGGGGCCAGCGAAGGGCCTTCCATGCAGCTTCCAGGCCCCTCCCCTCCCCTACCAGTCTTCCCGGCCCCTTCCCCGCCAGTCTTCCCTGCCCCTCCTCCACCAGTGTTACCTGCCCCTCGGGCCTTTGGCCTCTCCATCAATGACCCCCAGCCTGGCTCCATTCCTGGTTGTCGCTCTAATTCATGCTAAAGAGTGAATGGCTGACACTTGAGGATTGCTGTGCTTGAAGAGGCAGGGCTTGCAATTTTTCTGGAACAATCCCTCTCTTCAGGAGGAGGGGTCTCTAAGGCAGGTGAGCCAGGTCCCCTCCTTGTCCCCAAGTCTGAAATCCAATCATTCAACTTGGGTTCCTCGGGCCTCAGAGGCTTCTCAGACTGTAAGAGGCCGGGAGGGGAAGGACATCCTGTCCGAAGCAGGTGCGTCCACTACCACTCATGCTGGAGAGGACAGGCCGCCTGTCTTCTGTGGCCAGGGACACAGGCTTGGGGCCCATCCTCAGACCCCTGAGAACTGCCTGCCAGCCCCCGATGCAGAACCCTTGATAGGCAAGCCTCAGTTTCTCCACACCCCACTCCTCTTTCTCCTGTCCTCAGCCTTACAGCTGGAGGGCAGGGGGCTGGGGAAGGGGGTCATCCCAATGCCCTGGACTGGGCCCCGCAGCTCCCCCGGCTGCTTGCTTCCTCCTCCTGACGGCCGGCTCCTTCCCACTTCAGCATCCTCTGTGGGCACCGAGGCCCAGGAGCTTCAAAAGTCAGACCAAGACTGTCCTTGGTCCCACAGGGGCAGAGGTAAGATCTGTGCGTGCCCCCTCTCCACACTCACGGGGACAGGGCGTGAGATCTTCGCGCCCCCCCCCCCAATGATCTCCCTTTCCAGATTTTCAAAACGCCCAAGTGACGTGAAACGGTGTGTGTATTTATATCCGACGTAAACAATCTCCTTTCCGAGATGTCCTCGTCTGGAATTAAAGCTGTTTATTCTATTCTTGCCCACGACTCTGCTCCTGGGCTGGTGGGGGACATGGAGCTGGCGGAGGGTATGGAGCAGGGTGGCAGCCCTACGCACGCTCCAACTCTGTGTCCTGCGGACCAGCAGGGCTCCACAGGGAGGCAGCGGCAGTGGTTTTGTGGTTTTGTCATCCCTGCTGGGAGGCAGATTTAGGGGCCTTGAGCCCTGCCCAGCTCTGATGGGCAGGGGATGGAGGGGGCACAAGTGGCTGACTTGCCAGCAGGGTGTGGGCATAGCAGCTGGGTGGGGGGCATGGACCAGCAGAACAAGGGGCTCCATCCCTGATCCCGACCCTGCCTACCCAGGGCAAGGACGTGGAGGTGGGCGAGGCAGCCAGACCACCCACAGCCACTGAGTCCTATCATATCAGCAGAGATATGGCCTAGAGGGAGAGGGAGGGGATGGGTCAGCTGGTCCAAAACACCAGGGAGAGGGAGCACTGGCCTCCTTGTGGGCCTACTAAGTGCCACTGAGTGGCCCCTTCACTGAACCTGGGAGGGTGAGATGACCACCTCCGTTCCTAGAGGAGGAATTTAGGCTTTGGGGGTGGCCAGGGAGGGGCTGAAACCAGGGCCCCCAGGTGCCCAGTTCTTGGTCTCTGGTCTGGCCCAGCAGAGCTCTGGGTGGGGAGGCGCTGTCTGGGGGCTCATCACTCCCACAGTCTGGCACCCGCGGCGGCCGGAGGCGTCTGGATGTAAATATTAGGGCCTGTTTAGATTAAAGCTCCATTAATAGCAGGAAATGTCGCCTGGGTGCCTGCCCCAGCTTCCTGGAGGCCTGAAGGCATGGAGCGGGGTGGGGGTGCACTATCTGCGCTGGACACCCCCCCGTGTGCCCTATTGGAGCTGGACACCCCCTATCTCCACCCCCCCCACACCCTGCTTGCCACCTGGCTTAGCAGTTCTGACTCCAGCCTCCCTGCCTCTTCACACACAGCCCCTCCTCTCTCCTTCAGGGCCTCTGCAGCCCAGCGCTCTGTGTTCCCCACCCCATCACCTCCTGGGGTAAGTCCTCACGGGATGAGAAGGGACCCACGTGGCCACATCCGCCCACCCTCCAGAGCTGGGCCCCCACCCGAAGGGGTCTGTGCACCCAATTCACAGAGGAGAAAACTGAGGCTTAGAGACATCATGGGACCAACCCAACGTTCCCAGGCGCCACCTCAAAAAGGAGCTGGAATTCCCCTCCCAGCCCTGCCTGACTCCAGGGTCAAGGCCACCCCCTACTTCCTGACCCCCCATCAGAAAGCTGTGGGCCAGGGAGAGGGGGCAGTCAAGCTCAGCGTCTGCAGAAAGTCTCTGGCTGTGGAGGGGCGGGCCCAGGTGCAGGAGGGAGTGGAGGGGTGAGTAGGAAAGGTGGGAGGAGAGAGAGGGGCCGAGGGGAGGGGCTGCGGCTGGAGGGCCAGGACAGGCCTGGGGAAGTGGCTCCGCCCATGAGACCACACTCTCCTGCTCCCAGTCCTGTCCCCTGCCATTCCCTCCCCCTGGATGGTCCCTCACCCCATCTCCTCGGACCACCTGCTCCATGACTCCTGGACCCCGCCCCACTGGCCCAGCAGCCTGTGCCCAGCCCCAGCCAGGGCCTTCTGCTTGTCAAGTCCCACCCCCTCCTCTGCCCCTACTCTTCCTGGGGCCGCCTCTTGAAGCTGATTCCTCCCCACCCCCACCCCAGGACAGGCCACAAGGCCCAGCCTCGCCCTCCAGACTGGACCCTGCCCCACCTTTCCTCGGCCTCACTGAGCCCTCAAGGACTCAGCACGGATGACCCCTTCACCATCCCTGAGCTCATTCTGGGCCTCCAGGTGTGTCTACCTAACTCTCCCCTGCAGCACCTCTCCGGAACTCAGCTGGAGCTGAGGCCAGGCCCCCTGCAGAGCCCTGGGGAGTCCTGTGCTCTCGTGGCTCAGCTTCAGGGGTGCTCAGATCCTACCCCCATGTGGCCAGCCCCAGGGAGAGCAGTCAAGTGTTGGGCACAGGACGGGGTCACCCAGGAGGGCTCCAATGAGGAAGAGGTGCTCGACGTCATTCCCTCCTGGTCCTCTCTTTGCCCACCTGGGCCAGGAGGGACTTCTTCCAGATGACTCCCAGCTGGGCCTCTCCTGGAGGGTGTGGTGCTGGGAGCGCCAAGTGCCGCGCAGACCTGGACAAGCTGGCAGGGCCAGGGGTGTCGTACCCCCGTTTTACAGATGAGCTCACCTGCTGCAACCACACACCCTCCTGCCTAGTCCAGCTCAGCCCCTGATTCGCTGATTCCAGGTCACCTCTGAGCCTGGGCTTTGCCCCTGTAGGTGGGAGCCTAACACCAAACCGCAGGTGCCCCTCGCACCCGCCCAAGGGAGGCAGCGGAGGCCTGGCCGCTCGGGGGTCCCCCTGAGACCTCAGCCATGTCCCTGCCCCTCTCTGGGCCTCAGTTTCCCCATCTGTAATCCAGAGCTTAGAACAAATGGTTCCCTAGCCCTGGTGTGCGAGGCACCCACCCAGTGGCTCTGGGCCCTGCCCACCTCCTCTGCTGCCCCGGCCCTCAGCACAGCCTCTGCCTATCACGCCTGCATGGGGACACCCTCACAAGTTGACGCCAAGGGCTGACGTGGGAAAAGCTCTTGTGTTTATAAGCCAGCCCCAGGCTCTGTGTCTGTCCTTCTCCTACAGCCCCCCAGCTTCCCAGGGCACCAGCGTGGGAGTCCTGGACAGAGAGGGGAACTCGCCCAGCACCACAACCCAGGGAGGCCTCGGGACACTCTGCTGAGATGGAGTGGGGGAGGGGGCATGAACCTGGGGGGGAGGAGTGGGCCAGGTGGGCTGTCACTTCTCCTGCACTGGAACATCAGGGACCCGGGTGCCTCCCTGGCGTGTCACAGCATCGAGGGGCGCCTGGGTGTCCAGCGCGCTGTCTGACCACCCAGTGAGAGCTGCCCTTCAGACTACCACTTGACCCCAAGGGCCAGTCGGGAAATGCCACATCATCTATGTGCTCAGTATTTCAATGACATTATAGCATCATTGGGTTTTGGGAATCCTCGGTGTTTTAGATAATGGGAGTCCACAGGCATCTTCAGCCACCAAGAGTTCCCGGGGGAACAGGCACTGACCATCTGAACCTGGTGTGCCTGGGTGGGGCTCCCAGGGGACTGGGAGGGCTGCGGCCACCACTCTCCTGGTACCTGCCCTACTGTCCATGAGAGGCTCATCCCCTCCCAAATGTGTTGCACATTTTACAAACTATTCTGCTTGGAAACTCAGCAAATGAGCTACCTGTGGGGGAGGGGGGCAGCACGGGGGCCCAACACCCATCAGACTTCACATCGGGGCCAGCCTGGGGGCTGAAGGGCATCGGATCCCCTGTGTACTGCAGGCATCCAGGCGGTACCAGTGGCCTGGGGTCAGGGTCCTCCACTCACCCCCACGGGTGCCCCTCTTAGTGGCCTGGTGGGGGTGCAGGGTTGAGGTCCAGGAGTCTGAATCCCCCACCTCAACCATCCTCTCCAGAACAAAGCCATGGAAGGGTTTTGGGGAGCTCCCAGAACCCTAACTCGGGAGATCACAGAGAGGCTGCCACAGCCCAACCCAGAGCAGGCTTCCAGAATACAGCCCAGGTAACAGGATGGCCCAGCCGCCAGGCCCCTGAATCACACTAGCCCCTCAGCAAGTTACGTGTCTTTCCTGAGCCTCAGTTTCCTCCTCTGTCAAGGGGAGATTGTGGACACCCTCTGCCTTAAGGCAAGGTTGCGAGAATTAAGTGAGTGTGTGTGGATCTGTGTGTAGGCACGTGTTATGCATGCCTGCGTGTCTGTGTGTCTACATGTACGCAGGCATTCATGTGTACATGCAGGAATGTGTGTGTGCTTGTGTGTGTGTGTGTGTGTGTGTGTGTCTCAGTCCACTTTCTGTTGCTATAACCACATGTGCAGAACACCACAAACCGGCTAATTCCTAATGACTAGGAATTAATTGGCTCAACAAATTCCGGAGGCTGGGAAGTCCAAGATGGAGGGGCCCCATCTGGTGAAGGCGAGACAGATAGAGAGATAGACAGAGACAGAGAGTGCGCCAAACTTGTCCTTTCCTAAGGAACCCACTCCCAGGATGATGAACCATTCCCTGCTTTTACCTTTTGTTGCTTTGGGGGAAAAAGAACCATTCCTGAGATAACGTATTAATCCATTCATGAGGGTGGTGCCCCCATGACTCAAACACCTCCCAGTGGCCCCTCATCCCAACACTGTCACACTGGTGATCGAGTTTCTGACATGTGAACCTAGGGGCACCCGTGCAAACTGCAGCAGTGTGCATGTGTGAGTGTGTGTACATTTACCTATGTACAGTCATGCGTCACTCACTGACAAGATACATTCTGAGAAATGCATCATTAGACCATTTCCTCATTAGGGGACCGTCACAGACTGTCCTTACACAAACCCAGATGGAATGGCCTCCAGCACCCCTCGGCTCTACACCGTAGGCTTTGCTCCTAGGCTGCAAACCTGTACCGCGTGTTACTGTACTGAGTCCTGTGGGCGACTGTAACACCGTGATAAGTATGTGTGCAACTAAACAAATCCACACATAGAAAAGGTAACGCACTGTGCCACAGTGTTACGATGGCTGGGACATCACTGGGCAACAGCCATCTTTCAGCTATTTAGAATCTGATAGGACCACTGTCATATACGCAGCCCATCATTGACTGAAAAGTTGTTATGTGGAGCATGGTTGTATGTGTGTCTGCGTATCTGTGTGTATGTACGTGTATATGTATGTGAGTCTGTGTGTACATTGTGTATGTGTGTGCATATGTGTATACATGTGTATATGCATGTGAGTCTGTGTGTGTTTGTGAGTCTGTGTATGTATTGTATATGTGATGTGTGTATGTACGTGTGTGTACGTGAGTCGCTGTGTGTGTCTGTGTATGCACGTGTGTGTATGTTTGTGTTTGTATGTATACGTACATGTGTGTATATGTGTGTGTATGTGAGTCTGTATATGTGTGTACATGTATTTACGTTTGTGAGTGTGTATATGTACCTATGTATATGTATATGTGCATGAGTCTGTACGTGAGTCTGTGTGTGTGAGTCTGTGTGTGTCTGTGTGTGTGTCTGTGTGTGTATGTGAATCTGTGTGTGTCTATGTGTATGTGAGTCTGTATGTGTGTGTATGAGTGTGTGTGTATGTGAGTCTGTGTGTATTTGAGTCTGTGTGTGTCTGTGTGTATGTGAGTCTCTGTGTGTATGTGAGTCTGTGTATATGTGAGTCTGTATGTGTGTGTGTGTCTGTGTGTGTCTGTGTATGTGAGTCTGTGTGTGTGTATGTGAGTCTGTGTGTGTCTGTGTGTATGTGAGTCTGTATGTGTGTATGTGTATGTGTGTGTATGTGAGTCTGTATGTGTGTGTATGTATGTGTATGCGTGTGTGTATGTGAGTCTGTGTGTGTGTATGTGAGTCTGTATGTGTGTGTATGTATGTGTATGCGTGTGTGTATGTGAGTCTGTATGTGTGTGTATGTGTATGTGTGTGTGTGTGAGTCTGTGTGTATGTGAGTCTGTATGTGTGTGTATGTATGTGTATGTGTGTGTGTATGTGAGTCTGTGTGTATGTAAGTCTGTGTGTGTCTGTGTATGAGTCTGTGTGTGTATGTGAGTCTGTATGTGTGTGTATGTATGCGTATGTGTGTGTGTATGTGAGTCTGTGTGTGTATGTGAGTCTGTATGTGTGTGTGTCTGTGTGTATGTAAGTCTGTGTGTGTCTGTGTATGAGTCTGTGTGTGTATGTGAGTCTGTATGTGTGTGTATGTGTATGCGTGTGTGTATGTGAGTCTGTGTATGTGAGTCTGTATGTGTGTGTATGTATGTGTATGTGTGTGTGTATGTGAGTCTGTGTGTGTATGTGAGTCTGTATGTGTGTGTGTGTGTGTCTGTATGTGTGTGTATGTGAGTATGTGTATGCGTGTGTGTATGTGAGTCTGTGTATGTGAGTCTGTATGTGTGTGTATGTGAGTATGTGTATGTGTGTGTATGTGAGTCTGTATGTGTGTGTGTATGTGAGTCTGTGTGTGTGTGTATGTGAGTCTGTATGTGTGTGTGTATGTGAGTCTGTGTGTGTATGTGAGTCTGTATGTGTGTGTATGTGAGTAAGTGTATGTGTGTATGTATGTCTATGTGTGTGTGTATGTGAGTCTGTGTGTGTGTGTATGTGAGTCTGTATGTGTGTGTGTATGTGAGTCTGTATGTGTGTGTGTGTATGTGAGTCTGTATGTGTGTGTATGTATGTGTGTGTGTGTATGTGAGTCTGTATGTGTGTGTATGTATGTGTGTGTGTGTATGTGAGTCTGTGTGTGTGTGTATGTGAGTCTGTATGTGTGTGTGTATGTGAGTCTGTGTGTGTGTGTGTATGTGAGTCTGTGTGTGTGTATGTGTGTGTATGTGAGTCTGTATGTGTGTGTATGTGAGTATGTGTATGTGTGTGTGTATGTGAGTCTGTGTGTATGTGAGTCTGTGTGTGTGTGTGTATGTGAGTCTGTATGTGTGTGTGTATGTGAGTCTGTGTGTGTGTGTGTATGTGAGTCTGTATGTGTGTGTATGTGAGTATGTGTATGTGTGTGTGTATGTGAGTCTGTGTGTGTGTGTGTATGTGAGTCTGTGTGTGTGTGTGTATGTGAGTCTGTGTGTGTGTATGTGAGTATGTGTATGTGTGTGTGTATGTGAGTCTGTGTGTGTGTGTATGTGAGTCTGTGTGTGTGTGTGTATGTGAGTCTGTATGTGTGTGTGTGTATGTGTATGTGTGTGTGTATGTGAGTCTGTGTGTGTGTGTGTGTGTGTGTGTGTGTATGTGAGTCTGTCTGTGTGTGTGTGTGTGTGTGTCCTCCCATGGTGTTTGGCACTCAATCAGTGATGGAACTGAGCTAATGAAAGGAGCAGGGCTGTCCTCTGGACAGTCCCCAGCACGTTCATTCATTAATTCAATCAACAGTTTATCTACCCACCCTGTGCCAAGTATAACTGAGGGTCTCACTCCCAAAAAAACGTCTGCCTCCCCATACACACACTTACATCCATGCACCATGATCACAGTGGCCGACCCCTCCAATGGGGCTCATTCCCCTGGGGCCAGCCCTATTTTCTCTGGGCTTTCCCTGGAACTTGCACACACATAGGGGTGGGCAGAGCTAATGGGGCACATTCTGGGCCCCAGCCCAGCCTGGGCGAGCCCCTCCAGCTGGCCCCAGCCTCTCCACTGATCCGCTGGGAATGCCGGCAGGATGGAAGTGCCTGGGGCATATGACCACCAGGTGGCGCTGCTGGCCTGGGAGCGGCTGCAGAGGCACCAGGACCCTCTGACCTTCCTCTGCCGCCTGTCTCTCAAGGCGTCGTCCCCAGAGCTGAGCAATCCTGGAAGAATGCTCAGAGGATCTGTGACTTCCTGACCGGCCTGGGAGAGGTTCTCAGACCGGACCTCGTTCCAGACTGCCTCTCCCTCTAGGTCTCTTTCCCCACCTAGGGGAGGGCTTGTACTCAGGGGTCACAGCCTCTAGAGAATGTCTGCACTCCTCCTTACCTGAGTGGCCTTGCAGGTTCCTTTGCCTTCCCAACTTGGGGACAAGTGAGGGCGTCTTCACTGTGTGCCTGCCCCATGCCAGCCTTGCAGATGGAGTGCAGATGGAGTCGGGTACAAGTGCCCTCCTCCCTCCACCCTCCACGCACAGGCAGGCTAGCTCCTCCCTCCTCTGTACACCCGGACAGGAGGGGTTCTTATAATGCCCTCCTCCCAAGCAGAAGGAGGCTGAGGCGCAGCAAAATGAGCCCTCACTCTCCCCGGGGCACACAGCTGGGGGCAGAGCCCACTCCTCACCTTCGCCTTCTCTCCAGGTCCCGAGGCGGTGTGTGGCCTTGCAGAGCGAAACTGTTTTCCCTGTTGTAGAGATGGGTGGGGAGCATGCAGGGAGACAGAAAATGCCCTGTCTGGAGTCACCCCAGCAAAGACCAGTGGGGCTGGGGCTGGGCAGCTGTGTGGGGGTCAGGGGGCCGCTGGGGAGCTGCCTCTCCTTCTGGATGACAGGCTGCACTTGCACTTGTGGGGGGAGCCAAGAGCCCCCACGGCCATCCATGGTCCTCAGGTTAAAAACCTCATTCATCACCTGTGAGCCCAGAGAGGTCAGAGCCCCCCACCCCGAGTCACACAGCCTGGCAGCCGAGACCGCTGTGTGGGCAGGAGCGAGAAACCAGCCTGAGGGCTCAGATGTCCTGACAGGCAGTCCTGAGCATTGCCAACCAGATCACTGGCACCTGCCCCAAAGCCGGTGGCAAGGGAGAGAGTGCTTGGGTGTGTGTCACTCAGCGGTCTCTGGCCTCTTGGGTCAGGCAGAGGGGACAGGCCCCACCTGTAGGGACAGAGAGAGACAGTGACAGTGTCCAGTAGACCCTGGCCCGACAGCTGGGCCACGCCCTGCCTGTGTATCCATCTGCCCACTGTGGTTCAGGTGAGGGTGGACTGGCCTGGCAGGTGGGCACAAGGCCCGGGCCCCAGATTCCTGGAGAGGTCGGTGGGAGCTCCTGTCAGGGGGCCCCAGGGAGCGGGCAGTGTGGCCACTGGGCCCTGAGACCCTCTGGGGAGCCAAGGCAGGGCCGGGCCAGGGGTCTTTCCAGCCCACTCCTGCTCCCGGGCTCCGAGTCGCCTGCCAGCTGTCTCACTTCCTTCCTGTCCACTGGCCCACAGGCCACCTGCTGCCACCTTCTCCAGCACTCGCTCTGCCTCACCCATAGGCCTTTGCTGGACTGGGGGAGGCCAGAAAGATGGAAACAACTCCGGAACCCCAGAACCTTGATTCTTTTTGTTTGTTTTCAGTTTTGAGGCAGGGTCTTGCTCTGTCGCCCAGGCTGGAGTGCAGTGGTGCAATCACAGCTCACTGCAGCCTCGACCTCCTGGGCTCAGGTGACAGCCACCCTCACCCCAATGCCCACAGTAGCTGTGACTACAGGCACATGGAACCATGGTCAGATCTTTTTTTTTTTTTTTTTTTTGCTTTTAGTAGAAATGGGATCTCAACATGTTGCCCAGGCTGGTCTCCAATTCCTGGGCTCAAGGGATCCTCCTGCCTCAGCCTCCTAAAGTGCTATAATTATAGGCATGAGCCACTGTGCCTGGCTGATTCTTTAAACCAGGATTTGAAATCCTTTCTTCATATCTTGTCCCTGCAATAGCTAATAGTTCTAGAACCTTCTATCCATTCACTTCCCTCTTCCCCTGTGGCATGACACCCACAAGTCTCTCACAGAGGAAGCCTCAGGCCACAGTGCTTACCAACAACCCCTCTAAGGGAACAAGTTGGGGGCCAGCCTGAGGGAAGGGGCTCCCACTGTGTCTGTGTGGGAGCCCTTGGGAGACGATGCTGGCCCAGCAGGGTGGGTTCTGGGCCTGCGGGGGAAGGTGGAGATGCCACACCTGAGAGCCAGCCCAGGGGTCCGTGGGGCCATGGGTGCAGGGGAAGGTGGACAGGCCGAGTGGTCAGATACACTGCCCACCCCTAGGGCCTACCTGAGCCCATGCTAGGTACATAGTGGGGCTGTGTTTGTGGGGCTGGGACCAAATCCCAGGTCCAGCCCTTGACTGTTGTGTGACCTTGGAGCAGGTGAGTTCACCTCTGTAAGCCTGTTTGCTCCTTAGTAAAACAGCCATACTCACGCTAACTTCTTGGGTGGTTGAGATGAAATTGTGGTAAAGGGACAAGGCATTCAACTTAGCACCACTCACAGCCCATCTATCATTCAGCAAGCATTTATTGAGCACCTACTATAAGCCTTGGCATGGAATCAGGATGAATGAGGGACAATCCCTGCCCTCAAGGAGCCCGCAGCTGCAATCCCGGGCAGTGAGGGCCTGTCGGAAATGTAAGCTGGGCTCAACTGCCTGCTAGAGAGGTGGGGAAGGCTTTCCAGAGGAAGTGACATTTAGCTGGGTTTTGAAGGATGAGTAGGAGTTTGCATCTGGAAGGGCATCTGCTGCAGCAGGAGCTGTCAGGGCAGAAGTGGAGATGCGGCTGTGTTGTGGAAGCACAGAAGCACAGGGGTCACAGGGCCTGGCCGGCTGGCAGAGGAACCTCAGGAAGGTCACCTCCCCTCTCTGGGCTACAGTTTCCCTGTCTCTAGATGAGGATAAACGTGCCCGCCTCCCAAATGGGACAGTGGCTGCGGCAAGCACGGGGTGAATGCTAATGTTCCCTATTTAATTTTCCATGTTCTGTTTTGAGGCCAGTCAGGGTTATTTCTGTCCACACTCGACTATTTCCAGGCCCAGAGTCCTCCTTCCCCACAGAGGACAGCGCTGGGCCTGCCCCAGCCCACTATCTACTCCCAGGCCATGGTGGGAGGCCAAGGGCAGGGGGCACCTGGAGAAGAAATGCAGACTCAGGATGGATCAGAGGCAGGGTGGGGACCTAGCCACCCCAGGAAACCCAGGGCTCCAAAGGCCCCATTTGGGGTGCCCAAGGCCGAGCAGCCCAGTTCCAAGCCCCTTTTCCAGGTGAGATGGGATGGAGGCTCCCATATAGTCAGGGGAAGAGAGCAGAAGCATTCACCACACCCCCCAGGACTGCCCCGCTGCTGCCCGGCCTGCCCAGGTGAGGAATCTCCCCATCCCCACAGCCACAGCCTGGTGTGCCCCACCCGGCCTCCTCCCTGTTCTCTCAGCTTCCCAGTTCCCACCATCACCCCCATTCCGGCCCAAGGGGCTGACCCTGGGGTGTGACATCAGGGAAGACAAGAGGTGGGGTTAGGGCGCTGCCTGACCTCCTACAAAACAAGCTGCCTTCCTGGTAGCCCTGGGCAGCTGGCCCAGGGATGGCCCATGGGGGCCCCGCCCTCTAGCCAGGTTACCTGCTGCTGGCCAAGAAGCTGGGGTGCTCTGGGCTGCCTCCCTGTCCCTTCTGCAAAGCCCCTGATCCCCACAACCTCTCTCCCACCCTGAGAGCCTGCCGGGGGGTCCTTCCCGGCCGTCCCTGGGCTCAGCCTCCTTGTGGTGGGGCACAGGATTAGGTAGCAGGAAAGAACAGGGGTGGCTGGGGCTGGGGCACAAGGGGGGCAGGGAAGAGACACAGAGTGGAAGGTGGGGAGGGACAGGCACAGCTGGAGATGACAGTGTGTGGAGGCTCCGGGCAAACACATCTCACCTCCAGCCCGTTCTGAGCAATCCATTAGTGTGGCTGCCCCTGGAACGTGCGGGGGTGCCAAGGCGGAGTTGCAGAGGCTGTTACTGATATGTGTCGTGGGGTGAGTCGGGGTGGGGGACGCATATCCCCACTCAGAACTCTGCATCGTAGATCCCATGCGTCTTGACACCTTCGTCTGCTAACATCTAGAAACCTTAGCATTTGAGAACCTTCAGATCCAAGAGTTCTGAGAGCTTAGAATTGTAGGATTTGTGAATTCTAGAAACACAGGCAAGAAGATTACCTGTAGGGTGTCTCCTCTGCTCATGCAGCCTGGAGGGACCTCTCGGTGATCCCCGGCCGACCCCTCCCCGGCACTCAGCCCAAGAACCAGCCTCAACCACCTCCCTTCCCAGCTCAGCCTCACCTGCGCCCAACCTGCAATACCTCCTCCCATCTCTCATCCTCAGACAGCCCATCCCTCCTGCAAGGTCCAGTCCGAAGCCGCCACCTCCCCCAGGAGGCCCACCCGTCCTCCTCAGTCCAGCCTGACTCTCAGGATCAGGCTCATCCTGGGGAGGCTGAAGCCACCAAGTCATAGTCCCAGTCCCAAGGGGAAGACAGGCCTGGAGCAGGGAGAGGTGTGGGCAAGAACACAGCCTTGGTCCCACAAAGAGGAGTTCAAACCCCCGCTCCAGCCCAAATGGCCCGGGCAGTGCCCTCACTCGTCTGCTTCAGCAGCCTCACCCGACTGCTCACGATGGCTGCAGATGGAAACTGCCCACGCATCTCTCAGCAGCTGAAAGGATGACTCCACAGTGGACGATTACTCAGGTGTAAAAAGGAGCAAAGCACTGGCACATGCGACAACGCGGAGGGACCTGAAGCCACCGTGCTAAGTGAAAGAAGCCAGACACGAAAGGCCACGTGGTGCTCACACCTCCAGAGATGTCCAGAACAGGCAAAGCCAGAGACAGAGCACAGACGTGCTAGCCAGGGCTGGCTTCCTCGGAGGCTCCCAAGGAGAATCTGTTTCCCTGCCTTTCCAGCCCCTGGGGGCCCCCCTGGACTCCATGGCTATGGGGGCGGGTGCCAAGGCCCTGGAGCAGGGCACGACCACCAGGACCCATTGGGAATTGGCATCTGACTCCCTTCCACCGCCCCGGGTGCCCCCACTGAGGAAGAGCAGACTCTCAGCAACTGTGCCCAGAGTGGCCTGGCCCATCAACCATGTGCCCCCTCAGCCTTCCTGCAGCCATTCAGAGACAGCAGTAAACACTCCTCCATCCCAGTGTGTGGGCCCAAAGCTGAGATCCCAGCCCAGGTCTCCCAGCTCACAGCCCTGCCCAGGGCCACCCTCCTGCTAGATGTCACCACATCAATGAGCATCTACCCCGTGCAAGGAAGAGGCCGGCGATGGGGTCCAGGTGAGGGGACAGCCAAGCCCACCAGGCGGTGGCCTTCCCTCACCTGCCTATTCTGGGCTAGGTCAGCTCTACCTGGAGCCCGAGCCCAGGCCCCTCCAGTGCCCTCTGCTGACTGCAGCAGACTGACCACCCTGGAGACCCTCCTGCCCCTGCCCCGAGACCCTCCATGCCACCCTGCCTCCAACCTCTGTCTTCTGCCCCCACTGCCCTTTCATGGCCCTGCAGGCCGCCCATGGTCTGTATATCCAGCCCACCTGGGCACCCCGTGAGACCTCAGACCCATCACATCCTGCTCCCTCCTCTGCCCCCACCCCCCCCATCCAACTCGCACTCCCTTAGGGCAGCTCCATCGGGTGGTGTCCTCTCTGAGTCCCAGGGCCTGGCACTCAGCAGGCCCTGGGGACATCAACCAGGGGCCCTTGAAGCTGTGTCTCTGGACACAGTCTCCCTGCCCCAAGCCCTGGCACCCTCGGCCCAGGCTTGGCAAAAGCTCCTTGTCCTCCAAGGACTCGGCTGCAGCAGCCACTCAAATAAATTGATGTTCCCATCTCCGCTGACTCATGGATGAGAACATCGGGGCTCCTGCCAATGGCCACACACACCCCCAGCCCCACCAGGGAATAGCCCTGCACCCTGCGGGGATAATGTCATGAGCCTGAGAAGCCACCAGCTTCCCCTACTCCGTGAGCACCAAGCTCCAGCCTGCTTGAGCTGTTGGGGGCCCCCTGCCTTGGCACTGTTCCTAATAGAGGTTAGGATCTTGTTTGAGCCCTACAAGGAGGCAGGGATCCCAGGCATCATCTTACAAACAAGGAAACGGAGGCTTGGGAAGGGGAGGAGCTTGTGGGTCCATGTTCCCTGCCGGCTGTAACACTGTAGCAGTCAGAACCTGGCCAATGCCTGGAGGGGGCTTCCCTGGCCAGGGCTGAGCCTCAGGCTGCCCCCACCCCATCTCTCCCCCACTCCCATTGCATATGGAAACCAGAAAATCAATCCTAAGACCCCCAGCCAAATGAACGGACCCTCATCTTGGCCAAGGACATTCCAAAGTTAACCTGAAAAACGAGTTCAGGCCACGGTGGGAAGCGGGAGACGGACATACCTTGTTATCCCCCCTCCCTTTTGGAATGACTGGCAGAACAGTCTTTCAGTCTGATAATAAACATCTCCCATCCATTCTCTCTGCAGTCTGCTGCCTGGAGGCTTCATCTGCATGATGAAACCTCGGTCTGCACAACCCATTATCGTAACCCAGACATTCCTATCTACCGACAATAACTCTTTCAACCAACTGCCAATCAGAAAATCTTCGAATCCACCTATGACCTGGAAGCATCCCCGCTTCCGGTGGTTCCGCCTTTGTAGGCATAACCAATGTACAGCTTATGTGTATTGATTGATGCCTTGTGTCCCCCTAAAATGTATGAAACCTAGCTGTGGCCCGACCACCTTGAACACATGGTCTCAGGGTCTCCTGGGGCTGTCATGGGCCCCCAGCCATTCATCTTTGGCTCAGAATAAATGTCTCAAATACTTTACGGAGTTTGACTTTTTGTTGATATATACCTCCAGGGAGGTCTCACTGCAGACTCACTGGGCCGCAGGGGCCTCAAGGACCAATATGGCCCCTCCTCTTGGAACAGACGGCCCCAAGCCAAGAGGAATTGGGGACCCTGTGGCCCAAACGGGTCATTTCACAGAATGGGAGATGGGGGCCCACACGGGGAATGGAGGAGAGCGAGGTGGAGCAAGGCCCTTCCCAGCCCTGGGTGGCCCCTTGACCCTTTTGCTCCCCCTCGCTGCCAGGCCTGTGACTGGGTGGGCCTGGGTCTGCAGCCCTACGGGGCCTGGAGGGACAGCTGAGTGAGCAGAAGGTGCCCTGTGGGCCAAGGCACAGAGGCGTCAGGGCCCAGCTGCGTTCAGCAGGAAGAAGGTCTGTGAGTGGAATATGGGGGTGCAGCGGCGGGGGGGGGGCGGCCAGCTTGCAGCTCAGATGCTGCGCTGGGGCCTCAGCCGTGACCACACTCAGCCTCTGTGTCCTCCCCTGTAAAGTGGGAGGAATCGCCTTCCACACAGGACTCAGGGCTGGGTGAGGGCTGGGCGGCCACCATCACCTGCCCTGGGGCAGCAGGAGCTGCAAAGCCAGGCTCAAGGCCTGGGGGAAGTAACCCGGCGCTGGGTGCCCAGAGTCCAGATGAGATGGGTGTGGGGGGAAGGAACCCAGCGCTGGGCGCCCAGGGCCCACACGAGATGGGTGTGGGGGGAAGGAACCCGGCGCTGGGCGCCCAGGGCCCACACGAGATGGGTGTGGGGGGAAGGAACCCGGTGCTGGGTGCCCAGAGCCCACATGAGTTGGGTGTTGGAGGAAGGCGACCCCACCCAGGCCACCCCAGCCAGGGCTCAGGGACTTTGCCCACATGTTACCCTCTGGATCTTTCGGAACATTCTGCTGAATAAAAACTGGATTTAAAAAAGAGGCCAGGCACGGTGGCTCATGCTTGTAATCCTAGCACTTTGGGAGGCCAAGGTGGGCAGATCACTTGAGGTCAGGAGTTCAAGACCAGCCTGACCAACATGATGAAAACATGTCTCTACTAAAAATACAAAAATGAGCCAGGTGTGGTGGCACATGCGTGTAATCCCAGCTACTTGGGAGGTGAGGCAGGAGAATCACTTGAAACCTGGAGGCGGAGCTTGCAGTGAGCTGAGATTGCGCCACTGCACTCCAGCTTGGGCAATAGAGTGAGACTCCATCTCAAAAAATAATGAAAAATAAAAAAGGTATATTCTATGAAACTCTATTTGGGGTGTGCTCTCGTTTTTAACAAGTATTTAAGAAGTAGGCTGGTGCAAGGTGTTTCTAAATGCTTCACAGTGTTATCTCTAGCAAACATTTCATCTGACGGTCTTTTGAATGAGGAGCTCCTGAACGTTCGGCAGAGGAGGCGGAACAGAAGAGAGAGGGCGGGCAGGGGCGTCTCCCTTCTTATCAAGGTATGACTAAGGGCACAACCTTATTTCCAAACAGAACAGTGGACAAACCGGGAGAGGGAGAGTCTGGAGAGATGAAGCGATACTATTAGTGCGGCTGACATGTCAATCACGGGGCTGGCACCGTTCACAGCTCTGAGGCTGCTGGATCTTTCCTGCCTCTCACCTCTGCTCTGCTCAGGCAAGCCTAGCCAGGCAGGGACTGGAGTGGGGGGCTGTTTTCCAGTTCACAGAAGAAGTCACAAGGCCCTAGGACACTCAGGGCCTTGGGAAAGCCAGCCAAGGACCAGAACAGATGTTTCGGCCTGACAGCACCTACTCTTGGGTTAAGCATCACCCTCGGTTTGAAAAATAGAAGTGAGGCCAGGAGTGGCTCACGCCTGTAACCCCAGCACTTTGGGAAGCCAAGGCGGGCAGATCACTTGAGGTCAGGAGTTCAAGACCAGCCTGGCCAACATAGTGAAACCCTGTCTCTACTAAAAATACAAAAATTAGCCGGGTGTGGTGGCCGGCACCTGTAATCCCAGCTATTCGGGAGGCTGAGGCTGGAGAATTGCTTGAACCCAGGAGGCAGAGGTTGCAGTGGGCTGAGATTGCACCACTGCACTCCAGCCTGGGCAACAGAGCAAGACCCTGTCTCAATAAATAAATAAATAAAATTTTTAAAATAATTAAAAAAAAAAAACAGGCCGGGCACAGTGGCTCATGCCTGTAATTCTAGCACTTTGGGAGGCCACGGTGGGCGGATCACTCAAGGTCAGGAGTTCAAAACCAGCCTGGCCAACATGGTGAAACCCTGTCTGTACTAAAAATACAAAAAATTAGCTGGGCGTGGTGGTGCACACCTGTAGTCCCAGCTACTCAGGAGGCTGAGGCAGGAGAATCGCTTGAACCTGGGAGGTGGAGGTTGCAGTGAGCTGAGATCGTGCCACTGCACTCCAGCCTGGGTGACAGAGCGAGACCCCATCTCAAATAATAATAACAATAATAAAACAGAAGTGGGTAGGGCACGGTGGTTGACATATGTAATCCCAGTACTTTGGGAGGCTGAGGCAGGCAGATCGCTTGAGCCCAGGAGTTCAAGATTAGCCTGAGAAACATAGTGAGACCCCGTCTCTACAAAAATAAGTAAATAAATTAGCCAGGCATAGTGGTGCCCACCCATAGACCCAGCTACTCAGGGGCCTGAGGCGGGACGATTGCTTGAGCCTAGGAGTTCAAGACCAACCTGGGCAACATAGGAGACTTTGTCTCTATAAATAATTTTTAAAAATTAGCCAGACCTAGTGGCACACATCTGTAGTACCAGCTACTCGGCAGGCTGAGGCGGGAGGATTGCTGGAGCCCAGGATGTCGAGGCAGCAGTGAGCTGTGATCGTGCCACCTCACTCCAGCCTGGGCAACAGAGCAAGATCCTGTCTCTAAAAAGAAAAAAAAAGAAGAAGTATTCGTAGGAGGATCACAGAAGACCCCCAACACCCTGGTGATGTCACCCTGAAGTCCAAGAGAGCCGAGGCTGGAGTCTCGAGGGGAAGGACCTGGCCTGGACTGGGCCGCAGCCTCGGCGGTGGAGCCAGGCCTAAGACACTGCTCTCTATCACGCTGGGCTCCCCCCGCGGTGCTGCACAGCGTGGGCTGGGCACCCTCTCTGGGATCAGTTTGCGCCCTGCAGGATGACAGGGTAGGCAGGGACGTGTATGGGACTCACCACCCACAGCAGGGACCCAGGTCCTTCCCCATCTGGCTGGGGTCAGCCTGGGAGGGGCAGGGGTCGGCCTGCCTGATGCATTGCCTCCTGCTCACCAGCCTCAAGCAACACTCCAGTCACTTCTTACTTCCATACCAAGTCTTCGCACTTGCTGTTCCCTCTGTTTCCCATGCCTTTCCTCAGGAGAGCTCCTATGCCTCCAACACACAGCTGGGCCACTGTGTGGTCTGGGAAGCTGTCTCTGAGCAGAGGCAGCCACTGTGCCCCAAGCCCCGTGGGCCCTCGTCCTCACCTCCGTTCAGCTGTGGCCCTGCTGGATCGTCACCATCCAAGCTGATACTCTCTCCCAGGGCCCCGTGAGCCCCATCAGTGCAGGGACTCCATCTGCTCTCTCCCGACTCCCTGCTGCACCTGGTCCAGGGTTCCCCACGGAGGAGCTACTCCATGAAGGCTCAGGGACCAAATGTGGAAGTCCCAAACATGGGCTCCAGGGAGGAGGAGAGACAGGCAGGGCCATGCGGTCAGATAGGGACAGTGAGGACACCATTGACACGCTGATCTGTGTCACCCACATAGGAACCCTGGGGAGATGCCAGTCTCTTCTTCACAAGATATGGGAAGGGGAAACTGAGGCTCAGAGACATGAGAAACCTGCTGGGTTTCAGGAGTCTAACCCACCAAGGACCCCAGGATGCCTCACACCCTCCCCAACCCCACTTCCCAGCACCAAGTTGAAGACAAACTGGACTCACACCCTGGTCAAGGACCACCACCACCCGCCGCTGCCCATGTGCAGCCTCCGGTCTTCCTGCCTGGAAGCGGGCATGAGTGTGCATGTGTGCATGTCCACACAGGCATCTGCTGCACACCCACCGGCTTCCTGATCCCCTAAACAATCTGTCAGCTGTGACTGCCCATGTCCTGGCCCAGGTGCGTGCAGAAGGGTGGGATTAGGGAGGGAGCCCGGAGGATCTGCAGGGGAGGCCGGGTCCAGGTCAGGGACACAACCAAGATGGCTGATGGGGTGGAGACGGCTCAGGCTTTGAGCAAGGACTTGGAATGTAATCCTGTGTCCAGATCCTCGTCAACAGGAGGCTTAAAACATGGGTGAAAGGATGGCACTCAAGAAAGACTGACCTGCCCCTCCAGGGCCCAGATAGGGCACACCTGTGGGGTCAAAGCTCTGGCTTCTGGTCCAGCAAGATCCAGCTGAAGATGGTCACTAAGAGGCCTAACTTCAGAGAGCACCCTGAGCTCCCCTACATCCTGAGCCCTGGCCCTGGTCACTCCTGATACACAATGAGCCCTGACCTCAATCACAGTCTGAGCCCTGGCCCTGGTCACTCCTGATACACAATGAGCCCTGACCTCAATCACAATCTGAGCCCTGGCCCTGGTCACTCCTGATACACGTTGAGCCCTGACCTCAATCACAGTCTGAGCCCTGGCCCTACCCACAGTCTCAACCAGGGGCCTTTATCGGGCAGTGCCAGTGCTCAACCAGTCCTTGAGTTGGGGTTGCAGCTCCATGACCTCCTGGCCCCAACTCCAACACCTGAGGAAGTCAGAGCTGCGTCCCATGCCTGCGAGCTGCCCCGTCTCTGGACCCCGAACCTGCAGGTCAGTAGGAGTCCTCAGGGCTGGCCCCCGCGCTCCACACGGAGCTGGGTACCAGGTACTGGGTGGAGAGCTGCATCACGTCCGCTCCCCCGGGCACCCAGCAGGAGGCTGGAACAAGGGACTGGAGCTGAGGGCGGCGATTTCTCTCCAGAATATTTCCCGTGCTCCTACTGTTTACCAGGATCTGAAAAGACTCACAGGCCCGTGGGTTCCCCTCTCTCCCAGGCTGCGGTCTGCAGAGGAGGTGCCGGCTGTGTGGGGTGCTGGGCATTCGAGCAGTCTCGGGTGGCCGGAGGTGTCAGCCGGGCAGAGTGGACAAGAGCCATACAGACAGAAGTGCGGGGGTCCCTGGGAGACCCCAACAGTCCACGGGAGGCTAGGGCATCCGGGTGGCAGCAGGAGGGTGTGGAGGACCCAAGGCCTGGAGGACAGAGAGGGGATGGCAGCAGGCTCTGGGAGAGCAGTGGGGCTGGGACAGAGAGGGACGAGGGGATGTGCATTTGCCGGGGTCTTGGCCTCTGGTTGTGAAGCCTGGGGTCGGGTGGGGCTGGGGGTAAGGGCCTGAGCTGAGCCCCAGGGCTCTGGCTAGGAGGCTGGGAAAGTGGTGGAGGTAGAAGACCAGCAGGAGGTGTGTGCTTGTGCACACGGGTGTGCATACACACACACACACACACACACTGTGTTTGCACCATTGGCTCCTGGGCAGATGCTTTTCCCCACTACCATTGTAACTTCCCTTCCCCTCCACCCTGCCAGGACATCTTTTCCCAGACTTCCCACCCCCATGCCCTTGCCCCACTTTCTCCCCATCTAAATCTTCCCAAACTGCCAGCCCTCCTCCTCCAGGAAGTCCTTCCTGTCTATTCCTGCCCCTGGGCTCCCCATTTTGGCAGAGGCTGGTATGCAGTGACAGTCCCTCCCCTCCTCAGCATCCATCCAGCACCCACCGCAGCCAGACCTGTCCTGGATCCTGAGGGCTGGGGCACCTGACATGTAGACATTCCAGGGACAGGTGGCATCCTACTGCACGTGCATTTCCTCATCTAGCCCTCACACTCTGAGGGTGGACACTGAAACGGTCCTGTTATGCAATGAGGAAACTGAGGCAGGAGGCTAAGACACTTACCCTTAGTCACAGAAGGAACTTCTGTGTCTGAAAAGACCAAAGTCCCCCCCTGCCCCGCCAGGTCTCTATAAAACATCTTTGGGAAAGGGTTTGGCTGCCTCTGCCGTGGGACTGGGGCTGTTCACGGCCTGCCTGCGTTCTCACTCACCTGCATCCTCTGTGGGTCCCTGCACACAACCCCAGGCTTTCCTCCAGCCCCTCCTCTCACCCCTCCCCTCCAGCTCCCCTCGGCTGCTTCCTCCTCGTCTTCCCTCCCACACTCCACACCCCTGTCCATCCTCAGTGCAAAGACATGAACTTGCTTCCCACGGACCCTGATCCCCTCCCCTCTGGGCCCCACCTTGACTTCTCTAGATCTTTTCCTAAATAAATTCCAGGGAAGGATTGGGAGCTGGTCTCACGGTGATGGGCTTTGCTTCCTTTGCCCAGTGCTATCACATTTCATCTTTGCAGTGACCTGGCTTCATCCAAAGTACCAGGCCCAGCCCCTCCAGCCTCACCTCCCTCCACCAGCCGCCCTTTTCTCTGGCTCCAGCCCCTCCCTCCCGCCTCCAGGCCTGTCCCCAGGTACACACTCTCCACCCATCTCCTCCTTCACCTGCTCACCCCCTGCCCTCCACAGGTCCAGCTGAGACGCTGCTTGTTCCGGCAGCCATCCTGACCTGCTCAGTCTCCCTGATGATCCTTTGCAGGGGCCGTTCCCACTGCCTGCAACACCCTGTCCCACCCCCCTTCTCCGGAGGCCTGGCTGTTTGTGCATCAGCAGGGGAGATGATCCAGATGTTCCGGATGGTCCAGAAATGCCATTCTTCTGGGCTAGAAAAGAGAACTGGGTAGGAGTCTCTTCTGTGGGGCCAAACCAGGTGCCAAGCCCATGAGTCCAAGGATGGCATCTGCTCAGAGGAGGGGATTTTTCTAGTTCTCAGGGAGGGCTGTAAACCTAGAGGCGGGTGCTGGCACAGTCGCCCCGATGCCCAGGGGCACACTTCAGCCCTCCCAGAACACCCTTCCCTGCTCTGTGCCCCCCTTACTAGAGATCAATGTAAACACTAGCCCAATTATTTATTGTCAAACTAAATAGACAGGCTCCAGACTCTGGCAGGATCTTCCCATTGAATTCTCAAGAACATATTTTTGAATTATATCTTAGTATCCCATTTGATAAGAGGACACTGAGGCTCAGAGAAGTGAAGTAACTTGCTCAAGGGCACACAGCCCATTGTGACTGAGCAGAGCTCGAATCCAGAACTGCGGAAGCCCAAGGGCAGCCTCCCTCCCTTTCTGTCAGCCGCCTGGTTTCATCCAGCATGCTTACAGGGACCTGCTGCCCCCACCTGGGTTAGGGGTGGGCTCTAAAGATGATCAGGGTGCTCCTGGTCCCATCATCACATAGGCAGGGCTCCATCCTGCTTCTGCCACAAGCTGGGTGACCTTAGGCAACTTACCTAACCTCTCTGAGCTGCTGCTTCCTTTTCTGCAAATGGGTTACTGGGATTTATCCTGCATAAACAAGACATGTAAAAAAAAAAATCAAAAGGCTCAGGACAAAGCCTGCTACACAGAACACCCTCAGTAAGTGTCAGCTTCAGGCAACAGCTCATGACTGTGTGCTTAACGCTGGACAATCAAGGAATGTTATAGGACCAAAGCAATGAGGCCCCACTGGTGAGGTTTCAGGCACTGTGACAGCATTCAGGGGGGTACAGGAAGCCCCACAAAGGCCCTGAGGCCCATGGCCCTTCCCAGCAGCAGGTCAGCAGGAAGCAGGTGAAGGGATTATGGGCCCTGAGGATAGATGACCTGTTGCTGCCCATTCTTGTCGGGGTAAAGCGCTCCCCTCCCCCCAGGGAGTTTATGGTGAGCTCCCCTTTCTGCTTGGTCCTGGCCTGAGCATCTCCCTGGCATGGTGGTACCACTGCTCTGTGCCCTGACGCCTCTGCCCAGACCTCGGCTGCAGGGCCCATGTTGCAGAGAATTACTCCCCCTTCCATAGACGGTCCTGAGGCCAAGAACAGAAGCAGGTGCTGGCCCAGCACCCACCTCTTGTCCGCATCCTTTCCCAGACCCCCTTCCTTCCTCCACACACCCCGGTCATGCCCACCCCGGGTCCTTGGCCGCACAGCCCTCAGTGTAAACCCAGGATCTAGGCCCTGAGGGCTGAGCTCATGGTCTCTGCAGAGGTCCCGGCAGGCAGGCAGGCTGGACACTATTCCCGGTGACAGCTCAGAGGTCAAGCAGGTACCCCCGGCCACACGGGCACAGGAGTGAGGTCCCACAGGGCTCCCCCTCCCCTAAGCTTCCAGCCAGTGCCCCCACCCCAGCTTTGGCTGGGCCTCGAAGGCTTGGTGGAGCCCCTGTGAGATGCTGCTCCCGCGGAGGACAGGAGGAGGCCTGTCCCATTGCAGTGGGTTCACTCGCCTGCCACTTTATTTTCCCAGAAAGGCAAAAGACAACTTGGGATAGGACAGTGGGATGGAGTCTGATGTATTTGAAATTGGAAGCAAAAAACCCAGGTCCCAGGGGCTGGGAGAGAGGCCGAGGGCAGTGGGAAGGTGGGGCGGGGACACACCAGGACGCAGGAGTCTGCTGGATCATAGCCAAGTGCGTGGGGCCCACCCGACCAAGGAAGAGCAGGGGGACCCAAATTAGGAACTCCCTTGGGAGGGGAGCAAGCACTGGAGAAAGCCCAGCCTGCCCTGCTGCCCTCCGCATCCCTGCGGGCTCCTGCCCGGCTGCCCTCCGCGTCCCCGCAGGCTCCTGCCCGGCTGCCCTCCGTGTCCCCGCAGGCTTCTGCACCTCTAGCTCACACCACAGGCTGCCCAGGTGGGGACCTGACCTCGGCTCTTCTCACCCACAACCTCCTGCACCAGGGCCAGCAAATGCTGCCCCTCCTGCTGTTCCCCAGCTTAATTCCCAGCTGAAAACAGAGCAAAGGCATTGGCAAGACCAAAGCCACTTGTTTCCCAAGGACCTGGATTCTGAAGCGGGTGCCCAGGTGTACGGCCACACTGGACACCCTCTTGATCCTCCCTGGAGCTGAGCTAAGGCCAAGGGCCGGCCCCAGCCCTGGCTGCCTAGTAACTATGCCCAGAGGCCCAGCACAGAAGGCGTAGCCTGCGGAGGCGCTGGGCAGAAGGACGGAGCCCTGAACGTGTGCAGAGGACACACTGCCTGCGGGCAAGCGAGGCTGTGGGACTAAGTGAGTGGTGCAAGGTGCACCACCCGCCGGCAGCCCTGGGCAGGGACCCCCATCCATCTGCTACGTGCTCCCCCAAGGCCAACCAGGTGTCTCTGCTGGAGACAGTCACAGTTTGTGATCTGTTTATCTGATTAGTGTCTGCTACAGACTGTCAGCTCCAGGAGGGCAGGGTTCTGTCCTGTCCCTTCCAGCTGGACCCCCACGTCCTAGCATAGTGCCTGACGTATCACATGAGCTCGGCCCATATTTGTGAGAAGAAGAGGAAGAGGGAAGGAGAGGCAGGCACCCCAGGGCCGACACGGAGGGCAGGTTGGAGGGTCTGGGAAACTTATTCAGAAGATGGGCATGGAGCATGAGTGAGTTAGCCTCCACAGCAGCTCAGGGTTTGAGTCCTGAGAGCAGAGTTCAGCGCAGGTGAGAAAAGGCCACATCCCAGGAATGAGGAGCTGGGCCTGACACTTTCCTACGTGGCCGCGGATGGCTCTCCTTTAGGGACCACGTGCATTCGCTGCCATCTCTCTCTGGCCCTAGGAGGGACAAACACCCCAATACCTCCATTTTCACAGAGGAGCAGCGGGAGGCCCAGAGGTGAAGGTCCTCACCAGGCATGCAGCTAGGGTCTGTCCCTAAACCTGTCCTGTGCTGCCCCAGATGCGGACAGGGGCCGAGGCTGAAGCAGAAGCCGGCCTGCTTGTCTGCTCTGTGTTCCCTGAGAACCCCGGCTGTCTAGTGGGGGCAACCCTGGCACGCCCAGAGACCCCACGCTGTGGTGGGGGAGCCCCTCACGGGCCCAGGCGCAGGTGCATGTCCTCCCTGCCCCAGAGGCCCTCGCCTCCTGCAGCTGCTGGGGGCCGCCCTGGCTGAGCGCCCACCAAAGTGTGAAGTGCTTCCCGAGGGAGTCCCCGGGGAAGCTCCAGCCCTGCCTGCTGTGGCTGCATCAAGGAGGCGGCCTTCCTTCCGGGCCCATCGCCTGGGCCTCTGGGGTCAGGCCTTAGGTCACCCTCCGGCTGGGACAGGAAGCCTGACATGAGTCTGGAGTTGGGGGTAGGGCAGGGCCGGGAGCCAGCCCAGCGGGATGGGGATGCCGGCTGTCTGGGCAGACACCGGCGGGGTCAGGGAGAAGGCTGCGGCAGGGTAGCTGCCCTGTGACCTGCCCCCCAGGGATGCCGCAGAGCCCAGGCCCGCTGCTTCCCTCCCATGCAAGCTGGGATGGGCTGGCAGCTGAAGGGAGGGCCAGGAACCCCACCACAGCTCCAGGCCAGGCACCATCATTCCTGCCCTGGAAAAGGGCCTCCTTCCAGCCTCCCTGACTCTACTCCGGCCACCATAGCCCGATGTCCACGTATGTGTCATCCAAGACTGCGGCCTGAGTCTCATCCAAGATGTCATACAAGACTGCAGCCTGTCTTCTGAGTACATGAGGTGCAGCTAGTCCGAATTGAGTTGTACGGTAAGCGTGGAATATGTCCCCACCTAGTATGAGACAGACTGTGAAATATCTCATTCATAATTTGTTATATGAATGACACGTTTAAATAATATATTGGATATATTAGGTTCCATAAAATATATTACTAAAATAATTTGCATCAAATTCTTTTTCTGTTTTCCTAACGTGGCTGATAGAAAATTAGAAATTATTCACAAGGCTGGCATGAGATTTCTAGTGGAGAGTGCTGTCTCTGTGCCGACAGAGGGAGTGTCTCCAATCTAATTCACACCAGTCCCTTCCTTGCTTAAATAAAGCCCATCAGGTCAGGGGAAAGTCTCCCATGTCCGGTGTGGACTTCTCCCAGGACTCAGTCTCACCTCTGCCCACCAACCCCACTTTCCAGCTGCCCCGTGGTGCCACATCTTCCAGCTGCCCCTGCGGTGCCACTGCTGGGCCTCTGTAAGCTGCTCCTTCTCTAGGAGTGCCCTTCCCTAACCCTGTTTCCTCCTTTGTCTAGGGATGTCTTCTGGGCTTTCACAGATGCCTGGAGTGTCACCCTTTCTTCAGTGCTCCCAAGCCCACCTCCCCTGTCCACCCCCAGCAGCCCCTGCCTCAGCTCCGCTGGCTTGGGCTCCAAGAGGCGGGGCACCGTGCCGGGGTCAGGGGATTGAGCAACTTGCCTCGGAGCATCAGTTTGCTCATCTGTGAAACAGGTGCCCCATTCACGGGACCCACATCCCAGGCAGTCACTCAGCTCAAGTGAGGTCATCTAGACAGCTCCCTCAGGGCTGCCGCACAGAAGGGAATCTTTGGCTGGAGGATTAAATGTCCAGGTCACCAAGGTGGCCACCCTCCTGAACAGAGCTGGTGAATCTTGAAAGAAAAAGAAAAATTGTTTCCTGAGCAGCAGCCCTGCACTGGGCCCGAAGGTGATCGCTAAGCAGGTCTGGCCCGGCACCTCTTAGTGCTGAGAGGGCCCCTTCACTTAGGGCAGGGCTGGCTTTCAGACCAAACCTGGCCAGCCACCTGTTTCTGTAGGACTGCAAGCTAAAATGGTTTTTACATTTTTAAATGGTTGAAAAGAAAACTAAAGAAGGGGCCAGGTGCAGTGGCTCACACCTGTAATCCCAGTAGTTTGGGAGGCTGAGGCAGGCAGATCACCTGAAGTCAGGAGTTCAAGACCAGCCTGGCCAACATGGTGAAACTCCGTCTCTACTAAAAACACAAAAATTAGCTGGGCGTGGTGATGTGAGCCTGTAATCCCAGCTACCAAGGAGGCTGAGGTGGGAGGATTGCTTGAACCTGAGAAGTGGAGGCTGCAGTGAGCCAAGATGGTGCCACTGCATCCCAGTCTGGGTGACAGAGCGAGACCCTGTCTCAAAAAACAAACAAACAAAACAAAAACCAAAGAACGAGAATATTACATGAAGTTCTACTTTCAGTGTCCACGAATCAAGTTTCCTGGGAACTCAGCCACACCCACTCCTTTACATCTGCTCTAAGGCTGCGTGCAAACTGCAGCTGCAGAGGTGAGTCTTACAACACAGACCTCACAGCCCGCAAAGGAGAAAAGATTTACTCCCTGGGCCCTTCCCGAAAGAGTTGGCCAACCCCTGCCTTAGGTAATCCTCCAACCCCTTGGGTGGGTGCTATTGGCCAAGGGGGAAACCGAAGCACAGGGGGGCTAAGTGTGTCCCCCGAGGGCCCCGGCCTTCAGCTGTGCTGCTACCCGTCATGATGCGTGGTGCCCACCCCCATCCCCGGGACCCAGAGGTCAACTACGAGTCCTGCTTTTCCCACCCACCTCACACCCGGCCTTGGTGTTGTCTTGTTTTGTTGGCTGTGTGCCGTGTTTAGGAATCACTCACGCTCACCGGAGGCCCTCGTCTGCTGGGCGTCGCTCCGTGCCTCACACACATCTAAACAACCTTAACAACCCCCTGTCACCTGCCGGGGCTGCCAGAGCACAGTTCCACTCGCTGGGCGACTGAAACAACAGGCATTTATTGCCTCACAGCTCCGGAGGCCAGAAGTCTGAAATCAAGGTGTCAGCAGGCTGGGTCCTTCCGAGGGCCAGAGGGAAGGGTCCGTTCCAGGCCTGCCTCCTCGGCTTGCAGAGGGCCATCCTCTCCTTCATGTGGCACATCTGTCTCCAAATCTCCCTTTTTCCAAGGACACAGTCACATTGGATTAGGGCCACACTCCAACGACCTTATTCAACTTGATTACCTCTGTGGAGACTCCCTCCAAATAAGGTCACATTCTAAGGACTTCAGTTTGAATTTGGGGAGTCACAGTTCAACCCATAACACCCCAAGAAGGAAGACTCTCCGCCCCATTTTACAGATGAAGAGGGCTGGGACCCCTGCTTCAAGTGGGCTGGGGCCTGCAGCCCTCCCTGGAGAAGGAGGCTCTGGGAGAAGGTGGCTCCCAGCCTGGTGGGGTGAATCCAGGTTACCAGGGCGGTTGTTGCAGCTACATTTCAAAATCTGGCCCTTGCAACAGCCTCCTCCTCCTCTGCCTCCTCCTCCTCTGCCTCCTCCTCGATTAATTGACCTCAAGCACCCACAGGGGTATCGATGTCTCTTCTCCTGGTCCCACCCCACCTGGGGAGCAGCCCTGGCACCTCCAGCCCTGCCGCCCCACCCCCGGTGGGCATATTCTCAGCTCAGCCTGCTGCTGTCTAGCTGTGTGCCCCAGCAGGCGTCTCTCTGCGCCCACCTGTGAAATGGGCGTGATGAGGCTCGAGTGAGTTCGTACCGTAGCAGGAAACCCCGAAGGAAGCCCTGAGCCCTGGAAGGAGCTTTGCGGGAAGCAAGCTGCCGGAGACCCCACCACAGGCAGTCACGGCCATCTGCTGAGCTCCGGGGTGAAAGCTGGCAAGCTGGGGAAATCTCTTTAGTGCTTAGGGCACTCCTGCAGGGCTGGACTCTCTTAACGGCGGGGTAGGCAGAGTAGGACTGGACCTCAGGCTGCCAGGCTGGACCAAAGCTTCCCCTCCTCCGCCCCTCCTTGTCCCCCCGGCCCCTCGCCCTCCCTGGCCTCCAAGTCCCCACCGTCTCCAGTGAGGCTGTCCGGGCGTCTGTGTCTTGAGCTGGTCCCAGCGTCTTTGTTCCTGCTCTGGAATAGGGATGGCTGAGAAAGCATTTGGGAGGGGCGCTGCGTTTTAGTTTAGATTGGAGGGCATGGGAGCTGGGCAAGGCCGGGCGGCATCTGACTGAAGGAACAGTGTGTGCGAAGAGGCCGGAGTATGGATGACCTTTGACCCCAGGCCCTCTCTGGGTCCTTGCCCCCGCCACCCCCACCCCCGCCTTCTGTGGCTGCAGCCCTCGAGGGGGCTGGCAGCCCAGCCTTAGAGGATCTCCAGGCCTTGCTGTTTTCACAGCGCTGCTCCTTCAGCCGGGAACACCTTTCCATCTTTTCCGTCTGCGGAGACCCTGCCCGCCCCTTACCTCCTGGCCAGGAGTCCAGCCCCCGTGTGCCCTTCACGTCCCTGGGCCACAGCGTCTTCATTCACAAAGTGGGCTGATCCTGTCCTTGCCGCCCCTCATGGTGGGGGTTGGCTGTAGGGTCGGCAGAGCCCCTGGGAGTACAGTCCTCTGTGAACCACAGGTCCCATGATGTGCTATGTGTGTCGGGGCCACGGCAGGTGGGGGCGCTCAGACCCCAGCATGGCAGGCACCACGTGGCAGCTTGCTCAGCAGCCCCAGGGCCTCCGCATCCCCCGGGGGGTCGTGTAGCAGCAGCCACACCACGGGGCGCTGCTGGGGTCAATGCCGAAGGCCAGTCGGGCTCAGGACCAGGGCCGGCTGTTGTCTCTTGGTTTTTCTTCACTCTCTGGGTTCGACATCGAGGGACTGCCACGTGCTGACGCAAGAGCCCCCTCTCGCCCCCAGAGCTCAGAGTCAGAGCCAGGGCTGTGCTTCCCGGGGTGTCATGCTACGTGACCCAGACCGAATGCTTCTAGTTCCCCAGCAGCTTCAGGGAGCCTGAGAAGCTTCCGGAAGGAGCTCACTCTCAGGGGTGCTATGGCCTTGGGGCTGAAGAGCTTGTGTCTCATTGCTGCCGTCTCATCGCTGCCCCCTTTATGCAGGGCCTATCACCCCCTCCTGCAAGCCCTGTGGGCCGGTCGGGCTGCATTCCCTGTCACGGATGAGGAGACTGAGGCTCGAGGCGAAGGCTCCTCCCACCCACTGTGGGCAGAGTCCTGGAAGGAGCACAGTGTTCTTGAAGGAGCCTCCAGGGATGAGCAGAGACCTTATTCAGGTGACCCCAGGATTATGGCAGATGAGTGTCCTGGAGCCACCTGAATGGGGGATCAAGACCCCCCAGCTCCGCCAAGTCAGCACCTCCTATAGCAGGCTGGCCTTCCTGGAGCCTCCGTGTGGCACCACTTCACCCAGGGCCACCCATTAGTCCCCTGTTCCAAGGGCCCGTGAGGTGGGTACTGCTGGTGTTCCCACTGCACAGCTGAGGAGACTGAAGCAGAGCCCAGTGCTTCCCAGTGGCCACGATTGGAGCCAGGATTCCAGCCCAGCCCCCTCCACCACACCCCACTCATGGCGGCGAGGGGAGGGAGGGTCCCCAGACTCCTCGTCAGGAGAGATATGTGAGGCCCAGAGGAGTGCAAGGCCTTCCAGAGGGCTCCAAGCATGGCCAGGACAGACTACACCCTGGACCTGCACAGCTTCTGGTGGCTTCACCCTGGGGAGCCCACAGCCCAGGCACGAGACTTCTGGTCTTATGTCTGCTGCAGGCCGGTCAGCAAGACTCTGTGCCTTGGAAGGCCCTGGTTGGGCAGAGCAGCCGTGTTTAAGGTGGGTGGGTTTTGTTCCTCGCTGGCCTCCCACAGACCAGGCTCTGGGCTGGGCACCAGGACGGGATGGACAGCCTTAGTCCCTGCAGAAGTCACCATGGCATCATCACGGAGGCCGCTGGGAGGTGGGAGCTGTGCATCAGGGTCCTCCCCTGAGAGGCGTCTGTCCACCTGATCAGTGCTGTGCGTGCAGGCGGACACTCAGGAGCCTGCACACAGGACTCGCCTGGCCAGCGAGGCCCACGTTTCCAAGCCTAATGGGCCCACAGGACAGTGGCAAAGAGGATGTGGCTGGCATTCCTTGCAGAAAGGAGGGGTCTCCTCGAGGGGCACCTGGAGACACATCCCAGAACAGCTGCTGGACCGAGAGCCAACAGGGTGTCTGGCACAGGCAGATGGAGCATCAGCCGCTAACAGGAGGACAGGCGGGGTGGCTTTGGCTCTCAAGGACCCCCACTGGGGCCCAGACCAGGGCAACAGGAAGAAGGGGCTTTGGTCCAGCGCCTGGCCAGTTCCTCTTTCTCTGAAGCTGTTCAAACCCTTAGGCCCAGGGCAGACTCCCTCAGGAAGACGTGAGCGACAGAGAAACCTGTGTCAGAAAAAAGGGGCAGGGGACAAAATGAAAAGCAAGACACCCTGGGGCTGGGGCATGGGACACTGAGGGACTGTGTGTGTGAGCAAGGGACAGGAGGGGTGTGTGTGTGCCTGTGCAGTGGGGCACACCCAGCGGGGCAGGATCCGTGGGCACACATAGACCAGCGGGACAGTGGCAAAAGGGGAGTATGGGACAGCCGCCGGCGTGTGCATGTGGATGTGTACATGTATGTGCATACACACGTGTGCGAGCCTGTTCACCTGCAGTCTGAGGCAGAATGTGGGCATGCCTGTGCGCTCTCAAATCCCCATCCGGTGCCCCGGTGGCCCCCACTCAATGGGCTACAAATCTGTCTCATTGGCCTCAGAGAAGCGAATGCTCACAACAACCTGTACCAGTGCCATGTGCTATACACATGGGGAAACTGAGGCACAGAGCGGGGAAGCAGGTTGTCTGATGTCATAGCTTGCAGAGAGTGGAGGGGACTCCAACACCTGGATCCAATTGTGCCTGTGCCCTTTGACCCCACCCCAACTTGGGGCCAGGGTAGCCAGGATGCAGCCTCCAGGTGGGCCTGGGATTCATTCATCCATGAAGCCAGCCCCTCACGGCCCTGGAACAAGGGGGCTGAGCTGTGGTGTGTGGCACCTGCTGGCCAGCATTCAGAGCAGAATCCATGACCCTCCTGGGCCTCTGTGAGGGGAGGTCACGGCCGAATGTTGTAGATGTGGGAAGTTGGCCTCAACCCTCCATGTGATCTCCCCCAGTCACAGACCGGGCTCCCTGGACATGCCTGCCTCCCACGGTGGTTGTGCACCTGCCCTCACCCTGGAAGCTGGTGGGGCTGAGGCTTTGCCTGGAGACCCAGGAGGGTCAAGCCCAGCTCCTCAAACCCATGTTCTCTGGAGACTAAGGAGGGTATCCCAAAGGCCCAGACCCCCCACGGCTAGGGGCCCCCAGCCCAGCTGCGACTGCAGAAGTCCCTGCTCTGGGAAAGAGCAGGTGGGGAGGGCGTAGCCTGAGGGTGCTCCAGGTGTGGGGTGCCAGCAGGGTCAAACCAACCTGGCAGGTTGAGCAAGAACTGGGTTAGTCTCGTTCATTTCTGTACCCCACCCCTGCAGGATGAGAGTGACCTTATTACCGGCCTTGAGGACAGCCTGGGGCAATGGACAGAGGGGCCAGGGCTCTGCCTTCCCCTAATGAGTGTCCAGGCTACTGGGCCACGCCCAGGCCCATTTATGCATCGGTAAAGGGTGATCAGAATATGGCCCTAAAATTGCAAGTGGCCTCGAATGAGCAAGGGATGAAAAGTGTTTAGCATGGAGAATGCTCCATAGATGTCAGCTGTCATTGGTCATCGAGGCTCAAATGGCATCATGGCTGTGAGAGCAATGGGGTCATACCTGTGTCAGGAACCTGAACAGGAGTTGAGTGGGGAGCAGGGGGTGAGGGGCCCCACAAATGCCCAGTCACCTCTGAACTCAGAGATGGTATACTCCCACATCCAGCCCTTTGACCAACACAAGGCTCCAGTCTTTTTATTTTGTATTTTATTTTATGTATATTTATATTTTTATTTATCTATTATTATTATATTTTGAGACAGAGTCTCACTCTGTTGCCTAGGATAGAGTATAATGGCATGATCTCGGCTCACTGCAACCTCTGCCTCCCGAGTTCAAGTGACTCTCCTGCCTCAGCCTCCCAAGTAGCTGGAATTACAGGCGCCCAACACCATGTCTGGCTAATTTTTGTACTTTTAATAGAGATGGGGTTTCACCATGTTGGCCAGGCTGGTTTCGAACTCCTGACCTCAGGTGATCCACCTGCCTTGGCCTCCCAAAGTGCTGGGATTACAGGTGTGAGCCACTGCGCCCAGGCATTTTTTGTCTATTTTTTTTATTTTTAATTTTATTTATTTATTTTCTTATTTTTGAGGTCGAGTGTTGCCATGTCGCCCAGGCTGGAGTGCAGTGGTGCGATCTTGACTCACTGCACTCTCTGCCTCCCGGATTCACACCATCCTCCTGCCTCAGCCTCCCGAGTAGCTGGAACTACAGGCGCCCACCACACGCCCGGCTAATTTTTTGTAATTTTAGTAAAGATGGGGTTTCACCATGTTAGACAGGATGGTCTCAAACTCCTGACCTCGTGATCCACCCGCCTCGGCCTCCCAAAGTGCTGGGATTACAGGCTTGAGCCACAGTGCCCAGCCCTTATGTATATTTTTAAATTTTTAGTAGAGACAGGGGTCTCACTTTGTTGCCCAGGTTGGTCCTGAATGCCAGGACTCAAGCAATCCTCTCACCTCAGCCTCCCAATGTGCTGGGATTACAGGCGTAAGCCACCATGCCCGGCCTTACTTTACTTCTAATTCGAGTCCTCTTGCTGGGGAAGAGTCTCCACTATTAATAACCCTGACCGCTCTTGGGATCAGCAGCCTGGACTCTATGGCTGGATGACTTTGATGTGTCACTTAACTGCTCCAGGCCTCAGTTTCCTCATCTGAGCAGAGGGAATAATGATAGCACCTGGTCCAATGAAGCAGGCTCTTAGAGGGTTGGATGAGTTGCTGTGAGAGGTGCAGGCCCTTCAACCCCACCTGCCCACTGGCCGCTCCTGCCCTGTCAGCAGGCTCAGGTCTCCTCCTCCTCCCAGCCAGCCCCTGCACCCCAGCCCTTCCTGCTTTGGGGCCTCAGAGTTCTGCCGGGGAGGCAGCCCCCTGCCCCTCCAACAGCCCGCTCTCTCCCCAGCCCTGTCTCTGGTCTCTGGGGATGGGTTGCAGGGGGAAGGGGTGGGAAGGAGTGAGAAGAGGAGTCAGTTTTGGAAGAATTCTCAGATGGAGAGGCCTCAAAGGAGCTGATCGCCTGGTCCAGGCCTCGGGGTGCAGGAGTGTCAAGAAGGAAAAGATGATTCTGGAAGCTCTGTGAAGATGGACATGGAGAGAGGGCCAGGCTGGACACCAAAGCCGAGGTCTCGGGGAGGTGGGAGGCCTGGGCCTAGCAAACCAAGGCCATGCAGCTCTGTCCTTCCAGGTGCCCACCCGCCCAGTCCCTGCACCTGCACACCCCTGCACAGATGGCAGAGCACAGGGCCTCGAGGTCCCCCAGGCAAAGCCTTCAAGCAAGAGGTGGGCAGATGGGGCCTCGAGGCTGCAGGGGTTTGGCCATTCCATCAAGCTCCCAGAGGATGGCACCCACCTGGGGACTCAGCCACCAAGGTCCCCACACACCCCAATGTGCCCCGTGTTGGCTTTTTTCTTTCCAGGGCACTACCCACCCTCACCTGCTCTGCTGCCCTGGCCTCCACCCACCCTTCCGCACCCGTCCGCCCCCTTCCACCCGCCATCCTTGTCTGCCTCACGCAGGTTCATTCCTTTCCATTGTCTTCCGGACTCTGGTCCACCCAAGGTGGGCGGCCTCCAGAGCAGGGAGTGCCCACCGGCTGCTAGAGCAACTACTGTCACCTGGCAGGAACTGTCACCTGGGGCCCCCTCAGAGCCCATGAAGACCCACTGTCCGATAACTGAGCCCTCTTCGCACACAGGTGACTCCAGCTCCCAACACTTGCCAAGCACTCATCTTGGCAACCAGCCTTTGTGCCTTTGCTCAGGTGGTACCTGCTGCCTGGAATGCCCTCCTGCCCCCTCCTTCAAGTGACCCAGCCTGCAAAACCTCCTCCAGAGAGCCTTACTGAGTCCCTGGGGAAGAATGCCTCCCTGGTCCTCCCTGAGCCTCTAAGTTATCTTGGTGTGTTGTACAATTGAGACCCAACTGGGCTGCCTGGGAGATGGGAGGTCATTCAGGGCTGGGACTGTGGCTAAGTGGCCCTTGAGTCTGTAGCACCTAGGACAGGTCCTGGCACAGAGAAGATGGTTCTCAAATGAAAGAGAAAGAATGATGAATGGGGCTACTGCTTCAGTGAAAAGAGACCAGGACACCCTGAGTCCACTTTAGGGCTGTGACTGTCACATGGCCCTCATGTTGAGTCCTGGCCTCAGTCAAAGACTGAGTCCTGATCCCACTCGTTACTAATCCTCATAACTGACTGTCCTGATCCACACTGAACTCTCTAGTCACATTCTGAAACCTGATCCTAGTCACAGGCTGCACTTTAACCCTGGTCACACACTGAGCCCTGATCCTGGTCACACACTGAACCTGACCCTGGTCACACACTGAGCCCTGACCCTGGTGACACTCTGAGCCCTGACCCTAGTCACACACTGAGCCCTGACCCTGGTCACACTCTGAACCCTGAACCTAGTCACAGGCAAAGCCCTGACTGTGGTCACACTCTGAGCCCTGACCCTGGTCACACTCTGAACCCTGAACCTAGTCACAGGCAAAGCCCTGACTGTGGTCACACTCTGAACCCTGACCCTGGTCACAGGCTGAGCTCTGACCCTGGTCACATGCTGAGTCCTGACCCTGGTCACACTCTAAGCCCTGATCCTGGTCACACACAGAGCCCTGATCCTGGTCAAACTCTGAGCCCTGACCCTGGTCACACTCTGACCCCTGACCCTGGTCACACTCTAAGCCCTGAACCTGGTCACACTCTGAGCCCTGACCCTGGTCACACACTGAGCCCTGATCCTGGTCACAGATGGAGCCCTGACCCTGGTCACAGAGTCCTGGGCCTGGTCACACACTGAGCCCTGATCCTGGTCACACACTGAGCCCTAATCCTGGTCACACACTGAGCCCTGATCCTGGTCACACACTGAGCCCTGATCCTGGTCACACACTGAGCCCTAATCCTGGTCACACACTGAGCCCTGACCCAGATCACACTCTAAGCCCTGAACCTAGTCACAGGCAAAGCCCTGACCATAGTCACACTCTGAGCCCTGATCCTGGTCACAGACGGAGCTCTGACCCTGGTCACATGCTGAGTCCTGACCCTGGTCACACTCTAATCCCTGATCCTGGTCACACACAGAGCCCTGATCCTGTGGTTCACATTGAGCCCTGACCCTGGTCACACACTGAGCCCTGATCCTGTGGTTCACATTGAGCCCTGACTCTGGTCACACACTGAGCCCTGACCCTGGTCAAACTCTGAGCCCTGACCCTGGTCACACTCTGACCCCTGACCCTGGTCACACTCTGAGCCCTGATCCTCGTAACACACTGAGTCCTGATCCTGGTCACACTCTGAGCCCTGACCCTGGTCACACACTGAGCTCTGACCCTGGTCACATGCTGAGCCCTGACCCTGGTCACACTCTAATCCCTGATCCTGGTCACACTCTGAGCCCTGACCCTGGTCACACTCTGAGCCCTGGCCCTGGTCACACACTGAACCCTGATCCTGGTCATACTTTGAGTCCTGATCCTGGTCACATGCTGAGTTCTGACCCTGGTCACATTCTGAGCCCTGATTCTGGTCACACTCTGAGCCCTGATCCTGGTCACATTCTGAGCCCTGATCCTAGTCACACTCTGAGCCCTGATCCTGGTCACACTCTGAGCCCTGATTCTAGTCACACTCTGAGCCCTGATCCTGGTCACACACTGAGCCCTGGCCCTGGTCACACACTGAACCCTGATCCTGGTCATACTTTGAGTCCTGATCCTGGTCACACACTGAGTTCTGACCCTGGTCACATTCTGAGCCCTGATCCTAGTCACACACAGAGCCCTGATCCTGGTCACAGACTGAGCCCTGACATTGCTTGGACATTAATCCCTGACCCTGGTTATATGTTAAACCCTGATCCTTTCCTCGACTTAGCACTGGCTCTCATTTTACCCACTAAGCCCTGATCCTATTCGCTTCCCGGCTGAGCCTGACCCTGTTGACTGAATTGTGACCCCTTTGCTGTCTGCTGTGCCCCTCCCTCACCAGGTAGCCTGGAAAAGTGCTCCCAGCTCAGCTCCACCCAAATCAGAGGTGGGCCTGGGAAGTGGCTGCTCAGGCTGTGGTTAAGGAGGGTGGAGCCTCCCCTCCCACTCATGGGTTGCCGGGCAGTCTGCTGCCTCCACCCTTCTCCACTGGCCCAGGGTGGCATCAGCACAGCCACCCCCACCTCCCAGCGTGCTGTCAAGGGGCTGACCCCAGGCACTCAGCCCAAATACTCAGAGCTCCTTGGAGCCGGAGAGCCCAGTAAACACCCTGGAAAACAGGCCTCCTGGCACCACTGCCTCGGGAAATGGGGTCAGCCCTCTCTGCAGCCTGCGTTCCTGGCTCCGGACCTCAGGCACCCTGGGCAACTTCTATTGGGCTCTCCCACCTCAGGGCCAGACAGTAGCAACCCTGCCATGGGCAGCTGTCTAACAGGCTGCCACCCTTGACCCAGGATGCCCTGCCGCACCCAGTCACTGTGGCCCCAGTTGCCTTTGGCTTTAGCATTGCTCTCTCCCACCTCCCTTTTTTTTTTCTCTTTTCTTTTGAGTCAGGGTTTCACTCCCATTGCTCAGGCTGGAGTGTAGTGGTGCAGTCTCATCTCACTGCAGCCTCAACTTCCCAGGCTCAGGTGATTCTCCCACCTCAGCCTCCCAAGTAGCTGGGACTACAAGCTCACCACTATGCCCAGCTAATTTTTTGTATTTTTAGTAGGGACAGGGTTTCACCATGTTGGCTTGTCTTGAACTTTCAGGCTCAAGTGATTTGCCCACCTCGGCCTCCCAAAGTGGTGGGATTACCACTGGCTCACTGCAGCCTCAAACTCTCGAGCTCAAGTGATCTTCCCTCCTCACTTTCTGGAGTAGCTGGGACTCTAGGTGGGTGCCACCATGCCTGGCAAATTTTAAAAATTTTCTGTAGAGACAGGGTCTCACTATGTTGCCCAGGCTTCAGCTGATCTTCCCACCTTGCCCTCCCAAGTATTGAGATTACAGGCATGAGCCACCATGCCCAGCCAAAAACACTATTTGTTGAGCGCCTGCGGGGTATTGTGTACCCACGCCTAGACCAGTGCCCAGCATGAATGGGGCCCCATTGAGGCTTTGCTGAGCCAACGAGGGCTGGCTTCACTCCCACATTTTCCCTGGCTTCTTCTCACTAGAGCCTTGGCAGTGAGGTACTAGCACCCCACTTCACAGGCGAGAAAACTGAGGCTTCAGGAGGCTTATGCAAGCTTTTACAGCCGCATCCTACTCCCAGCACTCCAGTGATTCCGCCCTGCAGCTTCAGTGTTTACCAAGAATCCGGCCACGGCTCCTCCACTGCCAACACCCTGCCTGCAGCCATCAGCTCCCTGAATTGTCAAGAAGCATCCCACGTCCTGTGCCCTCCAGCCACCCTCAGCAGCAGCCTGAGCCTTTTTAAAACATCGAGATCCCTGAGTCCCTCCTCTGCTCAGACCCTCCTGGGGTTCCCGTACCCAACTCGGGGGGGCTTTGCTGGCCACCTGCTATCCATAGCAACACCCTCCTTGCTCTGCCCTCTTTGTGTATTTAGTACCACCTGGTCTTCCACTATGTATTTATTCCTATGTCCTTGGATGTAACGCCGTTGAGAGCAGGGACTTTATCCATTTTGCTTCACACTCCACGGGACCCTGATCACCTGTGCTTCTTGCAGAATGGGAGCATGCATGAATGAATGCACGCGTGCATGAACGCGGGAGCGTGTGAGCCCGTGAGTGAACAGGAAAGCATCAGAACCAGGATGTGCCTCATTTCCACTAGTTTCTCCAGGGTGTGCCGTTTCCTACAGGGCCTCCTCCTAGGGGAGGGCACATTCCTGCACCCACCTGTACCCTAGACAAGATGCAGCTGGGAGCCAGGCCAGTCACACTCGCTCATTCACTCCTTTCTTGTCCATTCCTTTGTAAGTTGTGAACTGTGTACCAGGGGCCCAGGGACGGACAGGGTGGGCTAGAGCCCACCCACATAATGCTCACAGTTGAGGGCAGAGGGTCGAAGGCAGCTGGGGCTGGAAGGGGGCTGGCTGGCAGGGCCAGGAGAACTGCAGCAAGGTGGCTGAGGGCAGCCCTACTATGCCTGATCGTGGGGTAGGGGGTGTCTAATTCCCACTGAGAGATGAAGCTAACTCCTCTGCCCGTTCCCTCTCTTCCTTCAGGCCCCTCCTCAAAGTCCCCTTCAAGGGGGACTCTGCCTGCCCCCTTCCCCGCATTTCCACAGCAGCTATCGCCGGCCGGCTTACTGCATGTCACTTGCTTCCTTGCTCCTTGGCTGTCTCTCAGCTGGGATGCAGATTCCAGGAGGTGTGGCCTCCCTAGCATCTATGTCAGAGTACCTGGAGCAGAGCAGGTGCTCAGTCAATGTTTAGTGAATGAGTGAATGAACGAATGAATGATTAGAAATCACATAGGCCAGGCTTTGGCACCCAGGTAGGTCTCAGTGAGTATTAACTATTGGTGCAGTGACACCCCAGGTGAGCTCTGGTCCTGCCCTCACCTTTTAGGCCCCCATCTGTAAGGGGAGACAAGAACTGACTCCACAGGGCTGCTCAGAGGCTCCAATGAGACTGTGGACAGGACAAGCACGTTGTAAAGTATAGGTGGTTCTTTAAATGATGATTCAGGACTTAAAGCCTAGGTGGGCCTTATTTTTGCTATGTGCTGGGGGAGGCAGGAATTATTGAGAGCTGGGGTGGTCTGGGAGGGCTTCCTGGAGGAGGACACATGGGACAGGCAGACCCAAGGGAAATGGTGGGCACTACCGGCAGGATGAGCAGTGTAAGCAAACGCAGGAAAAGGGAGAGCCAACCCAGAGGGCTGAGGAGGCTGCTGACTAAGCAGGGGCAGGGGTGGGAGTCCAGAGACGAAGCTGGGCTGAGGACCACGGCCTGGAGGGGATGTCTGGGAGGGAGGCTTACCCTGGGTTCCGCCCTGCCCTGGTGCCATCAGCAGGTGGGGCCTGCCGCAGGGGTCCTGGGTGGGGTGACCCCAGACATCACCTGCCTTTATTTACGCTTCACTGTGAGAAGCCGTGCCGGATGCCCCACCCTGCTGGCCGCCCTGGGTGGCTGCCTCCCTGCTTCCTTTCCAGGTCACCCTGGTCATTAGGTCCATGGCTATGGCTCCAGTGCCAGCCCCTGTACTGGGCCCTGCCCCTCCTCCCCATCCTGACAGGTGGGCTAGAGATGCCAGCAGATGCAGCAACCACTCCACACTCTGACAGTCTAGGAGCCCCTGGCAGGCCCTGTGACCTTGTGGAAGGGGGCACGAGGACTCAGAGCCAGATGGCCTGGGTTCAAACCCTGGCACAGTCACTGACTCGATACGTGACCCTAGGCCAGCTACCTCCCCTCTCTGTGCCTCAGTTTCCTCTTCTAGCAGATGGGGAATCTAATGGCACCCAGCGCAGGGCTGCTGTCAGCACGAGATGACTTTGATCAGGCAGGGGCCCAGCTGGCTTCGGAGCCTTGTGGTAACTGATCCGCATCATTATCTGGGCCCTGACCAGCCCAGCTGAACAAGCACTAGCCAGCCACTGCCCCACTAGGCTCTAGATCCAATTTCTCAGCCCCGCCCCATATGCCCCACACACGGGCCTCGAGGAGCTCTTTAAGACCCCCATCTGGCCGCTTGAAGACCTCCCCGGGAAAGAAGTCAAATGCTGAGGCCCTCAAACCTGGACAAAGTCGGTGTCTGATCGTGTTGACTTATTTTACAGGTTTCATTGTGGGATATAAGACAGCTACAGAGAAAGGCATCACAGAGCTGCAAGCGTGCACATCCTGCTGCCGGACGGGCGTGGAGCCTGCCCCAGCCCCTCACCCCTCTCGTGCTTCTGAAACCCGGCCTTTGCCCAGGGCGGGCCCATGTGGGGAAGGCCCTTCAGTGAAAACCTGCCTCAGTCTCTTCTGGGGAATCTTCAGGGTCTGCCCAGGCCTGGAGGGCCAGCACCGTGCTGACGGCCACAGCCAGTCCTGGGCAGCTGCCCTTTCCTGGCACTGTGGTCACTGATGAGCTCTTCCTAGTAAATGACCTCCACTGGGCCCTGCACTGTCATTTCCTCACGTAATCCTCTCATACAGTCCTTTGTGCTAGAGAAACAAAGATTCTGTCCACCTCACTGATGAGGAAACTGAGGCTCAGGGAGGGGATGGGGCTCACCCAGGACACAGAAGCAGTGGAATGGCCTGGATTGCATTGAACTTCCAATGAGACACACCAGTATGGGGAGCCGTGTGGCCCCAGGTGTCCATGTGACCTGGGGTATGACCCCGAGTGGCTAAATCACTCCATCATCAGGTAGCTGTGTGACTCCTAGCGATTGTGACCGTGGGCAATCACATGCCTTCAGGTAGCCATGAGACCCCAAGAAGCTCACGATCATAGGATGCCACATGGCCCCTTGGTGGCCATATGACCCCGGGCAGCCATATGACCCCAGGAAGAGAAGCCGTGGGACCCCAGAAGCCCATTGCTCTGCAGCCAATTCAGGTACCTGGAGGTTCCGACCTGGATTCGTGTCCTGGTCCTGGGGCTGCTCTGAAAGCCCTTGGCTGCCCAGGACACTGGGCAGGCACACGGTCTTTAGGGTCTCAGGTCCCCTCCTGGGCAATCGAGATCCAAGACCTGTGGGTTGTGGACCCACTCACCTGCATCCCAGGGCTTTGGCCCCTACCCTCTGTGGAACTCACACCCTCTTCATTTTGCCTTGGGGCTCACAGAGATTAGGTATTTTCTCCAAGGTCACACAGTAAGCTAGAACTCTGCTCCTGCGCTCTTAGCCACACCTAAGCAGAGGCTGCTCCTGGGGAAGGGGCGGAGCAGGCGGAAGGACGCTGGCAGGGTGAGTAGACACAGCCTGAACATCAGCGCCCTAAGCACGAGAGCCAAGCGGGGCAGTGTCTTAGGAACACCTGGTGATACATGAGCGTGCTAATTGACATATTGGGGTTTTGTGAACGAGTTTGTTTAAAAACGTGTTTGTTGCTTTGAAAAGATAAAAGATTTGTGAAGGAGCACAGGAGGTGTCACTAAGGGACTGTCTGGCTGGGACACTGCTTCAGCTCGTCCCCTCTCTTTCCTCCCTCTTCAGGGCCCACCTACTTGCCGCCCCCACCCCACCACTGTGTAGGCTGCGGTCTCTGGAGAGAATCCTGTGCCTCCATTCTCTAAGGAAGCTGGGCAGGGGTTGAGGGCAGCTGGAGCACAGCAGGCCCTTGGTTAAAGGCGGGTTGTTGTTTGAATCATAGTAAAATTGGAGCCAGTTCAGGGAGGGCTTCCATATGTACCACCTCCCTCCCTTTCCTTTCGAACTGGGATCAATGGTTGTTGCTCTCGGACACTTCCTCATGGCAGGAGAGCACCAGGGACACTCCCAGAAGAGAAAATGGCAGATGCAAAGGTCTGGGGATGGGCTCAAAAGGGTGGCACGGACAGTCACCTGGTGTGACAGAGGAGAGAGCCAGGGGAGGGGGGACCTGCCAGGCCCGCCAGGAATGTGGAGCTCCTGGCGCCTGCGGGCTCTACTGGCACCCGCATGCCTCACCAGCCCTCTAGCCTCCACCTCCGTGGGGGCTTCCTGCCCAGAAGCCCTCCTGCTCTTCCTAGGAAGAGAGGCTGCTCAGGCAAGTCACGCTACCTCTGAGCCTTGGTTTGTTTGTCTGTGCAATGGAAAGGCTGACAGAGGGCCAGGGAAGCTGAGGGCAGGGGCTGGAGAAGTCTGAGTGGCCTTCTTTCCTTCTCCTTCTCTCCTGGTTTACCTGTTGTGCGGAGCACCTTCTACCTCTCTCCCATGGCCCAGTGTGTTCTCCACAAGGTCCAAAGAGGGCAGTCTTGTCTTTTCAACCAAGGTAGGAGCTGTCCATACCAGGTCACCAGCTGGCCTCTGGCTCAGAGTAGGTCACAGCCTGTTTGTGGGATGTGGACGTTTTGCACCAAACAGGCTCTTTCCTCTTCATTTACGAGGCACAGAGGAGAGGAAGGGAATGATGCCCAGCAATAGTAAGATGGGTGTGTTCACAGACGTCATTCATTCATTCATTCATTCATTCAATCAGTCAGCCTGTTCACCTAACACCTAACCAGATATGACCCAGGTCTAAATCCCGGCTCTATCGCCTACCAGCTGTGCGGCTACAGGGACCAACAACCTGTGTCGCAGCTTCCTCCTCTGCAGGATGACACCCATCTCACAGGAAGGTGTGCACACATGAGCGCTGGGGATGAGAGGGGCCTGGCCCTGCTCCAAGGCATCCCCAGGTGAGGCACGGAGAAGACAAGGTTGGAACCTAAGCAGTGATGGAGGCGTCACGCCCTGGACTCGTCCCAGCAACGGGGAGGTTGTCATGCTCACAAAGATGCAGTATTTGCCACAGCATTTGTGGGGCCCTTCTTAAAAGCTGTGAAGCATTTAAAGATGGCAACAGCAGAGCGCTAAGCCAAGCGTGGAGCTATTCTGAGCACTGGGTAAGTGTGACTACACAGGTCACACACCCATGACAGCTAAGGGCCCAGGCACGCCTGCTTCAGATCCAGGCCAGAGTCCGTGTCTTTCTGACCCCCGGGCAAGAGGGCTTCCCCTGTATCAAGCTCTCTCCTCACAGGACTGGGGAGCCAGCCATTTAAGGAGGGGGTGGAGTGGGGCAAAGATGTGTGGGGGCCCTGGGGATTCCATTCCCCGGCTTCCATGGGCAGCTGGACAGTGGGGCCACAGGCCACTGACACATCTCACCCTTCTTGGTGGTGGCAGGTAATATAAGGCCCTGGCCGGGTAGGCTGGGAAGGAGTGCTGCAGGGTGGCCCTGCCACTGCCCTCTTGCATAGGCATGCACACACACGTGCACATGCACACATGCACACGCGCACACACACACACATGCACACACGCACATGCACACACGTATGCACACACACATATGCACACACACTCATGCACACACACTTGTTGAGGTGCTTGCACAATGGGGATATATTTTTTCTTAACTTTACTATGGTCTCTGTGTTTAACTCCAGGTTATAGAAGTAAATTAGTTGGGTTTCCACATCTCAGGCTTAGAAACTGCCTTCTAAGTTTCATTCACAAGAAACTTCATGCCTACACTTTCATTCTTTTTTTTTTGAGACAGGGTCTTGCTCTGTCATCCAGGCTGGAGCACAGTGGTGCAATCATAGCTCACTGTAGCTTTGAACTCCCAGGCTCAAGCGATCCTCCTGCCTCAGCCTTCTGAGGGCTGAGATTACAGGCATGTGCCACCACACCCAGCTAATTTTTGAATTCTTTATAGAGATGGGGCCTAGCTATGTTGCTAGACTGGTGCATATACTTCTATACTTGCATTCAGTTACTCTTCTAGAGGCTTTTTTTTTTTTTTTTTTGAGATGGGGTCTCATTCTATTGCCCAGGCTGGAGCGCAGTGGTGCAATCTCAGCTTACTGCAACCTCTGCCTTCCAGGTTCAAGTGATTCTCCTGCCTCAGCCTCCCAGGTAGCTGGGCCCACAGATGCACACTGCCCCAGTCAGCTAATTTTTGTATTTTTAATAGAGATGGGGTTTCGCCATGTTACCCAGGCTGGTCTAGAACTCTTGAGCTCAAGCAATCCACCCACCTCGGCCTCCCAAGGTGCTGGGATTACAGGCATGAGCCACCACCATGCCCAGCCCCAAGAAATACTTATGGAGCACCTACTACAAGGCTGATCCTAGACTGGGCTCCATGGCTACCATGGCTGGTACATACCCCACCATGCGCTCCTTAAGAAGAGAGATGGGATCATGTTCCCAGCTCCAGTACTAGGACCCAGCAAAGCATTGTGGCACATAGTAGGCACACACTCAGTAGTTGGTTACTGCATGAATGACAATGAAGACAATTCAATCAATACCAGCAATTTGTGAATAAACAAAGTCTTTACCTGTTCTGTCCTCTTGACTGTATTGTCATTTTAAAAAGCATCATTTTGCTATTTTGTTTAAGCTTCAGGACAACTTGTGAACTAGGTACTATTAGAATGCTCACTTATAGAAGAGGATTCAGGGAGGTTAAGTAGGTGCCCAGGCTCACACAGTTGGCTCACAGCACACCTGGAATTGCCGCTGCCTCTATCCTTTGGCCATTGAAAGAAAAATCACCAGGGAAGCAGAGGTACAGTTTGAGCACTCATGATGTGTCTGATGCTGCTTTGGACTGTCTACAGACCATTGATGTACTTATTAACCCTCTGTTGAGATACTGCATACACATGGAAAAACACACACGTCTTTTTTTTTTTTTTTTTAATAGAGATAGGGTCTTACCATGTTGCCCAGGCTGGTCTCAAACTCCTGGGCTCAAGCAATCCACCCGCTATGGCTTTCCAAAGTGTTAGAATTACAGGCGTGAATCACCGCGCCCCACAGGCACATGCATCTTGACTGCACAGCTGGAAAAGTCATCACAAACTGAGCACACTGTAACCAGCACTCAGACCAAGACACAGAACACAGCCAGCCCCCAGACACGTCCTCTGTGCCCTGCTTCCTGGCTCTGGCACCCCTCCCTCCAAGGGTAACCACTATCCTGACTGCTACCCCCATATACACCTTCTACCACTTTATCCACATGGAAACAAATATGGCTTTTTATCCTCTGGCTTCTTTTCCTCAACATCATTTGTGAGAGTCATCCATGTTGTTGTGTGTAGTTGTTGATTATTCACTGTCATTGCTGTCATTCCACTGTGTGAATATATCACAATTTATGATCCATTTAACGGCTGATGAGCATTTCAGTAGTTTCCAGTTTGGGGCAATTATAAACACTGCTGCTATCAACAGAAACACAATGTTAGGTGTGTATCTAGGAGCAGAATTGCTGGGTAATCAAGGCCTTTCAAAAAGATTTTGAAAGTTGTACCACTTTGCATCTCCAACAACAGTGTCTGGCAGTTCCAGTTGCTCCATTTCCTTGTCAACACTTGATATTGTCAGATTTTCCCATTTCCGATGCTCTTGGAGGCTCTGCTCTGCACTTCACTTCTAAATTCCTTTAGCAACAGGTGAGATGGATCTTACGATTTCTATTTTACAGATAAGGACGCCAAGGTTCTGAGAAATGAAGTAATTCCTCCAAAGCGACTTAAACCCTGGCAAGGGTGCAGGGCTGCGACGTTAACAGGGTTGGCCTCAGCCCATCACATTTGTCTGTTAAAGCCGCCTCCCCAGACCTTGTCTTGATGGGGTTTCCCAGCAGTCCTGCCCTAGGGATTGTGGCCCTTCTACACGTGGGGAGAGACGGATCTGTGCCCCTGGCCAGGGCCAAGCCTGAGAGGGAGGCCCAGCCTCCAGGAAGCTCCGGGTCGGGTCTTCGTCCTGCCCCGCTCTCCAGGTTGGAGAGGGGACCCGCAGAGCGCGGGGCGTTGGGGGAGTTGGGGACGGGGGGGGGGGGAGGGTGGTCCGGGACCAGGTAGGAGGTCTTCGGAGGGTGGCAGGGAGGGGAAAACAAGAGAGTTTTCTCCTGCAGCGGAGGAGGGGCTGCAGCACCTGGATGGGGCCCATGTCGCCGCGCCAAGGGCAGGCGCTGAGGGGGCGGGAGGGTGCTTGCCAAGGGGCTGGGCTGCCGGGGGCCGGGGCCTCGTGGCTAGCCGGACCCCTCTGCGACAGAGTGGCGAGAGGAGCGGGGAGAGAAGGTGGGGACAGGCGGGGGCCACCTCCTGCGGCTGCGGAGAGGGATGGGGTGGATTGGGGGCCAGCGCTTTAGAGGGGAGAGGGCGGACGCTCGGTGCGGAGGGGCCGGGGCCGGGGGCGTAGCGGGAGGAGGGCGGGGGCGGGGCTGGACTAGGGCCGGGGGCGGGGCCATGGCGAGACGGGGGCGGGAGCCGCGGTCCGCGCGGGGGCGGGGCAGGGGCGCGGCGGGGGCGGGGCGGCCGTTCGGGGGCGGGGTGGGCGGCAGCGGAGGCCAATGAGCGCGTGCGGCGCAGACCCCGCCCCACGAATCCCCGTCCCGCGGCGGCGGGTGCTGCATAGTCATGAGGCGCAGGGGCCGGCGCTGCGTCAGCGGAAGCGGCGCGGAGCGGCTGTTTCCGACCCGATAAAGCGGCGTTGTCTCCGCGCGCCGGCCGCAGCCTCGCAGCGCTCTCTCCGCGCCCGCGTCGCTGACTGACCGCCCGGCCGGCCGGCCGAGGGAGCAGCCCCCGCCCGGACCCGCCGCCGCCTCCCGACCCCGGTGCGCCCGGGGCTCCGCGCCCCCTTCGCCCCTGCCCGGCCCGGCCCGGCCCGGCCCGGCCGCCCCGCCGCCCCCGCGGCCCCGGCCGGAGGAGACAGGTGAGTGGCCTGCCGCCCGCAGCGGCCCGCCCCGCCGCCCCCTGCACCTCGCACCTGGGCGCCGGGCACCTGCAGCCTCCCCACCCCCACCTCCCGCACAGCCTCGGCCTCCAGGTCGGGTCCGCGCCGCAGCCCCAGCCCCGCACCTTCTTCTTCGGGGGAGGGGACGTGCCCCCACCCGGCTTGCGCTGGCTCCTCAGGGCCGCCCAATTCCTTCCCGCCTCCTCTTTCCGGATTGCACCTGCCCTAGTCCCCAGCCCTGCAGCCTCCCTGATTCCCCCCACCCCGGCCCCCACCCCGGAGCGCGCGCCTTCATTTGGACCCGGCCCCCTTTCGCACCCATCAGTCCTCCCCGCCCCCAGTTCCTCGGGTTTCTCTACCCAGAGAGGAGCCTGGCGCCTCTAACTCCTGGTCCTGACCCTGTCCTGTCCTTCTAACCCCTGCCTGCTATCTCTAACTTATGAGAATTCAACCAGCGATACACCACTCGCGAAGTGGCCCCCTCTCCCCTCTGTCTGGACCGGTCCTCCCAACCGAACACACTTCCTTCTTCCCCTTCTTCCCCTTCCCTTCTTCCCCTCCTTTCCCTCTGCCCAGTGCACACACGACCCTGGCAGCACTGCTAGCCAGTGTCCCCCACCTCGGACCCCCAGCCTGCACCGCCAGACTGTGGCTCTGCCCCGGTCTTATCGGCACTGCCCTCCCTTGTGTCCCTTTGAAGATACCTTGATTTCCTGAGACCGACCTTGTCCCTGGAGGAAAGAGGCCAGGGCATCAGTTCATCCGGGCCCAGATTCCCTGCTCTGTAGAAGTCCCCGCACCTTCTGCGTCTCAGCACCCGCTGCCTCTTTCCCCTTTGCGCTTAACCCGTTCCTCCCCCAGGTATCCTGCTCTGGATTGGAGCACATCCAGCAGAGGCTTTTCCAGCGGAGGCGGATCCACAGGGGGCCCAGCCTCCTGGTTAGCTATTCAGAATGATTCTAGAAGGCGGGGGCTAGGGAGGGCTGGGAAGGGCCGCTTGACCTCTTAAGGAGCCTGAGGTGTTTGTGTCTCTCCAGTGCGGGTCACTGATGGAGTGTGGTTTCAGGTTCACAGACCTAGCCACTGACCCCCATCTGATACCTCAGCTGACTCCAGCAAAACAGGGCTTGTCGTTTTTATTACTGTTTTGGGGGCTGTCTTTTCCAGTCTAGGACCCGGAGCGAGGAGGGTTTACCAGATGAGTGATTGAACTAATTGTTGTGGGGTCAGATGATTCTTGTGGGCTGGTAGATTCTGAATCGAAGCCCATTTCTGCTGGGGAAAAGCCACTGCATCTGCCCAGCATTACTGAGAGCGCCCTGCGCTTCCATTCCCCAGACGGTCTCATCCTTCCTGTGTCATTGGCAGACAGGTAGAATGTGGTAGGAATCTTATCCTTCTGTTATTTAGTGCTGGCTTTAGGAAAAAGTAAGAAAACAAAAAGCTGGAGTACTGGTGTACGGGTTAGGGAGTGTAACACATGGGGATCAGAGCAGGTAACACTCACTGTCCTTAAAAGAAATGTATAGTGTCCTCACTTTTCTGCTAGGTTTGAATTATTGTTAAAAGAACGAGCAGAGATTATTTAAATGCTTGCGAGAGGTTTTGCAGAAGCCACTTGAGGATGAGAAGAGGCAGCCCTGCAGGTTCCGGGTGGAGGAGACTCAGGCGCAGTAAAGAACTCATGTGTTTCTAGAGAGAGGCTGGGGAACTAGGTCGTCTTACACATCAAGGATTTCACACCCATTCAGGCTAATTGTTTTTGTGGCAGTGGCTGTAAAGGAAAGAAGCAAATCGTTTGAAATGTGTTTGAAATACACACTGGGTATTTAAAGGTGTGTTTTTTGGCCCAGGTGTTCATAGGGCGGGGAGGGGGGAGGCTGCCCAGGGCCACCTCCCGGGCCTCGTGGGGGGAGTGGCCTGCTGCCCTGCCGAGATGCGTGCTGCAGCTTTGGCCCTTGTCGCATCGTGAAAGCAGATCGGAGATTGGACTGGGTGAGCTCCAAGGTGTGTGTCTTGCAGCTTGTAACACCCTCTAACTTTGCTTATTGGAGGGGGGTGGGGGAGGGGCGGAGCAAGCCTGTAAACCGGATTCTGCCTCCTTTCCGTGAGCTCTGAGATCCCGCCCCAGCCCGCCCCGCAGATCTGCAGGGAAGGAGAGGGCTGCGGCAGCGGCAGCTCCCCCCTTTCCCGATGGTGGAAAGGAGCCGAGGAAGGTATTTCAGCCAATCTTGAGGTTGCTTGGTGGTGAATGGATTGTATCTGTGTTGTCAGGAGAGAGGTGGGGAGGACAGAGGAGTGCAGCGCAGGGGTTCGGGCTGTGATTGTCGTTCTGACCGTGGTGCATCCCAGTGCCCTCTCCCGCTCTTCCCGAGGGCCCCGACGCCCAGTGGCTGGCTGGGGTGGTTTGTGACCAACAGCCTTGTGGCCTGGCACCGAGTGAGGGTGACTGACAAGCACTGTAGGTGGCAGACAACCCCAAATTGCCAGTGCCCTTCTTGGGAACACCCCTGGCAGAGTCGTGTCTGTAATTTGTGGAGCCAGAATATGCTGGAAGCCGCGTTCCTGCTAATGATGGGTGAGGACTGTTCCTCGCTGGCCTCCTAGGTTCCCCAGGTTTTCATCACCGCGTGATTATGCTGACGAAGGCGCACCTCGTGAAACACCATCAGAAGGGTTGTCTCCACCTGAGCCAGGAAACAGATTTGACCAGAGGGAGCAAACCTCCCAGCCGAAGAGCAGCCTTGTAGAAAGGAAGGGGTGAGAGGACCCCAAAAGCAGGCGTCTGCAGTGGGTTTTCATGCAGAGGACCTGAGCGGCTGCACCTCCCCCACCGGCTCCTAGACAAGGTCCCCTTGTTTAGATTAGCTTAATTACCCCACCAAAATCAATGAACAAGGATCTTTTTAAATGTGAAACTTTCAAAATGTGCTTCTAGTGGCCTTTTCCCCCGAGTATCAAATGCTAAGCCTTTGTGAAATCAGGCACTTTCAGAGGACCGGGAGACCTCTTTAATGTTCGTGGAAATGAATCTTCTCTACCCTGAATCAGGAGGGGGCCTGCTGAAAGGGAAGCTTAACAGGTCATATTGTCATTTTCAACCCCTTGCCATTTGGGTGGAGGTGACAGGAGAAACAGCTAGTGGAGGCCTCATAGTGTTTACGAAGTGGCCTCCTTGGCAAGTGACTTTTGGAGGAGGCATTTTAAGAAGATTAAAAACATCCATAGACTTAAGAGGGCAGCCGCATAACCCACTTAGTGTTTCATATCCCTGATAGAGTGGCCCTTTGAGAGCCGTGGATGGGTCGCTATTGTTCCCACCTCAGACGACGTGGGTGTTAGTGCCCCAGGAAGACGGGACACTTGGTAGGGGTCGTTTGTTGAGTGCGACTAGTTAGATTGCGGGAAACAGCACAAAACCCTGATGATGGAGAGAAGGGCTCTGAGTTCTCTTTGGCTCAGCTGCTGTGTAGCTTGGGGACTTCAGGTGAGAGGGAGAGGAAGTTCTCTCTCTCCCCTCTTTTTTTTTTTTTTTTGAGACAGTCTTACTCTGTCACCCAGGCTGGAGTGCAGTGGTGCGATCTTGGTTCACTGCAGCCTCCACCTCCCAGGTTCAAGCGATTCTTTTGCCTCCGCCTCCCGAATAGCTAGGACTACAGGTGCACATCACCATGCCCAGATAATTTTTGCATTTTTAGTAGAAATGGGATTTCACCATGTTGGCCAGGCTGGTCTTGAACTCCTGACCTCAAGTGATCTGCCTGCCTGGGCCTCCCGAAGTGCTGGGATTATAGTCTCTCTCCTTTGCGTGTGTGTGTGTGTGTGTGTGTGTGTGTGTGTGTGTGTATTTAAGAGTCGGGTGGTCTCACTGTGTTGCCCAAGCAGGTCTTGAACCCCTAGGCTCAAGTGATCCTCCTGCCCCAGCTTCCCAAGTAGCTGCTGGGTTATAGGTTCATACTACCACACCTGGTGGGATTTCTCTTAAGTTAGAGGTGCTGGGCTGTAGCTGCATTATTTTGAGGGTCATCCCAAGGCCCACCTTCCTGTCTAGTGAGGGCTCCAGAACACAAGTTCACTCTCAGAGTCTGTCGGGAGCCCCGGGGGGCAGGGGTCGGGGGGCGGGGGGGATAGTGCTGGGCATTTTGTCCCCAGTGCAGGAATAAGGGTGCCAACCAGTCCAGAGTGGGATCCTGAGGCAGCTGAAGGGATTTGCGTAACCTTTCAAGTCATTGAGCTTGGCCATCTCACCCTCCCACCTCTACTGGGCCCAGGCCCCAGTGAGGGAGGTATTGTTCAGACCTGGGTCTCGGTACTTTCATCCTCCTAAACCTGTTGAAGGATTTTGCTGGCAGTGAGAGGAAACTGCATTCCTGAACTCTGGCCCAGAGGTGCTTAATTTGCTGCATTGAAAAGTCCCTTCCAACCTGGGATTCTGTTAAGCTACTTGCTCTGAGTTTTTGTAGTTTGCCCCAAGGTTTCTCTTGGGGTTCTGCCTTGAAATCCTGGAGCCATCTGAATTGACTGGCAACCAAATTTTTCCTATTTCAAAGAAAGGAAAATCTTGAGTGAAAAATGCATAGCAAACCCTTAGAATAGATAATAAAGAGGGATCAACACAGTGCTTACCTGGTCAGGTGTGGTGGTCATTGTACTTTTATATATGACCCTTATTGCACAATTTTAGGAAATCACTCAGGCTGGGCACAGAGGCTTGTTCCTGCAATCCCAGCACTCTTGGAGGCTGAGGCAGGAGGATCGCTTGAGTCCAGGAGTTCCAGGCCAGCCTGAGCAACACGGCAAAACCCCACCTGTACAAAAAAAAAAAAAAAAAAAAAATTAGCCGGGCACGATGGCATGTGCCTATAGTCCCAGCACTTTAGGCGGCTGAGGCGGGCAGATTGCCTGAGCCCAGGAGTTTGAGACCAGCGTGGACAACATGGCAAAACCCTGTCTCTATAAATACAAAAAAATTAGCCGGATGTGGTGTCTCACATCAGTGGTCCCAGCTACTCGAGAGGCTGAGGCGGGAGGATTGCTGGAGCTCAGGAGGTCCAGGCTGCAGTGAGGGGAGATCACACCCACACTGCACTCCAGCTGGGGCAACACAGTGAGACCCTGTCTCAAAAAAAAAAAAAAAAAAAAAAAAGACATTGTAAGGCCAGAAAACAAGAAAATAAGAAAAAACAGAAAATAAGTTCCTTATCACCAACAATGTAGTCATCATTTTAGGGAAATACATTTATTCAAGAGCATGGTTTTTGGTTTGGTATATATGGGAAGGGAATATTTTGTAAGTTTTTTGAGGGGAGGGGTTTGACATCTCCACGCTGGAGATGAAATCGCATATTAAGAGCATGTTAGACACGAGGCGAGGGGGACTGCCTGAGTGTCGTAGAGGCAGCTCTTTCGCCGTCAGTGATGAATGAGTTAGGAATGTTTTAGAGTTACATTGCTGTCAAGCAAAGGCCTGAAAACATTTTTGCTTCTGTGTTCTGTAAAATAACTTTGACGCCTGCCGCGGTGGCTCATGCCTGTAATCCTAGCTCTTTGGGAGGCCAAGGCGAGTGGATCACCTGACGTCAGGAGTTCGAGACCAGCCTGGCCAACATGGCAAAACCATCTCTACTAAAAATACAAAAATTAGCCAGGTGTGGTGGTGCATGCCTATAATCCCAGCTACTTAGGAGGCTAAAGCACAAGAATGGCTTGAACCCGGGGGCAGGGGTGGGGTCGGGGGGAGGGAGGGCAGCGGGGATGGGGGGGGTGGTGGTGGTGGTGGTGATGGTGAGTGGCGTGGAGGTTGCAGTGAGCCGAGATTGTGCCACTTCACTCCAGCCTGAGCGAAAGAGCAAGCCTCTGTCTCCGTCTAAAAAACAAAAAAAACTTTGAAAAACTATAGACACATTTTTAAGTTGATGTTTAAATTTTTGGTCCTAATTTGAAACAACTGCAAAAGATGCAATTTCTAGTATAATGTTGGCATTTAAAAGTAACCATTGTATTGCTTTTTAAAAAGTATCCAATGTTAAATATCCTAATGATACCTACCATCAGTCACCCTTTAAAAAAATGAACAAATTGTTCTTAACAGTCTTGACAAGGCAGTTTTTTTCTTTGTGAACTTGTATGTTTGCTCCATTTGAAAGTCTTTTCATCCCTCATTCTTTTTTTTCTTTTTTGAGACAGTGTTTCCCTCTGTCACCCAGGTTGGAGTGCAGTGGTGGGATCAGGGTTCGCTACAGCCTTGACCACCTAGGTCCATGCAATTCTCTCTCTCCAGCCTCCTGAGTAGCTGGGACCACAGGTGTATGCTATCATGCCCAGCTAGTTTTTATTTTTATTTTTTGCAGAGATGGGGTCTCACTGAGTTGTCCAGGATGATTTTTTTTTTTTTTTTGAGATAGGGTCTCATTCTGTCCCCCAGGCTGGAGTCCAGTGGTGAGATCATGGCTCACTGCAGCCTCGACCTCCTGGGCTCAAGTGATCCACCCACCTCCGCCCTCCAGGTAGCTGGGATTATGCCCAGCTAATTTTTCTTTGTATTTTTGGCAGAGACGGAGTTTCACCATGTTGCCCAAGGCCGGTCACGAACTCCCGGCCTCAAGCGACCCTCCCTCCTGCCTCAGGCTCCCAGAGTGCTGAGATTACAGGCGTGAGCCACTGCACCCGGCCTATGGACTGTCCTCCATACTTCTCTGTGACAAAAGTATATATTGCAATTTAAAACATTTCTGTGATCATTAGGCTATGTTAACATCCAGAAGAATGTTTTATGTCATTGTAATTATCAGTACAGAATTGGTCACAGAAACATAAATATCATTGATCTTGATAAACAATTACTAAATGCACAAAATACATTGGAAGGAGGTCTCAAAGAGCTGGGGGGTGGGGCCCGTTTAAGGTGCCTTAGTTAAAGGAATAATTGAACTGTCCCTGGTACCGGGTACATCTCTGTTGCTGGAACGTTCCCTGGGAAGAGTGCCTTCCTCTTGTCTAGGCGGGGCAGGCAGGGTGGAGGTGGGGGCTCCCTGGGCACCGGGACTTTCTCCACAGCAGCTTCTCAGGCAGTCCAGTTTTAGGCAGGCGTTTGTGGGGACCTTGCGGCTCCCTGAGTTCCCCACACCGGAGGCCCCCTCAGGATGCTCCTGTGTCTGCACGGGGCGCTTGCTGTGCTGTGTTCGCACACTTGGTCCACAGGTAAGGCCCATGCCACTTCGTCGAATCACGGTGTCCGTGCTGCTCCATGTTAAGCTTTACTATTTAATTGCCTGTTTTCTAAATGCGCAATGTTAAAGGGCAGAAGTTGAACCATTTCACCAGTAAGCATGCTGCGGCATTTTCATCTGGTTGGGCTAAAATGTAAGACGGTGGAATTGTGCCTTGGGTTAAATTTCAATTTGACAGAAAGGTGTGTTAGAAGCAGAGAAGACTGACATGGCCAGACTTTAGATTTGCTAGAGGTTTTTGCCTGGCAGGAATCTGGTCACCCTGCTCTGCCCTTCTTCCTGCACAAGGCATCGCTGTGCCTGTTCCGGAGCGAGGCAGCTGGTCTCAGGCCATCAGGTTGCCGTTAGGATCAGGGCCATGGGGTGGGTTGGGAAGGTGGGCCTCTCCCCGAGAACCAGATGAGGCTGGTCCGGGGCATGGACACTTGGCATCCCTGAGAATTTGCTCAAATCTGGAGATGCTCAAAAAGTAGAAAGATTTACTATTTTTAGCCTTTAGACCTAATGAAATTTGGTATGAAAATCAGTTTCGTAACCAAAAAACCACCGCTTCCCATCCCACTCAGAAACAGCACGCTGAGGACTGAGAGCAGTAGAACTTTGCGTTGTGTGATGGTTTTATGACATAAGAGGAGATTTGACGGACCTGGGGTCTCTGGCGTCTCCCAGCTTTGTTGGAGGAAAGCAGGCTACTCGCCCAACTCTGTGGAATCGGTAATGTGGGTCCAGCTGAAGTTTTAACTTGTCTTCTGTCCTCAGGGCTGGCCATTAGGAGTCCACTAAGAATGCGTCACTTCCAATTCGGCCATGCAGCTATTTGGGGAGGCGATGATGTCCTCAGATCATGGGGCCAGTGCCTTCGTTCCAGGGATGGGTGAGGAGAGGAGCAGTTCCACAGTCATGTTCTAGGAATCCTGCGGTTTAAACAGTGAAGAACGGGACCAGGAAGACAGGCCAGCCCCTAATCACCCCACAGAACCGGATTAAATCACCCTGGAAAGGGGATCCTCCATTGGTCCCTTCTCCAAAGCAGCAAATCCTTATATTTTCGTGGTATTTTGGGTATTAATACTGAAATCAAGGTTTCAGTCTCTTAAAAGACTTTGAGAAACGTTTTGGCTGCTGAAGAAGAACAGGTACAGCAGAGTCCAGTTGGTTCTAGAAATTCCTGCCCTAACCTGGGGCTTTACTTCAGTATGCAAATCCGCTCCCAGCCAGGAGTACTAGAATAACTGCTAGTGGTTTTTTTCGTGTTGCTTACGTAAAACGGCATTAAAAGCTTGGAGTGTGGAAGTCCTCCCCCATCAGGGCCTGCGCACCACCACCCTCTGCTGGATGGAGCTGGATCCCAGGGCTGCGGCCACTGCCACTCTGCTGTCCCTAACCGTGCCCATTTGAAGGGCAGCTCTGATTTGGTGGTGAGAACGACGCCCACAGCTCAGGTGGTCTTGTTATGGACTTGCAGCCTGGAGCTGGTGTCTCTAGTGTGACAGGTATCTCCCTAGGTAAGCCGAAGGGAATATCAAGGCTGTTGAAAACATGTCTAGCCCACTACTGAACTGTTGAGGTGTCGAGAGTGTTTTTAATTCTTAAAGGCACGGGGCTCCCTGTCCGCTTTCTCCTTCCGTAGAAACATCATGAAGCCTGGCGTCCTCATTGTGGGTGGGGTGCAGGGAGAGTTTATAGTCCGGGCTGGGCCCTCCTTGGCTTTGTGACCTTCCAGAAGCCACCCAGTGCTCAGAGCTTCTGCTTCCGTGTGGTAACCGGGGTGTGTGAGGGGTTTCTGTCTCCAGCACTCAGTAGGCGCCTGAGAAGGGGTCACAGCAGCACTCACGCTGCTAGACAGTGCGGCATTTGCATCCGTGCCGGGCGCCCAGCTGGGACCTCTGGAGTAGCGCCTGGTGGGGGCACTGGTGAGGGAGAGGAGCCACCGGATACGGCCGGCCTAGTGCAGTTGTGGGCCACTGGGTCGCACTGCTCATCAGCTCCCCCTACCCCCTACTGAAAAGTGCCGTTTGTCTTCTGCCTGGAGAAATGCGGCAGTGCCCTCCATGCCTTGGATTCGACTTTGAGGCACCTTTGCGGTCACTCCCCATGCCAGGTAGCTGCTGCTGGAGGGGGCTCTGTGGCCACCCCTGCTGTTGGCCCACGCAGCATGCTGGTTCCCACATCCCTCCTCCCTGGCCAAGAGCTTGGAAGGAAGGACTCCTGGCTGCCACAGGTATGGGCAGCTGTGCCCAGCTGGCACTGCCCTCTGGGTTGGCTCCCTGGCTCCTGCGGAGGTCAGGGAGGAGGTGCTGCCGCTCCAATTTGTTTCCTTGTTTCTTTCGGGCTGGCCACTTGGCTTGCTGGGTTGAGCCTTTGGTGCCCAATTTCGCCCTCTTGTTGGGCACTGTCACTAGGCTCAGACTGTGAGCTAGCAGGGGACTGGGCCTGCTGTGGTATGTTCCATTCTGGAGATGGTCCCCAGGTGGCTGCTCAGTGCCAGGCTCAAGACAGGTGCCTGAGAAGACAGCCATCTGGGCAGGGTGATGGGGCAGGCCTGGGAACCCCGAGGAGGGCATCTGACCCATGGCTGGGTGCGGAAAACGTCTGAGCAGGTGGTCCTTGAAAGAAACAGAATGTTCTTCTTAAAAACTTCTTACTGTGGTTGTTTTGAGACATGCCTAAAAGTAGTGAAAATAGTGTAATCGTGTTATCCCCGGATTCATCACCCATTAGCAATTCTGTTGACTCTCGCTAGTCTTTGAACTGAGTTTTAAAGGACATGGCCTGTGGGATGAAGGGAAGAGCTTTGCAGAAAGAGTCTGGGGAGTGTGGACATGGGGGATGGTGGGCCAGTCGGGCTTGCCGCAGGGGCTGTGCCCATGGCAGGTGGGCCTCCCGGGCAGCGCTGTGGCCCACCATCCACAGCTGGAGTGAGAAGCTGGGTGAACAGTCACATGGAGAAGATTTTTTTTTTTTTTTTTGCAATTTTGGGTTTCATGTCCTTCTCTTTAATACTATGGCTGTGTGTGAGAAAAATCTTGCTAACTTTTCCTGAAATGAAATGAGGTAATGTTTAAAGCTAATCAAATTTAAAATAAAATTGGAACAGTTTTTTTCAACAAGTGAACTAGCCAGTGGCAGTTTTGCTAATTCAAAAATCTATGCAAAAAGAAGAAAGCATTTTGCCATTTCCTAGATCTCTGCAAATGGAAAGTCCGCAGGTGCAGCCTGTGTGTGGCATGGCCACTGGCCGGGCTATCAGTCCCGGGTTGGTTCCTGACAGTTCGTGCCATCTCTGTAGCAGCGAGGCTGTGTGCCGATAAGGGCCCTGTGACTGGTGCCAGTTTGTGGTTGTAAAGTTCAGATAGGTTTTTGATTAAGTTTTCTGGGTCTGTGGGAGAGCCTGGAAGCCCTGTAAATGCAGGCTGTGATTTCTGCCTGGTGATGATAGGGTTCTGGGAAATAGATTTTAAACATTTCCATGTGGATTTTCTCCTGATCCCCTCAGAGCCTTGTCCATCTGGGGATTTATTTTTGCCCACACAGTTCTGCCTCGGCTTAGCAGGCCTTAGGCGTGGACCCCAGGCCTGCCTCCCCCGCCAGCATCCACTTGCCGCATTGCCAGGCAGAGTGCCCGGCGCCCACCGGGTGCCCGCCTCTTCTTGGTGGAGCCCTGTTGCATTTGGCTTTAATAACTCAGAGGGGAAGGCAGCCAGGGAGCTGCCTGTGCTTCCTGAAGCACCAACTGGATGGTGTAGAGAAGAACCAGAGGAAGCAGTTTCTGACCCTCCTCCCAAGGCCCTCACTGGTGTTTCTGGTTCAGTGTGGCAAACCTGGGGGGGACTCAGTAACTTAGGGTGGTCAGACTGCTTCAAACACGTACCGTAGACGAGGTGGCTTTGCAACAACAAACATTTCTTTCTCAAGTTCTGGAGGCTGGAAGGCCAAGAACAAGGCACAGGCAGGTTGGTGTCTCCTGAGGACCCATTTATTGGTTCAAACATCGCGCCTTCTTGCTCTGTCTTCATATGATAGAGGGTGTGAGGGTCTTTCCCTCCACTTTTTTTTTTTTTTTTGTAATGGAGTCTCGCTGTGTCCCCCAGGCTGGAGTATAGTGGCATGATCTCGGCTCACTGCAACCTCTGCCTCATGGGTACAAGCGATTCTCCTGCCTCAGCCTCCTGAGTAGCTGGGACCACAGGTGTGCGCCACCACACCCAGCTAATTTTTGTATTTTTAATAGGGATGGGGTTTCACCATGTTGGCCAGGCTGGTCTTGAATTCCTAACCTCAGGTTATCCACCCACCCCAGCCTCCCAAAGTGCTAGGATTACTGGCGTGAGCCACCACGCTTGGCCTTTTTTTTTTTTTAATTTTAATTTTAATTTTTTTTTTTTTTTTTTTTTTTTTTTTTAAGAAATGAGGTCTTGCTCTGTCACCCAGGCTGGAGTGCAGCAGTGCAATCATAGCTCACTACAGCTTGAATTCCTGGGCTGAAGCCATCTTCCTGCCTCAGCCTCCTGAGTAGCTGGGACTACAGGCATGTGCCACCATGCCCGGCTAATTTATTACTGTTTTTTGAGACAGGGTCTCACTCTGTTGCCCAGGCTGAAGTGCAGTGGTACCATCTCAACTCACTGCAACCTCTGCCTCCTGGATTGAAGCGATTCTCGTGCCTCAGCCTCCTGAGTAGCTGGGATTGCAGGTATGAACCACCATGTCTGGCTAATTTTTGTATTTTTAGCACGGACCAGGTTTCAGTGTGTTGGCCAGGCTGGTCTCAAACTCCTGGCCTCCTGTGATCCGCCCACCTCAGCCTCCCAAAGTGTTGGATTACAGGCGTCAGCCACTGTGCCCTGCTAATTTTAAATATTTTTATATAGAGAGGGTCTCACTATGTTGCCCAGGCTGGAAGCCTGTTTCCTAGGGGCCAGGCTTGGATGGTGGTCTTGTCGGGCTGACCCCGGGCTGTGGACACCTTGTCCCTTTGTGCCAGAGGGGCAAGGGCTCCAGCACCAAAGCCAGAGAGCCTCTGACCTTACGAGATGAACTCCGCACCATCCTGGGCTGTGCAGGGTGCAGGGCCGCTGGCTGCTGGGGCGCTCAAGGCCTTCAGCCTTGAGAAGTTGTTTTTTCTCATCACATTCACTCAACCAGGGTAACCTTCCCAGGTGCTTCCAGCCTCTGGAGACCTTTCAGACTGATGTTGGGTTCCGAGTGGTCAATCGAGGGGCCTCAGTCAGTGCTGCCGTGGGGCAGTTCAGGGAGATGGAGCTGCTTGTGGGGCCGTTTACCCTGTTTTCTGCGTCCCCCTGGGTGCTGTGTTGTGGAAGTGGGTGTTTCAGACCAGCTTCTTTGCATATTAGATGCCTTCATGTGATTGCAGAAGGGATTTCCTTATACCTGTCCCCTGCTGAGTGCGGTAGTTCCTGATAACACTTAAACTTTCAATGTTAATAGCCCTGTGATGCGCTGTTATCTCCATTTTAAAAAGAGAGAGATCTTCATGGAGGAACTGAGCCTAATTTGAAGGTGGCGGCCTTGGGAGTTCCGCCTGGTGCCCCTGGGCTCTTCCTGCCAGGACTGGGAGGTCCTGCAGAGATTGGATCCTGGTGCCTCTCTCAGGGGCCTGGGGCAGATCTCTAAGTTCTGTGAGCCCCAGGGCCCCGCCCATAAAGCAGGTGTGGTCCCAGCTTCCCTCCTGCTTTCCCTTCACCCACAGGGGCTGCCTTCCCTGGCTCACGTGCCTCCAGCCTGTGGCAGCTCCTCTCTGACCACACAGCGCTGCTTCCTCCTGTCCAGTGTGTGTACTCACTTCCCTCTCTGGAATGTCCATACCCCTCTGCCAACCCAAGACAGACAGGCCTGCCCGTGGCTCTCTCCTGAAGCCCAGTGGGAGGACTGTCCCCGGAGAACCTGGGGGACCTGCTGCCCCCACTCTGCCGGGTGTGAATGCTCCATTACCTGCCAGTTCCTGACTCACTTTCCTTACCTTCGAGCTGAGGCTGCCACTTGGGAGTGCCCTGGGAGCCCCCAGAGGGTTAGATGAGGCCTAGGTTTGGCATTGGCCCCTGGTGGGGCTCTGCAAGTGGTGACTTAGGAGCTGATTCCCTCCCAGGGTGCCTACCTCCCGGGGGTCCCGCACCAACTGGGCCTGGGGCTCAGCACCGCCGTTCCCCTCTCTTGTGCTGCCCTCTGTCTTCACATGTGTGTTTCTCCTGCCATGCTGGCTGGTGGCCCCCATTTAGCATGCATGGGTTCCCTGGGACGTGGGTTGCCACGTTGAGCTCACAGCAGTTCCTGCCACGGGAGTGCTGGTGCAGTTCCACTGCTCACAGGGAACTGGCTGTGAGGCGACCGCTCTGGGGAGGCCTCATGGGGCTCCACAGTCCCAGCCTTGGACCAGCAGGGACCGTGTGTCCCAGCAAGCCTCAGGCCAGCCTTGTCCCCACTGGCCGTCTGCTTGCAGTGCTGCCTTGGAATTGGGTTGGTGAGGCGGGGGCTGGGGTCAGGGCTGCCTCTGCAACCTCCTGCTCTGCTTCTAGGCAGGGGCTGGCCCCCGTGCATGTTCCCTCTGCACGCACTGGTCCCTCCCGGTGCGGCTTGTTCATTCACAGCAGGCGTTGACTGAGACCTGCTTCTGTCCAGCCACCCTGACCAGTCGCTGTGGGTTTTCTCAGGTGGCACATTGTCCCCAGGAAGCTCAGGCAGGGTCCCTCGGTTGGCCCTGGGGGAGTGCTATGCTAGCAGTACACAGAGACCCTGGTCCACGGAGACCCTAGTCCACAGAGATCCTGGGCCACGGACTCAGGTCCCCCTGGTCTGCAGCGTGGCATGCCCAAGGGTCTTCTTTTTGCTCCCAGCTGGCCTGAATCCCCAAACCAGATGTCTCAACCCTTTTTCAAACCATTTTTTCTCACTTTTTCTTCTGTAGATCTTTACCGCGGATGATTTTTTCTTTACATTTTTTTTTTCCTTGAGATAGAGTCTCACTCTGTTGCCCAGGCTGGAGTGCAGTGGCACTATCTCGGCTCACTGCAACCTCCACCTCCAAGGTTCAAGCCATTCTTGTGCCTCAGCCTCCCAAGTAGCTGGGAGTACAGGTGCGCACCACCACGCCCAGCTGATTTTTGTACTTTTAGTAGAGACGGGGTTTCACCATGTTTGCCAGGCTGGTTTCAAACTCCCAACCTCAGGCAATCTGCCCGCCTCGGCCTCCCAAAGTGTTAGGATTACAGGCATGAGCCACTGCTCCTGGTCTGTTTCCATTTTTTGATTGCAGAGAAGTTTTATACACAGAAAATGCATTTCCGAGCATGCCTTCCCCCTTGTCCCAACACTCTAAGCTAAGCTCAAAGGCAGACATTGCCACACTGTCTTCAGTGGAATTTTGCGGATTCCACCCTACACTTTGTACAGTGCCATGCCATGCATTTCATTTTCTTTTTTTTTTTTCGAGACGGAGTCTCATTCTGTTGCCCAGGCTGGAGTGCAGTGGCGTGATCTGGGTTCACTGCAATCTCTGCCTACTGGGTTCAAGTGATTCTCTTGCCTCAGCCTCCCAAGTAGCTGGGATTACAGGCACCTGCCACCACTCCTGGCTAATTTTTTGTATTTTTAGTAGAGATGGGGTTTCACCATGTTGGCCAGGCTGGTCTCGAACCCCTGACCTCATGATCCACCTGCCTCAGCCTCCCAAAGTGCTGGGATTACAGGTGTGAGCCACTGCGCCCAGCCGCATTTTCTTTTTCACTTCGTGGGCTTGAGGAAGCAGGTGGCTGTAGTCACAGTGAATTGCTGGCGTGCATTATGTAGGCCCACGCATCCAGCCTCAGTGGGGGGGTGGGGGAGGATGGTGCTGTCCTCGAGTCACCATGCATGTGGGTGTCCGATCCCCATTTCTGATGACTGACCTGTAATCTGGGCCCTAGGGGGTATGTAGGCCGCTTGCCTGAGTGTCCCAGAGTCAGGCATCTGCGCACTCATCTGTCCTGCAGTTTAGAACCAGCTTCAAGGCTGATGGTTCTAGTCTTGATTTGTTAACAAGCTGATCGAGAACTTGTTAGAGTCAGCCCTTCATCATCGTTGATAGGGTGTGGTTTTTGTCACTGACACCTTCAGTGACCCATGAAGACTGTGTATGCCTGTGTGTGTTGTGGAGCGATGTTAGTTGCTGTGTCAGTCAGGTCCTCGTGTTACCAGGCGGCAAGTGGCACCTGCAAGGAGAGAGAGAGAGGAGGCAGTGGAAGGACTAGACCGAGGGTCGGGCAGGGCTGAGGGACACCAGCAAGGAGGGGTGAAGCCTCATGCTGCTGCTTCCACTCCAGGCCCGAGGGGCACACGGAGGGAGCTGTTACTGGAACCCCCCGAGAGAGCAGGGGTGCAGGAGCAGGCCGCAGCCTTCCGAGGAGGGACCCGAGGAGCCTGTGTGCTTGGCCAGCCTCCCGCCCTGGGCGCGTGCGGGGCTCTGTGCTCCACGGCCTCCTTGTGTGGTTCCCTGTTGGGTGGGAGCTGTGGCCGTAAGTTTACGGTAACTTAGAGCCTTGGGGAGGGAGCAGAAGGAGGGGTCTGTGTTGGCCCACATAGCTGAGGAACCTGAGCCCAGAGTGGGCCCAGTGTGCCACATGGCCTGAGCCCAGAGCTGGATTGGCGGGCCCAGAATGCCGCGTGCCCTGGTCGGGGATGTATGCGGGTCTCCTGAGTGTGAGCCGCTTTCTCCTGTGAGAACCTTCCCCAGGTTGTGCATGGACACCCGCTTGTCTGCCGTGGGCAGCTTCGAGGCAGCTCCAGGGCAGTGAGGGGCGGGGAGTAGGGCCGTGAGGTCTGGTTTCTCTGTGCTGTGATACCTAAGTTAGAGCATGGCCTCCCAGCACCAGGCACACAGGAGCAGCAGTTCTGAGGGCCAACGCGGTGGCCAGACCCCAGAATCTGAGGGTTGAGCGGTGGTGTCCCAGCCGCTTCTTTAAACCTAACATGCGGATGAGATGAACGTTTTATCTGGAGGATGGCCTGTGCTTTGGTTATGAAATGTGAAACCAGTATTTTGCTGCTTTTTTCTAGCTCAGTCTTTCCTTGGCTGGGTCTGTCCTGGGTTACTTTTCAAAATGCATGAGTTAACACCTATACAGAGGGTTCACAACAAGCTCACACTGCCCTGGCAAGCCACGCCAGTAGCATTGACCCAGGGACTCCACTCCAGACACCACTGCTCGCCTGATTTATTTTATTTGACAGATGCCAGTAGTTTTACCTGTAGTCGTTCATACGTTTGTCCATTCCTCTTGGATCAGTTCTAGAAAAATGTGGTTTGACTGTTACTTTCTGACATCACCAAGTACGTGTTTGATGAGCTTCAGAAAATAGTTCTGTAATGATCTGCGCTGTTACTTATAGCTTTTCCTAAACTTAGAATCTATTTTCCTTTGTTTCTATTTGCCCCCCCTTTTTTGTTTTGGTATGAACCTAAATTGCCCAACTAAATTCTGAAGTAAACTACAAAAGGGAGGACTGATTTAAAAAGAAATCATGAGAAGATAATAACCACATCACAACAAAAATTCCTTTGGCCAGTTAGATGAACATGTGTGTGTCCCCCAGCCCTCTTTCTCCAGACTGGGCTGGTTCTGTATCTTTTCTGGGTCATGGATTCCTTTGGAGATGTGGTGAAAGCTGTAAACTTGTTCTCACAAAAATGCAAATAGATGCAACTTTGTATACAATTTAGGGGGTGTTTTGCCAGTGCGGTGGCTCATGCCTGTAATTCCAGCACTTTGGGAGGCTGAGGTGGGTGGATCACCCCCAGCACTTTGGGAGGCCAAGGTGGGCGGATCACTTGAGGTCAGGAGTTTGAGACCAGCCTGGCCAACATGGTGAAACCCCGTCTCTACTAAAAATACAAAAATTAGCCCAGCATGGTGGCAGGCACCTGTAATCCCAGCTACTTGGAAGGCTGAGGCAGGAGAATCGCTTGAGCCCAGGAGGCGGAGGTTACAGTGAGCTGAGATCGCACCACTGCACTCCAGCCTGGGTGACAGAGTGAGACCCGGTCTCAAACAAAACAAACAATTTAGGTGTTGTTTATGTGTGTCCAGGGAAGATCCTCCCCAGGCCCCCCCACCGCACATCCCTGCAGTCTCTGGACTGCAGGGTAGGACCACACGCAGCATGGGCTGCCTGGTCTGTCTCTGGACCCAAGGACAACGTGCTTGACCTGGTCGTTCATGGGAGCTGTGTTTGGCAGCCCTGGAGGAGGGCGGCCTGGTTTCATCCCCAGTGGAGATAAATCCCAAGGGTGGCTGTCCTCACGCCTGGGTTGTTGTGTTTCATGTCGTTGTCGTGACCGAAACTGGCCGAATCTGCAGAGTGACTGGAACGCTGCCATGGTGGTGGCATGAACACCTCATATTTACTTTGTGGGGAAACATCAGGTAGTTAAAATTAGCAGTGAGCACCACGGAAAGTCAAGGTTGTCCAAAAGAATTGTGCAATGTCACATTGAGAAATGTGGCAGAGATAAGACTTGGCAGCGTTGGAGTGGCGGGTGGAATTCTCAACCCTGAGCCCAGCCTGAGTGGGAGGGCCGGGCTTGGAGCTGCGGCACTTGGGGCCTTTCTGCCAGTGCCGAGGAGTCCTGGAGAGGAGCCTGGGGTCAGACACCTGCATGTGTGGTGAGCTCACAGCCAGATGTGCACCACGCACTTAAAAAAAATAGATTCCTTTATACACAGTGCAGTGTTAGATGACCGTAGAAGATGTAGATCATGTATAATATATACATATATAAGTGAATATATTATATATGGACACGTATAATTATACATATGTATAATGAGAGTACTGTCTAGTATAATGTAACATAATATGTTTTTTGCTTTTTACTTCTTTAAAGTTCTTTGTAGGGCGATGTCTGGGTGTTGGAGTTCTCTGCTAGCTCATTTTCCCTGCTGAGGTGAGGGACTGCATGCTTTGTAGGGGACTGAGATCTGGGATCTGAAGCTGTAGGGCCGGGGGCACCTCGCTCCAGTGTCCGGGGCCTCCAGGGCAGAGTTGGCTCTTGGTGGGCTCCTAGTGCTGAGGACTTGGAGGTTGGTGAGGCCTTGCCTTACCTGGAGTGCTCCCTGGGCTGGGCTGGAAGACCCCGGGCCATGGGCTTTCTCTAGCCCTCACTCCAGGCCTCCCTGAGCCCCCCTCTGCAGAGGCCACAGCCGCAGGGGCCCCCTGAAGGTCCCTCTGGCCCCTGACCTCTTAGCTTCTCTTACTACAGGAAGCTGACCCTTTCCAGCATGGCGTCCACCGGAGTAGGAAGCTGGCTTCTCAGCAGGCCAGCCGGCTCTTCTCCACCCAAGGAAAACCCAGTCATACCCATTTGTACAAATCGCCTCTCTGCACTCTTCAAATAAAACTGATAATTCTCAGCAATCTGTTTCCCATCTGGAGCCCTGAAAGATTAGAATCCTTGTTTGAATGCTGAGCCATGGTTGAGATAACATCTTTGTGACTCTTAGACTTCACTCCAGATGACTGTCTGTCATAGATGGAAGGGGTGAGTGAGTTAAGGGGAACTAAGGCATGGAACTTAGGTTTTTGATCAGTGTAGGATTTAATGTCTTTCACTAAAAAGGACAAAAGTACAACCCCTGTTGGCTCCGAGTCTCCCAAGCAGCAGCCCTGTTTCTCACTCCTCGAAAGTGCAGTGTGCACTCCCCTGCCGTCCCCGCCTCTGCCCCTTCTGCTCTCGCCCTGGCCTCTGTGCCCACTGCTCCCTGGCACCGCCTTCTCCGCTCATCCTCTTCCCCAGGCCCTGACTCCATCGCGCACCTGGCTGGTTTCATGGCCGGCTGAGGCCCTGCTTATTCCTCTGGGACCACATCTCTGCCTCTGCCTCCCTCTTGGGAGCTGGGATCCTTTCCTGGACCTCTTTTCCCACCCACGCCGAAGGATTAGCGCCTCGATGTTACTGACTCATCTCTGACTGCAGTCCAGACTGCTCCCCAAGTTCTCCTGCTGTGCCAGCTGCCTGGCCATCTGCATTTGGACGGGGAGTCCCACAGAAAATGTGGCTGCACGGGGACTTGTGCCCCTTGCCCTCGTCTTCCTGTCATCTTTCCCAACCCAGCAATGGCTCTGCATGAGATAGCCAGGGCCGGCACCCTCCGTGAGTGCCCCAAGAGCATGGGTCCCATCCAGTCCCTGCTGTGTGTCCAGCACAGACCTCAGGCAGTGTGACTCCACTCACTGCGGCTTGCTGGGCTCTGGCTGCCTCAGTCCTGCAGGACAGGACAGTGCCATAGTGAGTACACAGGTCCCTGGCTGTGTGAAGTAGGCCTGTAGGAGAAATTCCTGTGTGTAGACTAGCTGGGCTCCAGAAGATCTAACTTGGTGGGGCAAGAGAAGGGTGCTTCTCATGAGCCGTCCAACCAGGCGTGGTCCCCATCAGACACGGTCAGGGCTTTTGCCTGGAGCCTTGTCCCGTGGTGGGTCACTCTGTCGTATGTGAAAATGTGGCATACCGGTGCGCTTGCAATTTGCATTTCTCTTACTGGACGTGAGCTTGAACACCCCTAAGTGCCATTTGCATCTCCTTTTCTGTGAACTATTTCTGGTGTTTGTGTGTTTTGCACTGGGCGGCCAGCCTTCTGCAGGTTTTGAATGAGCTGCACAAGGGCAGCCCTCGAGGCTCTGAAGGGCAGCGTGAATATGAATTCCCAGCCTGTCTTAAAAAATTTAAGACATACTCAAGCCTGTCGCCCAGGCTGGAGTGCAGTGTAGTGGCAGGATCATGGTTTGTTGCAGCCTAAAACTCCTGGACTCAAGCGATCCTCCCACGTCAGCCTCCCAAAGTGCAGGGATTACAGATGTGAGCCACTGCCAAAAAGGAGGCTGTTGACATGACATAGGCTTGAAGGGGCAAGGAGGGTGGGAGAAACGTGGGGGTCGGTGCAAAGCCGTCTAGTCCCCCTCGGTGGCTGTGCAAGAGGGTACGAGATGGAGCTGCTCCTTCTCTGAGCCCCGTCTTCCTCCAGGTGCCCCTGGCCCGGGGCCCTCCTGTGTGCTACCCTGTGGACTGTGCCCTGGGAGGTCTGAGAGCCGTCTCCTCACCGCCCCCCTGAGGCCTGTCTGCAGATGCTGGAGATTCTAGCTGTTCCACCCGGCTGCCTGCTTCTGCCCAGCAGAGAGCCTGCTTGTACCTTGGCAGCTCTTGAATGAGGTGGCAGGTGAAAGGAGGCACTTTTCACCTGTTATGGCCTAAAGCATTCTCTCGCTAGACTGAAAAGATGCCGCACAGAAGATCCTTTTAAGCTAAATACATGCTAGTGTTCACAGAAAAGACAGTACTCAACTGTCTGTAATTGTCCAGTCAGCCAAGGAGGCCAGAAGCCCAGCGTCCTGGCCATGGAAATGCGAAACTCCAGACTTGCCGTGAAGGGTTAACGAGGGACTTTGGGGAGAAGGCCGGTCTGTGGCAGGGGCACAGTCTGTGCTCCGTGCCCTGCGTGTGGGTTATTTCCTCTAGTGAAAACACCTGTAGTATCCAGGTGACCTCACCTATCAGAGCATCAGAGCAGCTGAGTCACGATGCTGTAGTTAGTATCCGCCGGGAGAGGTTTTCATAGCTGCGGTTATGTCTTCTGCCTGTTAAAATCAGTCTTTTGAAGAAAGCATGAGCTGTGCTGAGTTTATAGTCTGTTTATTATAGGTTGCTGCTGGGCTCTGAAGGCCTCTCTCTCATGATGATACACACACCTTCGTGTGTGGTTTTCAATTGTAGAATGAAAGCGTGTAGAAGTGGAAGGAGCCGGGAAGTGCTCTGTTCACACCCTAAGGCCTCGCACATGACCTGGAGCGGTCAGGCGACTTCTTCAAGGTCACACGGTGCTTGGTTGGCCTCAGATGTTTTCTGATACTCTTAGGATTTGGTGATAAAAATACTAACTTGGATGAGTTCAGGAGGGAGCCCCGTGGCCGCCGGCGAGAGAACTCTGCAGCTCCTCCCCACCGCAGCTGACATTGAACTATGGAGTTATTTTGGTTGGCTTCATTGTAAGCTTTAAAGTAGTTTGTGAAGAGCAGCTGCTTCTATTTTTCCCAAGTCTTGAACTTAACTGGGGGAGGATGGGGAAGAGGTTGGAGGCTGTGGTATGGGGTCGGTGGTAGGGGAGGGGGGGCTGCTGCTGATAAGCGAACAAGTGGGAAAGTTAAAGTTGGGGCCTTACCCATTCCTGGGGCTCCTGGCTGATAACAGGGGGTCACATTTCTGGGGGGCAGGCTCTGAAGAAAGCGTGAGTAGGAAGCAGGGTCAAATGCAGATGAGTGCCGTTACTCTTTTAAATATTCTTCAATGGGGAAGTACTTTTCTTGTGAAGTATAAATTCCTCGATTTGCACCTGCCTTCATCTGGAAAGGGTTTCAAGTGGTTTAAGTAGGGCGTGTGGGTAAAGGGTGCCCCGAAAGGGACCAGGAAGATACATTGGCAGGCTTCTGCGCTTACCTGGCTCTGCTTGTAACAACCGCGCATGTGAGGCCACCTCTCGGACTGAGTTTCCTGAGGGCACAAATCCCATGTCCCACGCAGGGTGGTGAGGGTGGAGGCCTTTTCTGAACATGCAGTAAACCACCACCGCCCATTCTCCTCAGCTCCCGAGGGAAGGAAGGGGTGTCACAAGCCCATACCTCACCTTCCCGAGGAGGGGCTGTGGGCACCCAGTGCCTTGGGCACCCGAAGGGCTGGAGCCAGGCCTGTCTCCCCTTGTGCCTTTTTGACTCCTCTGGGCATAGCTCACGACCAGGAAGTCCCCAGCGGAGAGGAGCCAGTGTGTCCTTGGTCCCTGCAATGCAACTGCCCACGCCTGTGGGGTCAGTAACAAGAGCCACAGAGCCACGAGGTGCCGCTCACGTCTGCCCCCACCCCAGGCAACCGCAGGCCCCTTCACGCTGCTGGTTCTCCTGAGGAACAGTGTGAAGGAGGTGCCCGGCTCTGTTCTGTTGTGAGAAGCACCACACAGGTTCCAGAGGTCTTGAGGGTGCCCTATTGGGACCATGGCTAGAACTCATGATCTCACATCTTTAGGATGCACTCGGGAAAGACTGAAAGCCAAGGATGTGTTCAGGTGCCCTGGGCCGGTCGGAAGGGGGCACGGGGCGTTTGCAGACCCCTGCCCGGTGTCGTGCTTTCCGCCGTGGGTCGTGCTCCTGCCTCTCAGTCTTGTCCTGTTGGTCCTCGTTATCCCAGGGAGGCGCTTCCCTAACTTGGGGTGCGCGTCTCTTTGGGAAATATGTTTAAACGGACGTGGCCGTGGATGTGCAGTGGGTGGAGTGCAGACCTCACAGGACTTGTAAAGATGCATTTGTTGGAGGCTGACTGCTCGTGTGCGGTTTATACCCCTGGTCTTGTCTGAAGTGGGGTCCTTCCGCAGAAAAACATGACACACCGTGACCTCGGGCCAAGTGCGAGGCCGGTCACTTGTGGAGTGGGGATTCGGTAAAGATTTAGTGAAGGTCGAACCCGTGTAACTGGGGAGCACACGGGGGAACCACCTATCTTCCAACGTAGGCGAGGCCCCGTCATGGCGCAGGCCGAGGAATCTCAGCCACGGCAGTGAAGGAAGCCATGAGGCTCCGTGACCCGAGGATGGCCGCTGGGGTGCGGGCGCGTTGTGGTTCCCAGCGGACGCTCTCTGGTGACTGCTGTGGCAGGCAGGGCTGGGCAGTGACCACGTGCTGAAGGCAGGAGCTGGCGTTTCACCCGCCCTCAGTCCGTGCTGGACCCCGCTGGGCCGCTGGAGAGGAGAAGCTGCCCGTGAGGTGGGAGAAGTCTGCTTGGGAACCAGTGGCCCCGAGTCCCACTGCCAGCTCTGGACCCCGTTCTGCTCAGGCCTCTGCTGGCTACTGGTTCCTGTCAAGCCGGCCTTGCTGGGGGGCCGAGGCCCCAGGGAGTCGGGGTGTGGGGCGGCTCTGCATGCCACGGTGGACGCTTGGGACAGAGCTCCTAAATGTCAGCTGTGGCAGGGACAGGGGCGGGGCAGGGGGCACGGGCAGCTGTTCTCTTCCACAGTCAGGCCCTGGTGGGGACACAGAAGGGCCTCCCGGGGTGGGGAGGGGCAAGGAGCCTCCTGCCCTTCAGTCCTTCTTCATGGGACCCAGGCAGACACAGGCAGGCTTCGTACTGGGTTAGGCGTTTCATCCCCCAGGAGAGCTTTGCTCTAACCAGATAAACAGAGTAGAGTTACTTGGGGCCACTGGCCAAACTAGAAATATTTTGGATCTAGTGATCTTTTTCTTTGGGTCACTGTTCACCGTAGGAGGTTTTGACCTGTATTCCATTTCAGAATAGGAAGAACGGCTTATTTTTCAGAGTGGCAAATAAGGAAAAGAATGAGAGTATCTCAGAGTCTCTGTTTTCAGCGGCCCTCCTGGGAGAAACATTTTTTATAGACACCAGACGTCCTCGCCAGCCCCGCCAACTTTCCTTCCCCGGATGGCCGTGGAGTGCCGGGGGTGGCCCCTCCCTCCCGAGCTGGTGCGAGGAGAGACCCGCACTGGCTGGGGTGGGTGCTGGGCAGGTCCCCTCAAGTGCACACTGCCACCCTGGCCCTGTGGCCACCTGTTCTTTGCTCTCGAGGCCCCAGGTCCCTGTGCCCACCAGCCGAGCTCTGTTTTGGGCTGTCCTTACATCCCAGACCTCAGAGTCTTCATGACTTGACGGTGGACAGTTGACCTAGATGAACAATTGATCTAGGTGGACAGTTGATCTAGGTGCGGGTGGTTTGGGGGAAGGTGACTGTCATCAAATAATCACTGAGTCATTAAGCAAATTGCATGATGTGTACATGAAAGCCAGTGGAGAAAATATATCAGCAGTCCTAGTTAAAGGAAGCTCCTGCCATTAGGATGAGCAGGAAGACTTCGCATCTCAGGCTTCCTCAGCCTCTTTAGGTGGCATGAGCTCCACAGAGCCTGCTTGGGTTTGAGCGGGTGAAACTCTCCTTCCGTAGAGCTCATGTGCAGAGCTGGGCTTTGATGTCCCTAAGTGCTTTGTAACGTGCTGGTTCTGGGAGTTTTCTGTTTCCAAATGTCCAGCCATCATGGGCCCCGCTGCAGTAGGGAGCAGGGTGGAGCTGGAGGTTTCCCTTTGTAACCTGGCTGCCGTTGATTCTTCTGGGCCCACGTGGAAGTGTGGCTGGGCTGTACCCACACTGCCACTTTTCTTCTGCTCCTTCAAGCTGCCCAGCAGTCACTGTAGGAAAATCCTTGAGGCTTTGCACTTGGGTGGCTGAAAGCTGACTGACCACAGCCCGGTGGTGCCCTTTGTCCCTTGCTGCCCCCTGGGACTAGCCTAAAGCGTAGGCGGGGGTGACACCGATGTTGATGCCTGGAATTGATTTCTGGAGCGGTTGGGACATCCAGGGATGCAGTGCGAGAAGCCTTCATTGGTTCTCCTCTCTGCTGCCTTCTTCTGCCTGTCCCAGGGTGCACTGCACTGGGAGCTGGAGGTAGGCCTGGAGCTTTGGGGCTGGGAGGGAACCTTCCCAGGACATGAGACTGTTGGGCCTGCTAGGAGGCCAGGCATTGCCACTGGTGCCCCTTAGAGAGAAGTACTGAGCGCCACCTGCTCATCTTCCTCATGTTCGCAGGGGCTGCAGTGTTCTTGAGGTGTCTTAGCCTGGGCTCCCCCCGGAGTCATGCTTCAGAGGTTCCGTATCTAGCATCTAGCTCAGGACTTGAGGAATCTCATGTTCGTGAGGTTGTGGGATACGAGAAGCAGCGATGTGACAAATTTTGGATGCAGAAAATCATAAAATCACAAACATTCCAGAGGCAGTAGGGGTGGTTTATCGGCACTTCTTTATCCCTTCAGGTTTTGCCAGAAACTTCTGCCGGCCTCTGGCGCTGAGCCTCAGGCAGGATGCCGGTCTGCAGCTTTGCCGCAGGTCTGTGCAGGTCTCCGGCTAGGCCTGATGGCCTAGGCATGAGGCCATGCTGACATCGTGTGACCCCTGCTCTGCATCTCAGACTCACGTGCCAGCCAGCCCCACTTCTGGGCACCCAGACGAGAAGTCACTGTGGCACTTGAGCGGGAAAGGAGCTGAGCTCAGGCCCATGGACTTGCAGCTGCCTGTTCAGGCACTGGAGGCGCACGGCAGACTCTTGCGACATCGTCGCAAATGGCGAAGGCAGTGCCAGCCCTGGGAAAGGTGGTTGACTTCTTGGCATCTGTTACCTGTAGCCCAGGCCTTGGACGTTGGGTTGAAGTTTAATGTTGTGAAGTGCAAAGGGGAGGTGAGTGCAGAGTTCATGGAAAAGGAAGGACCGCATCCACGAGCTGTGCACGGGGTGGTGTGAGCTGAGCACAGCGCGCCCTGAGTGGCGGCGGCCTGTGGGGAGCATCCACGAGCTCTGCATGGGGTGGTGTGAGCTGAGCGCAGCGCGCCCTGAGTGGTGGCCTGGAGAGAGGGCAGCGATGGAGGCGGCGTGCCCTGAGCGGCGGCCTGGAGGGAGGGCAGCGATGGAGACAGAGGCTCAGAAGTGCAGTTTGGTGGAGGCGGGGCCGCCCAGCGGGTGAGCTTGACTAGTGGCTGCTTAAGTTTGTGCAGCTGCCTTCTTCAGGCTCGTTCAGAGCAGCTGGCCAGTTTTCAGGAAATTCGAGGAAACTCCATCGTGGGGCCACCTGGGAAGGCAGGAGGAGCATAGTGTCAGGTCGGCTCTGCTCACGTGTCATTGTCCTCTTTGCTGAGGGCCCCCCCTTGGCCTCCCGGGCTCCGTTTCTGCCCTGCAGGTTCGAGGTTGGGCAGGATCAGCTCGGATGCTCCTTCCATCCTTGACGTCCTGAGACCCGGGCCTGCCTGTATTTCTGACGATCGTCCTACTTCCAAAGGAGGTTCCCATGCATCCTTCGATTTGCTCTGGGCTTCCCCAGATGAGGAATTGGAGGTCAATCCTGGGAGCCCCACAGCTGACCCGTGTCCTTGCCAACCATGTGTCCTGGCGTTAGGAAAGGTGCCGTGCAGCTCCGGACGGGGGCCAGGCTTTCACTGGCTTTCTGATAACCAATGCGAAACACTTATTAACCTAAGGTTTTCGTTTTCTAAACCAAAAATATATCCCTTTTAGTGACAACTGGGTAAAAATCCTAATGAAACCAATGATATCATCATTATTAGATGATTCTTTTATTCTTTTGAGCCATTGAAACAAAAATTAGACCATGTTCAGTAGCTGCTGCTTTTCAGCTAGATGGTCCTGTGTTTTGTGTCTCTTTCAGGCTGAGTCTGTGTATGTGCAAACACTCTCATGTATTGAACCAAGGATTTGACTCATCCTAAGGCCATTTCAGAAAGTCGCCTTAGTTGGCAGTACCTTGTCTCTGAGAGCAGTCGAGGGGCCACATGCTGCCACGGAGCTTTAAGGCCATTAGCAACTGCTCTGTCCGTGAGAGCCTGCTGTGACAGGCACTGTGCTGTGTCGCCACCTGCCCTTTACAACACTCGCAGTGTTGCTCCCATTTACAGGTGGGGAAACTGAGGGCTGAGCCTGTCACAGTCACAGCTACTGTAGGAGACTGATTCAGAGTTTTTTTTTGTTTTTTGAGATGGAGTCTTGCTCTGTCGCCCAGGCTGGAGTGCGGTGGCATGATCTCAGCTCACTGCACCCTCCGCCTCCCGGGTTCAAGTGATTCTTCTACCTCAGCCTCCCGAGTAGCTGGGATTACAGGCGCTTGCCACCACACCCAGCTAATTTTTGTACTTTTAGTAGAGACAGGGTTTCACTATGTTGGCCAGGCTGGTCTCGAACTTCTGACCTCAGGTGATCCACCCGCCTCAGCCTCCCAAAGTGCTGGGATTACAGGCATGAGCCACCACACTTGGCTGAGACTGATTCCGACTTTTAAAGTCTGTTTCTCTGCACCAGGGGAACTCGTGCGATGCTGAGAGGATGCCTGGACTCCGTTGTCTTTGAGTAGGAAAATGTGCAGGAGAAGGCAGCCTGGTGTAGGACGCACAGCCCGGTCTTGCGGAGACCTCACGAGGCCCTTTTCCTTTCCCTGCCCTGTGAGAAGCAAGGTCGTGCTAGGACAGTCCTTCGGGAGGTGCCCGGACAGGGACCTGCTCTCTGCACACCCACCTGTTGGGGAGGATTCCAGTTACCTGTGCGAGTCAGGCTCTGTCCTGACAGCTTGCTTCCTGTGTGTGTGGAGCTGCACGCTGTCGCATTACACGAACAAAAACCCCCATGGTGGAGGTACGGGTGGGGCAAAAACACACCCTGCAGAGGGTGGGCCGGCCTAGCACCCACTGAGCCTGGCTGTTTGGAGTCTCAACCTGGGATTGCTGATAGCAGGGGCCCCGAGTGACCCACTGCCCTCAGAGCTGGCCCCAACACCATGTTGCAGGGGCCCTGCGTGACCCACTGCTCTCAGAGCTGGCCCCAACACCATGTTGCATTTGGTTACCCAGGTTACTTAAATGTCTTTCAAGAAAGTAAGTTGGAATCAAATCTAAGCTTGAATGCTCCTTTGTTCCCTTTTATTCCAACCATCATCTTAAAACCTCTCCTTTTAGTTAAGTCCATTCTCCACCTATTCCTGTTTGCTGTGGTGGCTTATCTGTTGCCAGGCGCCTGGCCATCAGGGATCCAGGAGACAGAGTCGCAGTCCCGCCCTCACGAGCCGGTGACCCCAGGACAGGGTGGGCAGGGGGCACGTGGGGCCCAGAGGATTGGCGCCCTTGCCCCGTCTCACTCACAGTGCCCAAGGTGAGTCCTGCTGCTCAGCTCGCAGGGGGCTGCATGTGGAGTGTGACACGGGGTGAGGGGCCAGCGTGGTGCTGGGTGCAAGGAGGTGCCTGGGGAGTCGAACTGTGTGCGGCAAGGCTGGAAGCAGAGCCTGGGCCCGTGCCTCGCTGCCCTGTGGCCGCCGCCGCTGCCGCTGGTTCTTGCTTTAGAACTGCTGTCTTGGCAGCTTTTACTTCTCATGTAGGCGAGTCCCAAGCTAATGTTTATCCTCCAAAGTATCTTAACAATGCTAGAGTGCTGAGTGTTTGGGGGGAGCTTTATTAATCTTTGAAAGAGTTATTGTTACATTGATAAACTGAGGCACTGTTTACAATAGCCAGATTGTGTTTGGGCTTGCAGCCTTTAATTCTGCTGTTAGTTTTTGTTCGCAGATGGAATTGTTTTGGCTGTTCTTGTAAAGACTCCTTTGTCCGTGTGGGTTTTGTTTGTTGCCGGCCAGCGCGGGGCGTGTGCCAGGGAGGGCAGCCTGGCCAGGGAGGGGTGCACGATGCACCAGGTCAGGTGTTTCCACTGCATGATTGGCAGGCTTCTCGGGAATGCGGAATTGTGTACTCGAAGCCCCCAACTTTTTATGAATTGTCGGTTTACGACTGAAGGCGTCTCCTTCCAGAGGGAAAGCTGGCCTCCCTCATCAAAGATTTGCAACGTATGTGACAGAGCAAGTGACAGACATAAGAATGGGGGTAGAGGGCACTGAGGTATGGTCCGTGGGATTGCAGGTGTAAAGGAAAATGACACTCTTAGCCGACTTGCTCCTTCAAACAAAGTCAGCTAAGAGTCTGTCCTGCGGATGTTACTTTTCAGTAAAGCCAGACTTGTCCTGGCTCCCCTCCAGAGCCGTTTCCTTCACCTGGCAGCCATCCTGGGCTTCTGAGTAGGCGGATGGGAGGCAAGGAAAGGCTGCCTGGCACGGTGGGGATAGAGCCAGGGCCCCGAGGCCACAGGGGCTCCCATGAGCATCGGCCCTTCCTTTCCAGGCTGCGTGGGGGAAGGTGAGAGGAGAACCAGCAGAGCCTGGAGGTGGGTCCTGCAGAATGTGGGAGCCGTCACAGAGTTGGGGGTCGTGGGGTGAAGGCTGGAGCTGGAAGGTGTGGAAGCTAGGCCCAGCCCAGCCTGTGGAGAAAAACTGTGCCCACAGGCTGGGGGCCAAGGTGGGGGCTGGGGCTTGGCTTGTCTGGCCTTGAAGGGGACAGAGCAGGCTGAGGTGTGCTGCCCTGGAGGCTGGAGCCCTGGCCCCCAGCAGCCTGGCAGTGAAATGTGCCTGGGGGCAGCAGGGACAGAGCCCGGGGCAGAGGATGCCCCCAGAAGGTCTGAGCAGCCCTTGCTGTGTCCTGCAGTGCTGCCCACTCCCTTGCGGGTGCGTCTGTGCCTTGTTGAGACGTTAGCAAGGAGCCCAGCTTCCTCTCTGGTCAGCTGACTGCATTGCATTTTCCTGCTCACTCACAGTTCCTCTATTTCCTCCACTTGCTTGCCTGTGCTGCCCGTGGGGGCTGTGGTCAGCACTCAGCTGCTGGTGGCTAGGGGGCGGAGGCCTGTCTCTCCTTCAGCTGCCCGCCCCACCTCCACTGCAGGTGCTCACCCCTGTCTCACCAGTGTCCTCGTGGGTCGGCCGCCCGCCCCGCCTCCACCGCAGGTGCTCACCCCTGTCCCACCAGTGTCCTCGTGGGTTGTGCTCACCCCTGTCCCGCCAGTGTCCTCGTGGGTCGGCCACCCGCCCTGCCTCCACCGCAGGTGCTCACCCCTGTCCCGCCAGTGTCCTCGTGGGTTGGCCGCCCGCCCCGTCTCGCCAGTGTCCTCGTGGGTTTCACAGACCGAGGAGTCCCAGTTGGTTCAGTTGTTGGGTTGCACTGAGATCCCATCGGGAAAACCCACTGTCTAACGAGTGTGGCCTCAGCCCAGGCTCCCTATGTACTGCGGGAGCTCAGCTCAGCTGCCTGGTGCTGGGGCTGTCAGAGGGCGGGGCTGCTGCTGAGGCAGGTGCAAAAGTGTAAGGGTGTGTCCTGGAACTATTCGCAGATGAGAAGTGTGCTGTATTTAAAACAGTGACTTATAAGCTGGACATGGATGTTGGCATGCATCTGTAGTCCCAGCTGCTTGGGAGGCTGAGGCCGGAGGATTGCTTGAGCCCAGGAATTTGAGGTCACCAGTGAGCTATGATTGCACCACTACATTCCAGCCTGGACCACATGGTGAGACCTTATCTCTTAAAAAAATTTTTTTCACTTTGTGAGGCTGAAGCAGGCGGATCACGAGGTCAGGAGATCGAGAGCATCCTGGCTAACACGGTGAAACCCCATCCCTACAAAAAAAATACAAACAAATTAGCTGGGTGTGGTGGCGGGCACCTGTAGTCCCAGCTACTCTGGAGGCTGAGACAGGAGAATGGCGTGAACCCGGGAGGCGGAGCTTGCAGTGAGCCGAGATGGCCCCACTGCACTCCAGCCTGGGAGACAGAGCAAGACTCCATCTCAAAAAAAAAATGTTTAAAGATAACACAATTTGAAGATTTTTTTTTTTTAAGAGTAAAAGGATGGACTTTTTAGTGAACTAACAGTAAAATCTAAAACATCTAAAGTACGTGAATCATGTTGATTTTATCACGTCTGTGATAAGCTTTCAGGTCTCACTGTCATTTGGAGTTCACATAAAGTAAATACAGTTTATTGATGAATTTGAGGACTCCATTGTGACCAGAGTAGCTTGGCTTAATTATTTTTCTAGGTTTAAACACTGTTGTGTGTCAGCTTCATGAACCTTTGTCCAGCACTTAGCAAGGTTTTAATATTCGGGCAGGGATCAGTTGACATTTCTGAAACTGGTCTTTTTGGTAGCCCATGATGGTCCTTTCATTCCGGTCCTCGCCGGACCCGGACCTGCCTTGTGTCCCCAGATGAGGAAGATTCTGATGAAGTTCACCAGTGTCACAGGATGCAGACAAAACGATGTCTGTCCACATGTGGCTGGCGTGTGTGGCTTTGCATTGCCCGTTGCCATCGTGGCGCACCCATCTGTAGAGGGCGGCGCAGGCTCCTCACCCCTGTGCTGGGCATCCTTCAGAGCCTGGCTCGCAGGTGTCCAAGGGCTCTGCCTGCCTTCCCTTGCTGCTGGGAGCTTGCTGGAGGCGACGTCCTGTGCTGGCTTGCAGGTGGCCATCCAATCCTGGAGGGCAGTGCTTAGGCCGGGGGGACGTCAGCACCTAGGAATTAATGAGTTGGAAAGGTGCCCATGATATCTTCAGCTGAGGAGCCCACGTGAGGTGTTTGGCCTTGGAAGCCCAGCGCTGTCTGGGCCTCAGGCAGGGAGGATGCTGTAAACTACCCAGACAAGAAGCAGAGCTTCTGAGCCCGTGTGGGCCTGTAGCAGGCCATGTCCTGTGGTCTCTTTCAGCCTGGAAAGAAGGGAAAAGGGCAGTCGACTCCTTTCTCCCTGGTAGGCTCAGTGCCTTGTAGTCGCGGCTGACTCATGGATACCTGTGAGTGCCGTGCTGTGCAGAGGCGTGGGTGACACTGGGGCAGAGTCCAAGTGAGGTCCCCGCCAAGGATCCTGGAGGAATGAGTAGCACCTAGGTTCTGAGAACATTTGGGAGGAACCTGCTGTTTTTCTGGGTGGGGTTATGGACCTGCCACTTTCATGCTGTTGCCAGATCGGGGAAGGCTTCTGTAGTGTTTCCGTACCAAATAGCTGGACCCGCGAGCACCTCAGTGCAGTCAGCTTTTCAGACTTGCTGTCCCTACTGAGCTTCAGGAGCTGCTCGCATCGCAAACCTCTGTTGGAAGGTCTAGGCCATCTGAGATTCATTAAGTCAAAACACTCCTGAATGTCATGTCACTTACCCAAACTTGTGTGATGTTGGACAGGGAACCAGAAAATCTGTTTTTAAAGGTAATTTATTGTTTGTTTGTTTTAATTAAAAGTAAATTTGGCCAGGCAAGGTGGCTCACACTTGTAATCCCAGCAATTTGGGAGGCTGAGGAGGGAGGATCACTTAAGCCCAGGAGTTCAAGACCAGCCTGGGCAGCATAGTGAGATCCCATCTCAAAAAATCAGCTAGGTATGGTGCCATATACCTGTAGTCCTAGCTTCTTAGGAGACTGAGGTGGGAGGATTGCCTGAGCCCAGAAGGTGGAGGCTGCAGTGAGCCGTGATTGAGCCACTGCACTCCAGCCTGGGTGACAGAGTAAGACCCCATCTCAAAAAAAAAAAAAAGTAAAGTTTAGGTCCTATAGGAGCAGAAAGACTCTATGAAACATGCATAAATAACACCTTTTTGTCTGCATCCGTACCTTTCTAAAGAACTCAATGTGATCATAATGTAGTTTTAACCTGCTTAAACTTAGTAGTGGGTAAGTATATTTGCATGTGAACAAACTGTCATTCATCATGATTTTGTGATTTTGTATGTGGATATGCCATGCTTTATTTTACCAATCTTTTTTGGATATTTAAGGTTTCTTAGTGGTGTAATAAGCATTGCTCTGTAGTGTTTCATGGTTGTTGTTGTTGTTTTTTTTTTTTTTTTTTGAGACCGAGTTTCTCTCTTGTCACCCAGGCTGGAGTGCAATGGCACAATCGCCGCTCACTGCAACCTCCGCCTCCCGGGTTCAAGCGATTCTCCTGCCTTAGCCTCCCGAGTACCTGGGATTACAGGTGTCTGTCACCACGCCCAGCTTATTTTTGTATTTTTAACAGAGACTGGGTTTTACCATGTTGGCCAGGCTGGTCTTGAACTCCTGACCTCGGGTGATCCACCCGCCTCAGCCTCCCAAAGTGCTGGGATTACAGGCGTGATCTACCACACCTGGCCCAAACTTTACATTTTGTTTATTTGTTTGTTTGAGACTGAGTCTCCCTCTGTTGCCCAGGCTGGAGCGCAGTGGCGTGATCTCGGCTCACTGTAAACTCTGCCCCAGGTTCACGCCATTCTCCTGCCTCAGCCTCCAGAGTAGCTGGGACTGTAGGCGCCTGCCACCACGCCCAGCTATTTTTTTGTATTTTTAGTAGAGATGAGATTTCACCGTGTTAGGCAGGATGGTCTCAATCTCCTGACCTCATGATCCGCCCGCCTCGGCCTCACAAAGTGCTGGGATTACAGGCGTGAGCCACCACGCCTGGCCCAAACTTTACATTTTTTAAAGATGAGCTTTGACATCAACATTGCTGAAATATCCATCATACTTCCTTTCAAACACACGGACATCGTGTGTCCTGAGTGCACACCATAATTGAAATAGCTCCATATCATTGGACAGTTAGCCATTTCCATTTTTCACTTTTGTAGCACGACATTCACTATGTTCTTTTCTGCTTGAGGTTAAGTTCAGGACCTGGAAACCGCTTTGATTTGACTTGATTTTACATGGAAGCACCATCAAAAGGTCTAATTCCATCTTGGCAGTCATTAGTGGTATTCCTCAATTGTGCCCTGTCTGTGAGGTCAGTTCTTGATTATATGTGTGTGATGTGAGGGTTTCTGCTTCCATGTTTGGATACCATTTAGCTGCTTCGCATGCTGTCAGGAACACGCGACCTGCCTCTCCCACGCTGCGGGTGACAGACTCAGTTTATTTGTACCTGGGTTTGCTCCTAAAGTAACCGCGACTCGGAGACCTAGTTTATCCTAGGATTATGGGCATTTCAGGTTGATACTGGCGCTTGATTTTCCTGAATTCCCAGCTGAGATTTCAGGGGATGCGCAGGCTAGAAGCATGCCACCATTTCCATGGCGGCCAAAGCGTTCTTCGGACCCTGGCACACACACCAGGTCAGTGCTTGAGCATTTGGAAAGGAGGGCACACCCCTCATTGCCTCTTAATTAAAAATCCAAAAACCTACTCAGCTGATCGTGCAAATCAAGGAGACTATATACAGGTAAGAAGGGAGATGAGCAAAACTTTGTATGTTCTAACAGAAGCTCAGTGGCGCAGAGAATATTTTCTTTGGGGGGCAGCGTGTCCTTGTTTTCATGTGATTTCCTCTTAAATGAGCTCTTCTCGCGTGTTTGCTACGTGTCGGACACTGCATCTTCTTCCTGTTGACATTTAGGTAACAGTTTGTTTTGGTAGAAGATGAAGAGGGATTCTGTTTAAAAAGGTGTCTTATTTCAAATCCTAACACCTTAACCCTTAAATTTTAGAAAGTGGAGTAATAAATGCTTTGATTCGATGCAGTATTGAGGAGTATTTACCGTCATGTAAATTGTCACTGGCCTTTGCCTGTTTAAATACACTGTCGCGTTTACTTTCTGTCTGGTGTTGTGGAGGGAAGGGGGAGAGCTTGGGGTCCTGTTGGAACTTGGCTCCAGGCAGCGCTGGCGAGGAGGCTGTTTGACCAGTGTGCCTAGGACAGCACCACTGAGGGGCAGCAGGCAGAGGGTATAGCAGGAGTTGGGGGGGGGGCCTAAGGCTTGCAGGTGCCGTGTGGCAAGGGCCCCGTGGTTGGGCTGGGCTGGCAGGCTCTCCGGAAGGGTTTGGGGAGCCAGGCGGGACTCCGTGAGGTGAGGAATGGCTGGTCTGACTCTGTGTTGTAAGGTACCGCCCTGTTCACAGTACTGACAGCGGGTACTGTGGGTAAGGGTGGAAGCTGTGAAACCAGTCACGACCCTCCCGTGGTAGCCTGGGCAGGAGATGCACTGGCACGGACGTGGAGGAGAAGGTAGGAGGGGAGGTTCTGGGTGCACTGGGAGACAGAGCCCAGTCTGCGAGATCAGCCGTAGCGCGTGAGCTGGTGAACACACCACATACCACTTCCTGTTCAGATTTTGGCTTTGGTGTATTTTGGGGACTGTCCTGACCTGTGTCAGCAGGCTTCATAATCGTGCTTCTCAACTGAATGAATTTCTCTGATTAGAATATGGCAACCGAGGAGACTGCATTTCCTGTCTTTATATAGTTTTGAAGATCAGGAAGATCAATGAAAATGAAAATTTTTGAAAGAGACACTTTCAGCTCAGACTGCCTGTGTGTTGCGTGCACATGTGTGTGAATGCATGTGTGTGTGTACGCACGTGTGTGTTGCATGCACACGTGTATGGGTGCATGTGTGTGTACGCAGGTGTGTGTTGCACATGTGTGAGCGCATGCGTGTGTATGCAGGTGTGTGCTGCACACGTGTGTGAGCGCATGTGTGCACGCAGGTGTGTGTTGCATGCACGTGAGTGCGCGTGTGTGCGCGCGGGGGTGTGTGTTGCATGCACACTTGTGTATATACACTCAGTGCCTGTCCTGTGCTGTGTTGGTGCTGGGGTGGTGTCAGGAAGAGTGTTGGTGAACTGCGGACTTCCCCTGACATATGATTATATCTGTGAGAGTGGCTCTCCCCTGCCAGTTGTTGGGGGATAGAACGGTGTGTGGTGGAGAAGAGCTGAGCTTCCCTGGCCCCTTCTGAAATGGGGTCAGGAAGGGGATCAGGAGGGGGATTACCCTGCTGCCTGCTGCCATTTGATCCACCCACACAGCCTCTCAAGGTAGGGGCTGGCACCCCGTTGTCCAGCTGTGTGTGGCCTTTCTGAATGACGTGGTTCTTGGGCATCTGAGCCAGTCGCCAGCCATGTGCCCTGCCCCACAGGCCCTGGGAGTTCCCGGTAGGATCCCACAGCTGTTGGCAAGTCTGAGGTTTGCCTTTGCAGATGGAAAAATGGCTTCCAGAATTGAGTGTGGTGCCAGCCAGGAGAGCCCAGAAGCTGTGAGGTGATACTCTAGCCTGTGGTGCAGGGGCCTTGCCACCAGCATCCTACAGTTGGCCTGTGACTTCACCGGCAGGAAGGTCATCTTCTCCAGGAAGTCTCTGGGAGCTCTTCCAGTAAGCTCAGTTCCCAATGGATTTCCTAGCCATAATGTGTGGGGTTAGCCCCGTGTGCTGGGCGCCAGAAGCGGGCAAGCGTTCTGGCTCATCAGTAACTATGAGAACAGCATTGTCGGTGTCAGTCAGAGCCTTTGTGGGAATAGTGCCATTGTGGGTCCTTTACTCTGGCTTGGTGTTAGCACCCAAGGCACTTCATTTGCTCATTTACAGGTCCTTCTGAGTCCCTGTCTCGCCAGGCCAATGCCCTCTGCCTGCCCCTGGGGTCAGGGATCTTGCCGTGGCTGGGGAGACACAAGCACATGACTGACTAGACAGGGAGGTACGAGCTGGTCGAGCTGGTGGTGGGGCCGTGGGGACCCAGAGGAAGTCCACCTGTTGTCTTGGGGTCCAGGGAGCCCCCTGGGCTGGGGGAAGGGCTCTTTGGTATGTAGAGTTTACTGCTGAGAAAGCAGGCCCAGCAAAGGGAAATGAGCTTGCACCAGGCCTCCTGGAGGTCTGGGCGAGTCTGCGAGGGTCACGCTGGCATCGGACACGGGACAGAGACTCTGTCACCCTGGCTAGAGTGCAGCGATGCGATCTTGGCTCACTGCAGCCTCCACCTCCTGGCCTCAAGCGGTTCTCCCACCTCAGTCTCCTGAGTAGCTGGGACTACAGGGGTGTGCCACCACACCTGGCTAATTTTTTTTTTTTTTTTTTTTTTGTAAAGATGGGGTTTTGCCATGTTGTCCAGGCTGGTCTGGAACTCCTGAGCTCAGGCGATTCTCCCGCCTCAGCCTCCCAAAGTGTTGGGATTACAGGCGTTAGCTACCGCGCCGAGCCTTTTTTTTTTTTTTATATGTATTTATTTATGTAGAGATGGGGTCTCGCTGTGTCGCCCAGGGTGGTCTTGAACTCCTGGCCCCAAGCAATCCTCCTTCCTCAGCCTCCCAAAGTGCTAGGATTATAGTGGTGAGCCACTGCCCCCTGGTTTTCTTTATTGATGGAGTAATTATGGGTTGGACTGGCCCCTCTGCCTTTAGCACTTAGGGATTCATTTCTTTTAAAGACCATCTGGGTGCCTGCGCTGCGTGTGTGCTGGACCCAGAGGTAGTCCAACTGCGCTGTGCCCTCAGGGTCTGTGGGGCAGGAGGCAAGGTCTGCAAGCAGGCGTGAGAAGGGCAGGGCAGGGGTCTGGAGGAGGCGGGAGGAGACTTCAGGGCACTGTCTAGGGCTTGGGCCAGGCCGCCCCGTATGGTCAGCAGAGAAGTGCGGGGAAAGACATGCGGGGGGCATGCACACTGGGCTGCCTCTGCTGTGGGGATGCCAGCCATAGACACACTGTGGCCATACGGTGTCCGCTCACTCCCGGGGGCCCTTCCAGATTTTCCTTAATTCAGTTTCTTCAAACTTAGGGTATTTTACAAACACAACACATACACATACACACGCACAGATATACAGACACAGACATGCAGAGATAGACACAGACATACACATATAGATCCAGAGATGCAGAGGCAGACACACATAGACACAGACACACATACACATACCCACACAGACACACAGAGGCAGACACACAGACACCCCCACACACCCCCCGCACAGACACATAGGCAGACATTGATACACAGACACACCCACACACACACCCACACAGACACATAGGCAGACATTGACACAGAGACACACCCACACACACACCCACATAGGCAGACATCGATACACACACGCGACACAGGCAGACATCACACACAGACACACACACACAGACGCATAGGCAGACATCGACACACACACACCTGGCCTCTGCCCACTCCCCTCTGCCGCTGCAGATTCACAGCAAGCTCTAATTGAAAGGAGAGCAGAGAAGAAGGATCGATGTGTGGTCTGCTGTGCATCCTTTTCGGTTTCTGAAGTGCCCTGACTTGTGGCACAAAATGCACAAAGAGGGTTATCAGAAGACTTAAGGCACAATTAAGCTTTAGATCATTCATCTCTGAAGTGCTGGGATGTTCTAACTGAGACACTCTTGAGGGTGAAAGGGGGGACGTTGTAGCTGCCCCGCCAGGGTGACAGCGCAGCCTGGAGCTGTCGGGTGAGGCGGAGCTCGTGGCGCCCCCTATACAGTGTATGACTCAGGAGTGGCTGCAGTGCAGACTCTTGGTCTCTGATCCAGTGGGTCTGGGATGGAGCCCCAGAACCTGCAGTTTAGGGAAGCCCCTCCACACTGATCCACATGAGGCGCTGAGTGTTTGGAGGATGCCAGGATGTTACATGCCTCGTTGAAACTGGTGTGAACTTTGTATTTCTTTAGCCCATGTGTCTGGGACTAGAGGCTCGTTGTATGATCAGAGGCAGCCAAGCTGGGTTTCTCCAGGTGATGCATAGCACACCTGGAGATGGGCGCCTCCACGATTGGACACTTTGTTCAGGTGTAAGCAGGTGGCACAGAAAGCTTCCCCAAGTACGCGGCAGTCAGCATGGATGCCCCTTAATTCCTTTCTCATGAAGAGTTTTGGTTTCTTCCTAACACTGGACAACCAGGGATTATCAGGAGTTTTTGATTGCCTTATTTATTTATGTAAATACAAGGACACAACATTGAAAATCAACAAACTACTTTCTAGAGCAGTTTTAGGTTCACAACAAAATTGAGAGGAAGATAACAGATTTCCCTTGTGCCCCTGCCCCCACTCCCAGCCTCCCCCAGTGTCCATGTCGCCAGCCAGAGTGGGACATTGATTACGGTGGATGAGCCTGCAGTGGCACGTCTCTGTCACCCCAGTGCGGAGGTCACGTCAGGGTCTCCACTCTGGGCGCTGTAGCTCCAGTAGGTTGGCAAATGCATAGTGACATGCGTCTGCCATTAGAGTGCCATACAGAGTAGTTCCACTGCCCTGACACCCTCCTCAGCCTTTCTTCTTTCCCAGGCCCTGGTCACCGCTGCTTCTTTTACTGTGTCCTTGATTTTGCCTCTTCCAGAAAGTCATCTAGTTGGAATCACGCAGTTGGTAGCCGTTTCAGAGTAGCTTCTTTCACTTAGAAATACTCATTTAAAGTGCCCGCCTATCTTTTCGTGCATGGCGTCAGAGCTCATTTCCGTTTAGCGGTGAATGACATTCCATCATCTGGATGTTCCACGGTTTATTCAGTCACCTACACAAGGACGTCTTGGTTGCTTCCAAGTTTTGGCGATGACGAATAAAGCGGCTCTCACATCTGAGCACAGGTTTTTGTGTGGACATAAGTTCTCAGCTCTGTTTGGTAAATACCAAGGAACTTGGTTGCTGGGTGGCATGGTTGAAAGTATGTCTGGTTTTGTGAAAATGGGCAAACCGTCTTTCGAAGTGGTTGCTGCATTTTACATTTCTGCCAGCCGTGAACAAGCGTTCCTGCTGCCCCACATCCTCGCCTGCTTTTGGTGTTGTCTGTGCCCTAAGCTTTGGCCATTCTCATAGGTGTGTGGTGGCACCGCAGCTACAACCCATTGAGGACCTCGAGTGTGGAGTGTCTTTCCATATGCTCATTTGCTGTCTGTGTGTCATCTTTGGTGAGGTGTCTTCAGACTTTTTGCCATCTTTTCCCCCACATAGCAAAAGATCGTTTATTGGCTCTTGTTCTTCCAGCTCTTTGCTTTGAAACTGAGCAGACGCTACTCTTTAAGCCTCAAAATCCAACACATCATGTGCATCATACTTTCTATAACAAGAATCCATCTCACACAGTGTAAAGCCTTGTCTTGCCTCAAAAATGCAATTCCCCGGCACTGTCCGGCGTCATCAAGTAGTCACAACATTCTTGCCCGCACAGGGCTTCTGTGAACTCTGCAGGCACGCATTTGCACAGCCGTACGCTCGCTGGTGAGCCTGCCTCCCTCCCTCAGCGTCTCCACTCCAGTGCAGGAGCCTGGACTGTTGCACTGTGTAGCCACGCAGGCCCCACGGGACACAGCAGAAGGTGGTCTGCAGGCTTCCCAGAGCTGCTGCCCCGGCATCATTCCTGAAGGACAGCAGTGAAGCTGCTGAGGCCAAGGGAAGGCCAGAGTCCAAGGAAGGCAGTGGAAGTGTCACGGAAGTCTCCTGGCTTGTGGTGAATGCAGCACTTGCTATATGCCCACACAGATCTGGCCCTTCACAGGCAGGTCACCTGCCCCGTCCTGCCAGCCCCCGCAGTTCAGGGACCCGCCCACCGCTGTCCTGGGGCTCCCTTGCTGTGTCGTGTTGCTTGACTATATGCCTACTCTGAGTCCAGTATAGCTCAAGACAGCTTGCCAGGCCAGGGTACCACGAATTGTTAGAAAATTAATCCTTCATTTCCTCATTTCCAGTATCTTAATGGTAGAGTGATGGCGGACATTTGTGGGAATAAGGCACTTCAACATCTGGGCCCTCTTGTTAGGTCTGTTTTGGAAATTTCCACCCTTCCAGCACACACTGCTTGCCCCACACTTCCTGCCCAGCCAGGCATGCGCTGAATACATGTGGGGAGGAACTTGTAGAAGAGCTCATTTTCTTTTCGTTGAGTTTTAAGGACTCTTTGTATATTGTGGATGCCAGTCTTTTATCAGATATGTCTTTTGCAAATACTTTTACCCCGTTTGTGGCTTGTCTTCTTCTTCCCTTGACACACACTGGTTTCATGCTGGAAGTCAGTGGGATTTCTCACATGCTTTTCAGGAAATAGCCTTAGACGCAGAATTGCCAATGCTGCTGTTAGTGTTCCTCTCCGCGGCCATCTGGAGAGGCAGGAAGACACGTGCCGGCCGTGACTGGGGGAACTGCATTGGTAAAGATTGAACGGGGCCGTCCGAGGCTGATGGTGGTGGTGGGTTTGTCTGACTGTGGGTGCCCCTACTCATGCCTGTTTCTGGGTGGTGGATGCAGAAAACACACAGCCGTTCTCATGAGCCGGCCCTCATCAGCATGTGCCGCCCACAAGCGGTGTCTGCAGCCCACGGCGTCGGGCCCATGCGTGCGTGTACATGCGCTTCGTGTGTAGGGGCTGTGAAAGGGGCAGCACACGTTTGTGGTCACCGTGGGGACGCGTGTTGTCCGGATTCGCTAGACCGCTTCCCAGGAAGCATGGCTCACGGAATTCTCCTGTCGCTGTTGAACGCTGGGACTGTGCTGTAGATCTGAAAGTTTCACCCAAGCTTGAGGTGTGTGTCAGCAGCAACTCTCCAGTTACCTTTTTGGTGAAATTTAAGTTTACAGCCAGCTTTTCCACTCAGCAAATTGTAGGAAGTCATGTGTTTTGGCATCAGTTACCCTTAAATTAGAAACAGGACAATAGAGGAAGTTGTTGATTGGAACAATTGTAGTTTCGCTTGTCTGAGTGCATCTGCGAATCATAACAAAATTGTTGTCACCGAATGCCCTGACAGTCGCTGGAACAGGTTCCAAAGGGAAGCTTGCTTTTCCATGCTAGGGAAAATCTGCCCGAAAAGTTTTACTGTTCTTTTGAATATGAGATACTAGAACAGGTCACAACTTAACTTTTGAGCTTCTCCGCATTTTAAGCAGCTGAGGCGGCAGCAGCTCTCAGGGGTACAGGATTGCCTGTGCTGGGGGAAGGAGGAGCATGACCTCCCTTAAATGGGTTCAGTGTGACGTCATGCCTCAGTAGGGAGTTTTCAGCTGTGTACTAGCGAAGAATCATTTTCCTTTTTTCAGATAATGCTCTCGTGCTTATATAAAATAGTTTCCTTACAGAAAACAATTTGCTTGCTCTAAGAAAGTGACCTCACGGCTGTAGTTTGCTGGGCATTGGACTGGTTTTATGGTATCTGATTGCCCCCGCGCAGTGTGAGAACACGCCCTGCGCTGGCACCCAGCCCCTCCCTGCACACTCCTCCCTTCTCTTCTCAGAGCTGCTTTCCTTTCATTTCTTGTGAGGCCCTAGAGATGAAGTGACTGGGGGAGGCTGTGAAGGCAAGGATTTCAAACTGCCTCAGAGTCTTCGTGTTCAGGAAATATGCACCACATGGGCCCTTGTTCCAGTCCCAGCGAGGGCTGTGGGTGAGGAGGACCAGAGGGCCTCGAGGTGTCCACTGCTGTCTCTCGGGAAGTGGACCATCACATCCAAACATGTGTCCATAAACTTTGGAAATACAATCCATCTTTAAGTTGGCAGCTATGGGTATTTTGGTAATGGTTTGGTAGACTTGTTAATTTGGTTATATTCTTTTTTTTTTTTGTCCATTCTCACTCAGACAACAAAAGAATTAGATTATAAACTGAAAATATAAGAATGAATAGCCTTAATTAGATGGGAAGGAACACAGGGGCCTTTCCAGCATGATAGACGGGTTCTGTCTTGATAGGAATTTGTTGAAACTGTCTGGGTAGTACCTTCTCACTGCATGTAAATTATAGCTGACTTCATAAACAACACTTACCAGCTGTCATGATCTAGCCAGTTAGAAAACATAAGGGCAGAGGAAATCCTATTTGCAGTGACCATGACAAAGGTTAATTAGGAGAAAACAACGTGGAAGACCATGGAAGGACCGCTTTTAAGTTCTCCCCAAAGGCGTCAGGGTGGACTTGGACAGGTGCAGGAGCGCTGTTGTTCTTGGAGAGAACGACTCAGCAGCCTGAGGATATTGGCTCCCCCCAGGCTAGTTTATAACATTAATGGAATCTCAATAAAAATACCAACAAAGACTTTTTTCCCAGAGCTAATCAAAGTTCATGTGCTCATAAAGTTCTTGGCAATAAACATGAGAGAATTATTAGGACAGCACTGATGGGGAATAAGCAGCAACATCAGGACCCTCCCCTCCCCCAGCAGAGGTCGAGATGTCCCGGCAGCCTCTCTGCCTCCCACGGCTAGGTAGACAGGCACATGGGTGGGACAGATTGCAGCCTTGAGAAACGGAGACAAGTGCACGCCGACATTTGATGTGTGATAAAAGAGCAGTCTCAGGGCTGGTGGTGGACTCCTGACTGCCACTCCTGCAAAGTGGCTCCTGACTCACACCACACTCGAGCATATGGATCCAAGGCCTCACACGGACCCACATAGTTTTCCACTGGGAGCTGTCATCTGGGTTGAACATTCAGTAGCCTGTTACATGGATTTCCTGACCGGGACACGCTCTTGCGTTCTTAAACGTATCAGAATTTGCTGGTACCTTTCCCATGGGCTGCGGACCCAGGAACCTGTCCTTCAGCCTTGGCCCTTTAACTGAAGAAATACTCAGACTGGTTCTTCTGGCACCAACCCGGAGGCCACCAGCTCTCCTTTCAGAGTGGCCAGTGCTCAGGCCGGGTCACCATGGCCTTCTCTGTGTGCTGTCCCCTGCAGTTCCACCCTCTAGATCTTTCGGTGTTCATAGCCACTCCTTGACAAGGTGATAGGACCCTTAATTAATTAATTAATTAATTTTCTTTCTCTCTCTCTTTTTTTTCTTTTTGTTTTTATTATTATTATTATTATTTTTTGAGACGGAGTCTTGCTCTGTCGCCCAGGCTGGAGTACAGTGGTGCAGTTTCGGCTCACTGCAACCTCTGCCTCCCGGGTTCAAGCGATTCTCCTGCTTCAGCCTCCCCAGTAGCTGGGATTACAGGCACATGCCACCATGCCCAGCTAATTTTTGTATTTTTTTTTTTTTAAGTAGAGATGGGGTTTCACCATGTTGACCAGGATGGTCTTGATCTGACGTCGTGATCTACCCGCCTCGGCCTCCCAAAGTGCTGGGATTACAGGCATGAGCCACTGCGCCCGGCCATGACCCTTGATTTTCTAAGTAAACACTTAAACTTTATTTATTTTTTCACAGTTTATGTTGACTTTATTTTTTTTTCTTCTTCTTTTTTTAAAAATTTTATTATTATTACACTTTAAGTTTTAGAGTACATGTGCACAATGTGCAGGTTTGTTACATATGTATACATGCGCCATGCTGGTGTGCTGCACCCATTAACTCGTCATTTAGCATTAGGTATATCTCCTCATGCTATCCCTCCCCACTGCCCCCACCCCACAACAGTCCCCAGAGTGTGATGTTCCTCTTCCTGTGTCCATGTGTTCTCGTTCAATTCCCACCTATGAGTGAGAACACGTGGTGTTTGGTTTTTTGTCCTTGCGATAGTTTACTGAGAATGATGGTTTCCAGTTTCATCCATGTCCCTACAAAGGACATGAACTCATCATTTTTTATGGCTGCATAGTATTCCATGGTGTATATGTGCCACATTTTCTTAATCCAGTCTATCATTGTTGGACATTTGGGTTGGTTCCAAGTCTTTGCTATTGTGAATAGTGCTGCAATAAACATACATGTGCATGTGTCTTTATAGCAGCATGATTTATAATCCTTTGGGTATATACCCAGTAATGGGATGGCTGGGTCAAATGGTATTTCTAGTTCTAGATCCCTGAGGAATCGCCACACTGACTTCCACAATGGTTGAACTAGTTTACAGTCCCACCAACAGTGTAAAAGTGTTCCTATTTCTCCACATCCTCTCCAGCACCTGTTGTTTCCTGACTTTTTAATGATTGTCATTCTGACTGGTGTGAGATGGTATCTCATTGTGGTTTTGATTTGCATTTCTCTGATGGCCAGTGATGATGAGCATTTTTTCATGTGTTTTTTGGCTGCATAAATGTCGTCTTTTGAGAAGTGTCTGTTCATCTTCACCCACTTTTTGATGGGGTTGTTTTTTTCTTGTAAATTTGTTTGAGTTCATTGTAGATTCTGGATATTAGCCCTTTGTCAGATGAGTAGGTTGCGAAAATTTTCTCCCATTTTGTAGGTTGCCTGTTCACTCTGATGGTAGTTTCTTTTGCTGTGCAGAAGCTCTTTAGTTTAATTAGATCCCATTTGTCAATTTTGGCTTTTGTTGCCATTGCTTTTGGTGTTTTAGACATGAAGTCCTTGCCCATGCCTATGTCCTGAATGGTATTGCCTAGGTTTTCTTCTAGGGTTTTTATGGTTTTAGGTCTAACATGTAAGTCTTTAATCCATCTTGAATTAATTTTTGTATAAGGTGTCAGGAAGGGATCCAGTTTCAGCTTTCTACATATGGCTAGCCAGTTTTCCCAGCACCATTTATTAAATAGGGAATCCTTTCCCCATTTCTTGTTTTTTTCAGGTTTGTCAAAGATTAGATGGTTGTAGATATGTGGCATTATTTCTGAGGGCTCTGTTCTGTTCCATTGATCTATATCTCTGTTCTGCTACCAGTACCATGCTGTTTTGGTTACTGTAGCCTTGTAGTATAGTTTGCAGTCAGGTAGCGTGATGCCTCCAGCTTTGTTCTTTTGGCTTAGGATTGACTTGGTGATGCGGGCTCTTTTTTGGTTCCATATGAACTTTAAAGTAGTTTTTTCCAATTCTGTGAAGAAAGTCATTGGTAGCTTGATAGGGATGGCATTGAATCTATAAATTACCTTGGGCAGTGTGTCCATTTTCACGATATTGATTCTTCCTCCCCATGAGCATGGAATGTTCTTCCATTTGTTTGTATCCTCTTTTATTTCATTGAGCAGTGGTTTGTAGTTCTCCTTGAAGAGGTCCTTCACATCCCTTGTAAGTTGGATTCCTAGGTATTTTATTCTCTTTGAAGCAATTGTGAATGGGAGTTCACTCATGATTTGGCTCTCTGTTTGTCTGTTATTGGTGTATAAGAATGCTTGTGATTTTTCTACATTAATTTTGTATCCTGAGACTTTGCTGAAGTTGCTTATCAGCTTAAGGAGATTTGGGGCTGAGACGATGGGGTTTTCTAGATATACAATCATGTCATCTGCAAACAGGGACAATTTGACTTCCTCTTTTCCTAATTGAATACCCTTTATTTCCTTCTTCTGCCTAATTGCCCTGGCCAGAACTTCCAACACTATGTTGAATAGGAGTGGTGGGTGAGGGCATCCCTGTCTTGTGCCAGTTTTCAAAGGGAATGCTTCCAGTTTTTGCCCATTCAGTATGATATTGGCTGTGGGTCTGTCATAGATAGCTCTTATTTTGAGATACGTCCCATCAATACCTAATTTATTGAGAGCTTTTAGCATGAAGGGTTGTTGAATTTTGTCAAAGGCCTTTTCTGCATCTATTGAGATAATCATGTGGTTTTTGTCTTTGGCTCTGTTTATATGCTGGATTACATTTATTGATTTGCGTATATTGAACCAGCCTTGCATCCCAGGGATGAAGCCCACTTGATCATGGTGGATAAGCTTTTTGATGTGCTGCTGGATTCGGTTTGCCAGTATTTTATTGAGGATTTTTGCATCAATGTTCATCAAGGATATTGGTCTAAAGTTCTCTTGTTTGGTTGTGTCTCTGCCAGGCTTTGGTATCAGGATGATGCTGCCTCATAAAATGAGTTAGGGAGGATTCCCTCTTTTTCTATTGATTGGAATAGTTTCAGAAGGAATGGTACCAGCTCCTCCTTGTACCTCTGGTAGAATTCGGTTGTGAATCCATCTGGTCCTGGACTCTTTTTGGTTGGTAAGCTATTGATTATTGCCACAATTTCAGAGCCTGTTATTGGTCTATTCAGAGATTCAACTTCTTCCTGGTTTAGTCTTGGGAGGGTGTATGTGTCGAGGAATTTATCCATTTCTTCTAGATTTTCTAGTTTTAAACTTTATTTTTAAATTATTTTCTGACTTCCCCTAAAGTGCTTACAGAATCCCCAGGGCTTTGCAGAAATAAAATGTTTGGAAGCAGCAGCTGCACCAGGTGGCATCCTGCTGTGAGCTGTTGGGTGTTGTCTTCAAGATACTCACTTTAAAACTGGGTTAGTCCAATGCGTGCATATCTTTGAGGAAATTAAGGTTGGTTAACATGAGGTGATGTTGTTGTAGTGGTTAATTTAGCCTTGTTAAGATTACTGTTTGGACAGTTGCCTCAACTTTGCCTGCTCTTAGAAGCTCGGAAGCTTGCATTGGTGTTAACACCCTAGGTTGATGACATTCCTTGGATAAGTTCATGAAGGTGTGAGACATTTGGTAGATTTTTGTACTTACTGCTACTTTAAACAAACTCAAGATGTCTAAAGATATTTGTTGTTTTCATCAATATAGATGCCAGTGAGGTCACCTGTGTAAAATCCGTGTACTGTGCCCCTGCCTCTGCCCTGCTTGAGGAAGGCAAGCCAGCTGTGTCCATGCGTAGACTACTTGCGTAACAGGTGACACCAGTGCCATGCTCATGCTGTTTCATGAGGACTTCAGGGACGCATAAGCCGGTGGCTGGTCACCCGGGGCACCTGGGCGTGACTTCAGCATAGCTGGTGGGGTGGGGAATGGTTTTCCAGTGCAGATACCCCATGGTAACTATCAGCTGATCAGCCTTATTCATTCATTCGCTTCATTTGTTCATTTAACAAATCTTGTCAAGCTCTTGCTGTGTGGCTGGAAACGGTGCATATGGAAGGGAAAGCCCAGGTTCAAGAAGCATGGACGTTGCCCATTGTGGACTGATGCTGGGAGATCTGGGGACAGATGAAAGCGGGGGATGAGGGTCTCTTGAGGGGGCTTCTCTCACTGCTTGGCAGGGTTTTGCCACCTACCAGTAGCTGTCATAATCCTTTGTGCAAGATGGGGATCACCCGTTCTAAAGGGGTCCAGTGAGCCCTGAGAAGAGTCTCTAAAAACGGGGTGGTTGAGCTGAAGGTGGGAAGGGCAAGAGAAGATGCATGGGAGGAGATGCAAGAGGAGATGCATGGGAAGGGCAAGGGAGATGCATGGCCGGCGGCGTGGGCAGAGCCAAGCTCAGGGGAGAGACGGAAGGGTGCAGGCTGGCGGAGAGGCAGCCTGCTCCGAAGGGTGATCCCTCGACCGATGGGCAGCACTGCCCAGGTATGGTTCTGGAGCTGGGGGGCCTGAGGTGGGGCCTGTGTGCACGGCTGAACGTGCAGCGCCATCACTGGCGGGCTGGGTCAGCAGTGTCCCAAGGCGTGAAGCCGTCTTGCTGGCCCCTCAGCCTGCTGAGCAGCGGTGTCTGGCGGCTTGCCCTGACCGTGGCCATGCGGATACTCTGGGGGTGTGGGCTAGATGCCTTTCCCACCCAGATGCTGGTCTCCCTCCTTTTCATCTTCTCTTTGGAAGGCCAACTTTACACCAGTTGTTAGAAGTTTGCTAGGAAAGCCCCAACATGTCAGAGGAACTCCAGTGAGGCAGCTGACTTTCCATGTCAAGGGAGCGCTCCTGTACCACTCTGTCCTTCTGTGGACTTGTGACTCTGTTACTAAGGACACAGGGCCTTTGCTCCCTGAGGGCTTAGTTTTTTGAAATCCTCAGCTATTCGCAGGTAAAAAGACATCTTGTTTTAGAGTCTGTTTTTAAAAAAACAAAAAACAAAAAAACAAGGTCTCACTGTGTCTCGCAGACTGGACTGCAATGGCATAATTGTAGCTTACTTCAGCCTTGAACTCCTGGGCTCAAACAATCCTTCTGCCTCAATCTCCTGAGTAGATGGGACTATAGGCACATACCATCACATCTGGCTAATTAAAAAATAATAATAATAATAATAATAATTATAGAGATGGAGTCTTGCTGTGTTGCCCAGGCTGGTCTTCACCTCCTGGGCTCAAGCGATCCTCCTGCCTCAGCCTCTGGAGTAGCTGGGATCACAGGTATGCACCACCATGCTATCTTTGAAAAAAGGGTCTGACTGTGTTGCACAGGCCGAATGAATCTTTAGCTGATCCCTAAGACCTTTTGGTGGCCATCCCTGTGGCCCCAAGGTTGGAGTCCATGCTCCATGTGGGAGGCCGATGGTTGCCTGGGGCTTTTCTCTGTGGCTCATCAGTGATTCTTACGCAACCTGCTCTTTGCAAACAAGGTGCTGAGAAATAGCACTGGCTGGGGCGCAGCTGAGCTGCTTGGGAAAGGAATGGCCTGTAGCGTTGCCGCCTACACTCCTGGCCTCGGGTCGTCTGGGCACACGGGAGCGTGTCCGGTGTGTTTTCCAGTTCTGCTTTAAGTCAGGACTGGACAGTTTAGGTGGCACGGAGCAGAGTGAGGCTGGGGGTGCGGGAGCCAAGCAGGGCTCCACCGTCGCCTTCTTTCCTGTTAAACAGAGAGACTATGGTGACTTCCTGACCCTAGGCCAGGCCGGAGGGCAGCAAACTGTGACCCAGGGGGCAGATCCAGCGCAGAGCTGGGATTTACAAGAATGACCAGCAAGCTAAGAATAGGTGTTGTGTTTTTAAAGGATTGTTAAAAAAAAAAAAAAAAGGAAGAAGAAACAAAAAAGGAGAATGTGCAACAGAGACCATCTGTGGCCCGAAATCCCGGAAATGTACATCGTCCAGCTTTACAGAGAAAGCTTCAGTGTCTGGTCTCGTCGGTGGACTTGGAATGGAATAATCAAGGGGTGAAGCATTTTTAAAGAAAGCCGTTTTCCTATTTAGTAATAACCCTAGAACAGAGTGTCTCCCTTTGGTGCTGTTGACGTTCTGGGCCAGGGCCTTCTCTGCTGGAGGCTGTTCTGTGCACTGTGGTGAGTTGAGCGGCATCCCTGGCCTCCGCCTATAAGATGCCAGTACTGTCCCCTCCTCCCCCTGTTGTCGCAAGCAGAGATGTCTCACGTCATTGCCAAGTGTCCCTGGAGGGTGCAGAGTTGCCCCTGGTTGAGAATCACTACCTTAGAATAATTCATATATTACTTATTACAGACATTTATTGCCTAACTCTCAGCTCTTACTGGAACGACTCTTAGGAACAGAGACGGCTTCACTTCAGGCACAAGTCTCCGAGGACACTGTAATGGCACAAAGAGCCGATTGAGCAGGCATGAAGGGTCTGATGTTTATAATTAAGTCATTAGGATTTCTTAGAAAACTAATTGCTTTTGTTCCTGCCCAAAACCCAGCTGATGTTTTCAGTCTTTGCAGACATGTCTGGGTGTTACTTCTTCTCACAAAAATGACTCCTCTTACCTGGTGGAAGAAAGCAGTTAAAATCATTGACCCTATTCTGGTACAAGATTGACAGACTGAAAACAGGGAAAATCGTGATATTTTCTGTTAGGAATGATTCCGAAAAGGTGGGGGCAGAACAAGAATAGCAGAATGTTGGTCCTTATTAAACCTGGGTGGTTTCTTACACTATTCTGTTTACTTTGCATATGTTAGAAATAGTTCTGGCTGGGTGTGGTGCCCCACGCTTGTAATCCCAGCACTTTGGGAGGCCAAAGCAGGTGGATCATGAGGTCAGGAGATCAAGACCATCCTGGCCAACATGGTGAAACCCTGTGTCTACTAAAAATACAAAAATTAGCTGGGCGTGGTGGCACGTGCCTGTAATCCCAGCTACTCAGGAGGCTGAGGCGGGAGAATCGCTTGAACCTGGGAGGCGGAGGTTGCAGTGAGCCGAGATCACACCATTGCACTCCAGCCTGGGCGACAGAGCGAGACTGTCTCAAAAAAAAAAAAAAAAGTTTCATTACACAGTTTTTTGAAAAAATATTGCGGTAAGGTGACAGTTTGGAAACTCTTGTTTTAATTGAGATGTTTCTACGGTAGAGGACATTTGGCAAACTTGAAAGAATTTTCAAGGGCTGTCGTGTGGAATTGTAGCGACGTTCGGGGGACGTAAGAAGCAAATACATAGGTAGCACCACTTGAACCTTTGGTTCTTAAGGAATTAGTAGGCGTTCTGGTTTCCGCTGCAGCGTGAAAGAAGATGTAGGGAGGAGCTGGGACGGAAGAGCCAGGCGCACGGCTTCCTTCCAGAACCTCCTGTACAGCGGAGTCTTCTCCCTCCTGGGGCCCACGCGCCGGGGGCCCACGCGCCGGGGACCCACCTTCTCCATCAGGGCTGTGTGAGAGAGGAGCCGAGTGAAGACAGCACCTCGAGGTTTCTGGTCTCCTCTGGGGAGAAAGAGAGGAGGAGCTAATTAAGACCACCTTTGGTTCGGTGGAAAGTAATGAGAAATATTTTTATTGAAACCCGTTGTTGGAAAAATTCTCAGTAAGGTATTGGCCCATAGACCTACCTTAATATAAACGGTGAACACCATTTAGGTGTGTTTTCAGGGGCTCTAACACTTCAGTTGAACCGAACCCCATGTCTGGAGACCTAATTCCAGAAGTCCTGAACTTGGGGTGTTCCACATCCCCGATCTTATCTTACCTGAGGAGAGATTGACCTCATTTCCTAAAACATTTCCAAGGTGGCATTTCCAGTTAGCTTATTGCTGCTTTATTGTGTGTTTGCCCAGGTGGGGAATTTGTCACCAAGCTGGGTTTGTCACTGGAGGCAGGGTGGTGGAAAGCCGAGGGTTGGGGTGATAGGGTTCCATAGACCCTGGGAAAGCTGCGTGTGGGTTGGGAGTCTCCGAACCCCTAGGTACTATAGTCGGAGTTTGGCACATGCGCACATTTTTTTCTGGAGAGAAGGTCTATAATTTCATTTTATTCCCAAGAGGTTTTATAACCTAAAGGCCAATACCACAGGAGTCCAGGTGCCTTTGGGTAGACTTCGAACTCCCCCCGGACAGAGAATCATGCTATCCTCATTCCACCCAGCCTCCTACTTTTCATTTTTCTTTTCTTTTTGTTTTTTGTTTGTTTGTTTGTTTTTGTTTTTGTTTTTTGAGACAGGGTCTCACTCTGTCGCCCAGGCTGGAGTGCAGTGGTGCGATCTCAGCTTACTGCAACTTCCACCTCCCGGGTTCCAGTGATTCTCCTGCCTCACCCTCCTGAGTAGCTGGTATTACAGGCGCCTGCCACCATGCCTGGCTAATTTTTGTATTTTTTAGTAGAGATGGGCTTTCGCCATGTTGCCCAAGCAGGTCTTGAACTCCTAATCTCAGGTGATCCACCTGCTTCAGCCACCCAATGTGCTGGGATTACAGACTTGAGCCACCGTGCCCAGCTGCTTTTTTTTAATTTCCACCTCCCCAGGCAGGGTCTACAGTTTCCCTTTTTGGCTGGGCACGGTGGCTCACACTTGTAAATCCTAGTGCTTTGGGAGGCCGAGGCAGGGTAGATCGCTTGAGCCCAGGAGTTGGATACCAGCCAGGTCAATGTAATGGGGACCCTAGAAAAATTAGCTGGGTGTAGTGGTGCGCGCCTGTAGTCGCAGCTACTCGGGAGGATGAGGTGGGAGATCACTTGAGCCCAGGAGTTTGAGGCTGCAGAGAGCCATGGTCGTGTGACCGCACTCCAGCCTGGGCAACGGAGCGAGACCTTGTCTCTAACAAATTAAACTTTTTTAAACAAAAGTTTTCCCTTTTGATTCTCTTTTGCCTACCTCCCCCACTTTTCCCTTCACCTCCTTACTTCCCTCTCATGATATCTGCAGCCACAAAGGGTGTCGCCAGCTGCCTCCAGCCTGCTGGAATAGTTACGTGCTGTGGTACACAGGGTGGACGATATTGTTACTGGCCAAAGAGTGAATATTTCTAGCGTTTTTCTCTGTCTGTTCTTTGATCCTGCTTTCCTTGATTGCCCCACCTTTGTCCTTCCCCAGGATTCACTTTCGTATGAGAAAATGTTTTTCTAGAAAGTAGGTTTGGTTATTTGCACAGACGTACCCAGAGTGAGTGGCAGAGAGCTGTGTGATCTTGGGTCAGGCCCTTGGGGCACACGGCTTGCTCGGGGGTCGGGCGGCGGTCCACAGGGCCATCTGGTGGCCGTCCCCTGACTCTCTGGCCGGGTTGTTTTCCTCTTTTGCAGGTCATCCAGTCACTCGATGGGGATTACCAGCGGACCACCTGTTTGTATCACCTTCCCACCTCTCTGTAGCAAGAAAAATCACTTCAGCACCTCTTCAGTAATAATGATGAAACTGGTATTAACTGAATGGCAATTATGGATTTTTAACTCTAATTCACAGTAAACCAGCAAGCCATATGTTTAAAATCCAACCAAAAATCGTTGTGTTGCTGCATGTCTCGTACCGTTGTGAGAAGTTGTGAGATAGCCACTTGTGCAAAGAGGAATGTAAGTGTTACCTGCCCGAGGAACACAGCAGAAGCAGAAAGAGAAGACGTCTTAATTTATCATTACAGATATATGAAAGCATTATTTATATAGATAGAATATATAGATAAATACATATATTTTTGGTGGTAATGAAAATGGCTCCGCAGAATGCCGACCCGGAATCTATGCAAGTTCAAGAGTTATCCGTGCCCCTGCCGGACCCGCAGAAAGCCGGAGGCGCAGAGGCCGAGAACTGCGAGACCATCAGCGAGGGGTCCATAGACCGAATCCCCATGCGCCTGTGGGTGATGCACGGGGCGGTGATGTTTGGCAGGGAGTTCTGTTACGCCATGGAAACCGCTCTGGTCACACCAATACTGTTGCAGATTGGTAAGTCTCCTCCCCGTCTGTGCGCAGTGAACGCTGAGCGGAGTGCTAGCGGACTGGGCGTGGCTCTGATCCTCTGGAGGCAGAGGATGGTGCGTCCTGGAGAGCCCCGGGCACAGGAGTCTTTGTCTCCTCTCCCTTCAGCCTGCCCTGATGGTGGTTTTCGTCTCCTGTTTTCAGCCATGTTTGGGGAGGAGTGATCTTCGGATGTTGACGTTGAATTACAGTTTTGGCAAAGTGGTAGCTCAGCATCTGGGGCAGAATTGGCACTGATAAGTACTGGCTCTCAGCCGGGGCTCACCTCTCCCGCTGTCCCTGCCAGGCCACAGTGAACAACGAGCAAAGGGCAGGGTCGCCAGCACTGACAGTCACTGGCTGTGTCATGCAGGCGAATTCGGGAGCCCCTCTGTGCCACACTCTGATTCTTTGTGTGTAAAGTGATTGCAATCGCAAACCAACCCTAAGAGGGTCCCAGGTGTGCTTAGAACAGTGCCTGGCTGTGGGAGATACTGGAAGATGCTGTCATCTTATTGTTGCTGTTGACTTGAATCCAAGGTTATTGTGGACAGTAGATGGCTCAGAGACAGGCATTTCCAAAAGCATGGAAATTCACAGGCACGCACAGGTGGGCATGAAAACACGGAAAATCACAGACACGCAGGTGGGCATGAAAACACAGAAATTCACAGACACACGCAGGTGGGCATGAAAACACGGAAATTCACAGACGCGCAGGTAGGCATGAAAACACGGAAATTCACAGACACTCGCAGGTGGGCGTGAAAACACGGAAATTCACAGATGCACAGGTGGGCGTGAAAACACGGAAATTCACGGACACGCGCAGGTGGGCATGAAAACACGGAAATTCACAGACACGCAGGTGGGCGTGAAAACACGGAAATTCACAGACGCACAGGTGGGCATGAAAACATGGAAATTCACAGACGCACCGGTGGGCATGAAAACACGGAAATTCACAGGCACGCAGGTGGACATGAAAACAGAAATTCAGACACGCAGGTGGGCATGAAAACACGGAAATTCACAGACGCACAGGTGGGCGCGAAAACGGAAATTCACAGATGCAGGTGGGCATGAAAACACGGAAATTCACAGACACACAGGTGGGCATGAAAACATGGAAATTCACAGACGCACAGGTGGGCGCGAAAATGGAAATTCACAGACGCAGGTGGGCATGAAAACACGGAAATTCACAGACGCACAGGTGGGCGCGAAAACGGAAATTCACAGATGCAGGTGGGCATGAAAACACGGAAATTCACAGACACACAGGTGGGCATGAAAACACGGAAATTCACAGACACACAGGTGGGCATGAAAACACGGAAATTCACAGACACACAGGTGGGCATGAAAACATGGAAATTCACAGACACACAGGTGGGCATGAAAACACGGAAATTCACAGACGCACAGGTGGGCGCGAAAATGGAAATTCACAGACGCAGGTGGGCATGAAAACACAGAAATTCACAGACACTCGCAGGTGGGCGTGAAAACACGGAAATTCACAGACGCACAGGTGGGCGTGAAAACAAATTCACAGACATGCAGGTGGGCATGAAAACACGGAAATTCACAGACGCACAGGTGGGCGTGAAAACACGGAAATTCACAGACGCACAGGTGGGCGTGAAAACACGGAAATTAACAGAGACGCGCAGGTTGGCATGACCAGGCTCGCATGGGCAAGATGTGGTGTTTCTTCCAGATTACAGGAAGCAGAGCGGGGACCCTGTAGGGAGGCCCCACTGGGCATGGGCCCCATGGGCCCTAAAAATTTTGTCAGAATGTTTATTTTCTTTATGACCTAAGGAAGTTTTAAAAAAAATCTGTCATTTTCCAAACCCTTAGCAATATAAGGTGTCTGGGTAAGAGGCAGACAGTTTAGAAGCATCAGTTTTATTCTAGAATTCAACATATTGCATGGTAAAGTATTTTCAAGCCTACTTATTTTGGTTGTTTTAGGGATGTTTGTTGATACAAACATAATAAAGTGTTTCTTGTTCTGTGAGCGCTCACTCAGCCTCGCTGCAGTGCGGCTCCCTCGGTTATGTGCACAGATCTGACTCCAGCGTGAAATCGTAGCATTTTCTTCGATTGTGTGTGGGGCAGCCCCGCTGGCATCAGCACTGATTTCCTGTCACCCTGCCGTGGGAGCTGATGCTGATTATTACCAAAATCACAGGAGATACTGTGTCCATCCCTTGATCTTATCACTTAATACATTAATGAAAAAGCACTCATTTTACTTTTCCAGTGCTTCCATGATTGTATTTCAGCGTGCTTTTCCGTCTGCAATCCTGTGTCTTTTTTCATCTTTAAAAACCTTGTTTTGAGAAGGCTTCATGAGAAGGCCAGAGGACCTGGGGCTCAGACAAGGTTAGAGGACTCTTTTCTGGAGGGTTGGGGACTCGGACGTAGGAGACTGGGCGCAGTTGGCGCTCTTGTTCTCTCCTCTGTGTGTGTCATTCTGCATTTATTCTGCTTGTGCTCCTTGGGTGGCCATCATATCGTAGGGCACGGAGGGTGGACAGGACCCACATCTGTGGGCCAGGGGGCTTAGCTCTGTGGCAGGGGGGGCGCTTCGAGAAAGAAAGTGACCCGACCAGCGAGGGAAAGAAATGGGCTGGACCAGTGTGGGAAGGCCTTCATGGAGAGCAGGGCAAGGGCTCTTGGGCATCACATCCAGAGGCTGAGGGAGGGGAGACCTGGCTGTGTTCATGGAACTGAAGGACCACTTTCGCGACTAGACCTTAGCCAGGGAGAAGTTGGGTAGCAATTAATTTTACTAAACATTTATTTTGTCCCTTCAGTATGTAAGGACTTGGCACTGAGCTAATCATGAAAGCATTGTCATAACAAAGCTAAGGCGATTGGAATTACGAATTGGGCACCATCCTTCAGTTTCTGGACAACGAGTTGTGGTCGTGGTGACAAATACAAAATTTAGAACCTCCGGTTCCTGAGAATAAGCTGATGTGATAAAGAGTCATTAGGAACTGCTTTTCCCTAATTTTCTCTATGGCAGATGATGTGTATTGTGGCTTTGAAAACCCTAATACTTCCACAACACCTTGGAATTTTCATAGTTTATAGATGGTGAGTCTCAATTTCTATGCACGTTTCATTGTTTTGTTTTGATTATTTATTACATGAGACTTGTATAGATTTTAGATAATTTAGAAGGACAAATACAGATGCTCCTCAACTTGCAACGGGGGTATGTCCCAGTAAACCCATCATTGAAAATACCTTGAGTCGAAAATGGATGTAACACACCTACCGCACCGCACGTCATAGTCCAGCCTCACCTTCCTTAACCATGCCCAGAACACTCACATCAGGCTGGGCACTCTGGCTCATGCCTATAATCCCAACACTTTGGGAGGCCCAGGTAGGAGGACCACTTGAGCCCAGGAGTTCCAGCTAGGGCAACATAGTGAAACTCCGTGTCTACAAAAAATAAAAAATTAGCTGGATGTGGTGGTGCACACCTGTAATCACAGCTATTTGGGAGGCTGAGGTGGGAGGATTGCTTGCGCCTGGGAGATGGAGGCTGCAGTGAGCCATGATCATCCAGCCTGAATACAGAGTAAGACACTGTCTCAAAAAAAAAAAAAAAAAAAAAAAACCACTCACACCAGCCTATAGTTGGGCAAAATCATGTAACACAGAGCCTATTTTATATAATAAAGTGTTGAAGATCTTGTGTAATTTATTGAATACTGTACTCAAAGTGAAAACCAGTGTGTATGAGGACTCAAGATATGGTTTCAAATGAATGCGTATGGCTTTGACGTTAGTGTGAAGTTGAACAATCATAGGTCCCACCATCATAAGCCCAGGACCTGTCTGCTATGTACTTTACTACACAATATATGTAGTGCATATTAAAGGTAGCTTTCCAAAGTTGTAGGGGTGTCTGTTCCATAGATTCCATATAAACCTCCAGAAATGCTGACTGAAATAGGGAGAGTTGTAGTAAGTGGTTAGGCTGTGGCAAACTGACCCTCACCAGATGAAAGTAACCTTTATTGACCCTGAGCATTACAGAGTTCACGTAAAACTGTAAGCCCTGGTCTGTGTTCAGCAGGAGAGCAGGAATCATGAATAGAAGGTATTTTTACAGGTTATAGGAACAGGGCTTTAATGAGTTTGTTCTTAGACGTGCTTAGATTGAGTCCAGACAATAAAAGGCCCAATTTATTTCTCAGAGTTTGACTGAAATGACACTTACAAGGGCAACGTAGTGACCAAAGTTTTCCCTGATCGGAGTTGGAGTTTCTTTAAAAAGTTGTCTGCCGTCCGTACCCAGAGCCACAGTGCTTATGATTGGATTTGGAAATACTGTTACCTTCACTCCGGGCAGTTTGACAGTTGGCATGAAATGTCCACAGTGGTGTGGCTGCCACCATTAGGACCTAGAATATTTTCATCACCCCAATGCTCCCAAATGCCCCCCACATCAGCCCCGGCTGCCCCCAGCCACCACCAGCCTGCCTCTGTTGTCATGGTGCTGCCTGTTCTGGAATCGATGTAACTGGAATCGCACAGCGTATGGTCTGGCTCTTGTCACTTAGCATAATGCTTTTCTGATTCATCCATGTTGCTGCATGAATCAGTACTTTCTTTGCTCCTTTTCTGTGCTGACTAGTACTCCACTGAATGGACCTGCCATCATTTGTTTTCATGAATCAGGTGGTAGAGATTTGGGTTGTTTCCATTTTGGAGGCTGTGATAATAAAGCTGCTGTGAACATTCACCTGCAAGGCTCTGTGTGGATGTGTTTCATTTCTCATGAGTGGTTCACTGGGAGTGGCTTGCTGGGTCCAGTGCTTTCCAGGGTGACGGTACCGTCTTGCATTCCCACCGCAGCATAGGACAGTTCCCATTTCTCCACATCCTCGTCAATGTTTAGTGTTGTCAGTCCTTTTCAGCTTCATTCATCGAAGTGGGTGTGAACCATATCTCATTGCAGCTTTAATTTGCATGTCTTTTTTTTTTTTTTTTAAGATGGGGTCTCACTCTGTCACCCAGGCTGGAGTGCCACGGCACTGTCACAACTTACTGCAGCCATGACCTCCCTGGACTCAGCTGATTCTCCCACCTCAGCCTCCCAGGTAGCTGGAACTACAGGTGTGCACCACCACGCCCATCTAATTTTTGTATTTTTTGTAGAGATGGGGTTTCACCGTATGTTGCCCAGGCTGGTTTCGAACTTCTGGGCTCGAGCCATCCGGCCACCTCAGCCTCGCCAAGTGCTGTAATTACAGATGGGAGCTACATGCCTAGCCTGTTTTTTTTTTTTATATATATATTCTTACACTTTATTGAGACGAGGTTTTGCTATGTCACCCAGGCCAGTCTTGAACTCTTGGGCTTAAGTGATCCTCTTACCTTGGCCTCCCAAAGTGCTAGGATTACAGGCAGGAGCCACTTTTATTTATTTATTATTATTATTTTTTTAAACAGGGACTCTGTTTCCCAGGCTGAAATGCAGTGGTGTGATCACAGCTCTCTGCAGCCTCAACCTTCCTGGGCTCAAGTGATCCTCCCGCCTCAGCCTCCTGAGTAGCTTGGACTATAGGTACGCACCACCACACCTGGCTAATATTTTAAATTTTTTAGGGAGATGGAGTCTCACTATGTTGCCCTGGCTGGCCTAGAACTCCAGGGCTCCAGTGATCCTCCTGCCTGAGTCCCAGAGTGCTGGGGCTACAGGCGTGAGCCACTGTGCCAGGTTCCTTTCCATTTTCCTAATGATGTCTTTCAGAAAGCAAAAGTTTTAAATTTGGATGAAATTTGGTGTATCAAATATGTTCTTTTTTTGTTCTTTTTCAATTAAGAACTCTTTGCCTGACCTGAAGTCTTTTTTAAGAGCTGGGGGTCTCACTGCATTGCCTGGGCTGGAGTGTAGAACTGTGATCGTGGCTCACTGCAGCTTCGACTCCTGGGCCTGAAGTCTTAATGATTTTCCCTTATGTTTCCTTCTAGATGCCTCAGTAGTTCTCTCACCTAGGTCTGTGATCCATTTTGAGTGAATTTTTGTATACCGTAAGAGTTGAGGGATTCCCCCTCCATCTGGCACGTGGAAATTGAGTTGTTCCAGCATCACTTGTAAAAAGCCTGTCCTTTCCCATTGAATCCATGGCACCTCTGTTGGCATTTACTGGCTACCTATATTGTGAATCTGTTTCTAGGCACTGTTCTGTTCCATTGATCTAGATGTCTGTTCCTGATACAACAATTGATTGATTTCTGTAGTTTTATGGTGCATCTCGAAATTAGGAAATATGCCTACCTTTTGGAACTTGTTTTGGGCCAGGCATAGTGACTCACACCTGTAATCCCAGCACTTTGGGAAGCCAAGGAGGGAAGATTGCTTGAACTCAGGCGTTCGAGACCATCCTAGGCAACACAGCAAGACCTCGTTTCTAAAAAAGAAAAAGAAAACTTGTTTTGGCTGTTGCAGGTCTTTCACATCTCCATATAAATTTTAGAGTTATCAATTTCTACAAAAAGCCTGCTGGATTTTTACTGGGATTGCATTGAATCTATAGAGAATTGACATCTTAATTTTGAGTCCTTCAATCCATGAACATAATGTATCTTCTCAACACACTTAAGTCTTTAATTTCTCCTAGGAATGTTTCATAATTTTTAGTATGTAGGTCCGTCACATACTTAAAAGTATTTCATTGTATCATGTTATTGTAAATAGCACTGCTTTAATTTCCATTTCTGGTTGTTCATCGTTCTATAGAGTAGTATAAGTGATTTTTATATATTGACCTTATACCTTGCAATTTTGCCAAACTCACTTAGTAGTTCCAGTAACTTTTAATTGTAAGACCTGTATTGATGTTCCTTCTTTCCTGATATTGGTAATTTGATCAGCCTGGTTAAAGGTTTACCAATTTTGTTGGTCTCTTCAAAGACTATGCTTTCAGCTTCATTCGGTTTTTTCCTCCGTTGTTCATTTTCTATTTTGTTAATTTATGCTCTTATATTCATTTTGTTTTCTTCTGCTTACTTGGTTTTAATTTGCTCTTTTTCTAGTTTATTATTTTTCTATTATTAGATGGTGTCTCACTGTGTTGCCCAGGCTGGCTGGACTGAAACTCCTGGGCTCAAGCGATCCTCCTGCCTCAGCCTCCTGAGTAGCTGGGATTGCAGGTGTGCACCACCACAACTGGCTACTTTTTCTAGTTTCTTAAGGTGAAGCTTATAGCATTGGTTTTTTTAGATTTTTCTTTCCTAATAAAATCATTTATTAGAAATGGTTTCATTTCTAATAAATTTGCTGTTACACAGAGGGGTCAGGGAGGAGTATAAAGAGACTCTAAGAGACCCCTGAGATACCCTCTGTGTGACCCCAGTGACCTTCACCCCTTGGCTTTCATGGCCTTGTGCAATGCCCTCCCGTTGAGTAATTCTTGTTAAGCAATAGAATATGGCAGCATTGAGGGGATGTCGCCTGACGCAAACGTGTGACTCCACCTTGCTGGGAGACCCTCTCTGTTGCTGCCTTGGCCTGCACATCTTGAGTAATTCCTGTTAACCAATGGAATATGGCAGCATCGAGGGGATGTCGCCTGATGCAAACGTGTGACTCCACCTTGCTGGGAGACTCTCTCTGTTGCTGTCTTGGCCTGCACATCTTGATGAATCAAGCTGCCTTCTTGGAAAGACCCATATGGCAAATAACTGAGCAGGAGGCCTCAGCCAACACCCCCAGGGCCGAGGCTCTCAGTCCAGGAGTCTGTGAGAGGCCCCAAGCTAGAGCCACCCCGCAGAGCTGTGCCTGAATTCCCGGCCACAGGAGGTATGTGGCCGTAACTGTTGCTCTGTGCCGCTGGGTGGTGTGCAGTTTGTTACGCAGCAGCAGGAAACCAGTACACGTGCTCAGAATATTCTGTTTGTCAGACTCTTTGCACTGCTTCCCCCTGTATAACTTCGGGTACATTGGAATTTTTCCCGTTGTCTCAATCCTCATCTTGGTAGAAGGGGTACGAAGGTACTACAGAAGAAGCATGTTTATATTGATAAATATCTCAGCAGAAACCTTAGATTATAACTCCTTTTGAAATATCAAGCAATAGCAAGTCTGCCCTTTCTCTCTTCCCCAAAGAAAACTTTCCCTTTGAAAATCAGCAAACTGGAAGCTGTGAGAAGCAAATTGGCGCAGTCTCTGCCATCATCAGCATCAGTAGAGGAGTTGTTTGGAATCTAGGAGCAGCCAGCTAATGCCCGTGTGTGTGAGGTGGCCCTTGATGGCAGTTTCCTAAAGCGATTCAGCCTGCACCATCCTTACCCCAGGCAGTGTGCTGTCTTCTTCAGAAGTTAGTGGTGACACTGCCTGCGATGCTGCTGGCAGACAGTGCTGCTGCCCCTGGGAGGCCCCTCCCTTCCCCCTGCCCTTGACTCCTGGGCCTAAGGCTGGTCTGGGGTTGGAACACGCTGAGGCTCTGTGAGTCCCATCTAGCTCTAAGAGTCCAGCCTCCTCTGAGCGGCAGGTTGGGAGTTGTCTGCCATCAGGTGACTTTGGTGTGCTTATGATGCTGAGACCAGATTTTGGGGTCTCCTGGGAGCCCCTGATGCTCTGGGATTCTGCCGGCTGCCCCCGGGTCAGCCCTGGGGGAGGCAAGCAGTAAAGGGGGCTCTGGGAACCCTGGACAGAAGACGTGATGGAGCAGAAGGCCCATTGTTCGTTGAGTGATGAATTAACACTTTCCTTTATGATGATGATTCAAGTCCTGTTTCTGGTTTCTCTTTCATTTCCATTATTTGCTCAAGTGACAGAGATTTCCTGTCCCTCCTCGAAACGGTGGTGGTGGAGGTAGCAGCAGCCAGCAACCCAATGTTGGCTCCTCTTGGAGAATCCAAAAATCGACCATGTTCCAAGTGTGTAGCCTTACTTATCTCAGCAGATACCAGCATCTCCTTTCTTCTGGAAACGTGTGCAGAGTTGACACATATGATGTGCTTAGAACAGAGCCTGTAATTGTTAGCTGTTATTACTGTCATTATTTTTTTCTCCACTTGGGTTCATAGTCAGCAGCCTTGGTGGTAACTTGTCGAGGGCCTGCCTCGCACTTAGCGTGGAAAAGTCACTCAGTGGGGCAGTTTGCACCTCATTCATTGCACCCCACTCTGGCCCAGCCTCCACCTCCACACCCACTCCCCCGCCCACGTCTTCTTGCTGAATGCGCAGGGATGTCCTCATTTCCAAACTCAGAGGTTTTCTGGGCCCTGGTGCTGGCCCTGTCTCCCATCGCACAGGGCTGAGTGGGCCTGGCTTCCGGCTCTGCCCTCCCTCACTCTTGTCCTGTGTGTGTCCCGTCCTGAGCCCCGTCGGTGTCACACTGGACAACTCCAGGGTTTGTCACATTCAGTACGTTTGAGAGAGCAGTGCTTTTGAAAATGGTGGCATCTTGGATTTGATGAAATACAGCCCATCTCCAGGCCAGACTTGTCTCTGCAGCTGTTTACTGCTCACATCCGCCTGGCCTGGCCCCCCTGCATGCTCCCACTCAACGCACTGCACAGTGTGTGCATCTCTTCAGTGTTCACATGTGCTCCAGGACCCCCTGCAGCCCTGTCTTTCCACCCGTTGTTCCTGAAGGTTGCCCTCTCCCTCCTAGACTGTGCGTCCCCTAAGGACAAGGTCCAGCTCACCTTTGTTCCCATGGCCAGTGTGGAACAAAGACTTGCAGGACTGAACGAGTGACTTGCTGATGAAGGAGAAATTGACCTGCCTTGGATGCCTCGTATGGCCACATGCTCCTGTCCAAGGCCAGAAGCTGATGTGTTATATTCCGGAGGAGGCTGGAGGCTACTCTGCCTCCGGCCCAGGCATGGGCTGGACTCCGTCTGGAGCTGCTCGCTTGGAGGAGGCACAGGGGAACCTCCTGCAGGCAGGGCAGGAAAGAGGCCTTTCAAACCCAGGTGTTACCAGTCAACACTGTGCCCGAGACAGAACCTCCTGTGACCTCAGGACAGGCGGAGCGCACCATGAAGAATAGGGGCAGTCTCCCAAGTAGCCGAGTTGATTGGGAGGGCAGTTGGGTATACAGCTGACCCTTGAGCAGCTCAGGTTAGGGGTGCCGACTCCCCATACAGTCAAAAATCCATGTGTAGCTTTTGACTCCCCCTAAAACCTGACTACCAACAGCTTCCTGACTGGAAGCCTTACCAATAATATAAGCAGTCAGTTGACACATACCTTCTATATTATATGTATTATATGTTTATCGTAAATAACCTGAAGAAAACATAGCTAAGAAAATTATTAAGAAGAGAAATGTATTTCCTATTCATTATGTGGAAGTGGACCGTCATAAAGGCCTTCATCCTCATCTTCATGTTGAGTAGGCTGAGGAGGATCAGGAGCGGGGGTCTTGCTGTCTCGGGTGGCAGAAGCGGAAGAAAATCTGTGTAAGTGGACGGTACAGTTCAAACCCACGTTGTTCAAGGGTCAACTGTATTTTCATTTATTTTTGAGACAGGGTCTCTGTCGCCCAGCCTGGAGCACAGTGGTGCGATTACGGCTCACTGCAGCCTTGACCTCCCAGGCTCAAGCCATCCTCCTGCCTCAGCCTCCCAAAGTGCTGAGATATGATAGGTGTGAGCCACTGCACCCGGCCTGTATTTAAATCTTGAAAGGTTTTTGGCAAATGTCATTTCAGGTTTAGTATGGTTGATGGCAAGTAGTTTTGTTTTTCTGACAGCGGAAGGAATGGGTTTTCCTGTTCTTAAAAACCCTTTCTAGTTTGTGGGAATGAGAGCGCCATTGACACAGATGCCACTGCGCTTCGTGCTTGCTGTGGCGGGGGGCACCTGGCAGAGCTGCTCTCGGTCACATCCCCACACCGCTGTGTAGGCTTGCTCAAACCTTGCCCTCCCTCCGACATTGGAGGACCTGCTGAGCCACATGCAGTGTCTTGGGACACAGAAGGCAGACATGGGGTCCCCCTGACTTTCTGGCGGCCCGGTGGGCAGGACAGTCATGGAAACAGGTTGCTGCAAGGTGCTGCTCAGAGGGGGACTGACAGTGTGTGGAGGGACCCTGGAGCGGGAGTAATACTCCCAACTCTAGCAGGTTTTTCTGTGGCTCCCAGCAAAGCCTTGGAGGTGGAGCCCTCTGTCACCACCCAGTAGATGGGTCCTCGCCCTGCCGGCTCCCCGCTGCACACGGGCTGGCTTAGGTTTGAAAATCCCATCGCCTCTTGTGAGAGATTCTATAGCCTCCTACCACATTGCGTGGCCTGGGATACACATTCAGGTCCACATTCAGCTTCCCGCGGTGTTTGTATAAACCCAGGATGGTGGTAGATGGGCTCCCCCAACGCGTGGCCTCCAGTCTCGGGCCTGTGCATTGAGGTGCTCGTGGAAGACAGTATCTACCGGCTCTCTTCCCAGCAGCCTGTGAGTGAGAGCAGGGAGTGGCAAGCTGCCTAATGGAGGAGTTTGACTCAGCGACTTGTCCAGGGTCAGTGTTGGGCTTGTTATCTGGGGCATTCACCAATGTACCACGGGAGCTGCAGCAAGCTACGCACTGAGCAACTTTGTATTCTCATGAGACCCTCAGGCTCTTTTCCCAGCACTGTCTCGCCCGTTCTTGATAATGGGGGAGTATGGTGTTCTTTCTGATACTGGAGCCCGCGCTTCTAATCACAGCACTTCCCCCACTGGTCTAAACATCCTCTGTGGGAAAACAATGTAGAATTGTCACAGCCAGGAGCCACGTTCATTCCCGCTATGGAAGTCACTTGGGCCTGGCCTGTTAGATACCTGGGTTTAAGAAATTTAAAAATCACGATGATTCCAGTACTTATTTTAGTTCTTAAATTCTATCTGTCACATGAGCTGGATTATTTAGAAGACTCTGGGCCTTTTGATCATCGTCCTGGTCATCACTCTTAGCTGTGGGGGATTTTGTTTTTCTTTCACGGTGAAGTTTGAGTCTGTGGGTTTTTATTTTCAGTTGCCAGTTGTTCCCTGTGATCTCAGCTAAATGTGCGTATAATGACGGCCACACTTGGCGGGATGCGCTTCTCTTTTCATCTCATCTGTGCAGGGAGTTTGAGGATAGGCTCCCAGCCATGATGAGGAGGGCTGCCTGCTCTTTTCTGTCTGACCTGGAGATTCGGGCTGTCCCGCTGTCCGTGCGAAGGCCACCGTACACTCCCTTGTCTTGTCCCTGTATGCACCATGCCTTCACAGCTGCCATCTGTGTCCCGGCAGGAATGGCCCTGCCCCCACTTCTGCCTGGCCAGGGTGGGACCTGAATCCTTGATTCCACACAGCCACATCCTTTTCTGAAGGCGCTCTAGAACAGAAGCAGTGGTCCCTCCTAGTGCTGGGGGATTGCTGGGCTCCCAGGCCTGGGAGGAAAGGCTTGGAGGCAGTGGGGGTGCCCAGACCTCTGGCTGGCTGTGAAGGGAGAGACAGACCACCTGTCTCCAGAGGACCCTGTCAGCACCATCCCCTGAGCAGGTCCTGCCCCACAGAGCCAGCCCACCAGCGGTTCCCAGACCTGACTCAAAAGGGAAGCCGTTTTTCTTTTTTTTTTTTTTCTTTGACTGTATTGTAATGGATGCAAAGGCACTGTTTTTAAAATATGAATTCTACTTTCTTAAATGGACAGCGCCTTCACCAAGTTCAGAGTTGAGAAGTTACCATAGGGCAGACAGCGAGGTTTCCGTCCACTCCTGTCCCGCAGCCTCCCATCTCCCTTCCCCGAAGGCAGCAACATCCCCAGCTTCTACACAGTCGCACCCTAGGCAAGCGTCCTTGGACCTCGCCACTGTCCCCAGAGCAACTCTTGGAGAACAACTGCGCAGATAAAGCCTCTGGTTCTGTGTCCACCGCGTTGCCGGTGAGCCGTCTGTCACCCTTCTTGGCTGTGCTGCACGGTGCCTTCCTGGCTGTGCTGCTGCTCCGCCTGCCCGCAGAGCCACTGCTCACCGCAGCCTGGCCGTTTGTGACGCTGTGTGTGTTATGCACTACATTTCCACACCATTTATTGAACGATGCACTTCTGGAGGAGACTTTTAAAAATATGTACATTCTTAGCTCCAGGCTGAGTCCCATAAAGGAGATGAGAGCACACCCACAAACCGGTGCCCATAGGCCCACAGTGCCCCAAAGCGGGGAGAGCGGGAGGGTGTGAAGTGGCCCCGATGTTAGTCAAGACCCAGGAAGATACTCCCCCTCCCATGGATCCGGGCGGCTGCCCCCAGCTGCCCTCACAGGACGGTCTGGAGGGGAGAGGAGGGCTTTGTCTGGGAAGCGTCCTGCAGGCCCCACTCTGCACATCCACATGCGTCTCCACTGCAGCACGGCAGGTGATGCGTGTGGTGTCTCAGAGCTAGGATCCAATCACAGTGTCGGGCAGCCAGTTTCTCATTTTACTTATTTATTTGTGAGACAGGGTCTCGCTCTGTCACCCAGGCTGGAGTGTGGTTGTGCAATCACGGCTCACTACAACCTCTAACCTCTACCTGCCAGGCTCAAGTGATCCTTTCACCTCAACCTCCCCAAGTGCTGGGACAACAGGCACTGTCCCCACCACTGGGCCTGGCCTGTGGTCACTTTTTAAAAGTGTGTTGTGGAAACAGGCTGCTCTGGAACTCTTTGGGAGCCGACCTTTCCAAAGAGCCAGCCCCCAGTCTCTGAGTCATGCTCAGCTCCGTTGGAGCACCCCTTCCCGCTGGGATGTGTTTTTCCCATGTAGCCGTTTTCCCTCGGGAAGGAGAAGTCCAGTCTCCCCTCCTGTTGATTGTTTTCTTCTTGGTTCAGGAAGTATACTCAGGGGAAAAGGAAAATCATGTAAAAGAAAAAAGGGGCGTTCTTTTGTTGCAGTCTCAATTTGACTCATGAGTTAGAACTGGATTAACGTGAGAGCCTAACTTCTCTCCACTCGACGAAGATCGTGAGCAATAGAGCATCCGAGAATGAATAAGTGACGTCTGCAGATTTATTTGTGGGGGAAGTCAGGTTTATTCTTGTCCGTCTCAATTCAGGAGGCTGGGCGTAATGACTAAAGCTATGCTCACTTTGTATCTGTCCATTTGTTTAAAACACCAGACTTTCCATTCTTCATTGTTGTTTCGTGTGAATCGAGATTCCTAGGATACAGTTTGTTGTAGCTTGAAGCTCGCCTTTTCTTCCTTTGGGAAAAGTCTACTCTTGAAAAGCCTGCCTCACACAAAACACTGGAAGTTTTAAAACATACATTAAGTGCTGGTCATTGCCCTCCACTCCCTGGGTTGTGTGGGGCCCTGACCATTCTATGCTGGGTGCTGGTGGGAGCAGGTGTGCAGAGATGACCAGGCCTCAGCCCTGCACTGAGTCACCTGCAGAGGCCATGCCCTCCAGAGCCCAGTCTCATGAGCGCAGCCCTTCTTAGGAACTCAGCGTGTTGTCTCTAAAACCGGCAGCCGTCTTGTGCAACTGACCATAGCTTAGTGTTGAAATCCACCTGAAAACACATCTTTGGCAAGAATTGAGAAACACATTCCTACCGTGTTCCGGTGAAAATGCACCTCATGATGCTGTGTGTGTGTGTGCGTGCGTGTGTGCGTGCGTGTGTGTGCGTGTGTGTGCTTTGCTCCTGCACCCTCCTGGAGTAAGCACTTACTTTGCTAAGCAGGTGACTAAGCAGTTGGTTACTTTCCTTCTGCAGGACGTATCTAACTGGGCAACTGTGTGAAACTTGGAACCTGAGCTGTGTTGCAGTTCCCTTGCCTGGGAGTTTGGCAAGTATTTCAATAGTGCACTTCTGCAGTTCAGGTACACTCGATGCCTTTCTAGGAGTTCCTGTGTGTGTGATGACACTCTGAAAGGGGTTCAGTAAACCTATTTTGTTTTGTCTGAAAACACCCACTGACCCAGGGGTGTCTGTGGATAGCACACTCTTGGTTTGTCTTCCTGTTTTGAAAAACCACACTCAGCACCTAGCTAACCCTAAACAGTTTCCTTTTTGGCAGGAATGATTCCTAAGGGGCATGTTTGCCACAGTCACGTGGGTCACCTGGCAGGGCTTTGTCACAGCAAGCATCTGGGGACTAGAGTGGACCCTGCAGAAATTCACCGCGTGGCCCAGGCAGCAGCCCTGGCTCACAGCAGCCGGGTGGTTAATTTTCTCCATCATGCTTCTGGTCTGATGGTTCTTTCTTCCCTATACTAACTCGGATGAGCTGGAAACTGCTGTTGAGGAACGTGGGGAAACTTTACTAGAAGAGTACCTTGCACTGGGGTTTCCCAGGCGCCCTTCATAGCACCTCCCACAGCCTGGGCTTTCATGGGGCTGCGTGTCTGCAGCTCCTCAGGGCAGGGCAGCCTGCTCTGCCCCACACTGGCCCCCTGGCAGCTGTACTGTGGGTGCAGGCACCCCACATCTAGCATCATGCCTGGTATTGGGGAGGGTGCTACGTAAATCTATACTCAAGGGCTCCTCAAAGTTACTAAGTGAGCAGTGTCTCCGTGGGGAATGGGTGGTGGATGCTGGAAGAGGCTGGAGAGCTTGGTGCCTGCTGCCCTCCAGGGGCCAGGGGGAGATGCGGTGGTGGGGGAAGACTGTGAATGGCCACAGCTGGATAGACTCGGTGAAAAGCTGTGTGATTCCACTCATAGGAGGCCCCTGGAGGTGTCAGATTCATAGAGGCAGAAAGCAGAATGGTGGAGGCCAGGGGCTGGGGGAGGAAAGAGGAGTGCATGTTTTGTGGGGACAGAGTTTCAGTTTGGGAAGATGACGTCGCTCTGGGGTGAGTGGTGATGGTTGCACAGCAGTCTAAGTGCGCTCACTGCCCCTGAGCTGTGCACTTACAGGGATTAAAAAGGTCAATTCGATGTTGTGTATATTTGATCACAATAAAAATGTGAAAAAAAAAATGGGGCGACTTTACAAAGCTAAAAATTGGATTTCCTGCTGACTGGAGACTTATAGCTTGATGGTGACGCAGGTCCAGGCTTGGAGCTGCGACTGCCCACTCTAGTCCAGTGGGAGAGGGTTCGGAGACTCGGGCACACGTCTGCTGCCCAGGAGTCCTAGGCATCCACGGAGCAGCACAGGTGGCCCGTGGCCAGCTAACCGCACACTAGAGGGAGAACCACGTATGTGGGCTGGACAGCATTCAGGGGATCTTGACCAAAATAGTTGAGAAACTTCTTGTGCAAGGATGTTTTGTTTAGACTGGGAAGCCTGGATTTCCTTGCATTTCAGATCATTGTATTTTTTAAACAATAAAATGTCAACTATGGTAATTTTTCCCAAAGAGTTACACGCCTATTATTCTTTCGTCAAGTACTTACGGAGCACCTACCTGCTGGATGCTGGGCATTGTGCCCAGGGCTGGAGGTGAAACGGGCAGCCTGAGGCCTCCAGCTCACTTGGAGATATGAGCACGTGACGTGGCGCTCCCAGTTCGGTGAGGTGAGAAGCGTGCTGAGAGGAGACACTGGCCTGCTGAGCACTCGCTCCAGGGATCGTGGAGCGCCACTTCCGGGAAGGCGTGGAGGGCGGCGGTGAGGGACACCGTGTGGCTTTGGGGTGAGGGTTGTGATTTTTGCCCTGGAGGCCCTCCAGGTCTGGAGGAGAAAGATTAGGAAGGACGGTTAAAATATGAGGCATTACCTGCTCGCTTCTAAAGGTAAGCATGGAGTACAGGGGAACAGGGCAGAGGGACACCCAGCGCAATGCAGACAGAAAGAGGGGCTGGAAGCCAGGAGGCAGTGCCCCCAAGTTGCAAGGGGTCACTAGGGGTCAGTGAAGCAAGGGTGGCCCTGGGCACAATCTGGGCTGTGGTGTGGTGGGGAGACCGTGGCATGTTATGGAAGTGGTGACTAGTCTAGCATGGCAGAAGTCTGTGAGCTCAGTGCAGAGTGGTGTTTCAGGCAGGGAAGGACGACATCACAGGAGGCCTTACGTGCCACTCCAGGGAGGTGATTTACAGAGAAATCTGAGCGATTCTGCCTTTTTTCAATATTGTGCATATGAGCACTGGTAAAGTAACAGTAGTTTTTAAATCCCGTATAGTAAGCAATATATCATATTTTGGCAATTTCCAAACTTACTAGATCGCTATAATTTTCAAAATCTTAGAACATGAACCATACACATTTGAATTAAGACCCAAAAAATCAATTATTTCTGCCGAAAAATGATCATTTAACAAAAGCCAAAAGGAAATTAAATATTAACAAAACAGCACAAATGTGTTTGAACTGATAGGAGTGGATACCAGCTAGCTCAGGGACCGATGGAGGTTTGTGTTGATCTGTGGGCCATGTGTTAGTGCTACCCTCTGGCCAGCCCTCCGCGCCCTCATCCACTGGGCACCGCCCAGTGGCTCTCTGAGGAAGGGTGCACTGTTCTCAAGGGAATTACTCCATAAATGTTTAATATTTCCCTAAAACATGTATCAAAATAAAGTTAAATTATGGAAATAAGTGGGCTTTTTGTGAAAGTAAGTTTTAGAATAAAATGCGGCAGTTACTTTGCCATTAAAAGCAATTAGTATACAATGTGTCCACCAGCAGGATGCTTCCCAGATGATGGTCATTTTGTCATTTAAAAAAACGGACTATTTAGATCTTACAGAAGGATAGGTACATGTGTAATTATGTCAATAGTATGTTAATAGGATTTGTCTTTGGGTGCAGAATAGGTTGTTTGCCCCCTTTTTAAAGTGAAGCATGGACTTGGATGTGCAGACATATTTTCTAGCTTATGAACTATTTGGGAACATCACAGAAACATTAAATGTGGAGTTGGAAGTAACTGTTAGACACTTGATATGTGAGGATTTAGGTGTAGATATGTTACACAATGGAAAACTTTGGGGAAACTGAGAGATTGAGTTCCAGTTTGAAGGCAGTCAGGGCTGGGCGAGAGGGAAGATCCAGGGACAGCTTTCTCTGGACGCCTACATGTTGAGTTAAATATGCCTTGGGAAGCCAGTGCCTGGGCTTTGGTGTTAGGGACGAAAGTCATCAGGGACAGTCGGCACTGCAGGCTCTACGCAGGCAGGGGAGAATCCAGGCACTGACTCTCATGTTTGTTTTTGTTTTTGTTTTTGAGACGGAGTCTTGCTCTGTCGCCCAGGCTGGAGTGTAGTGGCGTGATCTCGACTCACTGCAACCTCCACCTCCCGGGTTCAAGCGATTCTCCTGCCTCAGCCTCCTGAGTAGCCGGGATTACAGGCACATACCACCACACCTGGCTAATTTTTTATATTTTTAGTAGAGACGGGGTTTCACCATGTTGGCCAGGCTGGTCTCGAACTCCTGACCTCAGGTGATCCGCCCGCCTCAGCCTCCCGAAGTGCTGAGATTACAGGTGTGAGCCACCACGCCCGGCCAACTCTGATGTTTTGTACATTTCAGTCCAGTTGTTTAACTTTTTGAACATGCACACGCTTACATTTTTCATTTGAGAACGTGACTAATGAGAATTGCTGCCTATGTTTTGATGGCATGGTTATTTTGTTTTTTTACCTCGTAGCAGTTTTGTGCAATGCCTGCCCCTCTCTCTCCCTCTTCCATAAACCCAGGGCGTGACACCTAAGCTCTCAAACAGTTCCCCATTCTCTGCCAAGCCCAAGGCCAGCCTGGCTCCCTGTGGCTTTGTGTTTTCTTCGGATAATTCACCAGTTCTTATAAGCTTTACGTTAGAATCGTTGTGGGGTTCACAGAGGGTCTTTGGTCCTTCATATTCTCCAGAATACGAATACGTCCTCCTCGTCATCGTTACCCTTGCTAGACCATGACAGCCGAGCATGATTTAACTGCAGCCACACCGGAAGTGCACTCTGCAGACACACCCGCTGTGCCCTGGGTTGAAATGCCCCTCACGGTAACCTGACGCTCATGATTTATAAATGGGGCCGCCTGTGTGTCTCATGCATTTAAATTGCTTCACCTGCGTGAAGAAGGGGGGTGGCATTTGAGCAGTCAGTGCCGTTCCCTGCTGGTTTCATATCACCTGCTTTTCAGCACTGCTGCTGCTGTGGGTCAGGGACTTCAGAGTGTGACAACGTTGGACAAGCCTTAACAAGCCAAGCCATGGCTCCTGTGGGTAGAGAGCTGAGCGTGGTCACCTGCATCTTCACTCGGAGATGAAGCAACAAACCCAGTGCTGGAGAGTCAGTTTCGGTTTGCAGAGTGCCTTCCGAGCACCTGCTAGGTAGTGGGCGCATTCCTGTCCTCGGGGAAGGCAGACCAGTGTGGGGACACACATTTAAACAGCCAGTATCATGGTCACCAAGGGGGACAGCCGTTCCAGGCTGGGGAGCAAAAGCTCACAGTGATGCAATCCCAGGAGGTCAAGTCCTGCTGGAGCCTGGCTGTGCTGGGGGGAGGGGCCAGAGCGGAACGTGGAGGTGAGCTGTGCCCAGCTTTCCTGTGCCAGTCAAGACCTCTCCAAAGCCTGTTGTCATCAGTGTAGTTATCAGGGAGGTCACCTCAGGCCACCGCCACAGCCCTGACAGGGCCTAAGGGCCCTCTCCTGGCAGCGCGCAGGAGAATATCCCAGGGCAGGCAGACTGCATCAGGACCTGGGGTAGGTTCAAGCTGGCAAGTAACACTCCCTGCCCACCTCTGGACCCTTTGCTGGTGCACACGGAGTCCTGTTGGGGAAGCCAGGCCACCTGCGACCCTGTTTGGGTGGAAAGATGCTAAATGTAGTAACAGGAAAGGGAAACGTCAAAATGGGGTAGCAAATAGGGTTCAAATTGCCGGCCATGAGCAGGGAACAAACACGGACGCCTTTCTTCCACACTGGCCAGGAAGCCCACCCCGCACCCTTCAGTCCTGGGAAGAGCCCAAGCTAGGCCTACGAGGAGGTGGCCTCTGTCTCTAGAAACCAGGGCTCCAAAGGGAAAGGTGACCTCCTTGAGGTCCTGACGGTGAATGAAGAATGTGAATTGGAGGCCAGCACTTTTCCTTCAAACCAGGCTGCCTTCCACCGGCACCAGCAGGCTAGGGCTGAGGTTTCCGAGGGACGAGATGTGAATTAGGCCTCAGTGGACATAGAGAAGAACAGTCCCCACTCCCTCAGGTGAGCGATGCAGGCCCCGATGTTGGCGACGATTCACTAATGGTTTATGCCAACAGTGAGCTGTTCAGGATGACTCAGTTCTCATAAAAGCCTGGTGATGATGTTTACAGATTTCTGCAGATCAGGAAACGGACACTCAACAGAGCTAGTAGATGGTAGAGCTGGGATTCAGACTCGGAATTCAGCCTCCACTCAACCCTGGGGCCCTAGTGCTGGCCTCTGAAGCCCAGCTAAGCCCACAGTCAGGTCCAGCCGCAGACCCGCTGGACCTGCCTAGCCAAGGCCCCACACCAGGGAAAAGAGCACAGCAAAACGGGTGCCACGCTCCACAGCCGTTTCCAAGGGGCCTGCCGTCTTGGGCAGAAGTGTCATAAAGGGAGATATTGTTAGAGGGTTTTTTATTTCATTTTATTATTTATTTGTTTATTGTGAGACAGTCTCACTCTGTTGCCCAGATTGCAGTGCAGTGGCGCACTCTTGGCTCACTGCAACCTCTGCCTCCCAGGTTCAAGCAATGCTTGTGCCTCAGCCTCCCAAGTAGCTGGGATTACAGGTGTCTGCCACCACGCCCGGCTAATTGTTTTCTATTTTTGCTGCAGGTGGGGTTTTACTGTGTTGGCCAGGCTGATCTCGAACTCCTGGCCTCAAGTGATCTGCCTCAGCCTTCTAAAGTGCTGGGATTACAGGTGTGAGCCATTGCACCTGTGTTTTTTTTAATTTTTAAATACCCAAGATCTTTATTGATAAACTGCAATAGTAACCATCAGTAAGAATTCATTTTTTCCTTAATTTCCAAAAACTTGCTAGTTTTAACTTAATGGCATTCTCAAGCCACATCTAAATCAATGTGTGGCAGTAGGCAGGGTATAATGAACGAATGTCTGCAGCCCAGCTGTATGCTGGAACCAGCTCATCCTGGCTCCTGAGAGCCAGCTTAAATTTTCAAGAACTTTGCGGGCTGGCCGTTAAACACATCCATTGTGAAAAAAGTTACTTGCTGACAGTAGATTTAGGTTAGCAAAGTTAACGCGCACTTAGCACTTCCTAATGCCCGACTCCCTTTCGCCTTGGTGTGTCTGCCTGCTGTACCTGCGGGGCAGAGGTGCCGCTCAGCGCTGGCTGCTGCTCCTCTCCACTCCTGTTCAGCGATGTCACCTCAGCAGCTTGAGATTGGGCGGGGTGGTAGCATCTACACCATGGAAAGTGGCAACTGAAAGGAGACGCCAGTCCAGCCCAAGCTGGTCGTGAGCGTTCACCTGGGAGCCATTGAGTGCGTGTGTTCACGTTGCAGCTCGCGAGCGCTCACCTGGGAGCCACTGAGTGTGTGTTCCCGTTGCAGCTTGTGAGCGCTCACCTGGGAGCCACTGAGTGTGTGTTCCCGTTGCAGCTCGCGAGCGCTCACCTGGGAGCCGTTGAGTGTGTGTTCACGTTGCAGCTCGCGAGCGCTCACCTGGGAGCCGTTGAGTGTGTGTTCACGTTGCAGCTCGCGAGCGCTCACCTGGGAGCCGTTGAGTGTGTGTTCACGTTGCAGCTCGCGAGCGCTCACCTGGGAGCCACTGAGTGCGTGTGTTCCCGTTGCAGCTCGCGAGCGCTCACCTGGGAGCCACTGAGTGCGTGTGTTCCCGTTGCAGCTCGCGAGCGCTCACCTGGGAGCCGTTGAGTGCGTGTGTTCACGTTGCAGCTTGCGAGCGCTCACCTGGGAGCCGTTGAGTGTGTGTTCACGTTGCAGCTCGTGAGCGCTCACCTGGGAGCCACTGAGTGTGTGTTCACCTTGCAGCTCACAAGCGCTCACCTGGGAGCCGTTGAGTGCGTGTGTTCCCATTGCAGCTCGCGAGCGCTCACCTGGGAGCCGTTGAGTGTGTGTGTTCCCATTGCAGCTCGTGAGCGCTCACCTGGGAGCCGTTGAGTGTGTGTTCACGTTGCAGCTCGTGAGCGCTCACCTGGGAGCCACTGAGTGTGTGTTCACGTTGCAGCTCACGAGCGCTCACCTGGGAGCCGTTGAGTGCGTGTGTTCACGTTGCAGCTCGCGGGCGCTCACCTGGGAGCCGTTGAGTGCGTGTGTTCACGTTGCAGCTCGCGAGCGCTCACCTGGGAGCCACTGAGTGTGTGTTCACGTTGCAGCTCGCGAGCGCTCACCTGGGAGCCGTTGAGTGCGTGTGTTCACGTTGCAGCTCGCGGGCGCTCACCTGGGAGCCGTTGAGTGCGTGTGTTCACGTTGCAGCTCGCGAGCGCTCACCTGGGAGCCGTTGAGTGTGTGTGTTCACGTTGCAGCTCGCGAGCGCTTACCTGGGAGCCGCTGAGTGTGTGTTCACATTGCAGCAGCAGCATTCCCTGTCTTCACCTGAGGCCTTGGCGTGGTTGTTGCATGCTTGGGCATTTGGGGTGTTTCTGGCCATTTGTTATAATCAAAGCTACAAATAGCAGTATATAAGGGTGGCAGCTGGATTTCCCATCTGTCCCTAATTCAAACCATAAAGGCTTATAGCTGAAGGGGACATTTGCTGTCATCTTGTCCAAGCCTTGGACATGAACCAGCCCATGGCCAAAGCATGGCGCACAGAGCAGCGGGGCTGGCGTGTGATGGATTGTTGAGGTTCCCCGGCCCCACGTGCGGGAGCCTGAGGGGGGTTCCCCCGCCCCCTACAGTCCCTAGCATCTGTATGAGCTTAGGCAGATGATATAATCCATTGGAGGCTCAGCTTCACCCCTGAAGACCCCTTCTGTAGGCCAGCGGCAGAGGGGAGATGCAGAGCCTGAGTCAGGCACTTGGCGTGTGGGGCCTGGCCCCACTGGAATGTACTGTTCCTGCCATTTTCACTGGGCCTGGGCAGTGCTACGTGACCTGGAGCCTTGGTTACCCAGGCACTACCTCCCAGTGCCCATGGAGGGAGGAGAACCTTGGTAAAGAACTGAAGTGGGGTCTCCTGATCTCGGGCCATTTGCCCTCACCAGGCGCCGTTGAGAGGTGTCGCTGTGTGCTGGGCCTTCGCGCACACAGAGCAGTCTCATGTGGCAGTAACTTCCTAGTGGGATCCATGGCTCGGTGCCGTGTGGCGAGAGTGTTTCCTACTGTGCCTGTCAATGTAGTGGGTTGGGCAGGGCCCACAGTGGCTCTGTGTCTGATGGGGGAGGGTCCCCCATGGTCCCTGGATCTCTGCCTGCACCTTGGCTCGAGGGTTCTTTGTCTGGAAGATGCCAGGTGGCCAGGTGACCCGACCACTCGGTGTGGGTCCCACGATGCCAGCTGTCTGCCCACCTGCTGTTGCTGGGTGCTCCCCCATGTGGCATCCGACTCTGAGTAGCTGCGTGGCCCTCTTGGAGCAGCCCCTCCTAATGTGCCCTGTTCATCCAGTGGTGACCTTGTGATCCAAGCCTTTGACCTCGGGGACTTGGCTGGTCATCTGGTCCAGCGAGTACTAGGTTGGACCAAACCGGCCTTGTCATGGTCCTCCCCCCACCAACTTGCAGTGTGGCCTTCACGGGGACCTGCGTGTCCCAGCCCAGGCACCTTTGAGGGGTCCCTGCTGCCTCTGGCGCGAGGGGCCGTGCTCTCAGCCCAGAGCCAAGGCCTTCCCAGCCTGGCTGCCCCTGCCCTGTCTCCGGCGCTCCTTCCCACGCCATGCCCTTCATCCTACCCTCTGCACCCATCCTGGGACCTGCCAGGTCCTTTCTCTTCCAGGGTGACCTTAAGCCCTAGAAACGTGACCGAATATGGCTTCTCCCACACTAGTGTTAGTGTTCTTTGCAGAGAGGGCCTGTCAGGTGCTGGTCTCTCTCTCCATTTTACAGGGGAGAAGACAGAGGCCGGGCGGGGTGGGGGAAATGCCTCACTGGGTGTCACACGCTGTTGCCGCCGCCGCCACAGCGTCCCCGGAGCAGGAGGTACTGCCCCAGCATCCGCATTCCTAAATCCCCGGGTGGGGCAGGCCTGGTTCCGCGTCACTGGGGCTGTCATCAGTGCCACGTACCCAATTTGGCTGGCAGAATGCACTCACCACGCCTGTGCCACATGCTCTCCGGCAGCATTTCTCTTCTTTTCATTTCTTCAGAAAATGGACAGTGTCAGCATTGCACTTCCCTGGGCAGGAGACTTTTCAGGTGGCTAATTCCACAGGAAGATAGTGTCAGGTATAGGTGCCGGGGCAGCGGCTGGACTGTCCCCAGACACAGCGTGCGCTCGGGCAGCAAGGCCGGGCGGCAGAGGCAGCACTGGCCTGGGCGCTGCTCCTGGCGGCCCCCCAGCCACCAGGGCCCTTCCTCCCCCGCTGCTTACCCCATCCTGGAGCTGGGCATGCTTGGGGCTTCAGACCTTCACGTGGCCACCGGAGCTGCTGTCTCAGGACCCCTCTTTGGCACAGCTGTTTGTCTCCAATACAAGGACTGTCCTGTGAGTGTGCAGGGCCCTGTTGGCCGTGCTGGGAACACTCGGCACCCATGGGTCTTTGCGGCCGCTTCCCTCTCTGCCTTCTGTCCTGAGAGGCTTTCTGATGGAAGGGCGGGGACTTCAGGAGCGGCCCTCCCTTGTTGAGATGGGGTGCTCTGACAGCACCTCTAACTTTAAAGAACTCCAGGGCCCAGCCCTGACAGCCACAGTGGGTCTTACTTGAGTCGGTGATGCAGAAACAGAGGCCTGTGCTTCTTCAGCTTCTGGGAAACCTACTTCCAAGAGTCTACTCACCGGGCCGGCTGTGTTGTGGAAAAGAGTCTAATGCGGCCTCTGACATGTAATTCATTTACCGAGAGTAAGTAGACTTGCAGAGAACTTTCTTATCATCGTGTAATGGTGCTGTGGTGTTGTCCTTCCAGCATTTTGAACTCACTGCCCATGGACGTCATCAGAGCACCACGGCCTCGGGAGTGCAGGCCAGGGATCTAGTGTCCAGCGCTGAGCTGTGCACACCATGTTCTCCTTTAATCTCCATAATGCCCACCTTTCCCAGCGTGCCCCTTTACATGCAGGGCAGCACGTTCAAAGCCCAGGCTGCTCCAAAGTCCCGCAGCCAGAGTGGGGTGGGCTGCAAGCTCAGAGCCGAGCATTTCTGCTTGGAGGCCATGTGGCCCCTGCTGTTGGCCAGGCTTTGGCTGTGAGGGAGGTGCAGGTAGGGAAGTCAGGCTCATCACCCAGTGGGTCTGTTGTCAGGGCCCACCTGGCACGCACTGGAGTGGCAGCAGGGTCTCTGCCATGGGTGGAGGCCGTGGTCTGTGGGCACCGTCACCTGCCACGTGCTTGTTGAGAGCCTCCTATGATGCGGTCCTGGATGGTCCCGCTGCCTTGAAGCTCGTGGCCTTGACAAGGGAGTGCCTGGACACCAGGGGAGCTGCCCCTACCCGGGGAAGGCACTGGCCGGACCCTCCCCAGTGGCCGTGGCTGAGGTTCTAAGCGGGATGTGAGCCTGGTGTTTTCTAGAAGAGGAGGTGGGGTGGGGTGGGCGGTTGGAGTCTGGTGTGGAGAGGGAAGCGGCCTGGCATGGGCTGTCCAGCCAGTGGGTAGGGTAGGGTGTTGTGGGCTGCAGGCAGGAGGCAGGACTTTGAAGGCCCTGGACGCCGCAGCAGGTGCAAGCAGTGGGTTTTAGGTGGTCACTCTGACTGCAGGTGGCGGGTGGGTTATGGAGGATGAGGGAGGAACCAGGGGTCAGTTGGAAGCCTGCTGTGCTCACAGAACTCTGCTCCTGAGAGTGCAGATCTTTTAAGGGCACTAAGCAGTTATTGAGTGTCAGGTAAGGGGGAAGGTAGAGTACTTCAGGCAGAGGCAGCAGTGTCTTCGAAGGTCCCATGGGCGGGAGGAGCCGATGGGAGACAAGTGTACGGCGGGGATGTGCGGCCGAGGAGGCAGCGGCACCTGGCGCCAGGTGGGCTGTGGGGCAGGTGGTGTTGGTGCCCGGGGTCCTGACAGCATGAGTGGTGGGTGACAGAGCCTTTTCTCTGAGTTAGGGGACCCCAGAGGAGGTCTAGATGTGAAGCGGCACATCCAGAGATGGGTTTGGGATGTATTGAATTAGAACTTTCCTTTCTCTCTTCCAAGGCCTGGGGTAGCTGTTGGCTTCTGGAACTGATTGACCCCTGAGCTTAGCCAGGGCTGCAGGACATGGCCTGACCTGCATTTTGTGCTCTTCAGGAAGCTTCCGGAATCTCAGGCCAAAGGCCATACGGTTGTTTATACAGCTACGATAACATCACTGTGTCATCACAAAGATGTTTGCTTGTTGCAACATCTGTTTTAAAGAGCCGAGAATGGGTGGCTGTGCTGATAGGGCAGAGAGCAGCCCATGCTCCAGCTGCGGGGAGTGCCTGCCCGAGGAGCTGGCCAGTGAAGACAGGTGCCTGCCAGTGAAGACAGGTGCCCACAAGCTGGACACAGGGTCGGCTCTGAGACAGGACAGCAGCTGCGGAATGTTCCCGCTGGCTTTCTGGAGCGTCAGCATCCTGCTTGGGTCTGGCCAGGGGCCTCTAGCCAGGCTGTTGAGGCGCCCCTCCTTGTTGAAGAGGAGAAACAGTGGCCCCCTGGGAGTTGCTGGGAGGCGCCTGGCACAGGGCGGCAGGGACAGCATCATCTATGGGGAAAGCAAGCCCAGCCTCAGGGCTGTCCCATCCAAAGACCCTTGTGAGTCCACTGAGGTCAAATCAATGGAGTCTTCAGAAAGGTTAGAATGTTCAATTTCAAAACTGCTGCCTCCACCCAGATCACTCCATCTAAAGCTTGGGGTGAGCCACAGCCTCTCAGGCACCCAACAGCTCCACTCCGCACAGCTCTCCCCTCAGGGCTCTGCCTCACCCTCTAGAAATGAGGCGCTGGGTCCTGGGTTTCAAGTTTCAATTCCTCCTCTCCTACAAAAGGCCAAAGCCCGGGAACTTATTGTCCCCGGCCCTTCAATGCCAGATTCTCCCACAGGGTTCAGGGAGCCATGGCTGGCACTCCGGGAGGGGCTGGGTGGGCCGTGGGTGTTGGAGTGGGAAGGCGGCCCATGTGAGAACACTCAAGGTGCTGCTGTCCCCTCCACCCTAAATGACGGGCCGGTTTGTAGTAGGCTCAGGAAAAGCACCTGAGCTTGCCCCTCTTTTCACCCTCCCTATCTTCCTGTGGCTGTAGTGGTTCTGGAATATTCCTTGCAGCTGTGGGGCCCTCGCCAGCACAGAGCCTCAGTGCCGGGGGCCCAGTGCCAGTGGCCCTTCCCCTCTTGCAAGCAGGTGGCCCGAGCCCTGGGGGCCCGGCTCCCCCGGCCCAGTGTCTTTCCTGTCTGGGGCCCTTCAGAAGTGGCTCCTGACAGTGTTCCTTGACTTAAATTCATCAGAGGTCACTCAAGGATGCGAAGCCTTTCCCACGCAGGACTTGTGCTCACGAGTTTCACCGCACTGTGGCATTTGGTCCCGGCACACAAGCATATCTTGATGTGGAAGCTTTGTCCATTGAAAGAAAGAATGCAAGTTCCTGTTCCCATTGCGGATCTTTTGTTAAACATTTATAGGCGACTTTCCCACTCCTTGCCCTCCCCACCCCCCGCCAGTCTCCCCTCACCAGAAAGTCCCAGTTTATCACACACGGCACTGTGAACAGCCGCCACACGTGACCCGAGCGTCGCCCGTGACCTCACACAGCCCGCGGCCGAGCGGTGACACAGTATTTCCTGTGAACGGGGAGCCTTCCTGGTCTCACCATTGTTGTTCAACTTTTCCCTGGGAAAAAACAAAACTTATTTACTGGGCCCAGCGTTGTGTTTGTTTGGAGCCAGGCTGGGAAATGCCCCGTCAGAGGCGTCCCAGTGGCAGCCCCCTGCTGCGAACGGGGGAGACCGAGTTCTCACCGCCGGGGACGTTGGAGCAGGGTCTGCGAGGCAGGGAGGCGGCAGCTGTGCCCTCCCAGGGCCGTTTTGAAGATATGATGAAAAATGTTTATTTTTCTTGCCAAGATGCTTAAAACAAAGGAAGCTGTCCCCTGATACTCGGGACCACTCACTCCTGCAGCCTGGCTCTGTGGGCACCCGGCAGGCATCCCGTGGCCATGCTGCCTCAGGTGCTGGGGACTGAGATGGAGTTGCTGACTTCCTATTGGGCTTGAGCTTTCCTTGCAGCCTGGAATTGACTTTTAGGCTGACTGGGGAGGGAAGAATGAGACAGACACTGCTGGCCCTGTCCCGGCCCCCCGGCCTGTCTCTCCATCCTCAGCCTGACCTGCTCATGGTGTCTGCGGCCTTCACCCCATGACCACTCCCGAGGGAAGCCTCCTGCGACCCTGGCAACCCTCCTGCCTTGTGTACCCCAGTCGTGGGTCTCCTGCTCCGGCCAGATTCTGGATTCCTCCAGAGGGGACAGGCCAGCACCTGGGGTGGCGCCAGGCCCACCGAGAGGTTCAGCAGCGACAGCTGTCGTTGGGTGTAGATGCTTGGTGCCAAGGCGTGCCACCCCTTCCAGGGAAAGCACGTGGGGCAGGGCACCTTGCGCACCAGCATTGAGAGCACCCTAGCAGGAGGCCCGTGTGCTTCTCGCCGCACTGAGCATCGTGGGTGGGAGGCACGGGCGGTGGTGCCACGGTGGGCTCTGTGTCTCCACTGATCCCCTTAGAATGTGCCAAGTGCCAGTCCCGATGTGTAGACCTGGGGTTGTCCAAGCAGAGGGGAAAGATGGAGAAAGGAAGCCCCACGGTGTCTTGTTGAGGATTGGAACGCGGGCCCTGACACCGCAGGGTGTAAAGTTAAAATCACGATGTCAGGCCACAAGGAACGGTCCAAGTCTTCCAGGCACAGTCCATGGCAGCTGTGTGGTTTGAGGGGCTGACCTGGGTCCCAAGGCAGGCCGGCCAGATGTAGGGGTGAGTTAGTGGGAGTCAGAGAGAGGCATGGGGAGGCCTGACCTAGCGCTGGGGGCTGGCAACACAGGAGAGACCAGGACCAGGGCCGCACGGAGGCTGGGGCAGCTGTGGTGGCTATAGGAGTCAGAGCTGAGGGCAAAGGGGAGGAGGCTGGCGGGTGGAGGTGCCCAGGGAGGCCTGGGGCCGGGTCCCACCAGGCTCTGGAGGGGCCTGTGGGACAAGGGTGGAGAAGCGGCCTCCACAGGAGGACTGGGAGCCGAGGGCCTGGCCCGGGCCCAGCGGTTCCCCCCAGTGCCCTGTGTCTTATTGTCTCCCGGGGTGAGAAGCCTCCCTTCTGGGCTGGGGACGGCTGCCTGGTCCAGGGCTGCTCCGGACCCAGCGTCTTCCCGGCTCCCGGGGTTGGCAGCGCGAAGGCGGGACAGGCCTGTGCACGCAGCGCCTCCTCTAGATCAGGTGGGCTGGGTCGCACCTGCAGCTCCTCCCCACCCTCCTGATACCCAGCCAGCGCTCGGGGCAGAAACCAAGTAGGAAGGTGACGGCTGGAAGAGGGAATGCCTGGGTTTCTCTCTTGGCACCACTTTTAACCCGACTGTTGGCCTTCGTTGACGCAACACAGGGTGGCTAAAACTTGGATAGTTAACTCCACTCTGCCTTTCTTGAAGAACCCACAGGCAGAGTTAGGGTGGAGTTAGGAGATGGGGCGGGAATTTCAAACCCTCATGTTAAATAAAACCATGAACACTCTCAGAGGAATATAGCAGTGTAGTCTACGACACATCATTCACAGTGTCTAGGATACAACTCAATGTTATTAGACATGTTTTTTAAAAAAAAGAAAAGGCGACCGTTGCTGGAGGACGGCAGCAGTGGAGGCTGACCCATGATGATGTCGCATGTCGCACTGGTCAGATGGGTGTGCGTAACTATGCCCAAGGACAGAAAACATGCTCAGAATGGAGAGCACAGGGTCCCAGCAGAGAAATGGAAGCTACAGGAATAGAGCCAAGTGGAAATTCTAGGTCTGAAAAATACGGTATCAAAATAGAAAATGAACCAGATGGGGTTAACAGCAGATTGGAGGGGACAGAAGAGTCAGTGGACTTCATGATATGTCAACAGAAATGATCATATAGAGATTAAAGCCTGAAAAAAGAAATGAAGAATGCTCCAGGAAACAGAGGGATGATCTCAAAGGTCTGATGTCTGTCATGGGAACCCCAGAAGAAAGGAAATAGAGAATGGGATGTAAAACCTTTGCAGGGGCAGGTGCAGTGGCTCACGCCTGTCATCACAGCACTTCGGGAGGCCAAGGTGGGCAGATTGCTTGAGCTCAGAAGTTTGAGACCAGCCTGGCCAGCATGGCGAAACCCTGTCTCTACAAAAAATACAAAAATTAGCCGCCGGGTGTGGTGGTGCACACCTGTACCCAGCTACTCGAGAGGCTGAGGCACAAGAATTGCTTGAATCCAGGAGGCCGGAGGTTGCAGTGAGCTGAGATTGCGCCACGGCATTCCAGCCTGGGTGACAGCAAGACCCTGTCTCCAAAAACAAAACAAAACAAAACAAAAAACTCACAGCTTTGAAGTAAGACATAACGGGATGAACGGGATGTTGGTGAAACGTATAAATCTACAAATTCATAAAGCTCCAGAAAGCCCAACCAGGATGTGTGTCCAGAAATCCCTGTCTAGGCTTGTCATTGTCAAACTGCTGAAAAGCAGCAGTAAAGAGAATCTTTAAGGCAGCCAGAGGAAAAAAGATCCATGACATACAAGGGGACACTCATGGGAATCACCACAGCCGCCCTGTCAGAAACCATGGGGTTCAGGACACAGTGGATCACATCTTCAAAGATCTGGGCTGGGAGGAATTAACCCAGAATTCTGTGTGCAGCAGAAATATTCTTCAAGAGTGTAAGTGTAATAAGGAGAGTTCAGACAGAATCCAAGAGCATTTGTCGTCAGCAGAGCCCCTCCTATTAGAAATGCTAAAAAAAAAAACTACAGAAAATCCTTCAGGATTAAGCGAAAAGGGATATCAGATGAAAAGTCAGAGTTTTCAGAAAGGAAAGAGGACTGCTGGAAATGGTAAAGTGGTTTGGTTCAGCTCAGCTAGTGTTCGAGCCCTCTGTGGGTCACAGGTCCCATCTGGTGCCAGACTGGGGTGAGTGGTGGAGAGTGGGCAGCTACGGCCCTCTGGGGGCACGGTCTCTCGTGAGTGCATGTGGGTGGCCGAGGTGGCTTCGATGCTGTGTAGAAAACGCAGGACCTGGCGAGCGCAGGGTTGGCGGGGGCCTCCTGGGTGGATGGCCCCCAAGGAGTTTGAAAAGGGACAGCAGGAGGGGTTCCCAGGCAGGGAGGTGAGAACCAGCACGCTGCTACAGGAAGCACCGAGAGCCCTTCTGGGTGCCCAATCCAGAGGAGCCAGGGCCGCACACAGGCTCCGCAGCTCTGCGAGGGGCTGCCTGGCACGGGTTTGCCGACATACATTGGTACAGTCTGCATGTGGTGGGAGTAATGACCGCTTCCCATTCTTTCTGAAGTTTTGAGTGTTACGCCCTCTGCGTAGTTTTGATAAAGAGACTTTTCTGAGAAATAGGCTTCCTGATGGATAATTATTAACAAGGGCATGGACTCAGTTCTGGTGAAGCTGAGGAACCGCGGTCTGCCATGTAAACTCTCACCCATCCAGCGGACACGCTTCACGTACTTCTCGTTTCCTGAAACATCAGTCCTTTCTGCTGACTCCAAGTAGGAATAAAATTCACCCTTCCTGAAGTTGTGTGCAGTGCAAAGGTCAAAGCAAACACCTTAAATTCTCGGCCGAATGCATACATTTTTTAGTGAGCACATTAGCAATAACTGTGAAAGGTGCTTCCCTCCTCCTCTGAAAATGATCTCCTCCTCCCACACAAGTTTATTTTTCTCGCTAGCTCAACACAATATTCTCAATGGCTTTTGGCAGTGTACAATGTTAGCCAGATGAGCCGCTGGCGTGCCAAGCACCTTTATTTTGTAAGGAAGTGTTTTACTGACGTATAGTATGGGGAGAGGGCACAGATCTCAAGTCCCCTGTGGGATGAATTGGCACCGCGTGACTGGAGCGTGGGACTCCCATCCAGATCAAGAACAGACACCCGACCCCGCTTCAGCCACTGCCCCCTGCCCCCTGCCAAGGGCAACCGGCACCCAAGTTCTCACAGTGGAGGGTCCTTTCCGCGCCTTTGGACATCACACGACAGGCGTCAGAGGTGCGTGGTCGTCTGTGTGGCTGCTTCGCTCAGCGCTGTGAGTGGGCTTGTGCGCACGGCTGCACAAGGTGGCCGCTCGTTCCCATGCTGTGGTGCTTGTGACTGCCGACACTGTGTGCCCGCCTGGTTGGTGATGGACACGCGGGTTTCTGTGATAGGGAGGCAGCGTGTAAACTCAGGGACAGAGTTTGAAATCAGGTAGCCCTGGGCTGGAATCCTAGCTGTGTGACCTGGGGTAGATTACCTAACCTCTCTGAGCTTCAGTTTCTTTGTCTGCAATAGGCACAGTATTTCCTACCTCCCTGGGTGGTCAGGAAGGAGAATGTGAGCATGACAGGTGCCATCTGCAACCCCTTGGCTCCAGCTGGAGACACTCATGGTGCATCCCCCTGCCCCCACTCAGTGGCCACACAGAACAGCCTTTTGCTGGCTGTGGGGACCCTCTGCAGGACCCTCCATGGTACATTTTCAGCCAGTGAGATCCAGAAGTCATGGGTCCTTCCTGCCTCTGTGAAGCTGCAGTCACCGTCCTGCTCTTGTAGACTGTCTGGTGTCAAGGGACAATGGCCCTGTGCCTGCCACCCTCAAAGTGGCCTTCAGCAGCCCCGAGGCCCTGGACAGCACCTGCAGTATGGAGGGGCTCTCAGCCCTGTGTCCAGCCCCGGGCGGGGCACCCTCCATGTGCCTGCACAGTCAGTGTGTGCTGCCCCTTAGGCTCGGGCCAGTGCAGGTGGGGCCCACTGGCCCTCCAAGGCCTGGCTGCTTTTCTCTGGCCACCTGATGCTTACAGCTGGGGCCAGGTTGATTTCAGGTCATCTGGCCTCACAGAAAAAGGAAAGTCTACCCCATGGAGACAACCTGAGCAGGGGATGTGCGCATGCGTGCAGGTACACAGAGGCACCTGCCTGTCGCGGGGCTCCCAGGCAGACTGTGGCAGAGCCCGGCCAGTGCCTGCGTGTGCAACGGCCCTCGTGTCCCTTGCAGGCCTTCCGGAGCAGTACTACAGCCTCACCTGGTTCCTGAGCCCCATCCTTGGCCTCATCTTCACACCTCTCATTGGGTCTGCGAGTGACCGGTGCACCCTGAGCTGGGGCCGCCGGCGGCCCTTCATCCTCGCCCTCTGCGTTGGCGTCCTCTTTGGCGTTGCACTTTTCCTTAACGGTTCTGCCATCGGTAAGTTTCTCGGCCACACCTGGTGTCCTCACAACACAGACGGGGTCCTGGCCCTGGGTAGCTCCTCTCAGTAAAAGCTGAATGGTGTTGAATATTCAGGCTGACCCTCTGTGGGCCTGGCTGGGCTGCCGGGGCCGCCCTGGCGGTGACCACCCCTGGCGGTGACCACCCCTGGCAGCGCCGAAGCCGGCCCCATGTGGGAAAGCTGGAGGAACCTGTTCACAGGGAAACGCTTCCTGTTGTGATCATTTGTTTTTAATGCGTATCTGACACCACGTCCTGTTTCCAGCATTCTTTCAGAAATTATCTGGTCTTTTTTTGTTCTCCTTTTCTTCGACTTGGTGTTAAAATGTCCAGAACCTGGTTTGATGTTTGTGTTTTGCCTTCTTGGTTGTTGTTTTCTTTTGAATTAAAGCAACTCTGTGTGGGAAAATAGTTTTTGCCTTGAGGGCACCCATCAAAACTGTTAAAACATTTTTCTGGCAAGAACGTTTTGAGACAGAGGAGCTTAATCTGTGTTCTGAACTAGAGGAACTTGCCCCGGGCCTGCACTGATGCGGAGGGAGCTGAGGGAGTTAAGCGGCAGGAGGAGAGGCCCCGGGACGCTTCTCAGAGCCTGAGTGGGCACTGGCCATGGGGTGGGCTTCGTCATCAACAGGCGATGCCTCTGATTGCGTGTGGGGGTGCGGCTGCCCTGGCACCTGCTGGGCGCGGAACTGCCGGCCCCCTGCCTGTCCATGTCTCTCGAGAGCAGCCCTCCCCTCCCTGCTGGAACGACGTGGCTTCCCAGGGCTGTGTCCTTGGGGGTGGTCCTGCCCAAATGTGACCCAGATGGCAGCCAGCTTGGGAGCCCCAGCCCCTCTGCCTCGGAGCCGCCGCCTGCCCGTGGTCTGAGGAGGCCAGCAAGGACCACCTGGGCAGAAAGCCCTTCTCCCGTGCCTCCCACGGGACAGGTGTATCTGCGTTCAGGCCTGGGTCCCGGGCCCTGGCCTGCAATTCCTCTAATCTTGTCAGGAGGGCACTGCTTGTCTCCCTGGTGGGAAGTGGAGACCCAAGGTGAGCCTCAGCCATCAACATTGATCTGGATTCAGGGGCAGACTCCCCTGAGGCAGGAGGGACATGGGTGGGGACACTGCTTTTGAGTGCCGGCAGCCCACTGCAGGAGGACTCGTAGGTGAGGTGCGGCCACTGGCATCTTTCTCTCCAGAGCCACGTCTCCTGAACCCAGGCTGCCCCGAGAACTTGTGTGCAAAGCCCCTAGAGTTTGGGGTGTCGTTTCCTTTCAGACCTAGAGCAGGCCCAGCGAGACCCCCTGCGCCTGCCTCGCGAAGCCTCATCAGTGTCCCCTGCGGGTTGTCTGTGGCATGGGCGCCTTTCCATGCGGGCGTCTGCACTACCACGTGCGGCCTTCTTAGCAACAGTGAATTTGTGCTTCCAGCACAGCAGCCGTCCTCTGACGGCCGGGGTAGAAAGGTCTGTTCTTCCCCTTTCTGTTTGAAAAACGTCAAGGGCGCGTAAACCCTTGGAGGTCCGATCAACAGCTGACCGAATGGGGAGAAAAACCCTGGAACCCTCAGAAGTGCGTGGAACAAAGCCCAACTCCTTTCCGCTGCCTCTGTGCCTAAGAGCCTCTCTCTCGTGCCGGAAGGCTGGCATGGTTTTGTGGCCGTGCCCCCTCCGCACGCCCCTTCCGTGTGGCTGTTTGCCATCAGGTCCACCCTGGCCGGTGCTTGAGGACCTGACCGCCCTCCTGTGTGCTCTGCGCAGGTCTGGCCCTCGGCGATGTCCCCAACCGGCAGCCCATCGGCATCGTGCTCACGGTGCTGGGGGTGGTGGTCCTGGACTTCAGCGCCGATGCCACCGAGGGGCCCATCCGCGCCTATCTGCTGGACGTGGTGGACAGCGAGGAGCAGGACATGGCCCTCAACATCCACGCCTTCTCTGCCGGTAACGCTGCCACACCGAGGCTGGGTGGCCGGGCTCCAGCGTGCCCGGGCCTGGTGTCGGGAGGGGACAGGAGCCTGTGTTGTCAGCGCTGCCTCATCAGGCTGCATGGAGGGTTGAGGCAGTGGGCAGGGTCTTAGGGCTGGAAGGTAACCGGGGGCAGCCCCTCCTGACCACTGAGCACAGTGGGGCCAAGGCACTGAGGAGCCTCAAGGGGCAGGAGGCCAGGCCTGCAGAGGGTGATATGCATGCTGGCACAGTGAACCTCCCAGCCCTGCACTGACCTTGCCCTCCAGCAGAGCAGTACTCCCATCCAGGGTGAATGTGGCCAGCTCCGTATGCAGAGGGAATGCCCTTCAGTGCAGAGAGGCGCACACTTGTGTCCGTCCTGGGGTAGTCTGCCCTTCATTGATCAAGGGGCAGTTCTGTTGGGTCAGAATTCTCAGACCCAGCGGCAGCTGCAGTTTCTTGTTTTGTTTTCCTACTGCTTTCTCCTTCTCCATCCCCTGACTCCCATCATGAGGGCAGCCCCGGCCCCGTTAGAGGGAGAGGCCCTCCCAGAGCTTTCCTCCCGTGGCCTGGTGCCACCGGCTCACCGGCTGCCGCTTCCTCCCACGCAGGCCTCGGCGGAGCCATCGGCTACGTGCTGGGTGGGCTGGACTGGACCCAGACCTTCCTGGGCAGCTGGTTCCGGACCCAGAACCAGGTGCTCTTCTTCTTCGCCGCCATCATCTTCACGGTGTCCGTGGCCCTGCACCTGTCCAGCATCGACGAGGAGCAGTACAGCCCGCAGCAGGAGCGCAGCGCTGAGGAGCCCGGCGCCCTGGACGGGGGCGAGCCGCACGGCGTCCCTGCCTTCCCGGACGAGGTACAGTCGGAGCACGAGCTGGCCCTGGACTACCCGGACGTGGACATCGTGCGCAGCAAAAGCGACTCGGCCTTGCACGTGCCGGACACCGCGCTGGACCTGGAGCCCGAGCTGCTGTTCCTGCACGACATCGAGCCCTCCATCTTCCACGACGCCTCCTACCCCGCCACCCCCCGCAGCACCAGCCAGGAGCTCGCCAAGACCAAGCTGCCCCGCCTGGCCACCTTCCTCAAGGAAGCCGCCAAGGAGGACGAGACCTTGCTGGATAATCACTTGAACGAAGCTAAAGTCCCAAACGGAAGTGGCTCCCCCACAAAAGACGCCCTCGGCGGCTACACCAGGGTGGACACGAAGCCCTCGGCCACGTCGAGCTCCGTGCGGCGGCGGCGGCACGCGTTCCGCAGGCAGGCCTCCAGCACCTTCTCCTACTACGGCAAGCTCGGGTCCCACTGCTACCGCTACCGGCGCGCCAACGCGGTGGTGCTGATCAAGCCGTCGCGCAGCATGAGCGACCTGTATGACATGCAGAAGCGGCAGCGGCAGCGGCAGCGGCACCGGAACCAGAGCGGGGCCACCACCTCTAGCGGGGACACCGAGAGTGAGGAGGGGGAGGGTGAGACCACCGTGCGCCTGCTGTGGCTCTCCATGCTGAAGATGCCCAGGGAGCTGATGCGGCTGTGCCTCTGCCACCTCCTCACCTGGTTCTCTGTCATCGCCGAGGCCGTGTTCTACACCGACTTCATGGGCCAGGTCATCTTCGAAGGCGACCCCAAGGTGAGTGCTCGGCCACCGGAGCGGGGCCGCTCTCTCTGCCCACCTGCGGCTCACGGAGAAGCTCACGGGCTGGGCTGGGGGGCCTCTTCCTCGTGCCCACGCGTGTCAGGGAGGCCACACAGTGCCTCCCGTGCAGGTGAGGGACCCGCGGCAGGCAGCTGGCCCACGCGCGCCTCTGGGAACTTGGTGGGGGCCGTCGTGGGGTCACGGGGTGGGTTGCAGTGAGGCCCGCGGTGAGCAGTCGTGAATGCTGATTCTGGTGTGAACAGGGTGTCTGTTACTGTGTGTCAGACTACCCCAACACAGCAGCTAAGATAATGGCCTGCTGTTGACCATGCCAGGCTCATTGGTGGCCCTTCTGGTCCCTGTGGTAACGGCTGGGTCACAGCTGTGGCTGCGTTTGCCAGGAGAACCAAGGTGCCCTCAGCACACGCTTGGGCCTCCTGTCTCCATACGGTCCCTCCCTTTCTGGTCCAGTCTGAGCTGCTCCATGCGGTGGCTCCGAGAGGGCCACGGCGGAGGCTGCGGGAGCGCCACTTCTGCAAGTCCAGACCAGCCCAGACTGGGGACCGGGAGACACACAGAACCCTCCGCCTCTTGCCGCGGTGGCAGAGTCACATCACAGAACATTCGTGGTCTGGGAGGCATGGAAATGCTTTACAGATAGCAACCGACTTGGGCTGGGCTCTCCTCCTGGATGGGACTTTCCTGTCACCGCTCTTAGAATGAGCAGCCGGCCAGCAGTTCCCATGGGACATACGCTCCTGGCCTGGAGGGCCCAGCAGATGCCCTCGTCAGCCCCCGTCTCATTTCCGGAACAGGCCCCCTCGAACTCGACCGCCTGGCAAGCCTACAACGCCGGGGTCAAGATGGGCTGCTGGGGCCTGGTCATTTATGCCGCCACTGGTGCTATTTGTTCAGGTAAGAGCTCCCCAAGTCAGGTCAGCACTCGCACCGCAGAAAACTCAGCGATTAGAAATGCAGACGAGAGAATCCTGCACCTTAGAAGCTGGGGCCACCATTCGCACTGACTTCTGGGTCCCTCAAAACAGGGCCGCCCCTTGGGGAGAAGCATCGAAATTCCCATGTCCTCGTTTTAGGGAAAAGGCCGCTGTGGGCTGGCACCAGAAGCAGTGTGGTTCTGAGACCGTTTTGGGGCCTGTCCTGCCTGTGCGGTCCCATGATGCTGTCCCACGTCAATGGCGCTTCCAGACACGCTGTCCCTGGCCCCAGCACAGAGCTGGATGGAGGCCTGGCGATCAGAGCAGTGGAGGAGCAGGGCCCAGGCACGTTTCACCCTGAGGGATGGGGCCGGGGTGACAGGGTTCCGTCCTGCAGCGAGGCTCACCGGGAACCAGGGGCAATTGGGTCAGGGGTCTCTGAGCCGAGTGTGAATCGGGCTGGCCTGCCTGGACTCTGAACATGGGGAAGGCCAGCTTCATTTCGGCCTGAGCCAGATGTGAGGATGGCCGAAGTAAATGCCTCTTTGTCAGCGGCAGATGGCGCATTGGTAAACGGCGTTGTCACCGCTTGAACAGAGGAATTCTCAGCAGAGCACTTTCCCAGGGGAGGTGCCGTCTGAGCTGCCGCATCAGGAAGGGTGAGGGAAGAACAGAGCGGTGCCCATGAGAAAAACCAGCAAAAATGTGTGTTCCCGAGGCAGGACTGTCCACTGCTACCCACATCAGGAGAAGAAATCGTCCTGGGTGTATGGCAGAGAAGGCCACTGAGTGGGCCCAGATTGGCCTGGCAGGGCAGGGGGCCCCTGGGAGCTGCAGGAAAGGTGGGGTTATGGGGTCTGGGACAAGGAGGGCCAACTTCTGTCTGTGGTGCTGAAGCCACTGGGCATCCCAGCGGGCCCGTGAGCTACAAATACGTGCCAGAGGCCTGTGCCAGCTGTGCCTGCCTGACCAGGTCTGGGTTCAGCTGGAAGGAGTGGAGGTTGGGGGGATGTTGGGGGCGAGGGGAGGGATGGTGGAGGGAGCCCGACAGGAGCCAGCCGCCTGCCCACTGTCCTTGTCCTTGTGCCCCTCTCTGCAGCCCTGTTACAGAAGTACTTGGACAACTACGACCTGAGTGTCAGGGTGATCTACGTGCTGGGGACGCTGGGCTTCTCTGTCGGCACAGCCGTGATGGCCATGTTTCCCAATGTCTACGTCGCCATGGTCACCATCAGCACCATGGGCATCGTCTCCATGAGCATCTCCTACTGCCCATACGCCCTGCTGGGCCAGTACCATGACATCAAGCAGGTGCGTCCACCGTAGCCCTGAGATCTGCGCTCCAGCCTCCTGAGTGCCTTCCCTCCATACAGAGCAGAGCCCTATGCTTCCCCGGGGGGACGTTCATGACACAGATGGCCCTCCTTCCTCTCCGGTTCTGAGATGGCCCCTTCCAAAGCCCACAGAGCCACCACCTGCCCCTGGTTGGTCCCTGGCCACAAAGGGTCTTCTCCTTCAGCCGCCCCCACCCCTGCAGCACCTCCAGAGGCTTCTGGAGGCAAAAGCACTGTCCCTGCCCCTTTGGTCCTCTCAGGCCCAGTCACATTTCCCTGAGGGGGAAGCTCCAGCCCCGTGTTTTCCACTTGGATGGGAGGAAAGCCACCCAGGTATGCCTAGACTTCCTGGCGGCCACATTTAGAAAGTGAAAAGGCCAGTGAAAGCCATTTTCATAGCATATTTTATTCAACCTGGTGTATCTAAAACATTATTTCAGCATGTACTCTATATGAAAAAAGTCATCGAGACACCTTACACTCTTGCTCATCGTTGAAATTGTGTGTATGTTACATCACAGCACATCACACATGAGACAAGCTTTATCTCAAATGCTCAGTAGCCGCAGCACAGGCAGACTCTTGCCTCTTTCTGGACTTTATGCAGCTGAAACATCTGGCTTCATCCTCTAGGATTCACTCACGTGCTTGCTGGCGGCAGCACGGCCAGCCTTTTCATGTCACAGTGTGTGGCCAGATGCACCCTGCTTTGTGAGCCTTTGGGTGTTTCCAGGTTGGGGCCGTCACAGGTAGCACTGCACGAACGTCCCTTGCCACAAACACCTCCTGTTGTGCCCGTGCTGTTGGTTGACAGTCTCCTTGGAGTAGATGTGGTGTGTGTGGTTTGAGGTGGGGGTTCAAGACTTTTATTTTTTTCCCTACATATGGGTGTCTGCCTAGGTCATGACCCAGCACTGCTCCCCGCCCCTCTGTGCAGTGCCACCTTTGCCATAAATTGGGCTTCCGTGTAAGCATGTGTTTCCGCTCTCTTCTCTTCCGCTAGTCTCTCTATTCTTGCACAAATGTCAACTGTCTCTAACTAGTTTTATAATAAGTCCTGAAAACTGGTAGTAGAAATCCCTCAACTTCGTTCTTCTTCAAGATTGTCTTGGCTATTCTCAACCATTTATTTGTCATCTAAATGTTAGATTCAGCTTCTGGGCTTTTAAAATTAAAAACAAATTATATGGGTCAATTTGGGGAGAGTGAATGACTTTGTAGTATGGAACTTCCTATCCCTAAGTGTGACATACCCTTCTATTATTAATCCTCAGTGCATCAGTGTGACATGCCCTTCTATTATTAATCCTCAGCACATCTGGAGATTCTTTGGGCCATCTACTTACACAGCCACACCATCTGTGTCTAATGAGCTCCGTTTTCTCCTTCCTGATCCTTCGTACTTGTTACTTATTTTCCTTGCCTTCTTGGAATGGCTGGAACCTCCAATACTAAATACCTAGAAGTGGTGTTTGCTCTTTTAAACTCAACAGGGGAGTATTTAATATCTTACTAGGAAGTATGATGCTTTTTTTTTTTTTTTTTTTTTGGAGACAGAGTCTCGATCTGTCGCCCAGGCTGGAGTGCAGTGGTGCGATCTCGGCTCACTACAACCTCTGCCTCCTAGCTACTCAGCCTCCCGAGTAGCTGGAATTACAGGCGCCTGCCACCACACCTGGCTAATTTTTGTATTTTTAGTAGAGACGACAGTTTCATCATGTTGGCCAGGCTGGTCTCAAACTCCTGACCTCAGGTGATCCACCCGTCTCGGCCTCCCAAGGTGCTGGGATTACAGGTGGAAGCCACTGCGCCCAGCCCAGAGTATGATGCTTTAACTTGTGTTTTTCTGAGAATGTGTCCATTTCATCTGTACTTTCAAAATTATTAGCATTAAATTGTTCTCTTATGAGCTAATGTGATGGAACCTATAGTGATAACACCTTTTTCCTCCTGTGTTAGTTATCTGAGACTTTATTGATTTTATTTGTGTTTCAAAGAACTTTTGACGTCTTAGTCCTCCCTGCCACGTGTCCGCGTGCTTGCGCGTTCACTGCCGCCCTTTGCTGTCTCCTGCCTTCCGTTATGTCTTGGTTTAATTTGCTGTTGCTCATTTCTTACTCTGATTTCCAGGCTAATATTTGCATTTAAGGTCAGTTTCCCTCCACACACACCTTTAGCTGCACCATGCAGGTTTTAATGTTGTGTTTTCTTTTAAAAGATTTTTATAATTTTCATTACGATTTCTATTTTGAAACATGAATTATTTAGAAGGACACTGACGAATTTCTGACATTTGGGCTTTTTCCAGTTGTCCTGTTGTTACTGATTTCCAGTGTGACTCCTTAATGGCCAGAGAACATACCCCATGTGGTTGCAGCCTTACAGTTAGCTGAGGCTTCCTTTGTGGCCCAGCACATCACGCGTGTTGGTAAATGTTCCATGTATGCTTGGAAAGAATGTGGGTCCTGCACCTAGTGCTCCGTCTCTGTCTGTGAGGTCAACCTTGACATTGCTTAGCTCTTCTCTTCCTGCTTTTGTCTATTTTCTGAAAGGTGTATAACCATCTCTCACTGTGATGATGGTACACACATTTAGAGCTGCTTTGTTTTTTAGCTTCTTAGTGGACTGACCTTTTTTTCACTATCTCTAGGAAAAAGCCTTTGCAGAGATGCTGTCTAATGGTAGTAATATATGTACAGCAGTTTTCTTTTGTATCTTTGTGCAAGAAACACAAGTGAAACTGCTCACTCTTTCCGTGGGTCCAGCCTTTGTTGCACGTGGCCACCTGCAGTTATACTTTGGGAGGCATCAACCTGGGCTCACAGCACCCCTCCCCACTCAGCCCCTGCTGGAGACCACCAGGGTGAGGGGGAGCCCGCCTGGTGGAGCCTGGCCCTGCCACCTCTCCTTGAGACTGGAGGCCAGATTCCTGGGAAGCCCACGTCCCGACTGGATTGACAGAGTTGCTTCCACGCCTGCCCTCTCCTTGAGCTAGAACTTCCCACCTCTCCCGCCTGTACAGTGCTGGACAGGAGCTGGGGGATTGAGGGTGCTCAGGCAGGAGTGGTTGCCAAGAGACTTGGTGGAAGACAGGTCATGTTTCCAGGCTTCTGGGTTAATACTCACAGTTTTGAAGCGCTGGTGGCAGCCACCTTCTCCAGCCACTCACCGCCTCATGTTTCCTCTCTTGCAGTACATCCACCACAGCCCCGGGAACTCCAAGCGAGGGTTTGGCATAGATTGCGCCATCCTGTCCTGCCAAGTGTACATCTCACAGATCCTGGTGGCCTCTGCCCTTGGGGGCGTGGTCGACGCCGTGGGGACTGTCCGCGTCATCCCCATGGTGGCCTCTGTGGGCTCTTTCCTGGGCTTCCTGACGGCCACATTCCTGGTGATCTATCCCGACGTGTCAGAGGAGGCCAAGGAGGAGCAGAAAGGCCTGTCTTCCCAGTTGGCCGGCGAAGGCGGGGCCGGCGGGAACAGCGAAAAGCCCACCGTGCTGAAGCTCACGCGGAAGGAGGGCCTGCAGGGACCGGTGGAGACGGAGTCCGTGGTCTGAGCCGCACTCCCGTTTACACACATTCCACCGGGCGGGTGGGCGGGCGGGCGGGCGGGTGGCGGGGCCAGGCCATGGGCAGGAGCAGAGAGACACCGCGGAACCCTGCAGATGCTGTGGCCGACCCGGCGGTGTGGGCCAGAGCCCCTCCGCCCCCATAGCCACAATTCAGTAGTCGTAGGGTAGGTTTGAGCTACTAGGCAAATACCACACTAACCACTTTTTCGATAATTAAAAGAATCATTTGAAATATTTTTTTTAATTGAAAAGATCTTTTAATTTCAGCTCTTTTATTCTGCAGGTGTATTATTCTGCATGTTTTTAAATGATATAAAACATTTATATAGACAATAAGCAACTTAGAAAAAATAAGATTTTGCATTTCTAAAATTGTAATTGAAAACAAAATCTGACATTCTCTGCTAGGTCTTATCTGAATGCTTCAGATAATGGTAGTGTAGTCAGTGACTAAAATATTTTTATCAAATTTCCTCTCTGTAGACGCCTGCAGGTATTGACGTCTGTCAGATCTCGTCACATTGGCTGGTGCCGCAGCTGTTGGAGAGTATTTTTCTTTATGATTATTTTAGAAAAAAAATTTTCTTTTCCACAATGTGGTTCTCTTAGAAGAACGACGTGTCTTCTTTTCCTCAGCGAGTTTGACACATTGTGCCCAGGGCAGCCCTGTCCTTGGGCAGCGGCCGCACACCAAAGCTGGGAGGAGGCTGGTCCGGGGCGCCTGGGCAGAAGACAGTGATTTGCAGGGGTGGCTCCCAGACACCCTGCCCAGGGATGGGCTGGGCACCACCTGGGGGGCGGAGCGTGAGCTCCAGACAAGCTCCTGCGTGCGCGTGTGAGTGTGTCTGCGCCCAGCCATGTGACCCTGCTCGTCCCGTCTGAAGGACTCTCCTAGGAGGCCAGGTTGCCCCTCCAGACCCCTCCCAACGTCAGGGGGAAGGAAACGTTGACTTTCACTGCACTTTGATTCGTCTCTAAACCATTTGCTGGGGATTCCTGAGAGCAGAGCTCCCAGCGGGCCCTGCCTCCCAAGTCCCGCCGCAAGGCTACCTCGGGTGTGTGGATGTGCGAGGGCCTCCCCCGCTTGTGAAGGGGACATGCGTGCTGGAACCTGTCGGAACTCCATGCCTTCCTCGCCTGCTCACCTGCTCGACGCTGGAATCGGGACAGGTGCAAAGGGAAGCAGACGTCTGGGACAGCTAAGGCCCGTGTCACCGGAGGGCTCCGCACAGTCGTTCTGGTTTCAACGAATAAGCAAAACTCGGGCAAGTACTGCAGCTATTTGGAGATGTTTTCCAAACCACAGTCTCTTTAGAACTAAGCCGATTTGAAACGGTTGGTGTAAGCTTACTGAGATCAGGAGACAGGGAGGCCCCGCACATCACACAGATAAAGTCAGACAATTGTAATTAATACTTTTGCTGCCTCAAGTTGTTTTTTAAATAAAGTACTTTGAAATGCATGAGAATCATGCTGCAATATGATCATTCTAGAGCAAATATATATATATACACGTATATATATTTCAAGATGAAACTAAAGCAGTTTTTAAATAAATTACTTGAATTTTCTGTGTATTTAAAGGAACGACTGTTTAATGTACTTGATGGGCCTCTGGTCTTGCCGTGTCTCCTGCCGCTGGTGGCACTTTGTAGATTGTGTGTTTGTGTCCGGGTGGCAGTTGGGTACCTGCTCACGCACGGTGTGTCTGCCAGGCCACGGTGTCCCAGGATCACAGAGGACTGACGTCAAGACTTCAAGAACATTTTCCGGATGTGTGGAAACTTGAGAATGGCCTTGTGAATCTCGTGCTTGGACAGGGCAAGTCCGACTACTGAAAGTGCTGCCAGCTTTGCTGTGAGCCCTCCGGCAAGCGGGAGCCCCGTGGGCTGGGCACTATGGCCCTTCTTCTCTGGGGGACGGCACCCCTGGCTTCCTCACCTCGGCCGGGCATCCGTGGCAGCTCACTCTATGCAACTTGATCCTCTAGTGGCTTTAAGACTGTAGATCCCCTCTCTGAGACCTGGCTGTACTTGTCAGGATCTCGAGGTGCAGCTCCCGTCTTAGCTGGTTTCTCCGGCTTCTCGTCTTGACAACATAAAACAGTTGGAGGCAAGAGAGCAGCGGATGTGGGGTGGCCGTGGCCTGACCCGAATCAAGATCCGACCCAAACCACACCAAATGTGGGTTCATCTGGGGGCCACCCCTTGCCTGAGGCTTCCCACCCTCATCTGAAGGCCCAGGGGCTGGATCCAGGGCTCACCAAAGCCGATTCCTCGCCAGCTGGGAGTGCAGAAGTCTCAGGGCCTGGCTGCGACTAGATTTTTAGGAGGAAGAGGGGCTTCACAACCCCCCCTCTGAACAGTGTGTTAACCCTTGAGATCCCAGCCTCGACTAATCTGAAGTAAGGACAACAAAGGCCATTCAGTGCCCTCCACGTGGCCTTGCCACAGTCGCTGTCAGAGTATGAATGTGCCGAAGCCAGTGCCAGCCAGGGACAGGCGTGACTGTTGTGTGCTCCTCGGTGACAGGAGTCGGTGGCTGCACACTTTGTGGACTCGTCAAGCTATCAGCACTTCAGGTGTTTGCAAGCAAAGCCCTTCTTAGTGTGCAGGTCAGTGTGCAGACCCCAAATGAGGGGACCGCGGGGGCTGGGGTCCAGGGTCAGTAGAGTCGGTTTCTGGAGCTGCCTTCCTGGGAGGCAGGTGTGGGTGACCAGGGCTCTGGCAGTGCGTGTGGGCCTGGCCTGGCCACAGCAAGGACCAGGTCGCCACATCTTTAGCCTCAACCCCTCCCTTGCACTGAGATTATTTCCAGATTGCACTCACTTGAAACTGTCCGTGTCGTCACCTTGTGTCTTAAGGGAAGCCGAGAAGAAGGGCAGGTGGGCAGGCTGTCTTGTCTGCAAAGCGCCATTGCGCCCGCAGCTTGTGTTGGTCAGGCTGCAGCTCAGGTGTCTGTGGCTTCTAACCTTGTACCTCAGACAGATGCAGTAACAAGGCGGGGCTGGGGACGCCGGTCAGTGTCAAAGGGGAGGTGCTCTGACTGGTATCCTTGCCCGAGAGGGACGAGGAGGCCGTGCGGGTGCCCCCTGGGGAAGCTGGCCAGCCATCCAGTGCTGAGGACGCAGCTGGAGTTGGGCTCATGGCACCCTTGGGGTGTGGGCTGTGCAGGCTGGTGGCCTGGGTGCCTCTGCACACTGAGTGGAGTGTCAGGCAGGGTGTGTCGGTTGGTCGAGTCTTGTGTAATGTGCGCAGACCAGTTACCAAACTAGGATAATGTTGGTCTCATTTGCGGTGGTTTTGTTCCCTCTACAAGTCAGCTAAGTAAAGACTCTTTTAACGAGCTTCCCCTTAACACATGGCAGAAGTTTCCAGGTGCAGGAATGCGAGCTGGTGGGAAGGGGCAGAGGCCGTGAGCTCTCAGCTGGGCCGGCCTGCCTGTGTCCCCTTTCCTGGGTCTGTCGGCAGACTGGCATCATGACGTTCCCTGGTGGCTGAAGAGCTAGCTTTGGAGTGTTGTTTTTCTCACTCTCAGGCAGGGGCCTTAGCTGGAATCATCCAACCTGCCACTGAACACGCCAGCGCTGTGTGCTGCCTCTTGGACACCTGCCCTGGAAAGCCTCAGGCCCCTGGGAGAAGCACTCTGTCCAGTCCTGTCCCCGGGGGGAGGCAGGGCCACTGAGCCCTCCTCAGATGGTTAGTGGCTTCCAACAGCCATCAGGAGTGTTTCTTGAAGGCCTCAGGTGTGGAGGACTTGGTCTGTGACCACCTAGAACCCCAGAGCTGAACAGGAAGCTGTCCTTGCAGCAACAAGAGGGCTAGAAGGGGGGCTGCAGGCCACCCTCGGCTCTCCCACTGCTGGGGCGGTGATGTTCAGGTGACGTGTTTGAAAAATACTCTCAAAGATACCAACTGTTCCCTTATATGGCTAATGGTTTGTGCAGCCACCAGCGATGGCCCCTATTAGAGACCAGGTTTGTTAAAACACCAAATATTGCTGTCCACACTAGACATTAACCGGCTTCAAAAAAGATGGACACCTTTTCCCACGCTGTTTCGCTTCTTAACTTTGGTCCAGCTTTAGCCACCCCACAGCGTGTGAGGGACTGCTGCTGCGGAGTCAGCCTCGTTTGTCCCTCCGCCTCCCACCAGCACGCGCCGCTTCTGAGAGACACCAGCTCCCTGCCTCCAAGCCTGGTGCCACAGGCCTGTCGTGAGGGACCCCTGCTTCCGAGAGCTCCTGGGGGGGGTTCTGCCCTTCACCACCTGGGAGAGGTGTCAGTTCAGTTCCGAGTTGAACAAGGCCCGTGCACACAGCATGTTGGGGACCCAGCCTAAAGTTCTTGTCACCTCCTCATGCAAAGCCAGCCATCACTCTCCGGCCAGAGCTCAAGGTGGCCCCTTGGCCAGCCCCTCCTTGGGTCCTCCAGGAGGACTGAGCACCCCTCCTAGCGGCATCCCTCGCCCTCCACAGGGCTGCCAGGGGCACGTCGCTCTGTGCCGTGGACTGAGACCATCCCCTGGTGACAGGATGACCCGTTTGTTGGAAATGCCTCGTTGCCAGAGAAACTCCCCAGGCATCTCGGAACGAAACTATTTAGTTCCATTGTGAACTGGCCACAGGACAGCTTTTTATCAACTTATTAAGTTGGAGCACTGTAATAGCGCTTGCTGAGTTAGCAGTGGTGTTAAGCGTGTGTTAAACACATAATGTTACGTTTTAGGAGGAGGAGGTCGTAAGGAAGTGTCGTGTCGCTCATGACTCTCTTCTATTAGTTGGGTAACAGTGGCCTCATGTTTGTGTCTGTGTGTACACAGAGCCCTTAGGTTCTGCTCTGTTTCTTTGCCAGGTGAATGTTTGTGGCATGCGCTGCTGTCCGCGCCCCTCTGTCCTGCGCAGGGTTCAGCTGTGCAGCAGCCTGATTTCCTCCATGCACACACAACCTCCTTGTGTCTGTTTCTCTGTTCCTCTGTGGCTGACTCAATAAACTTTTCCCTCTGACATGATGATGTGGGTGTGTCTGTCACTTCCCTGTGGCCTCCTGCCCTCTGCCTTCCTGGAGCCTGGTGGGTCTAGTGGGCTGTCTGAGGCCTGCGGAGGGGAGCTGGGCCCAAGTACCAGAGCATTTGCTTCCCAGAGGCCCCGCCAGCTGGCAGATCTGGGGCCTGTCCCTGGAACCCACACACAGGCCCACTCAGGTGGGGGTGAGGCCTGGGCCTTCTGCAGGGCTGTTCTGGTGGAGCCGGGGTGGGGCCCGCGGTCTCCCTCTGCTGAAGGGTCCCTGACTGTCCCTGGAGCCAGTGTCTTAAGGAGGCAGCCTGCTTGCTGTTGCTGCCAGCAGGGGGGGCCACGCTGGGCTGAGGATGGGGTGGCCCGGTGTGTGCACCTGGCTTTGGCGCCCCAGGGGACATACGGGGTCCTGGGGCGGCTGGAAGAGCACTCCATTGACCTTCCTACAGGCAGAGTGAGTCATCTCTGTCCTCTGGCACCCCACTGAGGGCTGTGACTGGCAGTTGGCAGTGGAGGAAATGAAAGGGAGGGGACTTGCCCCGGGTTACCCAGCTGCTGAGGTTTGAATCCGGAAGCGAGTTTTCTTCAGTGGCTCTTCTGATTTGTGGGGCGTGGAAGGGGTCCCAGCAGGGCTGGGCTGTGGGGTTGAAGGGATCTGCTCAAACGAGGGAGAAAGGGACGAGGGACTTTGATAGTTGGGGGGTGCCACCACGGGGCTCCTGGATGGGACCTGCGCAGTCGGGGGCCCACGGAAGCCAGGAACCTCCGGATCTGGGGACGAGTCCCAGCTGGGCCACTCTGGCGCTGTTACCTGGGCGCCCCGCTGCAAAACGCAGGCTGATGGCCCTGTGGTGGGGACTAAAGGGATGGTCGCGGTCCTTCGGCCAGACGGGAGTGGGGCGGAGAGCCAGGGCCGCCCAGACTCTGCACCCAAGACTCCATTTGCCCTCCGGGACCCTGCTTGCCCTCTGGGACCTTGCCAGGGACCCTGCCCGGCGCCCTGGCTGACGCGAGCCCGCGGCATCCCCTGTCGTCCTCCCGGTGCGTGCGGCCCCGCCCTGTCCCGCCCCGCCGTCCCTGGCAGGGAGGGGCTGTGGAAGCCTCCGCCCACCACGGCACGCCCGGCACCCCCAGACTCGTGGCTAGGCTTTGGGAACACAGGTGGAGGCCCAGGGCGCGGAGGGCGGCGGGACCCAAAATCCAGGCGCTTCCCTCCCAGGTGGAGGAGGCAGCGAGCGAGAACAGCTTCCTGCAGGGGACGCCCGGCCACCGCGCCGCAATCCCGCCGCGGCCACAGAGACGCTCCCCGCCCCGGGACAGTCCTGGAGCAGTGGGAGCCCGAGACGCTGGGAGCCCCGCACCCCGGTGGCCGCCCGGGGCCCAGTGCCTGTGGGCGGGGAGGTGGAATCGACACCCCACGAGGACCCCCGCCCCCAGGTGGTGGGCGGCCGTGACGGCGGCGCAGGGGCCAGGGGCCAGGGGCGTGTGTTCCCCTGCCCGCCTCACCTGGCGCGCGGGTGCCTGGCCCACCTGAGCGAGCACCAGACCTGCACCCCGCCAACCAACGCTCCCCCGAGCGACCAGGCTAGGAGGGAACACCCGGCGCTGCGCCCCTTTCCTGGCCTTTCCCCAGGATGCTCACCAAGGATGAGCCCTGCGTGCCCAGCGGCCATCACGGGGCAAGAAGAAGTCGCCAAGACAGAGAATCAGTGCCCCAGGCCTCCCAACCCGCAGTCTTTGTTTGTTCGTTTTTGAGACGGAGTCTCACTTTGCCGCCCAGGCTGGAGTGCAATGGTGCGACCTCAGCTCACTGCAACCTCTGCCTCCCAGGTTCAAGTGATTCTCCCGCCTCAGCCTCCCGAGTGGCTGGGATAATTGACGCCCGCACCCAGCTAATTTTTATACTTTTAGTAGAGGTGGGGTCTCACCATGTTGGTCAGGCTGGTCTCGAACTCCTGACTCAAGTGATCTGCCCGCCTCGGTCTCCCAAAGTGCTGGGATTACAAGCGTGAACCACCGCGCCTGGCCCGTCTTCACATCTTTGTCTCCACACTACTAATGTTAATTTTTTTTAAACGAAATTTGAACCACTATGCAGTTTTGCAACCTACATTTTTTGTTGCTGTTTAGCAAAATATCTTCAACTTTCCTTGTTCCTGCATGTAGACCTACTGCATTCTGCAATAGCTGTTAGCATTCCAGGGTGTGACTTCTTTTTTTTTTTTCTTTGAGACAGGGTCTCCCTCTGTTGCCCAGGCTGGAGTGCCCAAGGATGATCGTGGCTCACTGAAGCATCCTGGGCTCTGGCCATCTTCCCGCCTCAGCCAGTTGAGTAGCTGAGACTGAAGGTGCACACCACCATGCCCTGCTCTTTTTTTTTTGGTAGAAATAGGGTTTCCCTATGTTGCCCGGGCTGGTCTCAAACTCCTGGGCTCAAGCAGTCCTCCTGCCTCACTCAGCCTCTCAAAGTTCTGGGATTACAGGTATGAGCCACTGTGCCCGGTCTTGTTTGCCCATTTTTAAATTGAGCTGTTCATCTTGTTACTGATTTGTAAAAACTCTATATATTTTGGATAAAAATTCTTTGTCAGATATAGTATTGCAAATATTTTCTTTTTTCCTTAATGATATATTTTGATAAAGTCCAATTTATCCATTTTTTCTTTAGTGTTTACCTTTTTTGTGTGTTCTCTCTAGAAAAATCTTTGCACCAAGGTGGCAAAGATGTGCTTGTTTCTAGAGCTTCTAGCTTTACATTTAGGTGGGTGAGCCACCTTGAGTTAAGTTATGTGTAGTGAGGTAAGTGTTGAGCTGCTTCCCTTTTCCATACGTTTATCCAGTCATTGCAGCGCCATTTGCTGAACAGACTTTCATTACCGAATTGTCTTGGAATTTTTGTTTTTGTATAGTCAACTGACTTTATGCTTGCGCATCTAGACCCTACGTTGTGTTCCATTGATTTAATTACCTACATTTATGTCAAATCCTACCGTTTTAATTATTATAGTTTTTTAGTAAAGCATAAAGGTATATGAGTCCTCTGGCTTGAGCCATCCCACCTGGCTTGATCTTCTTTTTGAAGGCTATCTTAAATATTCTACTTTGTATTTCCATATATGTTATAATCAAATTCTCAATTTCTTTTTTAAAAATTATGTTAGCATTTTGATTGGGATTAAATTGAATCTATCAGATCAATTTGGAGATAACTAACATCTTTACAATATTTAATCTCTCAGTCCATGAAAATGGTATATCTTTTATTTCAGTCTTTAACATTTTCTCTCAGCAATGTTTTTGAGTTTTCAGTCTTTTACATCATTCATTAAATTTATTTCTATTGAATGTTTTTTATGCTACTGTATTTTAACAGTTTACAAGTTGTTTGCTGTTAGAATATAGTAATGCAATGATTGTATATTGACCTTGTATCTAGTACCTTATAGAAAAAACTAGAAAAATATTCTAGTTTTAAAAATAGATTCTTTAGGATTTATATAAATGGTCTTGCTGTCTTCTAATAAAGATGGTTTTGCCTCTTCCAGTACCATCATCTTTTATCCCCCCTCAGTGTTCTGCTGAACCAGTACAATCTTTATGCCCCCTTTCCCCCCCCCCCCCCCCCCCGCATTGCCCTGGCTAGAATCTCTAGTACAATGTTAACAGGAAGGGGGAAAGTGAATATCCCTGCCTTGTTCCCATTCTTGGGGGAAAAGCAATTAGTCTTTCACCGTTAAGTATGATGCTTGCTGTGGGTTTCTTGTAAAAGCTCTTTATCAATTTGAGGAAGTTCCCTTTTTCTGCATCTATTGAGATGATCGTTACGGCTTTTCTCCATTGTTCTACTGATGTGTTAAGTTACATTGATTGAGTTTTGAATGTTAAATTCACCTTGCATTTTGCAACCCCACTTGGTCACGATATATTAACCTTTAAAAATATTGCTGGTTTCGATCTGCTAATATTTTGTTTAAGAATGTTGCATCTGTGGTGGTTTTTTTTGTTTTATTTTGTTTTTGTTTGTTTTGAGACGGAGTTTCGCTCTTGTTGCCCAGGCTGGAGTGCAATGGCGTGATCTTAGCTCACCGCAACCTCTGACTCCCAGGTTCAAGCAATTCTCCTGCCTCAGCCTTCCAAGTAGCTGGGATTACAGGCATGCGCCACCAAGCCTGGCTAATTGTTTTTGTATTTTTACTAGAGACAGGGCTTCTCCATGTTGGTCAAGCTGGTCTCAAACTCCCGACCTCAGGTGATCCGCCCGCCTCGGCCTCCCAAAGTGCTGGGATTACAGGCGTGAGCCACCATGCCCGGCCCTTTTGTTGTTGTTTAATTTAGGTTTTTGAGGAATAGGTGGTGTTTGGTTACATGGGTAAGTTCCTTGGCGGTGATTTGAGATTTTTGTGTACCTTCACCCGAGCAGTGTACACTGTACCCAATGTGTAATCTTTCATCCCTTGCCCCTCTCTCACCCTTCCCCGCCGAGTACCCAAAGTCCATTGTATCATTCTTATGCCTTTGCATCCTCGTAGCTTAGCTCCCCATATCAGTGAGAAAATACAATGTTCTCTATCACTTAGAATAACGGTCTCCAATTCCATCCAGGTTGCTGTGGATACCATTATTTCATTCCTTTTTTATGGCTGAGTAGTATTCCACGATGTAAATACACCACATTTTCTTTATCCACTCGCTGATTGGTGGGCATTTGGGCTAGTTCCATATTTTTGCAATTGCGAATTGTGCTGCTATAAATATGCATGTGCAAGTGACTTTTTCATATCATGACTGATTTTCCTCTGGGTAGATACCCCAGGAATTTTGCATCTATGTTTCTGATGGAGATTGATCTATAATGTTATTTTCCTGTAAGATCTTTGTCAACTATAGGTTCATGCTGGTCTCCTAAAATGAGTTTGGAAGGGTTCTCTCCTCTTTTATTCTTCTGAAAGGGTTTCTGTAAATTCTATTATGCCATACTTAAGAGTTTGTTAGAATTAACTAGTGAAAGCAATTGAGTCTAGAGATCTCATCTTTCTGGGAGATTTCTTCTTTCTGGGAGATTTTTGACTACAAACCAATTTCCTTTATAGACTTATACTCCTCCTTGTGTTGGTTTCATAAAGTTATCTTTAAGAAATTTGCATATTTTAAACTAGTTATTCATAATATCCTTGTGATGTATGTAAGATTTGTATCTCACTTCATTCCTGATACTGGAATGAAATTCGTGCATGTGTGTGTTTTTCTTGATCAGTCTTGATAGGGGTTATCAATTAGAGAACAAACTTGGCTTTGCTGATTGTTTTCCCTTTCATTGAGTTTTGGTCTTTATTATTACCTTCCTTTACTTATTTTATTTAAACATGCTTTTATTTTTCTACGTTCTTATGATTAAAATTTAGATAGCTGATTTGAAACCTTTCTGCTAATAGAGGCATTTAAAGTTATAATTGTTCTCCTTAGCTACATCTCATACATTTTGGTTTTTAATTTTCCTTAAAAATGAAGAGATAGCATCTCCCTATGGCTGGTCTCGAACTCCTGGGCTCATGGGATCCTCCTGCCTTGGCCTCCCAAAGTGCCAGGATTATGGGCATGCACCACCATGCGCGGCCTGCATCCCATACATTTGGATATATTGTGTTTTCACTATCATTCAGTTCAAAATATTTTCTAATTTCCTTTGTGTTTCTTTTTTGACTGATTGAGCTATTTTGAAGTATGTTGTTTAATTTCCCAACATAATTTTGAGATTTTTAGGCATATTATCACTGTTGATATGCCATTCCATGTCTGTGTGGTCAGAGAACATAGTCTGTAATATTTAAATCTTCAAATTTATTTTATAGGCCAGCATGTGATCCAGCTTGATGAACATTCCACGTGCACGTGACAAGAATGGATATTCTGCTGTTGTTGGCTGTAGTGTTCTATGTCAGGTCAGGCTGGTTGACAGTGTTGGTAAATCTATATCCTGGCTAATTTTTGTTTACTTTTTCTATCATTTTCTGAGAGAAGAGTGTTAAAATCTCTATGATTGTGGATTTTGCCTGTTTTCTCCTATAGTTCTACCATGCTTGCTTCATCTCTCTTAAATCTCTATTATTAGTTAATTCATCTTCTTGATGAATTGACCTTATTATTATGCTTTTTCTGTTTGGTTCTTGTAGTAAACCATGAAGTATGTTTTGTCTGATAGTAATATAACCATACCAGCTTTTTAATATTTACTGTTGGCATAGTAAAACTTTTTTTTTCTTTGTTTTCAGACAGGGTCTCACTCTGTCACCCAGGCCGAGTGCAGTGACATGAGCACAGTTCACTGTAGCATTGACCTCCCAGGCTCAAGCGATCCTCCCACCTCAGCCCCGTGAGTAGCTGGGCCTACAGGTCCACACCACCACATCCAGCTAATTTGTTAATGTTTTTATAGCGATGGGGGTCTCACTGTGTTGCCCAGGCTAGTCCCGAATTCCTGGGCTCAAGTGATCCTCCTGCCTCAGCTTCCCAAAGTGCTAGGATTATAGGTGTGAGCCACCACATCCAGCCTAAAACTTTTTTCATGCTTCTACTCTTATCTCATTTGTGTTTTTATATTTAAAGTGAGTCACTTGTAGACAACTTATAGTTGGGTTTCCTTTTAGACCTAGTTTGACAACCTGTGCCTTTTAGTTGGAGTGTTGCATCCATTTACACTGAACATAATTATCAGTATGGTGAGGCTGAAGTCTACCATCTTGCTACTTATTTTCTACCTGTCACATCTGGCTTTTTATTCCTCTATCACTGCTTTCCTGTCTTTTTGGTGAATCTTTTTTAATATTTCATTTTGTAGCCATCCCTGTGGGGGTGTCAGTGATGCTTGGACTCCACTAACTGCACCATTGTCCTACTCCATCTCCTTTGAGCCTGCTGTCAACCTCTGCACACATGGCCTCAGCCCCTAGCCCTGGACGACCACCATTAGACCCAGCAGAACCGCAGCAGTGGTTTGCTGGCCCAGCACCTAGAGCTGCAGAATATGCTCCCTTGACCCTCAGGGAAAGATGCAGAGCTAGTGAGACTTACTCTCCTCCACCACCAAAGTAAGGTGAGTTTACCCCCTCCCTCATCCCAGGATCCTCCCTGAATGGGCCAGGGGCTGCTGCTAACACATCTCAGGACCGCCAGCTTCAGCCCCGCTCCCAGTGCCTTGTTAAAGGTGAGAGCACTAGCGGAAAGAAAGGCGACACGTCAGGGCAAGAGCAGCTTCTGAGGGCCTCTCCAAACCCAGCCCTGCCTCCTTGGCAGTGAGGTATGCCCACAACCTCCACTTTGCTCTTAGTACTGGGGCCAAAGTATCCTGGGTGTAAAATGGGGATGATCCTCTCCATGCCACGGGGTCCTGAGGATCACACACAACAGTGCCCCTAAAGCGCGTGGCACAGCACCTGACCGGAGCACACGGGCAACACACAGGCAACAAACAGGAGCTGGAAGAGTTTCCTGTGGCTGCCAGAACAAACACCACAAACCAGACGTGGCGGTGGGGGGTCATGCACCCGACATTTATTTTCTCACCGTTCTGGAGGCCAGAAGTCTGAGATCCAGGTGCCGGCAGGGCCACACCCCCTCTGAGGGCTCCAGGGTAAGAAGCGTCCTGGCCTCTTCCAGCTCCCTGTGGCTCCAGGATCCTGGGCTTGTGGCTGCGTCGCTCCTGCCTCTGCCTCTGTCTTCACGTGGCCTGTCCCCATGTGTCTTTTCCTCTCCTCCTCAGGACATTTGTCATTGGATTTAGGGCCCACCCAGAATCCAGGAGGGGCTCATCTTCAGATCCTTAATGACATCTACAAAGACCCTTTATCTAAATAGGTCAGATTCACAGGTCCCGGCGGTTAGGACATGGACATACGTTTTTGAGGGCGCCATTTCAACCCGCAACGGGAGCCATCACATTCTCATTTCTCCTTCCTTAATGTTCTCACGGGCCCAGCACACAGGCCAGGATGGAGCATTCTTTGAGGTGTTCCTGGGAGCCCAGCAACAGACTGGGTGTTCAGTGTGCCCCTGTCGGTCTCCACGTGGGCCATGCAAGAAGGAGCCACCCCCGTTTTACGGGGGGTTCAGGGCTTGTGGCCAGATGTGCAGCTAGGCCTGAATCAGGCTCCCGTCCGGCCCCAGTGTGTCTGCCGTGCCCGTGACCCCGGGCTGTGTCTCTCAGAATCCGCCAAGATTCCAGGGCAGATAACTGCAGAGCTCCCCCGAGTCCTGTGCACGCCTCGGCTCACACTGCAGCTCAGCAGCAGCAACGCGGGTGACAGAAACCAGCTCTGTGTCTGTGAGCCTCTGCCTCACCTTCTGGGGGATGGCACAGTATTGCTCCAAGACATACAAACAGCTGCAGACAGTGAGGCAACCCTGCCACACTCTCCAACCATGCCCTCCTCGGGCATGCGGAGAAAGCACCCCTTCATCTGTGCAAGGAATCCTCAAGAAGCAGACAAAATTCATGCACTGTTAATTCAGATGTTACAGTCACATCCAGTGCTAAGGGCTGTCCTTTGAAAACAGCTGAGGTAGACACATCTTCCAAGAACAAATCATAGAAATGTTACCAGGCGATTGTCTTCACAACCTCTGCATCAGTGATGGGGACTTGGGGGTAAGCTTTTGGTTGGCGTTGTGAACAGTGCCAGCTCCCTAAAGCAAGCTTGCTTTTCTGTTGTTTGAAATACTGCAGGAGAACTGAAATTCTCTTAAAATATACCGGTTTCTGGTTCAAGAGAAATACTTTTTTGCACCAATTTAATTCAGGTTTCTAAAGCTGAGGCAGGATGGCATCACAGTCTGTTGAATGAATTCCAGCTCATTTGGGGCCTTTCCATGACCAATCATTCCTAATGGAATCTCTCCAAAGCACAGGGGAAAAAATCGAAGGCATCAAAGTGCCCTTTCCATTTCAATAAACTCCACTGGCTAGGATTCTGTTTGCAGAACACAGAATAAACATGGAACCCAGGCCTGCCCAGCACATTTACTCCCTGGTTAGCACCTCTGTTCACCTGTTTTCTCTTTTATATGAGTGACCATTTCCTAAAACGCAATCAATCACTGTCAAGTAAGATCTTGAAATTATCACCATGGAGAAAAGACATGAAGAGTCTGCATTAAGGTAACGTGACCGGTGCCTAGAGTGAGGAAGGAGCACGTTCAGAATGGTCCCGGGTCACTTTCAAGACCTTTCCCCTGTCACTGTTGGATGAAGTAAGGAGCCGGACATCAGTGTTTATTAAACCAGATTTATTCTCCACAAGCTGAAGATACCTGAGGTTACATGAGGACTGGCATTAAATAATTTATAAATGTATTTCTGACAGACTTTTATCATAAGGATTCATGTGTTTACAAAAGCAAAATCCAACCTCTCCGCAGCTAGAAAGTGGGAAGGTGCCCGGGCTGCAAGCACAGCCTTGGGGGAGGATGAGGCCACATAATTCTCTCCGCCCACACTCTCAGAACGCCCCAAGAAGTTAGTGGTTACGCAAAGCCAAGCCTTGGGGGAAAACCTGGTCCGTGGTGTGGACTCTCCAAAATGCAGACCCAACCGGAGGCCGGGCCCGCCTTTCCATCTGGAGGCACTGCAGAGCTTCTGAAAGCAGCCCATCCCAGGAGCCTGGCAAACACCCCCAGAGACCCTCAGGATGCGCCAGCCCTGGGGCTTTGTCCTGAGAAGCTGGGGCTCCGTGGCCCAGCTTGTGGATGGGTGCCCAGGGGGCAGGCCCCATGCCCTCAGCATGTGCTGACACGCTCCCTCCAGCTCCGGCAACCACACCAGAACCTTCCATAGAACATTTAAGTAATGAAGTCTCAACATTACAGTAAAAAGGTGCAAAGGGTCTCTTTTGCAAATATTTATGTACAGCTAAGATCTTCTTGAGTTCAGTACAGCATGCTGTGCATACACATACGCAGTGTGCACATGGATTCAGGGAATTGAGCGGCACACTGGAAGACGAGATCACACATGATGCTATTTTACTTTTGATCCCATGTAGTTTCCTGGGCATGATATTTTAGATGGAACTTTTTCTGGTCTGTGATCTTTGGTAGAAAAAAGGTCTCTAGGATTATTATAAAAATTTTGCATCTATTAAAAAGAAAAGGAAAAAAAGACAGCTTGCCTCAGCTGGCCCAACCCGTCGCAAACACCTGATCGCAGGGTGGTCCCCTCCACCTGGGTAGGCCCTGTCCACCTTCTCTGATGGGAGAGAGCCCACAGTGGTTACCTGAACCACCCTTCTCAGGCCTCGCTGGAGGCCCCAGGGCTCCCGGCTCCCTGTCATGTGCCCAGCCCAGTGTTCCTCAGTGATTCGTAAGGACTGGGTGAGTGAATGAATGAAGTAAGGAAAGGTAAAACCAGAGACGTGAGGGCCACGGGTCATCTGTGACTCGGCCAAGCTGCTGGCTCCAGTGCCAGCCCCTGGTTGTGGATTCCAGAACTTTCTAGGCAACAAAGTAACCTCCCAGCAGAGGTTATCACCAACAAGATGCAGCTGCCTGCCTGAGACACACCCCAACAGGAAACACCCTTGGTGCAGTTTAACCAGGGGGCCCGAAGGCCTGAGAGAAGGTGCGTGGCCATGGGTCTCGCGGCTGGCCACACGGTAAGTGGGCTCCATGCTGAGCCTGGGCTGCTCTGGCCTGCCACCCCTCCAGGCTTCTGCTCCTGGCAGGCTCTAGGGGGCAGCCAGTCCCCACACATAGGGCACAGTTCCACTTGGCAGACTCAGCCACGTTTATTCCCCTTTCCAAATGGCGACCTTCCCCTCCTCCCTGCCCGACCCACTCAGCACGTATCTGTCCTCAGCCGAGCACAGCGTCCTCACGGTGTCCATGTGCGCCACCAGCTCCTTCTCCACGGTCTTCCTCTCGGCGTCAATCACGTAGATTTTCCCCTTGGGTGTTCCCTGCCCCAGCCCTCGGCTGCCCACCCAGACCTGCCAGGGAGAAACGGGAGGGGTCAGCAGGGAAAGAAGCCCCTCCCAGGAGCGCCAGGGCTTTGCCCGGCTACCCAGAATTGACACGTGTGCCTCCAAATTTATGTCCTTCCTGGACAGGGCCTCTGCCGCCTGAGGGTCAGGGCCGCCTGGCAGGTGCACAGGACCTTTCTCAGGCTTAGAACCTAATGGCCGAGGGGCCTCTGGGGAAGAAGACTGCATTGCATGCTGGAAAAGTGCTGGGGTGCATCTTAAGTGTTCTCACCAAACAACAGCCACCTGTGTGAGGTGACAGATATGGTAATTAGCTTGTGATTATTTCACAATGTATACTGAAATATCACCTTGTATACCTTAGATATATATAATTTTTATTCATCAATTATACCCCAATTAAGTTATGGGGGAAAACACTAAACGAATTCTGCCCCACCCCCGCCGTGTCTCCGACTTGCTCGGGGCCTGAAAGTCCAGCTTTCCTTCCAATTTCTCCCTTTTCGGATGAGAATGTCTAACCTCTGCCTGGCCCAGCCTTGTGTTTTGGGAAGAGACAGCCTGTTTCTAGCTGCGCAGGTTCACAGTGCAAGAGGGGTTGGTTCTGCCCCAGGTGGGACCCGCCCATGGCTCACCCACATCGGAGGGCTTTGGCTTCACTTGGAGATTCGGGGCTCAGAACTGACGCTGGAGGGACTAGGACTTCGGGGGATGTAGTGATGGAGGGGGTGTATTTTGCATGTGGAACAGATGTGGATTTAGGGGGCCAGAGGGCAGACTGTAATGGGTTGAACAGTGTCCCCCCAAATCCATATCCTCTCTGAACCTCAGAATGTGAGCTTCTTTGGAAGTAGAGTCTGCAGATAGTTCAGATGTGGTCACACTGGTTAATCCAGTACGACCAGCATCCCCATAAGAGACACACACAGGGAGAGAGAGTGCCATGTGGTGCAGGCACAGGTTAGAGTGCCACGTCCACAGCCAGGGCACGCCAAGGACGGCGGCCACATGAGCGGGTGGTGGAGAGAAGGGCCTGGAGTGCACGTTCCCCCCAAGCCCCCGAGGGAAGCGGCTCTGCCGACACCTTGGTTTTGGACCTCCAGCGTCGAGAACTGTGAGAAAATTAAGTTCTGTCATTTGAAGCCATCCAGTTTGGGGGAATGCGCTGCGGAGTGCTTGGACCACACCATGAAACCAGCACATGGTGACCTATGGGCCCGTTGGCACCAACCCTGCACGTGCCTGTTAGGAGGGGAGCCCTGAGAGGCGAAGGCAGGAGGGCACGAGGGCGTGCGGCTGGCTCTCGGGAGCATGGGGATGCGGCCAGGGCAAGCGAGACCTGCCAGGGATGCTGGGGATGGCGGGCCCTCCACCCTACCTGCTTCTTCACCCGGATCATGCAGTTGATCTCAGAGCAGTCCTCGAGGGGCACCCTCTGCGGGGGCTGGGCCAGGTCCTTCAGGCTCCAGATGTAAACCTCGCTGCGTCCTGCACAGGCCGCCCACAGCTGCTCCTCCTGAAACACAGGGCACGGTGTGGGCTATGGGCCCCGGGCCATGCACGTGCTGGGCCCACAGCCCCTGCTGGGATACCTCAGGAAGGAGCTGGAAGGCCAGGAAGGAGGTACTGGTGTCTTTGAAGTTCTCCTCAATCTTCAATTCTTGATGGAGGGATCCATTCCTTTTCATGACCATGATGCTGTTACCTGTGCCTGTGGAAGGAAGGAGCTAGGATGGGGCCAGGCAGTGTCATTGGCAACATAAGACGCCAACACCAGAGCCGGCCTCACTGCTCTTTCCAGCGTGGTGATGGGGGGATCACCATGTGCCACCTGGCACCTGAGGAGTGCACGGGTGAGGACTACTGGGAAAAAATGCAAGATAGAACCCTGGGTCTTTAAGAAGAAATGAGGCTCACCAGAAAACCTAAATATATGGGCAATTTCTTAATTTTTCTTAACTTTCTTGAAAGATCATTGACTGCTTAAGCAAAAATTTTAAAGAATATATTATTGGGATTACCACAATTGATACTGTTGTAAGCTTCTTACCCTATCCATGAAGCAGTATCATAGTTAAGGAGGAGGGTGATCGGTTAAGGTTGCATATTGCAATTCTTAGAGCAACCACTGAAAAATAAAACAAAAATATAATGCTTAAAAACAGTAAAGAAGATTAAATTGAACATAAAAATATTCAATACAAAAGAGGGCAAGAAAGGAAGAACAGAACAAATAACAGATGAGGGGAAGGACAACCGTTGGCTTGCACCCAACCACGTCGCTACCGGGCCTGAAAGTGAGCGGAACAGTGGGCAGAGGCCTGCACAGGCACTGTTCCCAGGGAGGTGTCAGCGGGCACCGGGCACACGACAGAGTGCTCAGCACCATCAGCCATGAGGGAGCCACAAATCCAAACCACAAGACACCACTTCACTCCCGCGGGGATGGTGTCAGTAAAAACAGGTGAGAACCAGTTTGGGTGAGGATGTGAAGAAACGAAGCCTGAGACTGCGGGTGGCGTGGAAGCTGCTGCCGCCACTTCAGAAAACAGTCTGACAGTTTTTCAAACAGTTAAGCAGAGTGAACCCAGTGCCCACTTGGGGCAGGGGAAGGATGAGCAAGTTGTTCCATATGCACACAACGGACTATTACCCTGCAAGAAGGAACGAGCTATTGATATTGATACTCAGAACATCAGCGATGAATACTATAAACATCCTGCTGTCTGAATAAAGCCAGATACAGAAGAAGGCCTACTGTAGAGTCCATTTGTAGAAAGTTCTGTAAAAACCAAATTCAGAGTGACAGAACTAAGAGCACTTGTATCCCCTGAATGGGGGCACGGCCTGGAAAGGGGCACAGATGCTTTCAGCTGTGATGGAAATGCTGCGTGTCTTGATTTGTTTCATGGTTATGTAGTTTAGGTGTTTGTCAAAACACAACAAACTGAGCACTTTTTGGTGAGCTTTACTATATGTGAAACACGCCTCCATTACAAAAAAGAAAACGTATTCCCAGCCGTCACTCATGTAAGCTGGCACATGCCGAGGAAGACCTCAAAGTGCCGGCAACTTCTGTGCTCTGGGGCGTCCAGAAATGCAGACACAGCCGCCAGGCAAAGCACCTGCTCCTCCCATCGCCCCCTGGCAAAATCCCCAGTCTGGGTCCACAGAGAGTCCCAGACTGCAGCTCTGTGCCAAGCAGCCGAGGGGAACAGAGCACGGGCTCGCCAGCTGCCCCCAGGTGTAGAGACGTGACGCACACAGAGGCCTCCCAGGAGGAGCAGCCATGACTCCGGGGGACACATGGGCCAGCTTCAACCCCAGAGCAGGGCACAGCGAAAGCCAAGGTGAGGGGCAGGAGAGCAGTGGTGCGTCCAGGCAAGACAGGCATCCCGTCAGCCGCTGGGTAGAAAGGCAGAGGGAGGCCTGGGGAGCCCCCAGGAGCAGCAGTGCAGGTGGAGTAAAGGTTGCTGCGACCACAGAAAGGGAACCCAAGTTTAAAATAAAGACTGGAAAGGCGTGAAGCAAAGGAAAGAGGCTTTCTGCTCTCGTTCAGCATCCTTTTCCCAGAGCAGGGAGGTAGGGTGCCCGCTCTGATGGCAGGGGCCGGACTTACAGCACCACAGGCAGTCGTCGTGCAGTCTGATGGACGTCAGGCCACCTCTCGGCAGCTGGAAGCGGCTGGTCACCTTCAGCGTGCTCACATTCCACGCCAGCACCGTGCCGTCCATGCTGCACGAGTACACGTCGCTGGGGGCACAAAACACACACACACACACCTTTAACTTGGACCCTTGAAAACACTGCGCACATTTTAACCCAGGAGAGAACCAAGTCGCCATGAGAGAAAATGTGCTCAACACGGATAACCTGCAAACATGATAATAACCTGCAAACATGATAACATGCAAACATGCTATGAATGCAGCCACAGCCAGGCTTGGCTCAAATGTAACTGACTTGGCAGGAAAAGGCGGGTTTCTCGGGACGCCCACCTCTCCCACCACCGCGGGCCGCAGGCTCAATGAGGTGTTGTCATAGAGCCATGACATGACCATGAACTGAAATGGAACCTCGTCAGTGGGCCCCGTTCACACAAGGGACCAGGGAGCCAGCACGATCCTCAGAGCTCTCGGGTGACATAGGCTGGCTGCAGGTGCAGGCGGCTGTGGGCGGGGCTGGGCTGGAGCCTGCACCCTGCGCCACCCCTGAACCTCCTGAGCCAGCTTTGCTTCCAGACTAGCACCTCCCTACCCACCCCAACAGGGCCTGACACAGGCACCCCCGACACTAAGTCAGGGGAAAAAGGAGTGGGGAGTGTAGCCCCTCACCCAGGGCTGGGGCTGCCCGGACCAAGTGGGCAGCCTTAAGCACTTTCCCCACCACGGGCCTCTGCTCAAGGAGACCCCACCTCCTCCTCCCGTCTCCCTGGATGCCCACTGTGTCCAGTGCTGCTCCCACTGTGGGAAACAGCAGCGAACAGGCAGCCCAAGGCCAACACTGAGCACTCAGGCGATTATCAGGCGAGTCCAGGCTTCTGACACCATGGCTGGTGCACCTCTGGGAGGCTGTGCCCTCTCGGGGCTGCCCCATGCCACCGTGCCCACAGCAAGCTCAGCAGGAAGGCCGGGTGTGGTGCCTTCATCACTACGCTTGGCCCACATTGGTGTCATGGGTTCTCCGCACCCGTGAGCAGAAGCAGACCGAGGACACCACCCAGCTTTCCTCGTTCTAGATCCACTTCACTCTGTACGCCCCGCCTGGCCCCTGTGGGCACAAGACTTGGGAACCCTACCCGCTGTGCCTTCTGCCCACCCACAAGCCAAACAGTCCCTTCTCCCCAGCAGAGCTTACTGCACCTGGGTGCCTCCTGTCCGTCCTGCACAATCAAATCCGTGACACTGGAGCAGTGGGCTGTGAGCTGCTTGTTGCAGGACATGCTGTGGACGTTGATGATGTAGATGATGGAGTCTTCCGAGCCAACCCACACCTGGTTCTGGTCGGCCATCACCATGCAGTTCTAATGGGAGGCCACGGGAACGTGAGAAATAAATCAGTCTCGATACTGGTGAAGTCATATTCTATATATTTACTGCACATGCCGAATTAGCGGATATGGAACCACTGCTCCTAGGGGACACGCCGGCTCAGGGTCCTGGGAGCCTCTGGCCCTGACGTTGTCATCCACCCATCAGTGCATAACCTTGTTCTCCGCGTGCTCTGTTCACAGACACCTTATTGACTACGAATGATTGATTCATTAACACGAAGCCCACGGCCGCCAGCACTGTCACTGCGGCCTGAACCAAGCTCATCTCACACATGCATTTTCTCTGCAAGACACGTCACCGCCTCCTTGTGCTTAGGGAGCTCCATGCCTGAGGCTATCTTAAATGGCAAAATCACCAACAAAAAGCAAAAAATGTGAAAACTGTGGCACCAATCAGGCCGAGGAGAGGACACTTGTTGGCCCAGAAAATCCATATCAGGCGACTCAAGTTTTTCCCCACTCTGTGCACGTGGATGTCTGTGGATCACCAAGAAAATACCACGAGTATCTGTTTTGGGAGTTACAAGTAAATATTAGCAGGTGGTCGAATTTGCAAATACGGAATCTTCAAATGATGAGACCGACTGTATATGAACAAGCAGAACTGGCAGTGCTCCCAGTGTCTAGAGAGTGTGCTCAGGGTTTCTGGCTAAGCTAAGCAAAGTCAACATAATGATTGCTTTTAGACTCTTTGAAATCAGAATTTTTATTTTTATTTGTTTGTTTGTTTATTTTGAGACAGGATCTCACTCTGCCACCCAGGCTGGAGTGCAGTGGCATGATCATGGCTCACTGCAGCCTCAGCCTCCCGGCTCAAGCGATTCTCCCGCTTCAGCCCCCTGAGTAGCCGGGACTACAGCCATGGGCCACCACGCCTGGCTGATGCCACCACGCCTGGCTGATGTTTGGCAGTTTTAGTAGAGATGGGGTTTCCCCATGTTGCCCAGGCTGGTCTCGAACTCCTAGACTCAAGCAATCCTCCTGCTTCGGCCCCCCAAAGTGCTGGGATTACAGGCGTGAGCCACTGCGCCCAGCCTTGAAATGCTTATAACTAAGAACGAACTGAAAAAAATTAAATTTAGAAAAATAATTTCCCTAATTTTTCCTTTTTTTGTTGTTTGGTTTAAAGCATTACTAGACTTTTGTCAATATTTTTACTGTATCATGGATCCTATTACTTTATCATCTGAGACTCATGATTTGAATATGGGGGGAAATGATTTAGCAGCTCTTATTACCTTCTCACATGTAAAGCTTGCTATTCAGGTATCTCAGAGTGGTCCCACCCTCTTGGTGGTATGTATTTGAATTCACAGTATTTGTTTTATAGCAGTTCTGCAAGCACATACTGTGCCATGGATTTTCCCACATTATTTTTAGACAAGGGAACACAGCCATCAAAACTGATACCATGGCCGGGCGCAGTGGCTCACACCTGTAATCCCAGCACTTTGGCGGGGCCAAGGCGGGAGGATTGCTTGAGCCCAGGAGTTTGAGACCAGCCTGAGCAGCGCGGTGAAACCCCATCTCTACTCAAAATACAAAAATTAGCCGGGTGTGGTGGTGCGCACCTATATAGCCCCAGCTACTCGGGAGGCTGAGGCGGGGAGATCGCTTAAGCCAGGAGGTCCAGGCTGCAGTGAGCAGCGATTGCATACTACACTCCAGCCACGGGCAATGGGAGAGAGACCCTGTCAAAAAAAAAAAAAATGATACCAGCCAATGCCTAATATATACTTAGGTATATACTCCACTGGAGTGTTCTTTTCACATTAAACATGTAAAAAAAAAAAATCCTATCATGCTCAAGGAGTAAGGCATGAGGATTTCTCAGCAGATCCCATGATGGGGTGGCTGCTTGGAGGGTGACCAGATAGGAGGAGAGTGTAGATGCGAAAATATTTTGAAAACTATAAAATGCAATTTAAATGTGAACGTCATCTGCAAATCCATGAGCAAGAACAGGAGAAACATGGACAAAGGGCGCGCAGGCCACGGTGCGGGGGAGTGTGGGGTCGCAGAGCACGGGGAGCTACTCAGCAGCCTCTCGGGCGACAGGGAAGCGCACACAGATCCGCAGGGAGGGGCAGCTCACAGCACCGACGGGCAAACAGGGAAAATCCCCAAGAAATGATGGTCTGCAGGCAGGAGGGGCCGCTGGGGGCCTGGAGGGATGAGCAGGGCAGGAATCCCAGCTTCCACACTCAAGATACCATGGTCATGGAAGAAGCGACACACCATGGCACTGCCAAGGACACACTACTAAAAATGTATTAACAGTTGTACTTGTTTTAAAATTATCAGAAACAGTTCAAACTTGCTTTAAATCAGGGGTGTGCACTCTTGTGGCTTCCCTGAGCCACAGTGGAAGAAGAATTGTCTTGGGCCACACATAAAATACACTAACATTAACAATCGCTGATGAGCTAGAAGGAAAAAGATTGCAAAAAAAACTCAACATATGTTTTAAGAAAATTTACAGATTTGTGTTGGGCCTCATTCAAAGCCGTCCTGGGCCACGTACAGCCTGCAGGCCACAGGTTGGACAAGCTTGCTCTAAATGAGAGGAATAATGTGTGACGAGTGGACACTGAGTTTTGCTGGGCCCTGGTCTCTGCCACCTGGCACGTGGGGACAGGTGGATAACACTCAAGTCACTGCAGAGGCAGCTGTCTCCTCTTTTGCTCCAAAAGAGACCCAGTAACCACTGTGCCACCAGGAAACACCAGGGTTCCCAGGAAACACTGCAGGTTCGTTTTAAGGCCCTGGTCCCTGGGAACCTTAGTGCTGCAGTACAGGATGGAAGACATCGTTCCCAGCCTGGGCAGCATGGCAAAACCTCATCTCTACAAAAAATACAAAATTAGCCAGGGATGGTGGCGTGCACCTGTAGTCCCAGTTACTCAGGAGACCGAGGTGGATCACTTGAGCCCAGAAGGTCGAGGCTGCAGTGAGCCATGACTGAACCACTGCACTCCAGCCTGAGCAACAGAGCAAGACCCTGTCTCAAAAAAGAAAAAAAAGAAGGAAATTGTTCCCAAAGGGTAGTGTGAAGCCTCTAATAAGCAGGCAGAGACCACAATGGCTCCACTTCACAGAACTGACGTCTATTTTTATTATTTTATTATTATTATTATTATTTGTCTGTTTGAGACAGGGTATGGCTCTGTCACCCAGGCTGGAGTGCAGTGGCGCAATCTTGGCTCACTGCAGCCTCGATCTCCCGGGCTCAGCGATCCTACCACCTCAGCTTCCCAAGTAACTGGGACTACAGGCACGCTCCACCATGCCCGGCTAATTTTTGTACTTTTTGTAGAGATGGGGTCTCACTCTGTTGCCCAGGCTGGTCTCAAACTCCTGGGCTCAAGGCAATCCACCCACCTCAGCCTCCCAAAGTGCTGAGATTACAGGTGTGAGCCCCTGCAATCTATTTTTAGATGGGGGCCCGAAATCTGTTTTTAGATGAGAAAGTCAAAGCCATTATCTTCTCCTTCAATAAGGACGTGTAAGTAGAAGTTTGGAACAAGCTTACATTTAATTTGAAAACTCCAGGTAAACGTTAAGACCCCCTGTTTACAGAAACTGAGTGAGGCTGTGGAATAGCTTGTATCCTACTGTCGAATATGGATGGACACACTTGGGTTTCAGAAATCACGTGAATTCAGAGGCTTCTTTCCTGACACTTCGTGTTACTCACCACTTTTGCAGTGCCTACTTTACAGGAGTGCTGGTGGATGGTCCATGAAGAAGCATCGAACACAGTCACCTTGCCTTCGCTCAGAGCACACCATAACTTGGGGTGAGCATCTTCAACTTTTTCGGCTGGGTCAAGATGCCCTAAAGAGGAGAGCAGCACAAAACTGTTAGGAGGAAACGCTTCTGCTGGAGCAGCAGGTGACTGGTGCCCTTACTCAGGTGTCTCCTGGGCCCTCCTAAGCGCCAGGCCCATGTTAGGTGCTGGACATACAAAGACGTGCCTAGGCAGAGGCTGCCCTGCCCTCTGGGAGCTCAGAGTCGGGGGGGCAGCTGGCTGGTGAGAGGGCCACAAAGACAGGGGCAGAGCCGCAGGCAGACGCAGAGCCGAATGCCTGTGAGCTTTGCTAAGCCAGGACCTGCCAGCTGAGTGAGCATTCACTAGAGGAAACAGCCAGGCAGAGGGAACTGGAAGAGGAGCAGGTGGACACAGAGGGAGGGAGGGAGGGCAGCTGGAGAGACGGCGGCAGGGGCCATGGTGTCCCCCACACCCTCATGTGCAGCGGGCTCCGCGTCTTTCCCAGCACTTGGTGGCGTCCATCTTTTTAATGTCGGCCATTCTTAGGGTGTGGAGCTTTTGGCTTTTAAATTGTGGTTTAATTGCATTTCTCTAACTGCTAATGAGCCTGATGGCTTGAACTGGCCATCCCCATGCCCTCTTGTGGGAAGTGTCTGTGTCTCGTTCTCCCTAGTTTGTGGCTGTTATTTTTTTTTATTTTTTTTATTTTTACTTTTTAATAGACGAGGTCTTGCCATGTTGCCCGGGCTGGAGTGCAGCAGTGTTCACAGGTGCGATCACAGCAAACCACAGGCTCCGAGTCCAGGGCTCTGGCCACCCTCCCGCCTCACTGGGACCACAGGCACGCCCGGCCAGCTGTTCCGGTGTTCTGGATACGAGCCCCTAACTGACTCCATGGTGCTGTATTCATAAATTACGTATGACATATAAAAATACCATAAAGCAAAAGACTGGTGAATCTGACTACATTAAAAGCAATGATTTTAGCAGCACCCATTTTAAAGATCCTTCCCAGTCTGCAGCTTACATTTTCACCCTCTCAAAAGTGTCTTCTGTCCATTTCCTGTGGCAGGGACTGGGGAAGGGGCTGTAGGCGCCGTGTCCGGCCATGAAGATGGCAAGAAGCCTCTGAGACAGCCCAAGAAGCAGGCCCAGGAGAGGGACAGGGATGATGAGGTTTCCAGCAGAAAGCAAAACAGACCAGAACCTCAAGGGGCCGAAAGCGCAGGCCGCAGGGAGGCCCAGCCACAGCTGGAACTAAGACCCCTGGCGGAAAGCACGCTGCTCCCTCTGCCTGGGCGGTGGCGGCCTGGACTCCACTCCTGTTTCAACACCGGCACCCCTGCCAGGACAGCTTTTGCCATCTTCAGCTAGAGTGAGCGTTGCCCTGGAGCCTGTTGCACTTTCAAGCATAAACTTTTTTTTTTTTTAATTTAAAAAAAAAAAAAAAAAAAAAAAAAAAAAAAAAAAATCTGACAGTGTCACGTGACGTCTTTAGTGGCTTCTCACCCGTCATTCCCACCTGAGCCTGCCAGAGGGCGCTCTTTGGTCTTCTACCTTCAATTTTGTGTCACCGTGAATTAAACCAGCTCATTTGAAAGGAGGAAAAAAAAGTGTCTTCTTTTTAAAATCATTGCTTTTGGCCAGTTGTGGTGGCTCACGCCTCTAACCCAGCGCTTTGGAGGCCAAAACCGGCAGATTGCTCAAGCTCAGGAGTTCAAGACCAGCCTGAGCAACACGGCAAAACTCCATCTCTACAAAAAAAAAAAAAATACAAAAATTGGCTGGGCATAGTGGTGTGCACCTGCAGTCCAGCTAATCAGGAGGCTGAGGGGGGAGGATCGCTAGAGCCCAGGAGGCAGAGGTTGCAGTGAGGTGTGATCGTGCCACTGCACCTGGGTGACAGAGCCAGACCCTGTCTCAGAAAAAATAAAAATAATAAAGTCATTGCTTTTAATATAGTCAAATTCAACATTCTTTTCCTTTATGGTTAGTATTTTATATATAATGTATGCATTTTTTTCTTTACCATAAAGTCATGAAAATATTCTTCTACCCTATCACCTAGAAGTCTGCTTGCTTTCATTGTTCACATTTGCCTTTTACCACCGGTTGAGATTTCGGCCCCCTTGGGCCTGACCGCAGGGCAGTCTGAAGGGGCGAGGTTTCACCTTTCCCCTGAGGATACTCAAGGGACCCCCCGCCCTGCAGTGCCGCCTCCGTCCTGAGTCCAGAAGGGCAGGCCTCCCGGTCTTTCTGGGGTGCGATTCCAGTGGTCTGTTGCTCCCATGGGTGAGACACTGCCGTCTCTGAGAGGCATGCTCCCCATGGGCAGAGCCTGAGCTGACCTGTGGCCTGGCCTCAGGGCTGGTTCTCCTAACTCCTAGGAACCTGTTGGAGACCCAGCCCCAAGCTAATGGGAGTAACAAGACTCCCCCTTCTTGATGGGGCCTGACCCCACCTCTTGTCCCTGCAATCTCACAAGGCTTGCAAAAGCCCTGCTCGGCTACCAGCTTCTCGGCCACCCCTTCCAGAATCGGCAGCCACAGGAAAAGGCGGCTTCCCCATTCTCCACGGCTGCTTTGCACACTCTCTGCAGGCCTTCGAGATGCTCCTGGAGGGGAAGCCGCCTGAACTCCTCGCCCGTCACAACAGGAAGCCCAGAGTGAGTTTCATTTCAGGGAAACCAACTGGGACCTAAAAATACCATGTATTCAAATGCCATGGTCAAAGTGTCTTGGTCTGTGGAGTTATCTCTGGCGAAGTCAGCACAGAGCCCGGCTTAGACACATCAGGTAGGCCTCAGGCGGGGCGGCCCTGATGACGCTGCCTGCTCACTCAGACAGGGTCTATCGCGTTCCTGGGTTTCTTGGCCTGCCATGAAGAGAGAAAAACTCTCTTATGGGGAAATCGCTTCACACACAGCTTCTCTGCCCACCTGAAGCATGAGCTCCGTGTGTGAATGGCCAGGTGCTCTGTGAAGCCGCGGACATGGCCTGTGAGAGGGGGTGACACCTACATCTGCATCCCTGACACCTACGGCTGACACCTGCAGACACAGATGCAACAAACAAAGTGACAATTTTAAAAATCCCTTCTGGGCTGGCACAGTGGCTCACACCTGTAATCCCAGCGCTTCGGGAGGCCAAGGTGGAGAGGTATCGCTTGAGCCCAGGAGTTCGAGATCAGCCTAGGCAACATGGCGAAACCCCGTCTCTACACAAAATTTTAAAAATCACTTGGTTTCGGTGGCACGTGCCTGGATTTGGTGGTACAAGCCGATGGTCCCAGCTACCCAGGAGGCTGAGGCAAGAGGATCGCTTGAATCCAGGAGGCTGAGGCTGCAATGAGCCATGATTGCACCAACTACACTCCAGCCTGGGCAACAGAGCAAGACCCTGACTCAAAAAAATAAAAAATACACAAAAAATACAAATCTTTTCTGCCGAGAACTGTATTCCTTTGTTTTCCACACTGTAAACCCTCAGCATAAGCTTCCCTGCTGCATTGTCCATAAGCCAAAATTAAATTAAAGTATTTTCCACAGTTTCAACGTGCAACATGACAGCCATCTTTTTTTATACCAAGATCCTTGGCCGCGCCCATTTCCTTCTCCTGCCACCACCCTGATGCGGCGTGCAGGGTCCCAGGAAAGCCAAGCACAGGAGGCAGGTTCAGCCGCACCCAGCGGAGAAGAGGGACTGGCAGGCACTCAGGGCCGCTCAGGGCCACACAGACTCCTTGTCATTCCAGTTTCTATGACAACAAATATCTGAGGCGCCATCACCTTATCACCATGACAAGAGGATCCGATTAAGAGCTTCTGCGGAAACGATGTGAGCGAGAGTGCTTTAGAAAGTGCCAGTGTGTTAGCCAGGCATGGTGGCGGGTGCCTGGGGTCCCAGCTACTCGGGAGGCTGAGGCAGGAGAATCACTTGAATCCAGGAGTTGGAGGTTGCAGTGAGCCAAGATTCACCACTGCACTCCAGCCTGGGTGACAGAGCAAGACTCCGTCTCAAAAAAAGAAAGAGCTAGCATGACCATCGACTGCTCTAGAAGGTGAGGGACGGCAGCCCTGGGGCGGGAGCTCAAGTGCTGGCCCCATTTCCATCTCCCGTGGGCTCTCTGGCTCCAGTCACCATGAGGCTGAGTCCATGGAGCGGTCGTGCCAGTTGCACACCTGTCACTCAGCACTTCACCTCAGAAAGCAACAGGCACCTTGTCCCCACTTATCCCGTGACACTGGCTCCCCTTTCACTTCAGGGCTGACCCTGAACCCAAACCTAAGCGCATCAGATTGGCTGAAAACTGGCAGCGAGGAGCGGGCAGAGGGGCCTTACCTGGAGTGTAGAGCAGCACGTCCACCGCTTGTGGGAACGCCTCCCCCGCCGAGGGGTTGATTTTATGCTTCAGTGTTTCCAGGGTTGTCTCCGGAAGCGTCATGGGCACTGAAAGACAAGACACTTGGAGTGTTACGTCGCAGCCTCAAGGAAACAGACGCGATGCAACGGCCTCACGCACTCTGATTTCTGCAGAATATCAGCTTGCAGGTAAAACTTCCTAATTTGTGAAGACGAAGGTCTCTTGGACCCGGGGCACTGAAAGAAAGCCATGCACCCTCGGCCTCCTTTCCTGGTTGTCACCTGGTGTGCGAGTGAGTGGCCAGGCGCATCCCCCACCTGTGTCCACACCACACCCCCATGCCCCTATGCCTCGAGCTGCCTTTGTTTAAACACAGCCTTCTTCTCTGCTCCTGAGCCATCCCATCTGATCTCTAGCTACACCCAAACATGACACAGTGCCCAGCAAAGCGGAGATATAAAATTCTCCTCAATAACGAAGCCCTCCCAAGATGAAACCCAGAGACCTAACCCATGAGCGCGGTTTCCCAGCCTAGAACCAGGGGCGTGTTGGGCTGGATAATCCTGGCTGTGGGCGAATGCCCAGCATCCTGTGTGCCATGGGATGTTGAGCATCACGAGATGCCAGTAGTACCTCACACACAACCACAGATATCTCCAGGTGCTGTCAAATGCCTCTCCGCAGTGAGGGGGTGCAACATCGCCCCCCGTTCAAAGCCACTGCTCCTCAGGATATCCTGATGCTGCTCTTGCCATCCAATCCATGTTTCCAGGCAAAACCTAAAGCGGCCTCCTGCCTGGAGGCCCCTGGGGACAGCCTGCTCTGACACAGCTCCTCATTGCTGCCCGGAGGCCCCTGGGACCAGCCTGTTCTGCGGTCCCTCCTGCCAGCCCCTGCGGGCGCCTCGACCTCCTGCGTCCAGGACTCCCTCAGTCCCTGCCGTCCAGGGCCTGCCCCCTAAGTGCTTCTCTTCCATCATTTTGTTACTGTCATAGCAACCTGATGAGATTGGTCCCGTTACCCCCATTTTGAGAAAAGAAAGATGAAGAAACCGACACACATCGACATCCGTGATCAAATGAAGATCACACTGTCAGCAAGGGGTCGACCAGGACTCCGCATGAGGCTGGCGGGCTACACCGGGCTGCGGTGAAAGCCAACTGGCCGCGGCCAACGCCTCTTCAGCTCCTGCCTCGGATTATGACATCTTCGGGTATTATTTAATTCTGTACAGTCTGAGACCTTCCATCATGAGTTGACCATAAGCTACTAAATTAAGCTCAGGCTCATGTGTCCTGAGCTTTACACATGGGAAAATGTTTCCGGATTTGTAACGAGGGAGCGGGAGCCAGCGCACCACACCAAGTGACACCAGCATGGCGGCTCCTCGTCTGCCGTCATGCGCTGATAACAGAGGCGTTAGAAGGCTTTCCTGTAAATGCCCGACAGAGATTAGGCATGAGTTTGGAATGAGATCAACAGCTGAAGTAGGGGGTTTGTTTGATTTTGCTCCCAAGGAAAAAGAAAAGAGCAATCAATGTCTGGTTCCAGGACTGTCAGACAAAAGCTCCTTCAAGCCACTCAGCCCGGCTGCTGCTGCAGCTCAAGGTCCCTCTGGGTCACGTGGGAGAGGGATTCTGTACCCAGAAAGTGGCAGAGGTCCTGCAGTTGGTGACAGATACCACAAAGAGAGCAAACTGTGCCCAAGGAAATAAACACGTAAGTGAGGTTTGTTCCTAATTCTGCGACTTTTTAAAAAGCCAGAGTCCCCTAGATCTACGCCCAAGGGAAATGAAAACAGATGTGCACACCAGAGCTTGCACATGAATGCTCACAGCAGCCACAACACAGAGGCCACGCCAGTGCTCACTCACTGATGAAGGGACAGACCAGACGTCCTTCACCCGAACGGTGTCTATCACTCAGTCACAAGAAGACCAGAAAACCCTAGGCTTGAAGATCACCTTTCACAAGAAAAAAATGGGAGTCCAGCACCAGCCTCTATGGCTTCCAGAATGCGAGAGCCAGATGCAAATCTACAGGACAGTCAGAGGATTCCTGTCTGGGGAAGCTGACCCAATCAAGAAAAAAGCGGATCCTGACGTGCAGGGCCTCTCCTCACTCATGCAGCGGTGAAGCCCGTCCGTCAACAGGCCAGCTGTGTAGAGGGTCCCAGCTTCTCAGCAGGTGTGTTCCTAACTGCAAGTCCCAGACACCCGCTCCCCACCAGTCAGAGATTCCAGGAGCCGCTCCACAACCTCCCACAGGTTTCTACTCTGCTTCAGCCAGCCAGAGGAAAGGCTGTTGTTTGTAACTACGAATCACCACAAATGCTTGCAGTGTACATTGCAATGCTATCCAGACATTAAAACGACGAGGTGCCTCAACTGGATGCGCAAGGGGCTCCAAGGTGCACTGTGCAGTGAAGGAAGGAAAGATGCCGGACAAGGTGTGCGACTCGAGAGTAAATTACAAATATAAAAGGAAAAACTGGGGGATCTGGGCTCGGTTCTACTTGATAAAACAGACATCGACCAGATAAAATCACTTAAGGCGTGTAATCAGGACAATGATCCACGCTAAGAACGGGCTTATCTTACTTTCGTTACTCATCTTATCAAAGTAGGATAACTTGGAGGCAGCGTAGATGGCACCTGGTGACTGCAGTGTGCCCACGACGGCGTCCATCAGCAAGACGTTGGTCAGCGCCTGCTGGACGTAGTGAGGGTCCTAGAACAGAAACACGTGCGTTTCAAAACAGCAAGAATCACTAAGATCAGTTCACCGGAGACCTTGTTGCAACACACAGGACAATCCTTCCAAAATGCATTTTTCCAAAGTGACATGAAGAGTTTAAATCACGGATGAATTTGGATTTTATGTCATATATTTCTTCTCTTACTTAAGACAAATATTGATTGTTTATACCAGGGCTCAGCCAGTCTTTTCTAGAAGGGGCTAGGCAGGAGGCATTTCAAGCTTTGTGGCCAGTCTCAGCTGAGATCACCCACTGCCTGCCACTGCGGCATGGGAGCACCGAGGGACATTTCATAAACAAACAGGCAGGACTGTGTTCCAATAAAACTTTACTTACAAAGACAGTGCACTGGCCCACGGGCTTTGGTTTGACTATGCTGGTTTATGCTATGTTTATGCTAAACCAGTGGGTATAGCATCAGATGGCTAGTCTAAAAGCCACAGGGCACTGGAATCTTAGAAAGGACCCAGTCCCCCTCTGCCCTGTGACCGGGAACTTCCTGTAATAACAGCAGCCCTCCTGCTGTGGCCCCATCTGTTCCTCCTAGCACTGCCACTGTAGTGGGTGCCATCGTCCCCGGCAGTTCTCTGAGGATTAGTGGGGCTACACACCTCTTCATAACCTGGTGAACTGTTCCCTTTCTGTGAGTTCCGCGTTCGTGGTCTTTGCCCATTTTCTAAGGCGTCTTCCTGTCTTGTGCCACCGTTGAGCAGCGTGGATGCCTCCTCTACACACCACCGGCCCATGGTTCCCTTCATTACTATGCAATTGTCATTTGATATCATCAAAGCTATCAATTTGGCCCAAAGTAAATTAAGGTACAACAATCCCTAGAAAAATCATCTCAGCCCTGTGGAAGGAAAGCAGTACTGCCCCTGCCGAATTCCAGATCCTGTGACTGTGAAGAGTCGCTCAGAGCAGGGAAGCCCAAAACACCCAACTCCGGCCTGCGGGTGTGGACGGCACCAGCACCGTACACCCCCGGGAGGCCCCACTCTCTGGGATGTCGCCAGTCTGGAGCGGGCAGTGGGGCACCCACACCTGCCCAGACCGCCCTGCGTTTTCTCATCATGCTCTTCCGTAGCACCATGAGGCCTCTCGCTGGGTCACACAGACCACATCTTCAATGCTTCTGTCAAGATGGTGTCCGACAAACTTACTCTGCTTAAGACACTCAGACCCGAGCCCGAGCACTCACAGCTGAGGACCGCCACAGGACCCACAGGTGGCGAGAGGCCCCTGAGGCAGCCACAGCAAAGGGCAGAGGGGACCCGCGTCTCCCACCTTGTGGTCATCGGCCAGCTTCTTCCCAGCCCACATCTCCTTCACCATCAGGTGCCAAAGGTCACACTCGGTTTTCAGGTTGGCTTCGAAGACTTCTTTCTTGGACGCCACTCTGATTTTTAAAGTGGGTATTCTCCGAAGTAGAAATGCAGTAGTGGTTCTCCTGACCTCCTGCAGAGGCAGAAAAGAAAAGTTAGGAATGTCACACTCAGAGAACACGTGGATTCACCAGAGACAGAGGCACAGCGGGCTCTGGAATGAAGAGGCAGATGGGCTGCAGGCACGCACCCTGCTGGCATGTGGAAGGCAGGGCCCCGGGTGAGGGGCAGTGTTCCCATGGACGGCAGGTAGGATTCACCTGCGGTGCGGCACCTACACTCACCCACACAGCTGGGCTCGCCCAGTGTCCGAAGGCAGCACATTCTTTCACATCCTTAAATACTTCTCTCTCCCTCTTTTTGGTTTTTTTTTTGGGTTTTTTTTGTTTTTTTTTTTTTACTTCCATCTCCCTTTCCTCATATTTATTTACATTTCTTTGGAATTCTAGAAGGAAGTCTGGAAAAGCAGGTGTGGAAAAAAGCATAAACTGAAGGCCAACAGCAAGAGGGGGATCTACTGGCCGAGCATTTACTATGGGCTGCGGCTGTGGCTTGACTGCCTTTCTGGCTTCTGTGACCACTCAGCAGGTGATCACATAAAACATTCGTGTATCTGACATGCCTCTTACAGTCCCCTTAAATCTGGGAAAACAACTATAAGGCGTAAGAGGAATCAGGATGAAATTCAGATTTCCTCGACAGGGAAAATGACTACCTTTAGAGTATAATGTTATAACTGTTTGAAGATTTTTTAATTGTTATAAAATAAGCTTGTTATGTTTTATATGAACCAGGTCCGACTGTGACTAGAAAATGTGGGCTACTGCAGCTCACCGTGGCTGGCACATGGCAGTTTCTCAGTAAACATCTCATGGATGAACGAAGGCGTCCTACTGTCCCTAATGAGAATGTCAGCCCACATTCTTACTTCCTGCCTCCCAGATGCAAGTCAGCTGTGTCAGAGAATCAGTTACCATTCTAAGCATGCTCCATATGCAAACTATTCAATCTCCACCACCCACTGAGAAGGTATCAGCCTTATTCCTGCTTTACAGATGAGCAAACTGAGGGACAGGAAGGCATTCGGTCTGCAGAAGGGCTGCAGCTGGTACTTGGCATGGCTGGCAGACTGCTCAGGGCCCACTCCAGCCATCTGTCTCGTAAACACAGGTGGGGTCTGGCGCCGTCTGCCCGTGCTGTCCTTACCTCTATATTTCTGAAGGTGGAAATCTCCAAGTAGCCTGGCCTTCCTTCGGTTAGGAGGAACAGGCGCTTCTGGGTCATGGCGATCTTGCCAACACCTAGGTTTGTCTTGACGGAGCTGGACAACTTACACACACACTCGTTTTTATCCAGGTGTTCCATCACCAGCCACGGCAGACTGACCTCCTGGGCTTCTGCTTCCGTCTCCTTCCAGCAGTTGTAGAAATCTTTGAATGTTTCTGGGTCGATTTGTTTCTCCTGTCCTTAGTTTGATAAGAAGAAAAGAGAGGTTATCTTACAGCCACATACCTCGGGAGCCCCAAGGGCTTCTCCATGACCTGATGAAACCACGCACTACCGGAACCTGGCAGCAGGTGGCGCCAGCACTCAGGGCGCTGGATGGAAACTGCCTAGAAGGTTTCCCAGGGCCTTCCTGGCAGCCCAGGTGTGTCCAGCTGTCAAGGGAGGGACACACGATCTAGGCTGAGCCCGCAGCCCTTTCCAGCCGCCCGCTCTGGGATGGCCACGGGACCTGCTTCAGGTAGTCACAGCAACTCTTACCTTTGGGTAGGAAAGTCCTTCCGGACAAGGACACTCTTCTAATGGGGGCAAAGACCTTCCGCATCACTAGAACTGGTGGCCACTGTCTTGGGGTCACAAGGGGAGCTAGTCCTAGGATGAAGCTAACGCCAGGAAGGTTGGATCCTTAGCGCCGCTGCCCTGCCACTGGGTCGGCCTCTCCTGTAACTGGCCCGACCTCCACACTCTTTGGTTACCAGCAAATCATTGACTTCTGTTGTCTGCAACTGAAATCACCTCCGCTGATGAGAAGCAGTAACCTTCCCACGAGGCCAGCACTCATGGGCTCTGGAGTCCGAGGAGCCTGAGCCTGAAGCCCGCTTCACGACCTTTCACAGAGACTCCTGGCAAGTCGCGGAACGAACCTGCTTATCTGTCAGCGGGAGATGGGACGACCCCTCGGAAATCCCAAGTCCCTGCCGGCAGGTCCTGCCAACTCAAGCCCCTGGCCTGCCTGCTCGGCTCTGCCTCCACCCAGTGTCCCTCTCTCCGTCCCCTGACGTGCAGCAAGTCCCCCTCAGTTCTGCACAGGAAAACCCTCCTCAGTGGCTCCTGCCTTCAGAGCCACCCGCACTCACAGCCTGCTTTGCGTGGCACTCAGAGCCACTTTTCTCAAATGCAGAGAGGAGTTCCCGCTCCCGTGTTTAACACTCAGGGCTGCTTCTGTATACCACAGCCACATTCTTCCAAGATTGGGCCCCACCTACCCACCCCACAGCCCAGCCGTACCAAGCATGCTCCCAAACAGGTCGTGTTGTTACACACACACACACACACACACACACTCATCCTGCCTGCTCACACCAGGAAACTCCTACCCATCCCTCAACACCCAGGTAGGCATGCCCACGCACGCCTTCCCCGATAAGGCAGAGACATCCTGGCCAGGCCACTGCTGAGCTGCACACATGCTTCCCTTATGGCACTGCTGTATCCAGCAACACTTGCTACACCCCAAGAACCAGAATCCACTCTATATGGGGTCCCACTGAATCCTTACAGCCACCTTATGAGGTGGCTCATTAAAAAGGGGAAACTGAGACACAGAGAGGAAAGCCCTTTGCCAGCAGACCTGGGCCGTGAGGCTGGGCAGACGGTCTGCCCAGAGCTGGGGTATGCCTTCCCTGCTGGTCGCTGCTTGAAAGGGGAGTACCTGTGACCTCAGATCCTCAGATCCTCAGATCCCGAGTCTGAAACAGCAAAAGACGTGGCTAATGGTCCAGCTCCGCCACGCCCTGTTCCGATTCCATACCAAAGCATCAACAGCGATGCCTGTCTAGGGAATCCACTATCATGGCCACAGTTGAGTCCGGGACGACTGAGTCGTCACGGCAGCAACTAAAAGACGACCGCCACGGGAAGGAAGTCGGCGCTGTCACAGGCTCAGGAGGAAACTTCCTCATCTCTTACATCTCACTTCCGAGTCACAGGCACTGCCGGCCCTGCAGGGGTGAGCTGAGCGGGAAGGCAGGCTTCAGCACGCGGCACAGGAGCCAGGTGGTTATGCGAAAATCTCCACCAGGTGGCGGGATTCCCAATGAATTATTCTTTTGGCCTGTCGGTATTTTCTAGTCACCAGATCCAACCAGAAGAGAAATATGCACCAGTAAGGGTCTCTGTAGGCCTAGTGCAATTGTTCCAAAGAAGTCACAGAAGGAGGATGCTGTGGCCCAGTGGGCGGGGCCTGTCAGGCCAGGTCTCTGCAGCCCCTGTGCTGGGCAGCAAGGTCATCTGTGAGGTCGCGAAGAGCATGGGGGTCCTCTCCTGACTCTGTACCTAAGATTGTTTGCCAGAGTCTCTCTTCCGTTTTACAAATACCACTCAATGCAGCCACCTCCGCCTCTGACTGGGGTGCCTCAGCCTACACTTCCCAGGGGTTCAAGTTGCTGGATTTATTTTAGTTTTTATTTTATGTATTTCTTTCTTTTTTTTTTTTTTTTTTTAATTTAGAGACAGGGTCTTGCTCTGTCACCCAGGCTGGAGTGCAGTGGCGTGATCATAGCTCACTGCAGCCTCGAATTCCTGCGCTCAAGCCATCCTCTAGCCTGGGCCTCTCGAAATGTTAGGATCACAGGCGTGAGCCAAGGCACAGACTCTGGGTTTAAGGCAGAAGCACTTGTTACATGAATCACATCACATAAAACAATCTTTTGGTCAGGTGGCCAGGCGAGGAGAGGCCCAAGAAACAGGAAAAGGAGAGCAAGTGAGAGTGAATCGGCGAAGCCATCACCTAATGAAGCAGCCAGACACCCTGAGTGTGGAGCCCCAGCCATGGGTCCTGCCCCTTGCGCCACTCAGGGCAAATCTTCTTGCTACCTGGTCCACAGCAGTTACTGGGGGGCTTGGCAGGGTGAAGTGTGTGTCACCAGAGCCTGACACAGCTTCTTCTCACAGATAACAGCACTGACCTCAGTGTGAGGGCGCTCAGGGCTCTAGAAAACCCCAACCAAGGGAGGAGCAGCAAGACCAAAGAAGTCCCATCAGGCAAGAAGCAACACTCACCGCAGCTGCCACCAGTGCTCAGCCAGCCTGTGGACACTACGCCACCAGCACTGCAGCAGAACAAGACAGTGCATGCCCAAAGTCACTGTGCAAACCCACCACCGTGCACACCCACAGACACTGTGCACACCCACGGCCACTGTGCACAGCTACCACAGTGCACACCCACACTGTGCACGCCCACCACCGTGCACACCCACCGCCACTGCACACACCCACAGTGCAGCATGCCCACCACTATGCTCACCCACAGACACTGTGCACACCCACAGTCACTATGCACACCCACTGTGCATGCCCACCACCGTGCACACCCACCACCACTGCGCACACCCACCCTATGCAGCGTGCCCACCACTATGCTCACCCAAGACACTGTGCACACCCACAGACACCGATATGCACACCCAGACACTGTGCAGGCCACCACCATGCACACCCACTGTTCACACCTACCACAGTGCACGCCCAGACACTGCACACCCCCCACCACCATGCACACCCACGGCCACTGTGAGTGCCCACTACCGTGCACACCCACGGCCACTGTGCACACCCACTGTGCATGCCCATCACCATGCACACCAACAGTGTGCACATCTAGGCACTGTGCACGCCTACTGCAGTGCACACCCACAGCCACTGTGCACACCCACTGTGCAGCACACCACTATGCACACCCATAGCCACCATGCACACCCACAGCCACTATGCATGCCCACAGCCACCATGCACACCCACAGCCACCATGCACACCCACAGCCACTATGCACACCCACAGCCACCATGCACACCCACAGCCACTATGCACGCCCACAGCCACCATGCACACCCACAGCCACTATGCATGCCCACAGCCACTGTGCACACCCACTGTGCATGCCTACCACAGTGCACACCCACAGACACTGCACGCCCAGCACCGTGCACACCCACTTTGCACACCCATGGCCGCTGTGCACACCTATGGCTACTATGCACACCCACAGCCACTGTGCACACACACCAACACTGCACACTTATGACCACTGTGCACATCTGTGGACACCAGGCACACTCATGAGCCCATGTGATCCACAGCAGCTGTCATGCACGCGGTTGTTGCACACACCCACGTAGACACAATGCCCAGTCCTCATTTGTCTCCAGTTTCACACAAACACCAGCCGTTAACCTCTCTCTCGTCACCCACACGCCTCCAATACAACTGTTCCTGCTCAGCTAGGTGGCGTGCAGGCGACGTCACCATTGGAGCTGCCCATGGACGTCTTGCTTCTGCACGGCCATGCTGGAGGTGGCAGACATGTCAGCGTCCCTGGGGAAGGCCACCTCACAGGCAGCTGCAACAGGGAGCATATTGGCCTTGCACTGTTAATAGCATATTTTGCCATTAAAGTATGTAATGATGAAATTGCAATATTTTTTTCAATAAAATCTCTGATGTATTCTTATATCACATAAATTCGTCCAAAGATGGTGACATTGAGCTCTGACCAAACCTTGTTTTTTTTTTAACAAATGCCCATTTGGCCAAAACATGTATTAGGTGCTGCTTTACATTGGTAACTTCAGGCTCACATATCCCAGAATCAAGACCACTTCCTAACCTAATCGGCAACGTAAGCAAGGCCAAAGTGACAACAGGGCCACTGATGGCATTATCACAAGCAGCCAGGTCTGCTGGACAGGGCCCACGCACCCTTCCCGGGCTCCCTTGCAACTGGGCGGCCACATGACACGATTCTGCCCAATGAGAGGAAACAGAAGTCACTGTGTGGCGGGGGTGGGGGTGCCTGAAAAGACAGACGGACCCTGCTCTTGCGGTGCTGATGCCCACGGGCTGGCTCGTGACCGGGAGACAGCAGGCCGCTCCAGGCCACAGAGGAGTGACAGAAGGAGCTGGCGCTAGATGACACGGAGGAGCCGCCATGCATGCCCTGGACTCCTGTCATGTGAGAGACAGTCACCCCCAGTGGGATTCAGCCCCTGCCCTGCCCCCCAGGTGGCTCCTGGGTGGTGCTCATCATCCGCAGGAGCTCGATGGAAGTGGGGCCCACCCTGCCCTGCCTGGCTGGTGCATCATCTCAGTGTCCCCGAAGCACAGCACAGGGAGTGACCACAGAGCATCTGAGCTCACCCTCATCGGACTCCACAACTGGGACCAGCGAGGCCATGATCTGATGGCTTCTGAGCTCACCCTCATCAGACTCAACAACAGGGATCAGTGAGCGCACAATCTGATGGCTTCACCACGCAGGGAGAGGTACAGCGCGCACACACACGCACACTCACACATATACACACATACACATTTTCACACCCACACACATTCATATACACACATACACACTCATACACACACTCGGCCATGACATCCCTCAGAGCCCACGGGCACGATAGGCAAGGAAACTGCATTCCGCAGCGCTTGTTTCACAGCCGGAAGAGCGACCTGCCGGGCCTCTGTCACCAGGACAGCTTTTCCCAAGGGCCTGAAGAGCCCTACACATCCCTAAGGAAAGGAGAAGCAGCCCAAGATAAAAATGGGCAAAGACCATGACAACACAGCTCACAGAAAAGAAACCAGAACTGCTTCCAAGCACGTGCACTGTTTGTGACAGCAGTGTGGCATCCTTGCACGCTCACAACGGGCGAGAGTCGAGACTGAGGAATGTGTGCTGCCTGGGAGCATGGAGGCGCGGCCCCCGCCAAGCCCGACTGACGGTTCTCACATCTCAAAGCAGGCCTTGGGTACACATCTCAGAGGAACTGACCCACACATACTCCAGGAAACAGGTGCGACACCACTGATGGTGAAACAGGTGGACAAATGGTGCCCACACACTACATACAGCACAGGCAGTGGTTGAAGTGAATGAACCCAACGGATGTGGAGCAACACAGATACGTCTTGAAAACACCATGAGTAAAACAGCACGTGCAAACTCAAACATACGGTGTGACAATTCCCATTCTCCCATTTTTGTGTTTAAACTCACGACCACTAGGTACTGTGTCAGGTGCATCCATTTGTAGTAAATGCATAAAAACATGGCCAGAAAAGAAAGCTCCAGCTTGGGACAGTGACTCCCTCTGGGGAGGGAGGGAGAGAGGCACACGGAGCCCCCGCTGGGTCTAAGCACAAGCCCACTGCACTCCATGGGAAACGCAGCAGGTGTTAGCCTGGGCGCAGGACCCTGGCATTTGTCCCGTGCCCCTGCTTTTGCATGTCTGCAGCATTTCAGCCGAGGCCATGGTTCTGTGTAGATGCTGAGCAATTCTCCCGGACAAGGAGCGCCTTCATCTCCCATCAGCAATTCTACGTCCCTTCCACCCACACAGAGCGCAGCTCAGAGCCCAGCCTGGAGACAGGCTGTATAAGATCTCAGGACAGGCACATTGCCTAAGGGCCCCGCCAACCACACCCGTTCCCAGGTAAGTGCCCAGGGCAACTGTAAAGACCACGGTGCTGCAGCGGTCTTGCCTGCCACCTGCTGGCAGCTTACCTCACCACTGCTGTTACCTGACCACTGTCGTTAAGTATTTAAAATATATAGGGTCAGGCGCGGTGGCTCACGCCTGTAATCCCAGCACTTTGGGGGGCCAAGGCAGGTGGATCACCCTGAGGTCAGGAGTTTGAGACCAGCCTGGCCAACATGGTGAAACCCTGTCTCTACAAAAATACAAAAATTAGCTGGATGTGGAGGCCCATGCCTATAATCCTAGCTACTCAGGAGGTTAAGACAGGAGAATCACTTGAACCCAGGAGGCAGAGGTTGCAGTGAGCCAAGATCGTGCCATTGTCCTCCAACCTGGGAGACAGAGCAAGACTCCATCTCATAAATAAAGTAAAATAAAATATATGGGCCCAGCGCAGAGGCTCACTCTTGTAATCTCAGCACTTAGGGAGGCCGAGGTGGGTGGATCACTTGAGCCCAGGAGTTCAAGACCAGCCTGGGCAACATACTGAAACCCTGTCTCTACAAAAAATGCTAAAATTAACCGGGCACGGTGTCGCATACCTGTAGTCCCAGCTACTCGGGAGGCTGAGGTGGGAGGACTGCTTGAGCCCAGGAGGTGGAGGTTGCAGTGAGCTGTGATTGCCAGTCCACTCCAGCCTGGGCGACAGAGCCAGACCCTGTCTCTAAATAATAAAATCTGTGATGGTGCCAGGCGTCCTCTTACCTACAGTCAAGGCCTCGAACAGCCGGTGTATGGTGATGGCGTCCTTCACGATCCCTGACTCCTGGACCCGCTTCATGAAGTCGCCCAGCTGCATGTGCTTCTTGGGCAGCTTGAAGTTCTTCACGTGGTCGTCCAGCTTCGAGGCCTCGTGCGGCTTGTCCAGGATCTCGCTGATGAGCCTCATCAGCTCCGGCGCCTGCTCAGCCCCCTCCCACTCAGGGGCAGACATGGATTCCACCGTCCTCTTCACCAAATCAGCGGGAAAGATCCGTATGTCTGTTTTATACAGATTCTGGAAGTCCAAGAGGGCGTTCAGCAGCTGTCCCTGCATCAGATAAACGAGCCCTCGGAGGTACAAATAGCGGGCCAGGAGCAGAGAGTTATCGGGGGCCAGAAAGCACATGGCCTCGCTCAGCATGGAGACAAAGTGGGTATAGTATGCCTGCACGCACTCGCTCTCCAGCGGAAAGTGGATTTCGGGAATCTTGAATGTATATGGGGACTTCGGCGTGACATTCAGAACTAAAACATTCAGGGGGAAAAGGAGACCATTAGCACAGACCTTACAAATGAACACGTGTCCCTGTCACATCACCTTGTCAAGGACAATGTTTCTCTGGATGCAAAATAAAATGAGAATGGGTGTGCTCCCTCCAGAAAGCTCCACACACCCACCCCCCTGGGATGCATGAGAGAACCCTCACTTTGCTTCCATGGTACCTCAAGGAGAATAGCAGCTAGCATTCACTGAACAATTTGGTTTGCTACAACTAGTAATACTACTGAGGTATCGGGTACTGAGGCTGTATTTGAGGATGAAGCTAATAGCCTAAGCCAAGATGTACTTGCTAGGCAGGATGAAGCCCTTTAGAACCATTGTTTCATTTACCTTAAAGACAACTCAGGACAGGGGTATTATTACTATAGTCCCGTTCTACAGATGTGGAAACCAAGGCTTCCACAGCCTGGGTTACTTGTCCCAGGTACACAGCGACTAAGTGCCTGAGCCAAACTTCAACCAGGTGTGTGTCTTGCACCAACTCCTTCTATAGATGTTACCTAAGGGCCCTCCAGGAGCTAGGCACCAACTGGGTACTGGGTTTCCTCTTCTCCCAGGAGCTCCAGAGGACCAAGAGAGCAGGAGGAGGGTCATGGGGGCTCCAGGGGAAGGTTCCGAGGGCAGGGAAAGCGGAGCATGCTCCCAGGGTGAGTGGGCACAGGGCACCTGCCAGCGGCAGACTGACAGAGGAACCGCAGAACCAGGGAGGTGAAGCTGCCTGCCCAGGGTCACACAGCCAGGGGCAGAAGGCTTGGACCCCACAGTGGCCTCCAGAATGTTCGCTCTGAGCTCCAGCGCTCAGCTGATAAAGACAACGTGGTCTGTCATTCATGCGCACTGCCCCTGCTAGACCATAGCCCTCGGGGTCATCAAGGTGTCACTCGTGCAGCTCCTGGGGTCCCAGCACAGTGATCAGGAGGAGTCACATGGTACTTGCTGCCTGGGCCCGAGACAGCAGCAGCAGGTGCCCTGGGGGTTAAGGCCCCGGCCTCCCGACAGTTTCTCCCATTCACTAGGGACAGGACGTACCTCCCCAAGAAGGCGCGAGGCTGGGCTTGGCCTCTCCATGCAGTCCCATCTCTGTGGAAATGTCCCAACCACAGTCAAGCCCCCTCCCCATCCCTGGCCCTGCTCACTTTAGCCCTGGCCCTGGAATGCCAGCTCCACGAGGGCAGGGGCACTGGGCTCCTTCACAGCTCCGGCTCTAGAAAGTGCCTGGTGTGCTCCCTGCCTCCTATCACACGTGTGGATGTGTAAATATGTATTTATACACATGCAATCCACACATACAGAGACAGGCACAGCCTACACCTGTGACGGATGCCGAACCATGCCGAGCCCCCGTTATCTTTAGCGGTGACACTGGGTGGCAGAAAATACAGACAAGAAATAATTTTCTAGAAGGCATACCTTGGCAAAATGAATATTCTAAACATTTCAGATAACTCAGCTGCTAAAACAAGCCCACTCGTCTCTCCTGAAACAAGTCCCAGTTTTGCTCAATGACTTGCAGTGCAGGAACGGTGGGACCGACACACAGCACCATGGTGGGGGGCAGCCCTCACCTGTGCTGCTGCCCCTACAGCCTGCGGTGTCCGTCAGCCGGAGCGAGGAGTTCCTGGGTGCCAGCTCAGGCATGGCAATGTCCTGCAGGTTGGGCATGCTGACCACCATGCGCCTGTGGGTGACAGGCAGGTGCGAGGACTTCCGGGAGGCTATTTTCTCAACGGTCGGTCTCCTTGGACTTAGAAGCATTCCATTTATTCTGGGGTAAGAAAAAGCAACGCTTTAGTTTATAGACACAATAATGATTGAAGAATAAGCCTAAACTAAGCATTTTTCCCAGTGCGATGAAGAGCATGTGACACTGTTGGACACCAGTGGAAAACAGACTGGTAAGAACATGTTGCCCAAATCTCACCAAGTGCAGCCTCAGGGGGACCCAGACACAAGCCCAGAAAAAACCAGCATAAGCCAACAGGGGCCCTGACTGCAGCGGACACATGTTGGAGAGGGCTCAGGAAGAGAGCAAGGAAGAGATGGAAAACAGCAGGCTTTGAGGATGGGGGCAGGTGGGAAGAGAGAAAGGAGATGGGAGAGAGCAGCACCGAGGAAGACGCAAGGGCCACAAACCACAGGGAGCATGCTAACATCCGGCACGTTTCAAGCGTTCCCTCAAGAAGTAGAAACAGGCCAGGAGTGGTGGCTCATGCCTGTAATCCCAGCACTTTGGGAGGCTGAGGTGGGTGGATCACCTGAGGTCAGGAGTTCAAGACCAGCCTGGCCAACATGGCGAAACCCCATCTTTACAAAAATACAAAAATTAGCTGGGCATGATGGTGGGTGCCTGTAATCCCAGCTACTCAGGAGGCTGAGGCAGGAGAATCGCTTGAACCCAGGAGGCGGAGGTTGCAGTGAGCGGAGATTGAGCTACTGCACTCCAGCCTGGGCAACAAGAGCTAGACTCCGTCTCAAAAAAAAAAAAGTAGTAGAAACGTGGAGAGAAGAGCTTCCTAGCTGTCGCCCAGTTCATCATGAGTTTCTAAGCACAAGGCATTTCCCATTGACTTTCTCATTTACTCATTCGAATAAAACTGAGGTCCTTGAACACTGTGATTCCTAAAGAGCTGCGGATCCAAAACACGACAGTGAAGCACCTGTCCTCCTCCGACTGGGTGTCGAGGTCCATCTGAGCAAAGGCGTCCATCCTCCTATTGAGCCGGGCTTTAAGAAAAGAATGGAACATGTAGGTGTCTAAGACCTGGAAAAGACAGAGGGGCTGGTCACTGGGCTGTGCCGACTCCCCAGGTCCCTGCTCCAAAGCCCCTGAGCCTTCCTGGCACAGAACTGGGCATCACCACTCACACCCAGTGGATATTGACTGAGTGAATGAACTCGAGGGTTTTCTGCTCTTCCTCATTCACACAGGAGAAGAAATGGCTGCCATACATTCACACACTGGGTCCCACATACCCACCCCATGAACAAAAGAGTATTTCATCATAGCTACAAGAGGTGGACACAAGCTTCTGGTCATAAGGCAGTAGACAAGGCTCAGACATATCCTCCTGACATAAACTATGAGGAAACTCGATAAAAAAGAGGAAACGACTGTTTTCAGATGCTGGACGAGAGGCAGGCTCGTGGCTGGTGCAGCTCCAGCACGGAGGGCATGGAGGGAGCTCACAGAGGCTGAGGCAGCTGGAAGCCTCGGGCAGGGCTCTGGAGAGGAGGGAATGATACAGGGAGCTCCCGGAGCCTGCATCAGGGTCTCCCTAAGCCTTTGCTGAATACCCAGCTGCCCAGTCATATGGCGAAACTGCATCAAACCAAAGAACGACTGGGAAGCTGTAAGCAAAACAACTCTCCAAGCTCACAGGGCAGAGAGCCAGTCACGCTCCCAACAGCCAAGGCGGAGGGCCCTGGCTGACCCCCCAGCCATTCAGGAGACACCCGGGGCAGCGTACATCACTTAGCAGATGGGTTAGGCTATAAACCAACCCTAGAGAAAGGCTGTTCTCGGCCCACCCCAAAGCTGTAAAAACAAACCCCCAAAGGATCAAGGGGCTCTTCAGGCAGCTTCAGTCGCCTGCCAGGGCAAAGCCCCCAAGGTGATTATTTTTTTGTAATAGTCACAAACAGAAATAACCCCAATGCTCAGTAGCAGGTGGACAGAAGAACAAAGCGCACTCTGTCCCAACCACAGGACATTCCTAGCAAAAAAAGGAGCTGCCGCAAAAAAGGAGCCGCCGCTGAGACACACAGTAGCCCAGCTCAGTCCGAGGCAGGAGGCTGAGGGAGAGAGGCAGACAGAGCGCAGACCGCAGGACTGCACGGAGCAAGACTCTGAGATGGGCCAGCCGTCTATGGGGACGCACACAGGTAGAGTTGCCAGGACCTGGGGAGGGATGGGGCAGACTGGAGCCATGGAAATGTTCTATGTCCAGGTTGAGGAAGTGGTGATAGATATGTACATTTGTCAAAATCCATCAAACCACACACTTAAAATGGCCATATTTTAAGTAAATTATACCTTTTTTTTTTTTTTTTTTTTTTGAGACGGAGTCTTGCTCTGTCGCCCAGGCTGGAATATGGTGACACCATCTTGGCTCACAGCAACCTCCACCTGCTGGGTTCAAGCAATTCTCCTGCCTTAGCCTCCTGAGTAGCTGGGATTACAGGCGTGCACTACCACGCCCAGCTAATTTTTGTATTTTTAGTAGAGATGGGATTTCACCATGTTGGCCAGTCTGGTCTCCAACTCCTGACCTCAGGTGATCTGCCCGCCTCGGCCTCCCAAAGTGCTGGGATTACAGGCATGAGCCACTGTGCCTGGCCATAAGTAAATTATACTCTTAAAAAGCTGATTTTTTTAAAAAAAGAGGGAGAGCCACATGGTCAAAAGGAACCATGCTAAAACAAACTTTTTGGAAAAATTGATACGCTTGAGAACACTTATTTTGAAAAGTATTTAAATACAGAAAAGGATAATGGATTGAACACACACAGGCACACCCAAATCCCACAGCTCTCACCTGCTTATAAAACCGATGGTCCCCTGGAGCCCTGGTTTTGAGAAATTCTTCACTATTAAAGATTCTGTGTTCATAATTTAAATGATTCTTTACATCCCTAACAAAGAGAAAGATAGTCTGAGTGCTAAAACTTTCTTAAATACATGAAAAATATACCACTTTTAGTAGCAGAAAAATGGTTAGAAGAGATACGAACTTTGAAAAAGCCGTGTTCTTCAGAAAGATTCTTGATTACCAAAATGATACGATGTGGATGTATTTTGTGGTCAAGCATAAATTTCCCCCAACTAGAACGAAAGTACAGGAGGCAGTGTTCCTGTTCTCACCTTCCTCCAGCCCACTAGTTCCTTATGCAAATTAAGACACAAAAGTCAGTTGCGGTCCACACACATGAAACTGAGTTCAGGGTGGGGAGCCCAGAGGGGCAGCCAGACTCTCCAAGTGCTGACCAGCTCGGCCGCCAGCCTTCCCGGACAAGTCACTTCACCTCTGTGTTTGTTTGTCTGTTTGTTTGTTTAGACGGGGTCTTGCTCTATGGCCCAGGCTGGAGTGCAGTGGCACAATCTTGGCTCACTGCAACCTCCACCTCCCAGGTTCAAGTGGTTCTTCTGCCTCAGCCTCCCGAGTAGCTGGGACTACAGGTACACACCACTGTGCCTGGCTAATTTTTATATTTTTAGTAGAGATGGGGTTTCACCGTGTCGGCCCTCAGGTGATACACCCACCTCGGCCTCCCAAAGTGTTGGGATTACAGGCGTGAGCCACCGAGCCCGGCCCACTTCACCTCTTTGTACCCGGTTTCCTCAGATCATGTTACAAACTCATCGAGATTTTAGCACCTGGTCTCCCAGATCTAAAGTAATTTATAAATAGAATGAATAACCTTACAGGGCATACTTAGTACATAATGTGCTCAGTGTTTTCTTGGAGAGAATAAATTATTTCATCTAGGGGAAATAAAGTTTTATCATATGTAATCATATTTTCTGCTTCTTTTTTTTTAAAGAGCCGGGATCTTGCTATGTTGCCCAGGCTGGTCTCAAACTTCTAGGCTCAAGGGATCCTCCCGCCTCAGCCTCTGGAGTGGCTAGGACTATTCTGCTTTTCTGTCAACTCACTGAGTTTGTAAAATATTAAGAAATTAAAAAAAAATTGTTCATAAGATATTTCATCTTCAAAGAACAAAAGGAAAACAACATATTTAGGACCACACTAATTATGCCTCTTTGGGCAGAGATAATATCACATGTCTGTAATACACCATCCCATTTTTTCCTAATAAATTATTCGCTTTATGTAAACAAATACATCAAAAGAATAGGCCATTCAGGCTGGGCGCTATGGCTCACACCTGTAATCCCAGCACTTTGGGTGGTCGAGGCAGGAGGATCACCTGAGGTCAGGAGTTGGAGACTAGCCTGGTAAACATGGTGAAGCCCCGTCTCTACTAAAAATAGAAAAAATTAGTTAGGCGTGGTGGTGGCAGGCGCCTGCAGTCCCAGCTACTTCAGAGGCCGAGGCAGGAGAATTGCTTAAACTTGGGAGGCAGCAGTTGCAGTGAGCCCAGATGGCGTCACCGCACTCCAGCCTGGGTGACAGAGTGAGACTCCATCTCAAAAAAAAAAGGCCATTCAAATTTCCATTTTGAAATAATCACGCAGAGTACGATCAAGCCAGCAGGCTCTGTGCTAACCACCTCCCAAAGCGGAAGGCCCCTCAAGAACAGAGGAGGCCAGCATCGGGGGTGCCTCCTTCACTGCTGGACTCAGGGAGCAACCAGCAAGAAGGAGAGGAGGAACACTGCCAGAGAAAAGGAGAAAGGGTGGGAGAAGCCCAAAGGCTTTTGCATTAAAAAGTACTTATCTATGAAGCTATCATTTTTGCCATACATTCCTTAAGTGACTGCATATTTAGGCCAGAAATAGCAACCCAATACCTGTACTGTATCACACTGAAATAAACACGCTTGACTTGTCCACTTAACCAATTCCAGCTCAAGTGCTGGGGAAGCAATAGCATGCAGGAGGTAGCTAATGCTGTAATTAGCGGAATAAGGAGAAAGAAAACTTGCTAACAGGCACATCTTGAGTGCCCCACCCGTCCTGTGGCTCTCCCATAGATGGTTTCATGATCTAGCTTATGAGTCACATCAAAATGGCCTGTCTGTCCCTCACTAGCCCCTGGATGCAGGCCTCTCGGGACAGAGCCCTCCATGGACTGAGCCAGAGCCCGGAGCCAGCACAGGCCAGAGTGACAGGTGCTCCCTGCAGGTTTATCAGATTTGCGTCTTCCTAGAGGGCTGTCCCAAAACAGCCACCTGCAGGGGGTCACCAGGAGAGGGCGTTAGTAAGGCACAGTCACCAGCAGGAGAAGGTGTTAGGAAGGCACAGGCAAGGTCAGAATCAAAAGAACAAACTCCCCGTAACTGCTGATTGTTACAGTCACAAGAAAAGCTTTGGCAGGGGGCGGGGACCACTCCTGTTTGCCAGGCAAATGGTACTAACGGCCTGCCCTCTGGGGCGGGGTGCACGATCCCCATAGAATGGATGGCTGGCTGGTTACCTCCTCATGGATAACGGGAATGTTCTCTCACGTACCTGAAGATGCTCACGAGCAGCTGCAGGGTGGTCTGCTGTATCTGGCAGTTGAGTTTCTGCTGCCAGGACCGCCGGTGGGCTCGGCCCTCCTTCAGGTCTGTGCTGGAGAGGAGGTGGGCGGTGTGCAGCTCGTGGTGGAGCTGGAGGCTCTGCACCCTGGAAGGAGGCAGACCGAAGCTAGCTCAGCCCCAGCACCACTGGCCACGGCCACTTACCAGCACACAGCCCACCAGGTAAATGAACACTTCACAGACACAAATACCGATCAATAATTTGAGGGGCGGGTGGTCGTTAAAGTACATCACTGGGGCTGGACGCGGTGGCTCACGCCTGTAATCCCAGCACTTTGGGAGGCCGAGGTGGGTGGATCACCTGAGGTCAGGGAGTTCAAGACCAGCCTGGCCAACATGGTGAAACCCCTTCTCTACTAAAAATACAAAAATTAGCCAGGCATGGTGGTAGGCACCTGTAATCCCAGCTACTCGGGAGGCTGAGCCAGGAGAATCGCTTGAACCTGGGAGGTGGAGGTTGTAGTGAGCCGAGATAGTGCCACTGCACTCTAGCCTAGGCAACAGGAGCGAAACTCTGTCTAAAAAAAAAAAAAAAAGTACATCGCTGGAAGACTGGAAGAGTGAATTCACCTCCACACATGGACTCACATGGGCCTCGACTTGGACTATGCACACTTCACCCAGGCCAGCTCATTCCTGTCCTGCCACTGCAGTGAGGGCACTCCCCCTTCTAGGTCACCAAAGGCTTCCAGGTCAGGCTGCCTCTTGACGGATCACTCATGGCTGCCTAGAAGGGACAGTCACAGCTCCCCCATGGCTTCCCCTCTGTACTTCCTGCCCAGGCAGGATCAGATGCCCCTCTGTGCCCTGCAACAAACGTCCTGGGTGTCACCACTCTTGGCCCACCAGGAGATGGCCAAAGGCTCACCCCAGAGGGCCTCACTCAGGGACAGGAACTCACAGATATCTGTCAACCCTGAGCCACCATGAGATTGGACCCCTGGCCTTCCCAACACCACTAAAGGCTGCATGTCTAGAGGGACGTTAGAAATATACAAAATAAACAGAACCAACGCATATCTGGTCACACATATTTCTTGAGCACCTACTGTATGCCATACACTGATCTGTGTGCTAGGGATGGGTAGTGGACACAGGCCAAGCCCCTGCCTGCAGGGCACTTCCATGTGAGTGGGAGGAAGCAGGAAAAGAGACAAATCAAGAAAACAGGAGATAATGAGGACATCACGCAGAAACGCACATCAGAGCGATGGGCTAGAGAGACACGGCAGTCAGACTGAGCGGGCAGAGAAGAGTTCTCCCAGGAGACGACCTGGAACTGGAGATGTGCCAGGAAGACACAGACGGGGGACTTGATGGACCCAGTGCGGCCCAGCATGGTAGGGGGAGTGGGAGTGTGAGCCAGGTCAGCATGGCCGGCAGGAGCCAATCTTCTCTGTGATGGGAAGGGTGCATTGGCCACAGGCCCCTGCCGCTGCCTGACCCTCCTGGAGGCAGGGAGAGGAAAAGGGAAGAACGGGATTCTGGGTGGAGTGGCCCACCAGGGGATGGTAGCAGGCAGGCACGCGGCGCCAGGGCCAGGACCAGGGTTCTCTCCAAACGTGCTGAGCAGCAGCTGCTGAGGGGCCAGCCCAGCCCTGGCTGACCAGACTCACAGGACTTGGGCAACTACCCTTGTCTAGATGGGTCTCAAGAACTGCGATGTTTACCAGCACCAAACTGGCCTTTCATCTGAAAGAACACGCAGAATGCCAGGGAAAGAAATTTTCATGACTTTCCTCATGTAAAAAGGGCTATGATGCCACCTGGAGTGGCAGCTTCTCTTTCTGCATCTTCTGGTGTAGGGACAGTGGGGTCTGAAGGAGATGGCCGTCCCCTCCCCTGGAACCCCATGCCTCCCTCACCCAAGCACGCAGCCAGCATAGCCCTGAGCTGGGGACCCTGCCCCTGCTGCCCAGGGAGAGAGCGACTTCCATCAGAGACAAAGACAGCAGTGAAGAGAGTGACCAAGAGCCAAGGGTGCTGGGGAAAGCTGGGCAAGGAGGGGGCTGCCCCGTCCCTCCCAGCCACACGCTCACGTGCAGAGAGATGCATATTGTACTCCAGAGCCCCTTGAGCAGGCGCCCCCCCGACACCGCAGCCCACAACCTGTATCACGAGCTCAGAGGCCTCTTATAGACAGGTCACCCATGGCACATGGATTAGCTTGTGTTTATAAAACAGTCTCCAAAAATGAGGCTGTGGGAGACACGACATCCTGCATCCCCATTCTGGGGGATCTAGCCAAAGCGGGGTCCAGCCTCTGTACCGTGTGTGTTTCTATTCCGGAATTCTAACAAGAAGATGAGGACGCAGGCGGAATCCTACCTTCCTGGGAATGCTCAGAGCTTCAACACAGTCTCACAAAGCTCAGTTCTATTACAGAATGTCACGCTCTAAAAGTCAAGGAAGCAGCTGTGGCTTACCAGAAAGTAACTGAGATGATTGGGAAAGCACGTGTCTCCTTCAAAGTTCACGCAGAGGACAGTTGCCAAGAGAACGGGTGCTCAGGTGCCCTTGGCTGGGGAGGAGAGCCCAGAGATTCCACAGCCCAAGCAAGCAGAAACAAGCCTTGCCTGTGCAAGACCATCGCTTGGCTTTAAGGCCTTAGGGAATTTTTTAAGATGCAAGAACAATAATAAAGGTAGTTCTCCGACGGGGTATGGTGGCTCACGCCTGTAATCTGAGCCCTTTGGGAGGCCCAGGCAGGTGGATCACCTGAGGTCAGGAGTTCGAGACCAGCCTGGCCAACATGGTGAAACCCTGTCTCTACTGAAAACACAAAAATTAGTTGGGCATGGTGACAGGTGCCTGTAATCCCGGCTACTCGGGAGGCTGAGGCAGGACAATCGCTTGAACCTGGAAGGCGGAGGTTGCAGTGAGCCAAGATCACGCCACTGCACCCCAGCCTGGGTGACAGAGCAAGACCCTGTCTCCAAAAAAAAAAAAAAAAAGGTAGTTTTCCTAAACATTTTTCAGAAACCTTCCAGGTAGAAGGAATAATCCACACCAAGATAAGAGTCAGAAATCAGAAAAGCCAGGTGAAAGGCCAGGCCAGAAACCGCCCTCCTCCTTCCCACTCCTCCCAATGCAGACAAAGGAAGGCGAAGAGAAGAAAGGTGATGGCTGACTGAAATCCAGACTGCATCACAGGCTTCACCAGAAGCAAGTACAGCCCGGCTGTTTGCAAAAAGCCTAAGCGCTCCCCTCCCTCCAGCGTCACCTCCACGACCGCACTCAGGGCCTGGCTGCAGTTGGACCCACAGGTTGTGAGGACTCAAGAGCAGGATCTCTCCTTCTGTTATCATTTTATAAAATGCTGAAGGGAAAAATGAGCTCCGCAGAGCAACCCCGAGGGAGCCCTGGCACCGAAGCTGAGTCACTGCTTGGGGCACGCCCAACACCTCCGTCCTGACGTAATTAGCAATTACACCTCCTCTCACCCTCCCCTGACCAAAGTCCCTGCCAAGCCTTTGCACCTCGACAGAGACCTCAGAGCCCCAAAGCATGAAATAATATTTGACACTTGTTGGAAAAAGTTTGCTGACGCCTAATCTAAGCCAATGAGGTTGAGTAACAGAGATGAAAGAAAACATAAACTATAAAACGGTGTGAAAAAATTAAGTGCCAGGCCAGGCACGGTGGTTCATGCCTGTAATCCCAGCACTTTGGGAGGCCGAGGTAGGCAGATTACAAGGTCAGGAGTTCAAGACCAGCCTGGCCAACATAGTGAAACCCATCTCTACTAAAAATACAAAAAATTAGCCAGACATGGAGGTGCAATCCCAGCTACTCGGGAGGCTGAGGCAGGAGAATCGCTTGAACCCGGAAGGCAGAGGTTGCAGTGAGCCAAAATTGCACCACTGCACTCCAGCCTGGGCAACAGTGCGAGACTCCATCTCAAAAAAAAAAAAAAAAAAAAAAAAGAGGAAAGAAAAAGAAAAAATAAAGTGCCAATACAGTGGCGGGAGTGAAAGAAATGGACAACTTCTAGCTCGGACAGAATGCGTCACGCCCATCAGAACCCAGCAGACAAACTCATGGGGCAGGGGCCATGGCTGTCCTGTCATTAGTACACAGGCACTGCCCAATTCCGGGTATACAACGGGTATGCAATACACATCTAGTGAATGAATGAATGAATGAGTGAGTGAATGAATGAATGGATAGGGAACTTCAAGGATCACAGGCACAGGATCCTGGGGCACAGCACAGAGGTTGAGTAGGTTTCCTCTCAAGAGACAGGATGTGACTGTCTCTTGACTCGAAGTAACATTCAGACAAGATTGGAATAAAGACAAATCACTTTCATTTCAAAATATTCACGGCCGGGCACGATGGCTCACGCCTGTAATCCCAGCACTTTGGGAAGCCAAGCTGGGCAGATCACCTGAGGTCAGGAGTTTAAGACCAGCCTGGCCAACATGGTGAAAACTGAAAATACAAAAATTAGCCAGGAATGGTGGTGGGCGCCTGTAATCCCAGCTACTTGGGAGGCTGAGGCAGGAGAATCGCTTGAACCCGGGAGGCAGAGGTTGCAGTGAGCCGAGACTGCACCACTGCACTCCAGCCTGAACAACAAGAGTGAGACTCCATCTCAAAAAAAAAAATTCACAAATAATTTCCAAACTATAATATATAAAACATCTATCAATTATATAAAATTGGAAAAGATACTCAAAGTGGCAAATACAGAATCTGAACAAAGACGGTCTGAAATTCATACTATTAATGTTTCCCGTTACCTCTGAATAAACGTCTGGGCTGCCAGGAGGGGGACATCAGGAATGTCCACGTTATCGTCCGTGGACTTGGAGTAGGTGATGCTCCCATGATCAATATTTATCAGAACTAAACCATCGGCTTCCTAGAAAACAAGGAATCATCTGTAAAGATTGATAAAAGAATTTTGGAATTTGTATACCTCTTTGAAAACACATAAATATGTTTTGAGTTCACTAAGACAGTGTCATCATTAATTAAATGACCCTCTTTAAAATGCACACATAGGCCGGGTGCAGTGACTCATACCTGTAATCCCAGCACTTTGAGAGGTCAAGGCAGGCAGACTGCTTGAGCTCAGGAGTTTGAGACCAGCCTGAACAACACAATGAGACCCTGTCTCTACAAAAAATTTAAAAGAAATTAGCCAGGTGTGGTAGCTCATGCCTGTGGTCCCAGCTACTCGGGAGGCTGAGGCAGGAGGATCCCTTGAGCCCAGGAGGTTGAGGCTGCAGTGAGCCGAGATCACACCACTGCACGGAAGCCTGGGCAACAGAGCAAGACCCTGTCTCAAAAAATAATAATAATAATAAAATAAAATAAATGCACACATAGCCTCATATTTTCTACACAAAAATCTAGTATATATCATGAGCTATGTTAATGGGCTAAATTTGATTAAATATGCCTTTCTCTTATTTTTCTTAATTGTGGTAAAATAAACATAAACTGTGTCAACATAACCAATGTTAAGCGTGCAGCTCGACAGTGTAAGTGCATTCGAGTGGTTGTGCAAGCATCTCCCCCAGCCATCCCCAGAATGTTTTCATCATCCCAAAACTGAGACTCACTATTCAGCACAGCTCCCAGCCTCCCCTCCACAAGCCCACTAATCTGCTTTCTGTCTCCATGAATTTGACTCCTCTAGGGACCTCAAATGAGTGGATTCACGAACAGCATTTGTTCTTTTGGGACTGGCCTATTTCACTCCACGTTGATGTCTGTGAGGCTCACCCATCTGAGGCATGTGTCAGAACATCCTTGCTTCTTCAGCCTGAATAGTCCATTATTTGGAAAGACCACATTTTGCTTACCCATATGCCTTTCTCTTTCAGTGAAGATTCCAACACAGGCCGGGTGCAGTGGCTCATGCCTGTAATCCCAACACTTTGGGAGGCCGAGGTGGGTGGATCACCTGAGATCAGGAGTTTGAGACCAGCCTGGCCAACATGGTGAAACCTCGTCTCTACTAAAAATACAAAAATTAGCCAGGCATGGTGGCGTGTGCCTGCAATCCCAGCTACTCAGGAGGCTGAGGCAGGAGAATCGCTTGAACCCAGGAGGCGGAGGTTGCAGTGAGCTGAGATCGTGCCATTGCACTCCAGCCTGGGCAACAAGAGCGAAACTCCATCTCACAAAAAAAAAAGAAAAAAAAAAAAGATTCCAATACATGTTGTTGACAAGGTTTCTCCTACCCTGGAACAAACACTGCATGTACTGCTTTTTGGGAGTCTTGGAGGGAGCATTCCAGAACTCCAGTGAGGGCACCACCAACCTCCAACATCCACTGTGTTGGCTCAGCTCCCCAGCCAGCTCCGCCCCTCCAAGCACCAGAGCATGGGCAAGGGCCTGGGCTAAGAGACCGCATAGCCCTGGAATATTTGAGATATGCATATGATGACTTGGAGAGGCTCCTGTGACAGAGTACACAAATACTGAGTCACGCACCCGAGCCCTGCACTTCAACAGCCCCGGAATGCGATGCCAGGTTCCTGGGGAAGGCCCCGACTCCCCAGCTCTCATTCTGGGCCCTGCCCTTTGGAGTGCAGTTCAGGTGGCTACATGAAATATGCGCAAACACATTCTTGGCCTCAAAACCTTACAAGGCAAATACACAAAACGCTAAAGCAGCGAGGCACACAGCCGGTCCCATGGACGTGTTAACGCCCAGCGTCTTTGGGAGACACAAGTGTTTGGTGGAGGCGCATAGGGTCACTGCCAGCTCCTTCCTGCAGATCTCACCGCCAGCCACAAAACACAAAAACAAAACACCCAAACAAATCCAGAAGAGCAGCTGCCTCTCCTGAAATCTTTCCCAACAGGTGAGTGCCTCAAAGGTGTCCCCCACTGCTGACTGGAACTGCTAGGTTAACATGTGGAAGAAAGTTGTCCTCCTAAAAGAGCCTGAAACACAGTTTTGTTCCCCTAATGACTGAAAAAAGAAACAACTTTAAACTTCACAACACAGTTTATTTTCTCCTCGTCTGCGAGGCGGGATGGATGACGCTTTTCCGTTCCTTCCACAGAGGTCTGCCTGGCCTTTTCCTGAAGTGTGTTTTCCCCAGTGAGTCACTCGCCTTGGCAGGAACACACAAGCACTGTTCTCCCCCGCAGCGGGGACCCTGGCCGGGCCCAGCCAACGGGCCCTTCCCAACACTTGTGGGGGAAGCATCTGGACCCTGGGATTTGCTTTAAAACGCTCCGGGAAAAGCGGGGCTGGGGGTGACTGTGAAGCTGGCAACAGGCTGAGGACTGTGAGGGGCGCATGACACACGCTGTGTTCTTCTATTTTTGTGCACACTTAGAAATTTTCAAAATGGGGCAAGGCATGGTGGCTCACGCCTGTAATCCCAGCACTTTGGAAGGCCAAGGTGGGCGGATCACTTGAGGCCAGGAATTTGAAACCAGCCTGGGCAACATGGTGAAACCCCGTCACTACTAAAAATACAAAAATTAGCCAGGTGTGGTGGCACATGCCTGTAGTCCCAGCTACTCGGGAGGCTGAGACAGGAGAATCGCTTGAACCCGGGAGGCAGAGGTTGCCGTGAGCTGAGATCACGCCATCGCACTCCAGCCTGGGCAACAGAGCGAGACTCTGTCTCAAAAAAAAAAAAAAAAAAAAGAAAGAAAGAAAGATATTGTTCAAAATGGAAAGTTAAATGTAAACCTACCCTGTACAAACCACCAGTAACACAGGAAAAGATGCCCAACATCATTCGTCACCAGGGAAATGCACATCAAACCACAGTGAGATACCAGCTCCTCCTCACTGGGTCGGGGGGAGGGCTGCAATTCGAATGGCAGACAACAACCAGCGCTGGCGCGGACGTTAGGAGAAGCTAGAACCCTCGTACTGCTGGTGGGAGTGTAAAACGTCACGGCCGCTTTGCGAAAACAGCTTAGCAGTTCCTCAAAGGGTTAAACAAAGAGCTGCCTTATGACCCAGCAATTCCACTCCTAGGGACACACCCGAGAGAAACGAAAGCACACATCCACACAAAAACTTGCACACAAGTGTTCAGAGCAGCCAAAAGGTGGAAACAACCCACACGGTCATCACTGAACAGTGTGATGAAGATTTTATCACAACGACCTCATTGTGAGTGGATGGACAAAACTCGGTCTATTTATACAATGAAACCCTAGTTAGCAACAAAAATAAAGTGCTGAGAGATGCTACCACGTGGAGGAGTCTCAAAACCATGACGCGAAGTAGAAGGAGCCAGATGGAAGGATAGCGCATGGAGCGAGTCTGTTCCCACGAGAGGTCCAGAACCGGCAAACCCAGAGAAAAAGCGCATGGGTGTGGCTGTCAGGCCCTGGGGGCTGACTGCTAATGTGTGATGAAAATTTCCCTTCTAAAATTGGACGGCGGCTGATTGCACAACTCTATAAATATCCTAAAACCCACTGATTCATACATTTTAATTGGGTAAACTTTGAGGTATGTAAATTGTATCTCAATAAAGCTATTTTTAAAAACCAAACCCAGTCCACCTCCTGGCATCATCGCAATATTTAGCACAAATCCATCAGCTCACCAACTAAAAACATGCTGTGTCAGATCCACAGAGGGGTCACAACAGCACCACCTATGAGCACCTGCTGCAGGCCCAGTGCTGGCTACTGCCTCACTTGGCCCTCACCGGGACAATGAGGTGAGCACACTCACTGTCCTGTCTCCACTAGGAGACTAAGGGGTCCCGGCTTCATCACAGGACAATGACACAGTCAGTGAACAGCCACTTCTCACGGTACCCGTGACCTCTCTGCGGCACACAGACCCCGCCTTCACCGCGGAGCACTTTCAGACGCATCTTCCCATGTGTCCCCGTAATGGACTCACAGGAATTTAGCATTCCAAATCAAAGGTTCGCTACCTAACCTTGCTGACTTCTTCGAAGTGGTCGAGATGGCAGCCCATCAGGAAGGACGTGGGGGCCATGACGAAATCCAGCATCTGGTCCGACAGGATGGGCACGAAGGGGTGCTGCCACTGCAGCGGATACAGGTAGGCCATGAAGCACTCGGTGACCAGCGTCAGCAGAGCCCAGTCCGAGGAGAAGAAGACGATCCGCTGTTCCGTCAGGATGCATGTCAGGATCTGAGGGGAGAACCCGCCGCACTGAGTACACGCTTTAAAAAAAAAAATAAAGTACAGACAGGGTCTCGCTGTGTTGCCCAGCCCAGGCTGGAGTGCAGTGGTGTGATCATAGCTCACTGCAGCCTCGAACTCCTGGGCTTAAGCAATCCTCCCACCTTGGCCTCCCAAGCAGATGGGACCACAGCAACGTGCCTCCACATCCAGCTCATTTTAAAATTTTTTTGTAGAGACAAGGTCTCCCTGTGTTGCTCAGGCTGGTCTCAAACTCCTGGCCTCAAGTAATCCTTCCACTTCGCCTCCCAAAGTACTGGGATTACAGGCATGAGCCACTGCACCCGGCCCATGTACACACTTCTGATTCAGTACAATAAAGAGAAAATGCTCATAAACACACCACCCAACCAAACCAGACTGACTGCGGGCTCTTCCCTGGTCCCTCAGCTCCATCTGCCAAACAAAAGCCACCTGAGACTCTGCAAAGGGTGCCATTTGCAAATATCATGCACTGTAGGGAACACTGGCTTTAAAAAATAATAATAAACATTTCGAGTATACCAGTCGGTGCATTGTGGAATAAACTCGCATCTTCATCATCTCTGATCGTTGCTCTGACGCCCCACTAAGGCAGGGAGCACAAGACGCGCTCGCCAGGGTGGGGCTGCGTACCTGTAGCACCTTCTCAGGCCGGAAGCACAGCAAGGGCAGGTGAAGGTCCAGGTCCAGGATGGGGCTTTCGGGGTCTGCTCGGGCAGGTAACACAATCTGAAGCGACTTCATGTTAAATACCTACGACAACCAGTTCCCATCATTAGTTCAGAGAGCTGCTCCGGGCAGAGGCTGACATGCACTACCGTCACTATTTCGGTGCCCAGGGCATCAGAGTTAGAAAACATTTCTGAAGACACAGGCTGCCACGTTAAATTCTGCAGAATAACCAAACGGTCTAAAGATATACAGAACTGCCGATAAAGGCTCAAACATAAATTAAGTACTTAATGTCTTTTTCTAAGTAAGCCAAAATTCCTTAAGCTCTAATTAATCAGCAAACTACTCATTGTCTAGACAGAGATAAACTACAGGACAGATATTTGTCCCAATTAACACAAATTCTAAATCAAGCATGTTCAAATTATTCTTAGGTATTTCATATTCTTTTTAGTTAGTGTATGCTATGAACTCTCTTTTAATAGCTTTGACAATTTAATAGTCAAAGCTCCTTCAAGACATGTGCATTTCAAATTTTAAGAAGGACGTTTTTCTAAATGTATTACTTTGAAGTCACACTTCAGTTCAAATTCTGTATTCACAGAATGGCTACTGAGACACGGCTGGACCTGGCAGAGGAAATCCAGAGGAGAAGGTTCAGTTCCTTCACTGAGGGAGGGCTTCTGAGCCTGCCAGGAAATGGGCTGCAAACGGCGAGTTCCTGCCACCTGGGTGCTGGCACGTGGGAGGCCCTCAGGAAATGCTGGGTGCCTGGCTTGGCACCCAAAGCTCCAGGAAACGAGCGTAATGGACGGATCTAAGTGTAAGCAAAGCACAGGGAGACAGAAAGGAGAGACATGATCAGAGCAGACAGCTGAGACTCCATCAAGGGAACGCCTGGGAGGGTAAGAAATCAAGCGAAGCAGGGAGCCGGGGGGAGAAAACAGGTCACAAACAAGGTCTCCCGTGGCCCTGCTTTCTCCCCGTCACCCAAGTCTGTATTCTAAGCATGCCTGCACACGAGAAACTGAAAACAAGAAAAGGTGGTACTTTCTTGGTGGTGGGGACACCAGCGTTGCTTCCTAACAAGACGCAGGTCCTTGAATAACATCGTTTTGTTATAATGTTGATGAGAAAAAGGAATCGCGTCCCAGCGGGGGACACCTTCACATTCTCCTCATGCCCGTGCCCGGCTAGGTTTTCTCCAGGTCCTCCTGAAGCCCAACTAGCACATATGGACAGGTCCCCGTGTGAGCAAGTGTGGGAGAGCATGGGATTGGCCCTGCCATGGGACAGCATCTGGCCAGGGCTGGTTCCCACCTTGGCCCTAAGCTGCCGGGATGGCCTCCGTCCACCCTCAACCCTGAACTGCAATAAGCAGGTAAATGATGTTCCTCCTTACTTTAATTAATTGTTCTTAAATGTGTGTACAGCTCCCATTTACTTCAGTGTTTAATATCAGAAGTGCTTTGGGTCTTTATTTAGAAGTTTGGTGATTTTTTATGACCAGTAGTATGCCATAGGAACTTAACTCTTGTCTGCATCAATTAGTTTATGGTGAAATTGATTTTGTGACCCAGGGCTTAATGTTGCAGTTTCTGAGAACCTGCCAGCCACACTGAGGACCTACTGTGCTTGGGTCTCTTTGCTTTCTTGTTACCAATTTGTCTACAGAAGCAAGCCATGTTAAAAATAAGGCAAATTCGGCCGGGTGTGGTGGCTCATGCCTATAATCCCAGCACTTTGGGAGGCTGAGGCGGGCGGACCACCTGAGGTCGGGAGTTCAAGACCAGCCTGATCAACATAGAGAAACCTTGTCTCTACTTAAAATACAAAATTAGCCAGGCACGGTGGTACATGCCTGTAATCCCAGCTACTCGGGAGGCTGAGGCAGGAAAATCGCTTAAACCCAGGAGGTAGAGGTTGCGGTGAGCCGAGATTGCGCCATTGCACTCCAGCCTGGGCAACAAGAGCGAAACTCCTCTCAAAAAAAAAAAAAAAAAAAAGGCAGATTCATTTATGTGAATAAAGTTCTTTTATGTAAAAGAAATCAAAGTTAAATTATCCAAGTTGTGGCACAGTATTAATAATTGTCAACTTTACATGAAACATTTTCAATATTTCAAAAAACAAATGTGCCAACCAGCTATCCAATTAAAGATTAAAAAAATATATATACAAATGCTAATCACTCCACCAGCCTTTGGTTGGCTCGGGTGCATGCTAGAGACTTTCCAGCATATAATATTCATACTCTCTGAAGTCGGCTGTTATTTCACCCACTCCATAGATGAAGAGACTGAGGAGAGAGATATTTAAGGTAAACAGTTTCCAAATCTCAGCTTGACTTGAGCCCCAGGAAAGCACAGGTGTCACATACAAAGCAACATAGAAAATGACTCAGGTACGGTACAAGAGAAGAATATGTGTGTGTGTGTGTGTGTGTGTGTGTGTGTGTGTGTGTGTGTGTGTGTGAGATTTTGCACACCCAATTAAGCCAAAGATTTGCAAAGCAAGTAAAATCAGTCCCGCTGGAGGGCAAGAAAAGGCAGGTGAGCGCAGAGTGGGGCTGTTTCTAGTCTTTGACATGCTCCGGCTGTTGGTCCATGCACCATCAGAGGAAGGGGGCTGAACGGGAACCAGGGAATCAAGGCACAGGGCACGGCTCTGTCCTCTACGCCCTGTGCCATGGGGCCCCCTCCCTCCTCCCTCCTCCCTCCTCCCTCCTTTCCACCAGCATAGATCAGAGATAACCTGGACCAGAAGTAATGAGGAACGCACACACACGCATTCAAAACACAAGACCCATCTCACTACTGCTCTTGAAAACAGCCTCTAAGCTTGCAGTGGGTTCTAGAAAATATGGCTGGGTTGGCTCCTGCATCAGATGAGAACCTTGGCCTACACTGACCTCTTGGATTTATTCAAAACAATAAACACTCATGTATGACATTCCCTAAAACAGATCACAAGCATTATACCAACTTAGAGCCAGTAGCTAATTAGACTTGGTATGGGAGAGCTGCACTGAGTCAAGCCCAATACAGACTGAGTCACTCATTCAGACACACGCACGGGATGCAGATCAGCGGGCATTGACTGGCTAACACAGGAATCCGAGGCATCCCTGCACACGCTCGCCCACCACACAGCTCACTGCTGGGCAGCTCTGTGCGGGCCCAGCTGTGAGCTCTGGATGTGCGGTGCTGGGTGTGGCCTCTACCTTCGTGCAGCTCAGAGTCTGATGGGGGAGACGAACATTAAACAAAAACACATGCGCAGAAGCCCTAATTACAAACTGTGCCGTGCCCTGCTGGATGAGAACTGGGTGCTATTGGAGAGACGGGGAGCGGGGGTCACTCAGAGAACACGATCCGAAGACCTGACCGCTGAGAGTGACAGAGATGAGCCACAGCTGGCCACAAGAAAATGGAGGAAACAGTGTTTCTGGAAACAGCGTGTGCAAGGGCCCTGTGGCAGCACCTTCAGGGGATGGACAGGAGTCCAGTGAGGCCAGACATCAGCACGCCATGGGGGGGTGGCATAAAACAGAGCTGGACAGTGAGACAGGGTCCAGGCTGCAGGACTGAGGGAGGTAGATGGTGAGAAACTATTGTGGGGCTTGGGGAAGAGAAGCAAAGCCCAATGTCCACACGTTAATAATCTCTGCAGCCACTGTGCAGAGGACAAATGGAAGGGTCGAGAATGAACCAAAGCAGACAGGCCAGTGGTCCCCAAGTCACGCAGCGGGGAGCAGCTGGTGACCCAGAGTGAAGTGGCAGCAAGGAAATGGGCAAACTGGAAAGGAACGCTGAAGGTAGTCCGGCGAGGCTGAGTGATGGACGGAATGGGTGAGGGAAGAGCAGGCCAGCGGCAACCCTCAGTCACCTTCCTCACGGGTGCGTCGAGATGAAGGAGCCGAGAGTCATCGGGCCAGGAGACCCGGAGCAGCGCTGGGAGTGCTACGCACGCATTCCTTATGTTCAAAGGCCGAGTGCAGCTCATTACTGCTGACCCTGAAACTGCTCTCAAGTCAGAGGTCTGGCTCTGTTCACGGATCTCACAGGCCCTCAGTAAATACTTGCTGCGTTTACAGAACAAGAACATAAACTTTGATGATTTCACTGCACATACCGTTGACAAGAAAATGCCAACTATCCACATAAAACAACGCGGCTGATAAACATGCCCTGCAAAGGCTTCGGGGAGCAGAGCTGACGGAGACGGGTGGCCTGCTGCGTATCTGGACTGGAATGCACCGGCAGGATTTTCCACCCAGAAGACTGCTGGGGTTGGGGTAATGTTAAAAACGCACATTTTAAGTTCACAATCATGTGTCTTCTGATACAAGAAACTTATTTTTTCCATTGTCAGTAAAGAAAAATGTAGAAGATCAAGATTAATACTTATAATCTTTCAGAGGACTAGCACAATGAAACTGAATTGACATTTACTAAACATTTTGAGACGTTTGACGGGTGTCTATTAAAGGAAAAAATAAAAAGCAGCATCCTAAGTACAGTTAAAATTAGTTTGGAACATGCTGAGTCAAACGGGTTTCTTCACATAGCTGAGCAACCTGACATGTTTCTCAACAAACAAAAGGGGAAGGTGGCCAGCCACATCTCCAGCTTCACTTAACCCCAAACCCTGTGTCTTGAAATCGCCAATAACATCTCTCAGAAAAAAAACCAGCCTGGGAAATGTTTGCCTGTTCATTAAGTAACACAGCACTACATCTAAGAGTAACAAAAAATATAAAACCAGTTACTTCTCATTAATCACACTGTACAAGAGAAAACACTAACAAATGAAATACAATATCCAGGGTGGGCGCGGTGGCTCACGCTGTAATCCCAGCACTTTGGGAGGCCGAGGCGGGGAGATCACGAGGTCAGGAGATCGAGACCACCCTGGCTAACAAGGTGAAACCCCGTCTCTACTAAAAATACAAAAAATTAGCCGGCGTGGTGGCACGCGCCTGTAATCCCAGCTACTCTGGAGGCTGAGGCAAGAGAATGTCTTGAACCCAGGAGGCGGAGCTTGCAGTGAGCCGAGATCACGCCACTGCACTCCAGCCTGGGTAACAGAGCAAGACTCCGCCTCAAAAAAAAAAAAATATATATATATATATAAAATATTCAATTTTAAAGACAAATAAACAAATAAATGAAAAATCTGTAATTTGAATAAATTCTTCTACAAAAGGATTCAGGTTTCCATGTATTATCTGCATAGGGAGCTATGGACTGACATGCTAACCACTGAAGTGCCACGACATATCACCAGCTCTGTTTATCACAGGCCACTCTGCAAAACTCAAGTCTAAATATTTAACTTTTCACCTTTAGGAAGAGTATATAAAATGTTCCCATAAGGACCCTGAGAAACATAATTTAAGCACAGTGTTAATGGAAAAACCAAACTCTATCAAATATTTTAAAGGGGTTTATTCTGAGTGACCATGGCCTAGAGAACAGTCTAAAGAGTGGTCCCCAGAGGGCCGGGTTACAGTTTGGTTTTATGCATTTTACAGAGACAGGAGTGACAGGCAAAGACATACATCAGTCCATGGAAGGTTGAGGTTGGTTTGGCCCAAAAAGGTGGGGCATCTCAAAGAGGGAGGAGGGTATAAGTCATAGGTGGGTTTTAGGGATTCTTTACTTGGCAATTGGTTGAGAAAGATGAGCTACTGTCTAAAGATCTGAAGTCAGTGGGAAAGAAGGCCTGAGTCAAGATAAGGGGGTGTGCGGCCGAGGCCCTTGCTACATAAATGAAGCCTCACAGGTGGCAGCCCTCAGAGAGAAGAGATGGTGAATGTCTCTTTCCACACTTTAAAGGTGTCAGGCTCTCAGTTCATCTCTCCTAGATCTGGCAAAGGCCTAGGAAGGCAGGCCTGGCTGCATGAATAGATTCTCTACAGATGCAAATTTCCCCCACAAAAGACAGCTTTGCAGTGCCATTTCAAAATATGTCAAAGAAACATATTTGCAGTAAAATACTTTGATTTTCTTCAGGGTCTGCTATCTGTCATAGATGCTATACCAGAGTCAGGTTGGAAAGTAAGCTATATTATACCTGTTTAAGGAGCTCTTATGGTTTGTAGGGAGTGACTTAACCCTTGCTTTGTGTGACCTTAGGTTTTGTTCATAATTTGGAATCTTATGGCCACAGAGAGTCTGTTCTGTTGGTCTTAGGATCTCCATTTTAACCTAATGCTGGTCAGCTGTGCCTAAACTCCAAAAGGGAGCGGGCATAACAAGGCGTGTCTGACCTTCTTTTCTGTCATGGCCGGGAATTTCATTTTTAAGGTTTTTCTAGGGTCCCGTTGGCCGAGAGGGAACCTGTTCAGTCAGTAGGGAGGCTTAGGATTTTAGTTTTAGTTTACAACCCTATACACAAACACCCCATACACTCACGCAAGAGGGAGAGGGTATAACCAGGCATGTCTGACCTCCCTTCCATTCTGGCCAGTCATTCTGTTTTTTTGGGTTTCTCTGGGGTCCCCTTGGCCAAAAGGGGGTCCAGTCAGTCAGCTGTGGGGAGGCGGGAGGGTTAGGATGTTATTTTAGGTTTACAACAGCTAGAACTTCAGAAATAGTTGTGAGCATTTACATTATCTTCAACATCTTACTTTTACTATTTGCAAAGAAAAAACAACATAATTTCAGATATACTTTACCAAATGGAGCGGTCCAGGTGGCGGGCTGGGTATTAAAGACAGCTTCGCAGCGAAATCTTTTATACGACTGTCCACTTCAAAATCTTTACAGGGCTTCACATGAGCCAATAAACTGAAATTCGAAACACAAAACTCAAACCGCAAAATAAAGATGAGAACCCAGTTGTCATCGTTAGCGTTTCTAATCACACTGGAATCTCCCCAGGGTCTGCAGCAGCAGCTCCAGGACCTTTCACCAAAAGCAGAGTCACCAAGCTGCTGGATGACAGCAGAGTGGCCCCAGGTCTGCGGTAGTGCCTGACAGGTGGCACAAAGGGAGGTATACTTTGGAAGGGGAAGGCCTGGTCATGCTCTGTTTCCTCATCTGGGTGCTAGTTACATGTGTGTGTTCAATTTGTGGGAAATCACTGGAATTTGTGCGTTTGTCTGTATGTGTGTTTTACCTCGGTAAGGAATAAAAGAACAAACACCTGGAAGGAGAGTGCTTGAGAAAGTCTGTTTCCAAAATGGACTCTGACTTTTAAAGTACTGTATACAATTTAAAACTATAAGACGGGTGGGTGCGGTGGCTCACACTGGTATTCCCAGCACCTTGGGAGTCCGAGGTGGGAGAATCACTTGAGGCCAGGAGTTCAAGGCCAGCCTGCGCAAAATAGTGAGACCCCCGTCTCTATAAAAAATTTAAAAATTATCCTGGTGTGGTGGTGTGCACCTGTAGTCCCAGCTACCTGGGAGACAGAGCTGGGAGGATCACTTGAGCCCGGGAGTTTGAGGATGCAGTGAGCTATGATAGCGGCACTGCACCGCAGCCTCAGTGACAGTGAGACCTTGTCTCTCAAAAAAATTTGTAAATGAAAATTAAAATACCCAATGTAAATGACGAGTTAATGGGTGCAGCACACCAACATGGCACATGTATACATATGTAACAAACCTGCACGTTGTGCACATGTACCCTAGAACTTAAAGTATAATAAAAAAAATTTAAAAAAAACTACCCATATTCTGATTCCCAAAACACAACTAAATATATTCTTGCCCATTTTTTGTCCACGTGGAGACATGTTTTGCATATTATCACACTAACAGAACCGATTTTTTTGAAACTACAAATTCGTGTTGTCATACTGCAATTTGAATTTCTGTCATTTGCCTCTTCTGGCTGTATTCTGTTTCTGTATTTCGCCCCTTCTAGTTCCGATCACACAGCAATGGGCAATGAGAAAGAAAGAAGCATGAAAATGAACACATTTTCAAGTTAAATATGTGTTTGCTTTAATGTCTGGCAGGAGGGTATCTGTTGCCAATCACACTATGAAAGGTCAATTGCTGAATAAACACACATAACATCGACCAGGAGGCGGAGAAAACACCTCCTTTCTTCCTGTCTTCCAAGGGCATCTGTCTGGCGACCACCCATTCATTTCAGCAAACAAAAGGTGGAAATAACCATCTACATTTTACAGAAGAGGAAACTAGAGATAGTGAAAACGCTGTTTACCTTCAAGTAATGAAGATCATCAGTTAGTAAATAAAAGGGGACCATGTACAGGCTTAGCATTCTGTCACTTCCTGGGCGCTGGTGACGGACATTCAACAAACATGCATGTGCTCAATTCACCTGCTCATTGGCTACGACCAAGTCACCTCTCTGTTCTCAACGATATTTTATGTCTATGGCAATAAAATGTAGGCTAGACCCAAACTATGTCCAAAAGCCAGTTATATTTTAAGAAGTAAACCACTAAAGTGCTGGGATTTGAATTACGAGTCATTGATTTGAACAGTAAGGTTCCTGCTCACTCTCCACAGGGCTCGTCCCTCTGGTCAAGGCAGAAGGTCTCAAATGACTGTGCTTTGCAAGAAGCAAGAACAGCACCAATTCAGCGATTTGCCGTGGCTCATTCTCCAGCACGATGACACAAAAGGGAACTGTTGTTAACTGCTTTCTCCTCGGCCTTTAATCAAACAAATACAAATTCTCAGACTGTAACTTTATTAGACTAAAAAGAAACAGCTCCGTGCACAAGTGCCCACTGGGACTGACCATGTCTGAACTTGGGCTACAGCCCCCAATGTCACAAAAGCATCCTTTGATAATGAGAGCCCACTGGGTTCTATACGATGTCTTTCTGATTTTTCAAAAGTTCTTTACGTCCTCAGCCTTTCTACTTACCATCAGTAGGGAGACAGTTACAGATTCTACAAAACAAGATGACAGGGTCTTGCTCTGTCACCTAGGCTGGAGTGTGGTGGTGCAATCACAGCTCACTGCAGCCTTGAACTCCTAGGCTTAAGCCATCCTCCTGCCTTAGCCTTCCCAGTAGCTGGGACTACAGGCACACACCACCATGCCCAACTAGTTTTTAAATTGTTTTTTAGAGACAGGGTATTGCTATGTTTCCCAGGCTTGTCTCAAACCCCTGGGCTCAAGCAGTCCTCCCATCTTAGCCTCCCAATATGCTGGGATTACAGGTGTGAGCCACCGCACCCAGCCAAGGTCATCTTTAAAATGTCAATAAAACTCATTGGAACAAACAGCAGCCTCCTAATATTCTCAGCTAGGAAAAGAGTTTTTCCTAATATATGCCTTTTTGTGAAAAACTAAACAAAATGAAAATCCTGAACATCAACCTTACTTGCAACAGTGTGGCTTCATCCCTTTCCTACCATGCCATTACCATATGTTACCAGTCACAGAGAGGAGCGCCCGCTGCCACACCCCCTGCCCACTGCCCCCAGCCTTAAGCAACAGCCTAAGAGGCACAGAGAACTGCCCCTCCTACTGCCCCCAGTGCCCGGTCCCCTGGCTCACCAGGAGAGGAACAGAGAGCTGCCCCACCACCACCTCCAGCCCCCTGGTCCCTTGGCTCACCCGGAGAGGCACAAAGAGCTGCCCCCTACCACCCCTGGCCCCCGGTGCCCCAGCTCACCAGGAAAGGCAGTCCTTGAGGGAGTTGTAATAGGGGAACCTGGAGACCACGCACACCGCGAAGGGCACGAAGCAGCCAGGACACTCCCAGTGCGTTTTGCCATTGTAGAAACAGTAGTCATCCTACATGAAAAGCAACAGCGACATGGTCACCTCCCCACCTTGGCAATTCCAGTATCTGTTTCCAACTGGGTCACGTTTCAGCACACAGCAAGCTGAGAGTCTACCATCCCCACCCCTGCAATGCGTCCAAGCCAGCACCGGCCCTCCGGTCGAAGTCTACGGGGTCCCTATTTGGTGCTTGCACCATTTGAGGTGCTGAGGCTATAAAGAGAGCAAGATGCATTCCTGCCCCAGAGAAGCTGACAGCCTTGAGATAAGAAGGAACACACGATGAGAACACAGTAAGACCCAAGACACACAGAGGACACTGCTTTACAAGGGGAGAAAATGCAGGAACCACACACAGGAAGCGGCACCCACGCGTGCCCAGGAGGACGGAGCAGGAGAGGCCTCAGCCTGTGTGGGAGCCACAGCCGCAGGGTTCTAGAAGGCCCAGCACACTGTAGAACTTACAAGTAGCAAAGTATTTGGGGCTCACCAACTGGGCTCTGGGGAAGTGTTGTTAGTTTGGGGTTTTTTGTAGGGATGGAAGGGCATGATGATAGCTTCAGTGTGAGAACTTGCTGAATTTAGGGTACTTATAAGATATCCAGGTAAAGGGAGACATCAGGAAACAGCTACATCATTTGTCTATCTAGCAAAATTTAATAAACATCCACTTTTCTAGGGTCAGTCTACTCAAGTTCCAACCCTGCCTGCTCTGTCATCTCAGGCAGGTCTTTTAACCTCCCTCTGCCACCATTTCCTCATCTGTCATTTCCCAACCTCATTCGTTGTGGTTAGGATTAAATGAATGACTACACAAAGCGCTTACGTCATGCCTGGTGCTGAGCTGCTCACACGCGCGCGTGGCTGCTGCTGCTATTGTTACAGTAGCCCGGGAGGAGCTGGAGCTACCCAGACACAATATGGTTCCCACCCTCAAGTCACGTAGTGTCGGTGGAAAGGCAGAGGAGAGTGTATGAGAGGGGCTGGGGCTGTGTTATCAATAGAACGATAGTTGGGGGCTGAGCATGTAGCTCACACCTGTCATCCCAACACTTTTGGAGGCTGAGGCAGGATTCCAGTAGTTCAAGATCAGCATGGGCAACATAGCAAGACCTCATCTCTACAAAAAATAAGAAAAATTAGCTGGGCATGGTGGTGCACACCTGTGGTCCCAGCTACTCAGGAGGCTGAGGTGGGAGAATCACTTGAGCTAGCCCTGGAGTTCAAGGCTGCAGTGAGCCGTGATCACACCACTGCACTAAAGCCTGGGTGACACAGCGAGACTGTCTCAAAAAGAAAAAAACGATAGATAGCATCATCCGGATACTTGGTGAAGAAGGAGAGATGAGTGCTGTGGGACCTGGGGATACCCCGAAACTACACAGCTGCTGGAAGGCAAGAGAGGGACCAGGCATGCCCACGCCAGGCCGGCACACTGGGAACAGTGGCATCTGCTGTACTCATGCAAACCAGAGGGACTGCTCCTTTTTTTAACATGTATTATATTTAATGATAACGAAAACAACATGAGCATTGCTCCTGGTAAGTGTTATTTCACAGGCAAACTCCCAAGGTGCTTTTCTGAAAGATCCAACATTGTGGATCCTTTCTCATCTGGAACACTGGCTATGTGGAGGGGCACCTTCCTCTCATCCCTCCATTAACATAACCCCGGAAGAAAGGCCTGTGGCTGCTGGCAGCCAGGTCACAGAGGCGGACACTGGTCCCCTGCATGCACCGCCCGAGAGCTGACCTTGGTTCTGCTCTTGGCACACTGTGAAAATGACCTCTTCCAGAAACGTAAGATTATGCATTCAGAGCATCAAGTAGTACGCTTTGCTCCTGCATATTCATTAAGAACATCCGGGCCTGTCTGTGCTGCCCCATTAGCTTACAGGGACAGAATCCATGTGATTATACCTCACACCTCCCAGCACTCAATGTCACATGTGTAAGCACGCTTCTACCAACAAAAACACGTGCCCCGGGCTCTGAGGGAATCCAGGCCAGCCACTTCTCTCGACTGCATGGAACTCACAGACTTCCCTTCATGGCACCAGGGCACCTAAACTAAGGGTCTGGCTCGCTTTTTGCTTCGGGAAACCCTCTGGACGTGTGCAGCAGGTCACCCTGCACCTTTGGATACATCGTTTCCCCTATGAGTTCCCCAAAGGCCCACTGATTCACACACACGGCCCTACCCAGACAACACTCCCAATATGTGTGACAGATGTAATGTGTTGTAAAGTCTAAACGCCAGTCACTCACACCAAAGACAAAAGGCGGAAACAACCCACAGGTCCATCGATGCATACATGGAGAAATAAAATGTGGTCCATCCAAACGATGGAATGCCACTCGCCGTGAAAGGCCACGGGGCACTGACACATGCGCCCATGATGAACATCAAAACATGCTGAGGGAAAGAAGTCAGACAAGCAGGCCACGGGCTGTATGAGTCCACTTACACGAAGCGTCCAGAATAGATACATCCAGAGACAGAAAGGGTATTAGCCGGCCGGGCGCAGCGCTCACACCTGTAATCCCAGCACTTTGGGAGGCCGAGGCAGGTGGATCACCTGAGGTCAGGAGTTCGAAACCAGCCCGGCCAACATGGTGAAACCCCGTCTCCACTAAAAACACAAAAATTAGCTGGGCATGATGGTAGGCACCTGTAATCCCAGCTACTCGGGAGGCTGAGGCAGGAGAACCGCTTGAACCCAGGAGGAGGAGGTTGCAGTGAGCTGAGATGGTGCCACTGCACTCCAGCCTGGATGACAGAGTGAGACTCCATCTCAAAAAAAAAAAAAAAAAAAAAAGCAAGCAGATTAGCCATCGCCAGGCAGGAAGGGGAAGCAGGACCGAAGGCTTAATGGTATGGGGTTTTCAGGGATGATGAAAGCGTTTTGGACCTAGACATTGGTGGTGGTTGCACAATGCTGTGAATGTACTTAATGTTACAGAACTGCACACTTTAAAATGGTTAGAATGGTGAATGTTGTGTTATGTGTATTTCACCATAATAAAAAATCTAAACCCAATTTCAGAGGGGAGTAATGGGAACCACCTACATGCAGGGGCCGGTAGTACTGGGCCACCACACCGTAGGTCCTATTCCCACAGACATCGGTCAGCACCAGGAAGTGGACGCAATCCTCCTTAGGTTCAGTGGCCACGCACACACCCCCTGCAGGCAGAAAGAGACAGAGAAGAATCCTTTTCTTGCCATGTGGCCTGGGTTACCCACGAGCTGATTTCTTCACAGTGTTTAGGACACACCTCCACAGTTAGCAGTGGCGGTGCCTTCATGTCCAAGGCGAGTTCATTCTTCCGATCATGCCTCCGGCCGTCTATCCTCCCTGAGTCCCTCCCCACACAGCAATTTCTTTACAAGCTCTCAAGCACCTGCTAGCCAGTGGCAGTGCTTGCTGGGCACAGCCGCCCATCTGGCGCCTGTCCCAGGTTTATAATCCCTGTGACCAGGAAATAGCACCAAGTTCTGAGGTGGGTGCTTATGCTAGGTGCTTCGTCTGAGTTTCCTACCTCGGCCATTTTAACATTCCTGAAGACCGCAGGAAAAATAACGCCCCAAAACGCAAGCTCACCTGTTAACTGGAACTGGTGAGCCTGGGGACTAAGTGCAGGCCTGTGCTTCTTGCCCCAGTGAAACGGAAAACGGGAGGTGGAAGGGAGAGGCTCAGGCACACTGGGGGTGGAACTGCTGCAGATGAACTGGGTGTGTTTTTAATCCATCTGCCAACCACTGCAAGACTTCATTTTAAGTCAAAGGGGAAAAGCCTTGAATGCACCAGGAACAAATGGTTTTACCTGGAAGTTCACGCAGACTCCCTTCCAGGACTCAATTCTCCAAAACACCAGGACCACACGCAATGATTTACATTTCCTTCAGCTTTAAAATCCCCAAGGTAGGTCGAGCACGGTGGCTCACGCCTGTAATCCCAGCACTTTGGGAGGCTAAGGCAGGTGGATCACTTGAGGCCAAGAGTTCAAGACCAGCCTGGCCAACATGGTGAAACCCCATTTCTACTAAAGACACAAAAGTTAGCCAGGCGTGGTGGTTGGCACCTGTAATCCCAGCTACTTGAGAGGCTGACGCAGAAGAATCACTTGAACCCAGGAGGCAGAGGATGAAGTGAAAGGAGATTGTGCCACTGAACTCCAGCCTGAGTGACAGAGTGACGCTCCGTCTCAAAAAAGTAAATAAATAAATAAATATAAAAAATTAAAAAATCCCCAAGATTAAGAAAACTAAATCCCACAAGAGGAGGCAGTGAGGGGTCCCTGGCTCTGCCGCTCACGTCACTTCCCTCTGCCTGTGGGTTTCTGGGAATAGACCACTCTGGGTGGCCGGCAGCAGGAGGCGCCCAGTGGTGCCCACCTCCTAGACATACCTGGGAAGCACAGCTGGGGCAGGGTGAGGAGGTCCACGCCGCCCGGGACGGCGACATCCTCAGGCTCTGGCGCTCTGGGGGGCCCCGGGAGGCCCTTCCACTGCTCTGGTCTGGGCTTCTCTCTCTTCTTTCTCAAGGAGCGCATCCGGGTTTTACCGAGAGTGCCGCAGTTGGCACTGGCCGTTTGACTGTCCTCTTTACTGATAAAAGGAGGCACGAAAATGGACAGGACCTCTGGATCAAGACGAGCAGAAAGATGTTTGTCTCCCTTTTTATGAGCAACCTAAAAAAGGGAAAAATATGAGTTACTGCCACAGCCTCAGCTCTTGTTTGAGGGTATCCTTTCTGTCTGAGCTTCACTGCTTGTTTTTCTCCTCCCCTCGGTGCCCACGAACACTGGCGCCTCAGGCTCCTAACAGTAAACGGCTCCTGGGAAGCTTCTTTTAGGAACCTGCCAGGCCCTATGTTCAGGGAAGCCACGTAGACTCGCAGAGCCTGGCTCTTCAGCTGTGGACATGGACAGCAGGACCTCGCCTCCTTCCTATAAAGCACTGCTGTCCAGGCTGCGGACTGGGATCCACAGACCTGAGTTCAAGTCCTGGCTGTGCCTCCACCTCCTGGCAGCAAGCTTCTTTGTCCCTCCAAGCTTCCCTTTAAGCGGCGAGTACAGGGAATAACAGAGACAATGTGGGTCCGGTATGCAGCCCAGCGGGGCTGCCAGGAGCCCATGGATATACTGTTCAGCCCTCCCTGGGTGGGGGCAGGCTCTGTATATTGTCAAACCCCACACATACACATTTACCAGGGCCACGCCCTCCACACCCCCACGTGGGCCAGTGCTGCCTCCTTTCTACCACACTGATCTGGGAGGATGCATGGCGTGAGAAACAGCACTGGTGGGTACAGATGAGACACGTGCCCTTCCTCAGCTGATCAAACAGTCCCTCAAATCAATAAAAGGGGGGCATTTGGCCTGAATTCTTCTCAACTTTAACTTGGCATAATTTTTGTTTTTGCCTTTTTTCCTCCCATTCTTTTCTAAAATAATACAAAGCACATGGGCCATCCCTTCAATCTCTCTTCCATGTTACTACTATGCCCAATACAGCTCCTAGTACAGAGCTAGGACAAAACAAATACTGCTGCCCGGCTGATTTCAGATCTTTCCAAGGTGGACACCCTGCAGTCTGCGAGCAAGAAGGAAGTGGTTCTGGTACTAAACTAGCCCGAAACAGCAAAGCTTGAAGCAAGGGGCCCTGGGTACCCAAGGCATGGAGAGACAGGAGGTGGCCAAAGGCAGGTAGTCAAGGGTCTTTAAGGGACCCTAGAAAGGACAGCATTGCCGGGTGCAGTGGCTCACACCTGTGATCCCAGCACTTTGGGAGGCCAAAGCGGGAGGACTGCTTGAGCCCAGGAGTTCAAGGCCAGCCTGGGCAACAAAATGAGACCTCGTCTCTACAAAAAATAAAAAAATTAGCCAGGCATAGTGGCACATGCCTGTGGTCCCAGCTACACGGGAGGCTAAGGCAGGAAGATCGCCTGAGCCCAGGAGGTTGAGGCTGCAGTGAGCTGTGATCACACCACTGCGCTCCGGCCTGGGTGAAAGAGCAAGACCTGGTCTCAAAAAAAAAAAAAAGAAAGAAAGAAAGAGCTGGGCGCGGTGGCTCACGCCTGTAATCCCAGCACTTTGGGAAGCCGAGGCGGGCAGATCACGAGGTCAGATCGAGACCATCCTGGCTAACACGGTGAAACCCCGTCTCTATTAAAAATACAAAAAAATTAGCCGGGCTTGGTGGCGCATGCCTGCAGTCCCAGCTACTCGGCGGGCGGGGGGCTGAGGCAGGAGAATGGCATGAACCCGGGAGGCGGAGCTTGCAGTGAGCCGAGATCTCACCACTGCAGTCCAGCCTGCGCGACAGAGCAAGACTCCGTTAAGAAAGAAAGGAAGAAAGGAGATAGCACTGCCATCCAGAGAAATGGGACCTTGGCTGATAGAAAACGCACAGCCAACACTCGACATTCCAATAAGACACAGCAGTGACAAAAGGGGAGTCTTACGCTGGAAGAAATTTCAACAACGGCAGCAGTTTCCATCCGTAAGCACACTCTGATCTCTATATGACGATTTGCACGCTACATCACTCAAATTCGGTCAACAATTGCTTTACATTTGGAGAAAAAAATGTATCAGTAGGAACCAGGACAAAACATGGGAAATCCGACTGGGAGCGGTGGCTTACGCTTGTAATCTCAGCACTTTGGGAGGCAGATTATGAGGTCAGGAGATCGACACCACAGTGAAACCCTGTCTCTACTAAAAATACAAAAAATTAGCCGGGCGTGGTGGTGGGCGCCTGTAGTCCCAGCTACTCGGAGAGGCTGAGGCAGGAGAATGGCGTGAACCCGGGAGGCGGAGCTTGCAGTGAGCCGAGATCACACCACTGCACTCCAGCCTGGGCAACAGAGCGAGACTGTCTCAAAAAAAAATAAAATAAAAATAAAAAATAAAAAATATGGGAAATCCATATTATTGTATAACTTAAAAGCTCTAGTGTAGCATGCACGAAAAGTCCATTTCCTCAATTACATGTCACTTTCTCTAAAACTTTCCTGTCAGAATTGGACAGTTCTGACCTAACTCATGGTGCACATTCAAGGCAGCATATGAGATGAGTGAGCAGCCCTCCTCCTGGATCCTGGAACTGTCTTGATCTCGCCTCCCTTCTGGTTTCCCTTGGTCTGATGGCTCCTCTCTGGCCCCTACAGACCCTTCTCAGTCCTGCTCACAGGTTGCGACTCCCAGGCCTGGGTCCTTCGCACCATCCTCCTGAAGGACCTCAGCACTCACAGCACAGACCTAAACGGACAGCCCAAAGTCCTATTCCCAGCCCACACCTCTTTCCAGTCCCAGGCTTCCCCTGACTGCCTCCTGCCACCCCCACTGCACCTCTGGGGTCCCTTAAACTTACGGTCTCAAAAATTAAGCTTCTGCTAGTTTCCAAAAAGCCTGATCTCCCACCTGTGTTCTCCTCTGCAACAAACAGTGCAGTTCGGGTCTTCAGAGCTGGTACTCCAGCCCCTCGGGCCCCAGCCCCATCATGCTCCACCATGCCCCACCTGCAGACCCACACCTCAGCCACTGGTCCTGGAGAGCCTCTCCATCAGCTCGATGCTGCCCCGCTGCACCATGTTTCCACGCCAAGCACCTGCAAGACCCGTGGCTCCGGACAGGTAGCAAGTAACCAGAAGCAAAGCCTTGGAGGTCTCTGTCAGGAGAAGGAGGAAGATGCTGCCTCCCACCCAGCCCAGGGCTCCCCACTAGCATCTGTGTCCACTCTCCCAAAGAGGGACGTCCCTGTCTGACCGCAAACCAGATACTTTGTGGCCCCAACCCAGCCTTGAAGCATCACAGCCCCATCCCCACATTGAAGAAAGCAAAGAAAGAGTGTTTGTTTCGCCACATCATGATACTGTATCTTCCCATGTGTCATACGTGGGCATGAGTCATAGGACAGTGCACCCCTGAGCAGCAGGCCAGCTCGCTCCCTAAGCCAGGATGTCCCCAAAGCCAAGCAAAACTAAACTCCCTGGGGTTCTCAGAACACACAGCACCTCTGCAATGACCCTGCTCTTCCATGGGCTCAGGCCCCAGCCCCTCGCTGCTCCACCTGCACGGGGGCAGACCCTCCACCCCCCACGCTCACTGCAGAAGGTCTCTGCCACCCCGCAGCCAGGACCACAGGCTCCTCCAGGCCTCCACCTCCCAGCTCATCACCCCCTGGAGCATCTCGGCCCTGCCCAGTGGTATTTTACCACCTTCCATTTGAGGGGGTGCGGTGGAGCAGAGATTGTGTTGTATTCCTCTCTGTCCCCACATTTAGCAGAGAAGATGACTGAGGCGATATCGTTCCTCATTCACACTCCTGGCACCTGGTGATCTCTTAGAGGCATGCTCAGCCTGGACTGAACACTGGTGATCACACTAGACTCAACACCCCACCTGTCATTCCTCTAGTTATCTCTAGTCACTTATAATGATGTGCCCCAGATCCGATCAACTTGGCATTCAGTAGTTCACCATACACCTGCTTTTTCTCAGAATGAAATCTCTGTTGTCTTTTCTCAATGGACAAGCAATACAATCTCATTTTTAAAAATAACAATATAGAGGCCAGGCACAGTGGCTCACGCCTGTAATCCCAGCACTTTGGGAGGCTGAGGCAGGTAGATCACCTGAGGTCGGGAGTTCAAGACTAGCCTGATCAACATGGAGAAACCCCCTCTCTACTAAAAATACAAAATTAGCCAGGCATAGTCGTACATGCCTGTAATCCCAGCTACTCGGGAGGCTCAGACAGGAGAATCGCTTGAACCTGGGAGTCGGAGGTTGCAGTGAGCCGAGATGGCACCATTGCACTCCAGCCTGGGCAACAAGCGTGAAACTCCATCCCCCACAAAAAAAAAGTAAATAACAATATAGAAATAATAAAGGAGCTAATAGAAAGGGACGGCCCTCCCATAATTCCATGACACACCTTGCACAGGGTGGATACATCCTTCCCATTTTATGCCTTTTTATGCATTTTATACATTTTAATGCATGTATAAACGTATAATTTTGTTTCATAAATGTAGTCATCCTACATAACAGGTTCCATTAGCTGTTTTAACTACTTCATGTGGCTGACCTCCCTGTTTACAACCGTACAGTACCACAATATCGCAGCATGTGTCAACTCAGTCATGTATTGACCCAGCCTCCTCCCGAGAGATGTGTGGGTGGTTCTCAAGTCTTCACCACACTGAACAGAGCGGTGACACACACTTGCTCGCACCCAGTTCTTTCCCTAGAATAAATTCCTAAAAATGGAAGTCTTGGCACAAGAGTGTTCCGACGTTACTTGGTGATACAGGTTGTGGCTGCCCTGAACCACCAGACCCCGCCACCACCGAGACGCTAGTCACCTCTGCCAGTCTGCCGCAGGAGGTGAGGTCATTTCCCATTCTTCTGTCCCAGGTGCTGACTTATTAAACCCCTACCTAATAACCATCATTTTGGTTTTTAAAACTGCTAATTCAAAAGTAAAAACCAGAACACTCTAATTTACTTGAGTCACAGGTTAATTTCTAAGTTAGAGTACACAGTGGAATTCATCTTCACTATAGGATCGGCCATTATTAAGGGAATAAAACAGAAATTAATCTATTTTTTTATTGTTCTCCAACTGTTTAGTTAGAATTAAATGAAATTTTAAATCCAGTTTCTTAGCTCACTGGCCACACTACAAGCTCAGTGACCACATGTGGCCAGTGGCTATTGTACCGCACGGTGCAAAGAGAGGACACGAACTGCCATCACCTGGGAAGGCCAGCTGGCCAGTGCTGTTCTGAAACTGAAAGTCAGGACGATGTCCACTAAAAGCCATAAAAATGGAGCTTCACACGCAAGAATTATGCGGGTGACCTGCACTATGCAAGGTACTCAGAACACTTTCTGCTCCTGTGTGATGGATTTATAATGGATCCTGTCACACCTATGTCTAGTCTCCATAGCAACCAATAATGGGGTTGAGGAGGGCTCTATAGTAAAGGGGTGGAGGGGAATGTAACTAACCACAGTAACTAACATTAGCCTGCATTCTCAAAGTCTCGGTCACCATTCCTAAAAAAACAAACACTACTCCCCCTTCTAGGAAATGAAACAAAAGGGCCCTCCACTATCCAACACGAAGCTGGATATTCCTCATACCTCCAGACCTCTGTTTTCCTGTGTCATCAAGAAGGAATGCCCGGGCCACAGAGAAATGGGGATTTGTAAAAGTCAAGGTAAAAAATATTTAAAAGCAGCCAGGTGCGGTGGCTCACACCTGTAATCCCAGCACTTTGGGAGGCCGAGGCGGGCAGATCGTGAGGTCAGGAGTTTGAGACCAGCCTGACCAACGTGGTGAAACCCTGTCTCTACTAAAAATACAAAAATTAGCTGGGCATGGTGGCACACGCCTGTAATGCCAGCTACTTAGGAGGCTGAGGCAGGAGAATTGCTTGAACTCAGGAGGCGGAGATTGCAGTGAGCCAAGATTGCACCATGGCACTCCATCCTGGGCAACAGAGCAAAACTCTGTCTCAAAAAAAAAAAAAAATTATTTAAAAGCCTTGGACATTCAAAATAGAACCGCCAAAAAAAAATCTAAATAAATAAAATCATATGTTTGGTTAACTATAACATTAATATTGACCTTAAAAGTAGGATGGCTCCAAGAAATGGAATCCATCCCCTAATGCTCCTTATTTTCTTAGTCCTTCACTATTTTTCCCTCCACCCTCTGCCAAACCCCTAACAGAATCAAAAGACAGAGTAAAGAGGGCAAAGTTAAACATGCACAGTAGCAGACCGTCCATACTCTCACTTGACCTGGGAACATGAAAATGTTGCAGCGTGTTTAGTTCAGGAATGCACCACTGGCCAGGCGCAGTGGCTCACGCCTGTAATCCCAGCACTTTGAAAGGCGGAGGCGGGAGGATCACTTGAGCTCAGGAATTGGAGATGAGTCTGGGCAACACAGTGAGATCTCCTCTCTATTACTAACATAATAATAATAATAAAGAAATTGAAAAAAAGCACCACTGCAAATATTCCAGTTGATTCACCCTGCCCTCAAAAGACATGTCTCACACCAAGCAACTAACACCCATGTTGTAACTGCCCCAGAGGAAAGACGTTCAACGGCTGAGGAGACCACAGCGACAACTAGATCACTTCCTATTTGAAGAAAAAGGAGGAGATGCCATCTGGCAAATTCGAGGTAGGGAGACAAATCAATCGATGACGTTGCGAGGAGACAGAGGTCAAACGGGATCTACTGACATGACAGGGCGTTGAAGGGAAGGAAAAGTTGAGGGAAACGAGGAAACTATTTCCATAGGAGAATGCTTTTTCACTGAAGTCGAAACCGGCTTTGTACTGACGCCCAGCAGGGGAAACTCCCCGGACACTCACAGACATTCATCTGGTTACTTGCAGGAACATCTGCCTTTCCTGGTGACACCCTCTGCCCTGCAGTCTTCATTTTCCCTGGATAGCCCAGCGTCATTTAAATACTCAGAAGCCTCTCTGCCTTTCTATGCTGTTGTCTGCAAAGAGATGAACGGACCTGTGCAGACGGCTGGCCAGTGACGCCGGGATCTCTAGGTAACATGACCCAGTGACGGTTTCACAGACAGGCGGACCAGGAGGAAACCAGAGCCACAGATGGATTCCAGGGAAAGCCAGCGTTACAGAATTAAGAAAAGCTGGGGAAGAAAAAGGAAAACGAGAATTTCCAAAACTGCCGCTTTCCCAGCAGAAGGGAGATGAAGTTGTCACTTTGGCTGCGAGGGTGCAGAGATGGAGGAAGGGTTGGGGGTGGGGGTGGTACTGCAAGTGAGAAAAATAGCTACAGGCTTCATCGCAAAGGGGTTCATGCAGAACACGGGAGGCCGGCGGCTAACTCTAAGACTTGCTCTCTCGTTATTCTGTGCCTGGTGCAAAACCCACTACTCAGGGGACAACACATCCCAGCATAAAGAATGAAATCATTTCAGCAGCGAGGGCTGGGCCCGCTACACCGTGAGGCTCCGGCGGCTTCCGCCCGTTGTCTCGTGCACCCCACCTTCAGAAGCACCTGCCCAAGATGGGGGCGACTGAAGAGAGAGGCCCCAGAGACTCTCCGAGGGGCGGCACCCCCAGATTCCCAGCCGGCAGACCAAGTTCGCAGCTCTCAAAAGACATGTCTCACACCAAGGGCCCCAGGCGGGGAGAGGAGAGGAGAAGAGGGGAGGGGAGCAGGGCGCTGCTCCAGGGCACCTGCCTGAGCTCGGGCGCGATCCCCGGCCACAGGCGCGCGGGGTCACCGCCGGGGGACCGGGACTCAGCCCTCGGAAAGTCCGCGCCAACCCACAGGGCACCCGGGCGCCCGCTCTCCGACTGCTGTCCCGGCTGCCGACTCGCGGCCCACGTCCGCCTCAGTTTCCCCGCCCCTTACCTGCTCGAGGCTTCGGAGACTGTCCCGGGGGGCGCCCAGCAGCGCGCACAGCTCCAGCAGCCCCGAGGACAGCGACAAGTGCGGCGACGCGGCCTCCGCCATGGCTGCCCGCCGCCCGCTGCAGGTACCGCACTCGGGCGCCTCAGCCGCGCAGTCGCCCGCAGACCCCTGGGGACCAGCCGCGCCGCCTGGGGGCCGGGTGCGCTGCGAGCGCCGTCTGCGGGGCGGGGCTGGAGGCGGGGCCTGGAGGGGCGGGGCCCGAGCCGAGGCGGGGCCTGGAGAGCCCCAGAGGATCCCGCGGGGAGACAGAGTTTGGGGGCGGGGCTTGACTGGACGGGGAGGTTCTGGGCGGGGCCTGGAGTGGCGTGCCCGGCCCTAGGGACCGGGACTTGGGGGCGGGGCCGGTCCTGGGGCGGGTGCTGCTGGAGACCCGCGCGCGGTCGTCATTTCCTAACCCGCCTGCGGGCCCTGGCGCGTGCGCGGCGTCGGAGCAAGCTGCCCCTTCCTTCGGCCCCGCCCAGCCCCGCCGGCCGCCGGCTACCTGGGGAACCGAGGGAGGAATGGGCGGGGTCCTCAGGTGCCCGGCGACGTCATCCAGCCCCCAAGGCTCCAGGACGCAAAGGGTCCCCTGATCTGGCAGTCCCTGGACCTATCCTGGAGAGCGTGGGGGGACAAAGGCCGGACGCGCCGCCCGCTGCCGCCTCCAGGAAGCCCTCCCTTACCAGGACAGTGGAGTTGGCCGGGTGTGGACAGCAGGAAGGGCCGGCGGGAAGGGGGGGTGGAAAGAGCCACTCCTGGTTAATAACTCTGCGGGGTTAACCTAGGGCCGGCCATACTCAAGTACGGACTTGAGTAAAATTCAGCAGGAAAGGGAACAGGGTGGGCGCCGCTAGAGGGAGGCTTCAGGACTGAGGGTCAGAGGCCCAAGGCCTGGCAGGGCCCTTCCCTGGTCAGCTCCAGGCTTGGCCTGATGCCCGGTGGGCCACGGGCCTCTTCCAGCCTCAGGCTGACCCCAGAGAAAGAGGACAGCCCACAAGCCCGGGAGGCCGGCTTGCTGCCTGGTCATTGCTGCAGAGCCTGGAGGGGGCCTGCGCTCAGTCCCCGCTGACCGTCCCCTCCCTTGACCCTGCCATAGCCATCTGTGTAACCCAGGGGAAATTATTCCAAAGGGACTTCCACTTCTGATAATCTATGATTCTATTTTTTAAAAAACAAAACTCTAAAATGCTTAATGTCAAACATCTGTCATCAGCTGAACAGGAAAAGGAACAGTAGGTACAAAGCAAGGCAACATCAGAAAGGGAAGCCCTGAGGAATTTCTCCCTCCTTCCCTGAGCCGGGTGAGGCCGTGACTGCAGCCTGACTCACAGGTTTTATTTCACTTATTAACCTAAAGATGGTGAGGATCCGCTGGTTCTCCCCCAGGCCTGGAGGCTGCCTACCATCGGTGGCTCTCATCGGTGAGCTGAGGCCACAGTTGTTATAGTCTCTGACTTCAAAAGAAAGACCGATTTCATGAACAATTGCCTGTCTCTCTCGACGGTGGCCTCGGTTGCTTGTTGTTGTTTTTCTGTTTGTTTTTGAGACAGAGTTTTGCTCTTGTAGCCCAGGCTGGAGTGCAATGGCGTGATCTCAGCTCACTGCAACCTCTGCCTCCCAGGTTCAAGCGATTCTCCTGCCTCAGCCTCCAGAGTAGCTGGGATTACAGGCGCCCACCACCACACCTGGCTACTTTTTGTATTTTTAGTAGAGATGGGGTTTCACCATGTTGGCCAAGCTGGTCTCAAACTCCTGACCTTAGGTGATCCACCCGCCTTGGCCTCCCAACGTGCTGGGATTACAGGCGTGAGCCACCACACCCAGCCTTGGTGGCCTCATTTTTAGCAGCCTCTGCAAAGCACACAGCCTGAGTCCGTCACCTAGAGTCCCCAGCATGCAGGAGAGAGGCTCTCAACCCAGGCTGGAGCCATGAGCCACTCCCTGAGGGCACACAGGGCCTGAGTCTGGCTCCTGTGTGTTGCTGTGTGACAGGTGAGCTCAACAGCCCTAAGCCGTGACTTCCTGAGGGGCAGTGGTCAAGATCCAAGGGAGGTAAACACATGGCAGCTCTTGCCACAAGGACCCAGTAAGGCTCAAGCAAGAGCAGGTCTCTGCTGTCCCTTTATCACCAAGAGGCCAAATGCTTTAAGGAAGAGAGCTCCAGCAGTGCACAGAGCTTGCAGTCCACTCCTTTATGCCCCCTTTTCCTCCTCCTTAAAACCAGATAATTGGGCCAGATGACCTCTGAGGGGCTCCCAGTTCTGCACTTTTCAATACGCTCCCGTCTCTCATGCCACAGGTCCTTCCAAAGTGCCTACGGAAAGCTTTGTCCCATCCTTGAAAAATTGCTAATGGGTTTGGAGATACAAGGTGGAGATGACTGGCAATCAAACTCAAAGGTGGAAGTCACATCGAGGCAGATGAGCAGATGAGGGGACCTAGAGAAGAAGAGAGGTGCAAGGAGAGCCCAGCCAGCAGGAACATCTGCCCCAGTAGGCAGCACTGCCCCACATCAGAGTCGAGGAAAGCAAAGCTCGGATTGGATAAAAGAAACCTGCAAACACGGTCAGTGCTTACTGCACGTGGGCTCAGAGCACGTTACCCTCCTTCCCTGCATGTTCCTGTGAAACGGGTTTACTGCTCTAACTCTCAGGGACACTGTGAAGACCAAACGAGAAAATAGAAACAAACATAATTTATAAACCATAAAGTACTGACACCAAAAGAGGGGCGAGCACAGCATTGTGAATGTGCTGATACTAAATGGTTTGTTTTAAGATGATTTTATGGTGTGTGAATTTCACTTGAATAAATTTTTTTAATGGAGTTCATGGGGACGCTGCAGGATGTCAATTAACTTTGGACATTTTAGCAGCGCTTTAGGTGTTAAAATTATTTTTAAAAAAATACACGATGAAGAGAAAAGCTTCATGACATTGGATTTGGCAGTGATTCCTTGGATATGACCCCAAAAGCACAGATAACAGAAGAAAAAATAGTTAAATTGTCTTCATCAAAATTAAAACTTTTGTACATCAAAGAACTCTTTCAAAAGAGTGAAAAAGTCACAGAATAAGAGAAAATCATGTACCTGATAAAGAATTAATATTCGGAGCCAGATGCAGTGGCTCATGCCTGTAATCCCAGCACTTTGGGAGGCCAAGGCAGGCAGATCACTTGAGATCAGGAGTTCGAGACCAGCCTGGCCAAAATGGTGAAACCCCAGCTCTACTAAAAATACAAAAATTAGCCAGGCGTGGTGGCGTGCACCTGGAATCCCAGCTATTCAGGAGGCTGAGGCAGGAGAATCCCTTGAACTCAGAAGGCAGAGGTTGCAGTGAGCCAAGATCACGCCACTGCACTCCAGCCTGGGCGACAAAGTGAGACTCCATCTCAGAAAAAACAAAACAAAACAAAACAAAACAAAAAGAGTTACTATTCAGAATATATTAAGAATTCCTACAACTCAACAACAAAAAATCCAACCCAATTAAAAAATGGGCAACAGACCCAAATAGACATTTCTTAGAAGAGACACAAATGGCCAATAAGCCCATGAAAAGATGTTTAACATCACTAATCATTAGGGAAATGCAAATCAAAGCTAAAATGAGATACCAGATCACACACATTAGGTGTTATTTTTTAAAAATAACACAACAACAAAAAATAAGAAATGTGGGCGAGGATGTGAAGAAATTGAAACCCTTGTGGACTGTTGTTGGGGATGTAAAATGGCACAGCTGCTGGGGAAAACAGTATGGGAGTTCCTCACAAAACTAAACAGAATTGCCAAACGACCCAGCGATCCTGCCTCTGACATATACTGGAAAGAACTGAAATAAGGTGCTGAAACAGACACTTGTAACCCATGTTCACAGCTGAGCCAAAAGGTGGGAGTAACCCAGATGTCCATCAGTGGATGAATACTGGCAATAAAAGCTGTGTCTGGAGGCCACTCCGTTTCACACAGCTCTCCACACGGGTGAGGGCACAACCTTCTCGTCTCTTTCCTATGCTGCATCTTCAGAGCTAGCTATGATATGATATGTTGTGATATGTACATATCGAATATACATGTTTTACATGCAAATGCAACCAGTTTATTGAGGGCTTGATGGGGGATATGGGAGTGGTGGGGGGGAATGGTCTTATATTTCCAGTTTAAAAATCTCAACAACAACAAAACAGGGGACAGAAGTGCAAGACTTTTAGTGTTCTCTAGAGCAATGTCACTCTGTCCCTAGACGAATGGTAGGAGCGGGACATGTTCATATGCCCTCGAGGTGTGACCGCACATGGGCACACAGTAGCCCAAAGCATATCCCAGCCGGGAGCAGTTCCTTTTATGGGGCCGCCTGGGCAGGATCCAAGGTGCTGGGTTTGAAACAAAAAGGAGTGACTCTGTCCCACACCAAGTAACTCACCAAACCTCACTGACCTCAGTTTTCTTATCTGTAAAAAGAGCAATGTGGGGGCTGGCTCAGTGGCTCATGCCTGTAATCCCAGCACTTTGAGAGGCCGAGACAGGTGGATCACCTGAGGTCAAGAGTTCGAGACCAGCCTGGCCAACATGGTGAAACCCCGTCTCTACAAAAGTACAAAATTTAGCCGGGCATGGTGGCGCATGCCTGTAATCCCAGCTACTCAGGAGGCTGAGGCAGGAGAATTGCTTGAACCCAGGGGGCAGAAGTTGCAGTGAGCCAAGATCGCACCACTGCACTCCAGCCTGGGTGACAGAGTGAGACTCCATCTCAAAAAAAAAAAAAATTTTTTTTTAAATTTAAAAAAGCAATGCCTACCTTGCAAGGCTGCTGGGAAAATCAAATATGCCAATAGATGTGAACAAGCCCCGAGCAGAGAATGGAAAGCTGCCTGCCTAACTATTATATTAGAGCTGTTTGGACAGACTAGGGAGCTCTCCTACCTGCACTAAAGGTCAAACTCTGGGGCATCTACGAGACCCATCACAGTCTGGCCTCAAGTAAGTGCTTCCCGCCGCACCCCTCCCAAACAACTATGAATCACTCACTGTCCCCCTAAACGTGCCCTTCCCTGTGGGCTGCCCAGGACACACTTTTCCTACTCAGTCTGAAACCCACCTACTTGTCCTTCCAGGTCTTGTTCAAACAGCACCTTCAGGGAAGCCCTCCCTTCCCTCACCCCCAGCTCCCCCAGTGAAAACTGGGGCTCCCTCTAAACTCCAGAACCCTCCACCCTGCATTCCAGGCACTTCATTCTCAATGGCCTGGTGCAAATCCTGACCCAATAGCGGTAAGTATTTGACCCTGCACAATGCGTGGAGTGTCACAGAGACCATGGTCGCTGATAAAGGTGCAATCGGCATTGCCCTCTGCTGTCATCATTCACAAGAATTCTCCTCAAGGGCCAGTCTCCCAGCCTGATGGTGAGTGAGGAGCAGGTGAGGTTGACACACATACCCCAGAGTGCACAGCCCTGAACGTCCACACATGGCAAACACACAATCCCGTGTGTGGTATTTGGATGCACTCTACCTTGTTACAACTGGAGTTCAAATATTTGGATTATGTATTCCTCGCAAAAACTTTGAAGTGGAGTTAGCTGGATCTCCATGCTATGATACATGCTAAGCTTCAGCTTTTCTGGGAAAGCATAATCACGTCTCTGTAAGCAAAGAAAAACATGAGCCTGAATGAGCAGCTTTCTCCAGGAGCGACATGATGGGGACACCATACTGCCATAGTGCAAGGCACATGCAAACACTTCCAAATCCAACCCCTGCTCTCACTAGCCCTGTGACCTCGGAAGTCCCTTAACCTCCCGAGCCTTGGTTTCCCCATTTCTTTTGAGATGTTTATTGAGCACCTGCTATATGCTTGGTCCTATGATAATGGCTAAGAACACAGAAGAATAAAATAAAACTACAGACCTTCCTGCCACAAAGAGCTCACAGTGCAGAAAATGAGTGTTCAGTGGAGAGAGGGAAGCAGGGATTGCCCTGGAAATGGAGAAGCAGGACCCCTGACCCAGCAGGGGATTCAGGTAAGAGGAGAACACAGAAAATCAACCATGAAAGGGGAAGAGGCATTTTCTGGGGGTACAAAGGCACAGAGGGCAAGACAGGCTCAGCAGCGGGAACAGCACTGCCAAAGGCGAGGCTGCAGCAATAGCACTGTGTGTGCAGAGGCCACCACAGCAACGCTTGGATGCTGCCGAGAAGTGTCTGTTTCATGCTCGTTGCTCTGCCCAGTCCCTGAAGCAGTGCCCAGTGCATGGCAGGTGCTCTGTACACACCGAGGGGAGCAGTGGAGAGGGCCAGTGGGCTGGTGTCTGTCCTGGGGTAGTAGGAGGCTAGGAGGACTTTGACAAGAGAGAAAAGGGTCCAGACTGGTATTTGAGCAAGGGGACCCCGGCTGCAGGGAGAGGCAGGAAAGTGCACGTGAATACTGCAATCTCCAGGCAAAGGCAGAGGATCCAAACAGGCCATGAGGGGAGCAGCAGGAAGAGGGGCAGGAGGCAAGTCAGGAGCACTGGGATGGGGCGGCGGTGGGGAGGGGGCCGGGGCCATCCACGTCTCGATTCCCTAACTCCACAGATGAAATTCAGCTCCCATTCCACCACTGCAGCTTTGACCCCACCGTACTCCAGTGGTTTGTGGGCCTGTCCCCCCGTTGATCTGTCCATTCCCTGAGGGCAGGGCCTATAGCTGAGATGCTCCTGCTGTGTCCCCAGAGCTGCACAGAGCAGGTCCCCACTTATGTGAGGAGAGTCCAGGAGCACCAGGCTGGCAGGGGCAGGGGCAGGCGGGGTGTGGAGGAGCCCCGGCGGGGTTGGTTTGGGACAGGTTGACCTTGCAGGACTGTGGACATCTAAATGGGCCATCCTGAAAGTGGTGTGTGCCTCTGTGCTCGTGCATGTGTGTAGTGTGTAGTGTGTGTGTTTAGCAACTGTGTGCTGTCACGTTTAGGCCTGAGCCTTTCTCCCCTCTCTTGTGCTGGGAAGGGAGGGAGAATTGCAGAGAAAGCCAGAACACAGATACAATGGGGCTGGTGCCGCAGGCTCTGGGGAGTAGATACCAGGAAACAAACCCTTCACCATCCACAGTGAGAACGGTCACGTGATGGGGGGGGGGGGGGGCGGCCAGCAAACAGCACAGGTGCTGTGAACATCACCGTTAACCATGCCACAGGTGGGCCGCCTGGTCAAATGCCCCTGGCCTGCTCAGGCAGCCCCCTCCTGTCCTAATCAGCTATAAACCCATTTGTGAAAAGTTGGTTTCCCTTTAAAATATGAATAACTAAGAGGAAGTCATGTGTTGTCGAACACTAACTGTCTGGGCTCAGGTTAGATGGTGCAACCTCTACCCACCAAGTTCACGTGCAGACAGTGCAAGTTCTGAGCTCAGTGTCTCGTGGGGCTTTGGAGGGTGCAATGGCAGCTCTCAACACTGGCCACCAGTAAGACCCATGTGGAAAGTTTGGACAAACCCCTATGGCCAGGTCCTGCCTCAACTGCTCAGAACATCTAGGGGGCTGGGGTGTGGGCAGCTGAGGATCCAGCGGCGCCCCCAGGTGACTCGGATGTGCAGCCAGGCACCGCTGCTGGGCTAATGCTGTATTTTGTCATTTGTGAAACGAAAGTAATAGCACTTCCTCCTGAATGAGGAAAACATTTAGCTCCCCTCCATAAGCACTTATTGCATGCCTACTCTGTGCTGGTTCCCGTAGCACCTACCGCTGCTGGCACACAGTGGGGCTGAACACACGTGGTGAGTTCGGTCCTGCACTGACCTGGACCTGGCTCAGCACCTACAGCCTGGGTGACCCTGGGCCCCTTGCCTGAGCCCTGTGGACAAATGTTCCCATCACCTGGCCCTGTGGCTGACACACAAAGTGACGGGAGTACCATGAGTATTTGACGAATAAAAGCATAAAGGCTAAATTCCACTGTCCGCTGATCATGGTCTACCTGTGCAATGGGCCGCCAGTCGGCAGAGATTCGCTAACCCCACGTGGAGTACAACACACACCGTGATCCCACTTAACAAAGTCCAGGAGCAGACAAAGCACACGTAAGTAAGAAAACCACACAGAGGATCACCGCGGGGTGCACACCACGTGCAGGGTGCTGTACTCCCTGGGGGGGCCCTGGGGCCATCTTAGTGGCGCCCTGTTCCTTCAGCTGGTGGGACAGGGCTGTTCATGTTATAGTTATTAGATATAGTCTTTGCAAATATGAAATATTTTATCAGAAAAGAAAAACAAGTGAATTATCTTTTTCTGGAATTCTACTGTGTCTAAAACAAATTGCCCAACTTCAGATATCAAGCAACTATCCTAGAATCTAGAAAATGCCAGACTGAGGAAGAATGATAAAAAGATGGGAAAGGGGCATGTTCTCTGGCTTCCTTTGTTGCCCCACAGCCTGGAGGCCTGATGGTGAGAAGGGCCTTCCACTCGGGGCTGTCCCCACTCTCAGCAATGCTTGCTCTGAATGGCCCCTAAGAAGCCATTGAAGAAAATTCAGCCGGGCACGGTGGCTCATGCCTGTAATCCCAGCACTTTGGGAGCCTGAGGCAGGCGGATCACCTGAGGTCAGGAGTTCGAGACCAACCTGGCCAACATGGTAAAACCCCCATCTCTACTAAAAATACAAAAGCTAGCCAGGTGTGGTGGTGGGCGCCTGTAATCCCAGCTACTCGGGAGGCTGAGGCAGGAGAATTGCTTGAACCCAGGAGGCAGAGATTGCAGTGAGCCAAGACTGTACTACTGCACTCCAGCCTGGGCGACAGAGTGAGACTCAGTCTAAAAAAAAAGGAAATTCTAGGAAGCCAGGGCTGAGGAAGGATGTCGGGAACGTGTTGCTCCTGCTGACAGCTCAGAGCTGCATGGCCTAGCAGCCACACTCACTTGTGACATTCTCTTCCTCCTGGGTATGAAGAAAGACAGGAAGCTGTGGTCTGGCTGCCGCTGTGTGCTTGGTCAGGGAGGAAGGGGACAGATGTGAGAACTATCTTAACCCATCCGGACTGGGAATCAAGACAAACAAAAATAGACAACTGACAGTAAATAGGCAGAAAGGGGGAAGTCAGGTACAAACGCCACTCACCCAGGGCCCAGGAGGGAAGCTCGGACCTCCCAAGGTTATTCAAAGGCACTCTCTGCACCTGCTGCCTGCTGCTCTGAATGCCCTGCCCTCTCGTACTCCATGGCCAACTCCAACTTGTCTTTCGTCGGCTCAGATACAGATACCAACTACCCCAGGAAGGCCTCTGTCCCCTGCCCCCCTACTTCCTCCATCCAGGCTGTGGTGCCCCTACGCCTCTCAGGGCCTCCTCATGTTGCTTCTGACCATGACCATGTGGGGGACAAACCCGTGTCCTTCGTGCCTCTCCACAGCCCTGCCTTTGGGCCTCCGACAATGAACCAACCTGACCCCTCCCTTGTCCCCACTCTGGAGCCACCGCCCAGCCCCCACACATGGGCACTTCTCATGTGGTCCCCATGGGAAGGGCACTGGCACTAGAGGAAGAAAGTCCCGGGTGCGAGCCCCGCTCCACCCTTCCCCAGCTGTAGGGCAGGGAAGTGGCCGCACAAACCTCGAGGGGCTGTCGTGCAGAACAGGGTGATGGGCAGGGCCTGCTGTGGGGTGGCACTCAGTGACTGCCAGGCACCCCCTGCTCCCCTGGCCTCAGGCTTTCCCCTGGTCAAAACCCGCTGGTTCTCTGCAAGGCAGGGCAAGGGCAGACATGGCGAGGGGCCACCCTAGTGGTGGTGACGATGGCTGCCAGTGGCTCATCTACCTGAAACTGGAGGCTTTCCGCATGTGTGCACATTCTCTTACCAATCTTCTCAGCAACCCTATAAACCCTGTCACCCCATTTCACAGATCAGGCACCTGAGGCTCAGCCAGTTCAGCCACATGGCCAGGAGCACACAGCAGTGAGCATGGGAGCAGAGGTGTGCACCTGGGAAGATCCAACACCAAAGCCCAGGCGCCAGCCACTCCGAGGAGGAACTGCTTCTCCAGGTGGGGCCAGAGCCTTCCCAGGCTGGACTTCCACCCCCGTCCCCCGAATAGGCCCTGCCCACCCTGCCCTGTCACCCCTGCTGCAGGTGGTTCTAAAGTTTGCTTGGGGCTGGGCACGGTGGCTCATGCCTGTCATCCCAGCACTTTGGGAGTGGGTGGATCACAAGGTCAGGAGATGGAGACCATCCTGGCCAACATGGTGAAACCCTGTCTCTACTAAAATATAGAAAAAATTAGCCAGGTATGGTGGCCTGTGCCTGTAGTCCCAGCTACTCATGAGACTGAGGCAGGGGAATCGTTTGAACCTGGGAGGCAGAGGTTGCAGTGAGCCAAGATCGCACCACCGCACTCCAGCCTGACGACACAGAGAGATTCCGCCTCAAAAAAAAAAAAATAAACAAATATGGGTGACAAGACCTCCCATGCTGGAATCTTATAATTAGAAGAGATTTAAAACCATCTGGCCAAACTCAGTCAACTCTAACTCCCCTGGGCCCAGCAAAAGTTCAAAGCCGCTTCCTGCGATTCATTCTCACAGCTCTTTGTGAACACCCCAGTGGGGCCCCAGTGGTGTAGGTGCCGGGACTGACCGGTGGCTTCCCTGTCTCACTGCACCCAGGGCAGAGGCTTCTGCTGGGTCCTGAGTGCAGTGTCCAGCAAGGAGGCTTGGAGAGGACGCAGGGGCTCCCGGTCATCCAGTGCCCAGATGGGGCTCAGGAACGCAGACAGCACCCGCGGGGCCAGGCTGGAAAAGCCACGTCCCCTCTGCCTTGAGCAGGAAAAATGCCTTCCCAAGAGCAGGGGCCGCATCTTCTGAGGGTTCCCAAATCCCCCAGCCTCCAGGAGCCCGTGCAGGCCAGCCCCCAGCAGGGCACACTTTTTCCCAGCAGCCCAGGAGGAGTGTCTGCTGCCCACCCCACAGGGCAGGGCATGACCTCCTGGAGGTGCTGGCCCAGCTAGCAGGTGGTGAGGTTGGAGGCCAACCGGGGCCGCAGGCCTTGACCACAGGCACCTCCCTGACCCCTGGGCCTGGCTCAGGCCGGAGCATTACCCCAACTCTCCCGTCCCCTTTCAGCCCTCTTCTCCAAACCCAAAGCCAGCAGGCCCCCAGGTGGAGGCAGGGCAGAGGCCTGGAGGCCAGCCACTGCCCAGCCCTGTCACTCCTCTCCCATCTGGCCATGGGCGGAGCCACCGACAGCCATCACCCAGGGATGTGTGTGTGTGTGTGAGAGAGAAAGAGAGACAGAAAGAGAGGGAGAGGGAGACAGGAAGAAGGAAAGAGTCAGGGAGAGAGAGGGAGACAAAGAGAGGGAGATAGCACAGTCTGTGGCTCCGTGGTGGGAGATGCCAGGCAAGGGGGGCCCTCCTGGACATGGGTCACCTCTGATTCCCCACTCACCCTCGACCCACTGAGACATCGTTTTCAAGCACCTGGAATCTTTCCAAGAACTACACACACAGATCTTCACGGCGCCACCAGGAAAAGGAAGGAGCCGCACCTCCTCCCCCTCGCATCTGGGAACCCTTCCCTGGGCAGAGGGAGGAGGTAGCAGGCCCCATCCCATCAAATCATGAGGAAAAGCCTGGTGGGGAGAGTTGGCTAAGGGTGGATTTGTTTAAAAACAGCAAAGGCCTTGGGCCCCGGGTTTTTGCACCTGTGGGCTCCAGGCAGCAGTTTCTGTTTCAGGAGCTCTCCCGCTCCCAATGGGGAATCAGACCCAGAGGAGAGGGGTGATGAGCCCATGTTCTCTGGGCCCACACTGCTGACTGCACTGACACCCAGGCTGGGAATCTTCTCCCCTGCAGGTGGGGATGCCACAGGCTCCTCCACTCCCCATTCCCACCTTCTTCCACTCACTCCAACTCCCCCAGAATAGAGGGTCCCAGGAACCTGCAGGTGGCTCAGCAGCTCTCCTGCTGAGAGCTGCTCAGCCTCCACCTCCAGCTGTCCCCCATAGCCCTCACCCCTCCTGTGCTCCTCTCCCGCCCACCTTACCCACTGGACAGACTGGTCGTCCCGGGGTCTCAGGTCAGCACCATCAGCACAGATTCTATTGACAGTGGAACTAGTGCCTTCCCAGTGCACACCCCACCCTCTTGGGCCACACCTGTGAGCTGGGGCCAGGGCATCCCCTTGGCTTCATGCTGTCCCCTACCCCAGCACTAGATTGGGGAACCACATCTCTGTGCCAGCCAGCAGTGTGGTGGGGGACAATAAGGTCAGGGGTCAGACCACCTCCCACGGTGACCCCTGAGCCCTGAGGCATGTCCTCATGGACTCCACCCCTCCTGGGGCTCAGCATCCTAAGCCCAGACCCATCTCCTTCCCAAAACCTGCTCCCCGCAGAAAGAGGCCACAGGTCGGCAACCACAGCTGCCACCCTGGCTGACAGAGCCAGACACCTGGGTCAGCCCAGCCTCCTTGTGCCACTGCTGGACACTGGCCACCGGCCCAGTCTTCCCTTTCCCCACCGCAGATGAGCCCCTGCCTCTCAGGCCTGACAACTCTACATCCCTACATCAGCCCAGGTCCTCGGGGGAGCCAACACTGAGACAGGATTAAACAGGCAGGAGCCGCATGACAGGCACCTGTGGGATAACCTGGGGATGGAGCTGGGGGCTGGGAGAGCCCTCGGAAGCTGGGAGGGAGTGAAGTGCCCCAGTGTCCAAGTCTACCCAGAAACCCCGAATGTGACCTTATTTGGAAATAAGGTCTCTGCAGATGTAATGAGCTAAGTGAAGATGAGGTCATCCTGGAATAGGGTGGGCCTCAGATCCAATGGCTCCTTATAAGAGGAGAAGCCACCCAGAGACACACAGGGGAGACGAAGGCCGAAACTGGGAACATGAACAAACCAAGGGACACCGAGGATTTCCAGCCACCACCAGGAGAGGCAGGCAGCCTCCCCTCCCCCAGCCTGAGGGGAAGCCTGGCCCGCCCACCTTGGCTTTGCACTCGCCGCCCCGCCCCCCCACATGCCCATCGCTGGGGAGGCAGGGGCTCAGTGCATCGTCTGTATTCAAAGCATCGTTTCAAGGAACCAGTGAGCAAATGAACTCAAATGTGTCCTGCTATTGTGTTGTTGCTACATGAACCTCAGCAGGGCCATGTGTTCATTCAGCAGCTGCTGGGACCCCTTGGCCAGTACCTGCACCAGGCTCCAGAAAGCAAAGCAAAGCAGCAAGTCCCCGGGGCCAAGGGCCAGGTCCAGAAGAGGAGCCCCACCCGGCCAGGTGCAGGGTGCAGATGAGGCTCCCACAGCCCCGGTGCCTCCCCGTGGACTCACGCTCACGGTCCTGCCCTCCCAGAGCTTGGGAGATGGCAGGGGTCTCTCCATCCTGCTTTCCTCTCCACCCTGCTGGTCTGAGCACTGGGGGCCCTGCTGCTGCCCTTTGCTCCCTCTCCCATCCCCACTGCCACAGCCTTGGCACCCTCCTGCTCCCAGTCACCACAGCGCCACCCCCCACCCTGATGGAATAGCCTCTGGGCACAGGGCTCTGGATTACTCTAGTTCTGTGCTGCCAACACGGGAAACCAGCCACACAGGATGTGTCCAAATGGAGCTGTGCTGTGGGTGTGAAATACATACGATGTCAAGGGTTTGGCAGGAAAAAGAACAGAAAGTACCTGGCTATTCATTTATGGATTGATCACATGTTGACATGATAATACTTTCAATATAGTGATTAGTAAAATATTGTAGGAAAATAAATTTCACCAGCTTCTTTTTAGTTGTTTTTGTTGTTGTTGTTGTTGGTTGTTTTTTTTTTTTTTATGGAGTCTCACTCTATTGCCCAGGCTGGAGTGCAGTGGCACGATCTTGGCTCACTGCAATCTCTGCCTCCCAGATTCAAGTGAGTCTCCTGCCTCAGCCTCCCAAGTAGCTAGGACTACAGGTGCCCACCACCACACCCGGCTAATTTTTGTATTTTTAGTAGAGACTGGGTTTCACCACGTTGGCCAGGCTGGTCACGAACTCCTCAGCTCAAGTGATCCACCTGCCTTGGCCTCCCAAAGTGCTGAGATTACAGATATGAGCCACCATACCTGGCCTCCTTTTACTTTTTAAAATGTGGTTTCTAAAATTACATCTGTGCCTTGAATTCTATTTATTTTTTAAAACAATTTTATTTCTAATCATTATGAACACCTATACTTATATATGTATATGTGACATAGGTGTGTGACGTATAATGATTGCATGAGAGCAATTGGGGTGTCCGTCACCTCAAGCACGCATCATTTCTTTGTGTTAGTAAAATTCCAGTTCAACTCTTTTAGCTATTTTAAAATATACAATAAATTATTGTTGACTGTCTTCACCCTGTTGTGCTATCAAATACTAGATCTTATTTATTCTAACGATAGTTTTATACCCATTAACCATGCCCGTCCTGCAACTCTTCCCAGCCTCTGGTAACCATCCTTCTATTCTCTGTCCCATGCATTCAGTTGTTTTCATTTTTAGCTCTCACATATGAGTGAGAACATGCAAAATTTGTCTTTCTGCACCTGGCTTATTTCACTCAACATGTTGACCTTCAGTTCCACCCAAGTTGTTGCAAATGACAGGATTTCAATGGATTCTATTTCTTTTGGACAGCGCTAGTCCACTTGTAATGAGTCTCTTGAAAAGGAGTCTAGAAGGCACCTCACCTCACATTAACTGAGCACCTATAAGTCAGGGATGTAGAGACACGGGCAGCCAGTGTCCTGCCTTCTGCGACCTCCCAAGGGGCCAGGTGACCTGCTCCAGGCTACACTCCAAGGCCAACGAGGGTGCAGGTTTTAGAAGCGGGTCTTGGGGCTTGCTAAGCATGGGTGTTGGTCTTTCCTTCTCAGAGAGGCTGGCGTTCTGCCACGACCGACAGAGAGAAGCAAAGTGTTTGGAGCAAACCCAGCTCTGGGCTGAATCCCACCTGGGTGATCTTCAAGTACTACTGCCTTTCTCTATGTTAAAGGGGAGTGGTCATCCCAAGGGTCACAGAAGGGGACCAGTGTGGGTGACACGCCTACATGATGCTGACACTCCAAAGCCTCTCCAGTCATGGGCCCCAACTCCATCCCACCCTGCCCCAAACCCAGACACTGGAGGAAGATTTACAAAAAGGGCTTCTATGGTTTTGTATTTACTATGGGGTTTTTCTTACAATCATCTTACAATTACTATGGGGTTTTTCTTACAATCATCTTACAATTACTATGGGGTTTTTCTTACAATCATTTTCTTACAATAGCCCCTTACAAAGGGGACTATTTTTATTACCCACTTTTTAAAGACATGTAAATGAAGTGCTGAGTCAATCTGTAATTCTACTTTCCCTTAATGTGAAATCTTTCTTTAGACTAAAACTTGTTTATGTAAAAGAAGCTTTACTGAAATAAACCATGTGCTTCTCATGACCCAATCATTCCACAAGTCTTTTTAACCTCCATACTGATCAGAAAGGCTGTTCTTGTCACCTCACCACGCTGGCCACAGTTTGATGATAGATACTGAGTCCGCTGTTTAGTTTTCCCGAAAGCGTTTCATTCTCACCCTGGTTTTTGCTACCTTATCACACGAGTTAAGCACCTCCTCTTGCTGCATTAACGTCCAGTTTTAATCTTCCCAACTAGCTCATACGTGAGACACTTGACAAGTGTGTAATTGATTATTCTAATTGGAAACAAACACCCAGAGAAACATATAAAGGATGCATGCCGGGAAGCACGTGGCTTCCTCACTGTCTGCAAAACTCTGCAGAGCTCTTTAACGCTGGTTTACGGAGAGGCCTGCATATTGACGACAGCTGCACTCATTGGGTTTTAGAGCTGTCTACACATTCTCCATTATTTAATCCTCACCATACTTCAAGAGGGAAGAGCAAGCATGCCCATTTGACACAGAGAGAATTGGGGGTCCCAGCTAGCCAGCCGGTCCCGCTCACTAGGGGCCCGCTTCATCCCGGGGACTCTGAACAGGCTTCTCCCATCACCTCCAGGCTCCCGTTAGTCCTGCTTCAGAAGAAGTCCTGCTCAGAGGCACCCCGAAGTCCTGATCAAAGGCACCCCACAGCAGGTCTGCAGCTGGGAGTCCAGCCCCCATGTCCACATCCCTGGAGAGGCCTGGTGCCCTGCCGCGTGCAGCAGAAAGAAGCATTGGTGCTCTGCCCTGAAGCCTCGTTCCCCACACTTGCCGCCACAGTCCAGCCTTGGAGCATCTTTGTGGCCATGGCCTCTTGGGCCGATCCCTGTCTGCCTCCTAGTGATGGCTACGGGTGACCACCCCAGGCAGCCCTCCTCCCCAGCCTGGCCTGGTGGAGCCCTCTTTGGACCCTGCTAGGGTCTTGGCTTGACCCCAGCTCTCCCGCTGAGCTGAGGCTGTAGCCACAGGGAGCCGGCCGTGCCTCTCTGGTAGCACTTTCCTGGCCGGGCAGCCACATGCTGGCCTAGGGGCCCAGGCCCTACTGATCTCTCCTCCTCCAGGAAGCAGCTCTCAGCACAGACCCAGCCCAGAAGAAGGCTGGAGGTGCCACCTGACCCCCTCAGCCTCCGCTCTGTCCCCTGCCCTGGCCCCTGCATCTGGTAATGCCTCCCAGTTTCCCTCCCCTGGCGAAGCACGTGGATTGTCAGGCACCTACCCTGCTTAATGATTCTCCTGCCTCAGCTTAGGATTCTCCAGTGGCTCCCAGTGCCCTCAAGACGTGCTGCAGCCCCACGGCAGATTCAAGGCCCTCCACAGGGCAACGTGTTCCGTCGAGATCCCTGCCAGGCCCTCTGCACTTTCCCAACTCCCACCCAAGATAACCTTGGCTACGTCTAATTCTCCAGCCCTTCCTTGCCTTCGCCCAGGTGCTCCTCTGCTCCTTCCCCACCTGCCCCATGCAGTGCCTCCTCCTGACTCACCTGTGCAGGTGCTCCCTTGCCACTGCCCTCTCCCCGTGCACACACTGCTTTGTAACTACGGAACAACTACTGCAACCCAGAACAGGATGTCAAGTCCAGGTCCAGGAACGGCGGCCATGCAGGCATGGGGCTAGACCCTGGAGGCACAAGGATGGATGAGGCAGGGTCTCTCTACTCATGAGGGGCTTAACTGCTTGTCCAACAGACAGGTGCAGAAACAGTCCATCCCAACAGAATTCCCCAACGACAGCCCCAGAATGCCACAGAAACAGTCCGTCCCAACAGAATTTCCCAACTATGGCCCCAGAATGCTGCAGAAACAGTTTGTCCCAACAGAAATCCCCAAGGACAGCCCCAGAACGCCACAGAAACAGTCCGTTCCAACAGAATTCCCCAACAACGGCCCCAGAACGCAAGGGCGTTGGAGCCACGCTGTGGGAGGAGGGGCTCAGGAAGTCTTCCTGTGGGGGAGGCCGTGTGGGCAGAAGCTGGAGTGGCCAGCATCCTGGTTTCCCTGGGGCTGTCCCAGGTCTAGCACTAACAGCTCTGCTTCCCAGGAAGTCGCTCAGTCCCAGGCAAACTGGGACGGTCGGTCACCGTAGCAGAGCCAGGTGGCAGCCTCTTCGTGGTTCAGAGGCAGAACCGACAGGGGAGCAGCGTGGGGCCCTCAGGAAGGGCTTGTTATTAGCAGCCAATCCACTGAAATCCCGAAGGACCCCAAAGCTGGGTGCTCCCACCCTATTCTGCATACCCACTGGCCCGTCCTCCCTGACCCTACACATGGGCCCCAATAGCCTGGAAGTCTCTGTAGAATGTGTTCAGGTGTGGCCCACCTGAGAAGCAGGTTCAGGGCCCAGGGTGATGGTCTTGCATGAGTGAATGAATGAATTATTAAGTGAACAAATGAATGAACATATGGCTCCTACTTTCTCTTTTTTTTTTTTGGAGACAGAGTCTCCGTCTGTTGCCCAAGCTGGAGTGCTGCGGCACGAACTCAGCTCACTGTAACCTCCACCTACTGGGTTCAAAGGATTCTCTTGCCTCAGCCTCCCCAGTAGCTGGGATTACAGGCGCTCACCACTGTGCCTGGCTAATTTTTTGTTTTTGTTTTTGTTTTTACTACAGACAGGGTTTCACCATGTTGGCCAGGCTGGTCCCAAACTGCTGATCTCAAGTGATCTGCCCACCTCTGCCTCCCAAAGTGCTGGGATTATAGGCATGAGCCACTGTGCCCGGCCCTCCTTTCTCTTTAAAGACATTTTGCAAATAAAGGGCAGAGCTGGGGGGTCGTTCTTGCCTCACACATGCACCCCTCCCACGACAGAAGCAAATTTTCATTTAATTCTGCCCTTGCCCTCCTTCTATTCTCAACATGCGATGGTCCTGCCTCACTCAGAGCAGAAGCAGGAGTGTGGGTCCCTTGCTCACAGCTGTATCCACAGCGCCTGGATCAGCCCCAGGAGCGGAATGGGGGCTCGTGAGAATTCCTGGGACCACGGCTGAAGGAATCCCCTCAAATCCTCAAGAAGAGCCACGGGATTCCCCTCTCAACCCAACCCTACAGATTTGCCCCACCCTGATCAGAATGACTCCAGGGGTCCCTGCACGCCTCTCGGCTGGAATGAGAGACAGACACATGGCCTGCGTGGGACATAGTGAGAATAGCATCAGGACAACAAAGCTGATGCAGGGCCTAATAGCTCAGGAAGTTGGTGCTATTGATAACCAATTACCTATTTTAAAGATACATATATATATTTTTGAGATGGAGTCTCACTCTGTCCCCCAGGCTGGAGTGCAGTGGCACACTCTCAGCTCACTGCAACCTCCGCCTCCTAGTGGTTCGAGCGATTCTCCTGCCTCAGCCTCCTGAGTAGCTGGGATTACAGGCACCCGCCACCACGCCTGGCTATTTTTTGTATTTGTGGTAGAAATGGAGTTTCGCCATGTTGGCCAGGCTGGTCTCGAATTCCTGACCTCAAGTGATCCACCCATCTCAGCTTCCCAAAGTGCTGGGATTACAGGTGTGAGCCACTGCACCCAGCCATATATATATATATATATGTATATATACACGTATATATATACACATATATACCTATATATACGTATATATATATATATTTTTTTTTTTGGAGACAGTGTCCTGCTCTGTGGCCCAAGCTGGAGTGCAGCGGTGTGGTTACAGCTCACTACAGCCTCAACCTCCTGGGCACAAGTGATCCTCCCACCTCAGCCCCCCAAGTAGCAGGGACCGCAAGAGCATACCACCATGCCAGCTAATTTTTGCATTAGCCTCAAAAAGGAAGGAAATTCTGGTACGTGCTGCAACAAGACCGAAGCTTGAGGACATGGCACTCTGTGAAAGAAACCAGTTAGGAAAGAGCAGATGCTGTGGGATTCCACTCACCTGAGTCCCTAGAGACAGTGAGGAGCGTGGTGGGCACCGGGGCCTGGGGGAGGGGAATGGGGAGCCAGTGTTTCGTGAGATGGAGTTTCAGCCTGTGAAGACAGACAGTGAGGAGCGTGGTGGGCACCGGGGCCTGGGGGTGGGAGAATGGGGAGCCAGTGTTTCGTGGGGATGGAATTTCAGCCTGGGAAGATGAAGCCATTCTGGAGGTAATGGTGGTGATGGTCATATGATGTTATGAATGTGCTTAATGCCACTGAACTGCACACTTAAAAGTGGTAAACATGGCCGGGCGCGGTGGCCTGGCCAACATGGTGAAACCTCGTCTCTACTAAAAATACAAAAATTATCCGGGCATGGTGGTAGGCACCTGTAGTCCCAGCTACTGGGGAGCTTGAGGCAGGAGAATCGCTTGAACCAGGAAGGTGGAGGTTGCAGTGAGCCTCAGGAGTTTTAGGGTCCCAGACAGCCCATGTTCCCAGCACTGCCACCTTCTTGCTGGCGGGCGCTGCCAGGACAGCCTCACAGCCAAGGGCAAGGATGGGTTTGTGCCCCCAAAACCCACCCAAGGTGGGCAGATGGGCTGGCAGGATCAACTCTGCCCTCTAATGGGTTCCCGTGAGGAGAGACCCCAAGCACATCCCCACTTCATTGTTTAAAACTTTTTTTTTTTTTTTTGAGACAGTATCTGTTGCCCAGGATGGCTAGAATGCAGCAATGCCATTGCAGCCCACTGCAGCCTCGACTCCCCTGGCTCAAGTGATCCTCCTGCCTCAGCCTCCCAATTAGCTGGGACTACAGGTGAGCGTCACCACACCCAGCTAATTTTTTCTATTCTTTGCAGAGACAGGGTCTCACTATGTTGCCCAGGCTGGTCTTGAACGCCTGGGCTCAAACAGTCCTCCTGCTTCAGCCTCCCAGTGTTGTGATTACAGTCATGAGCCACCACACCCAGCCAAAACTTATTTTTATTACCCAAGTAATACACATTCATTGTAGAAAAAATAGAAAATACATATAAACAATTGGCAAAACAAACAGCAATCGCCTATAATCCCAGCACCCAGAGAATTTATCATTAACACCATGTATGACCCAGATTTGTGCAGAGAAGTGCATGTCAGCATTTTTAGAGGCTGACTTCATATTCATATCTCCAGAGTCCATGTGTCTCCTGCTATGACATTGACAAGGACGAAAAAGAACGTGGAGAATGTGAGGAACAGGGCCTGATGGATTCCAGTAGGGGAGGGCCCTGGTAGCCTCCCGAGGGAAGGCGTGATGTAACACAAGCGGCTTGACCTTGACCTTACACCTTCACTGTTGGAATTTACCCTAAAAACAACTGACCAGGCACAAGAAGGTGCCGTTGTGGATGAGCCATGCCACTGGCCACATCCACGTGATGAGCATGATGCTGCTACCTACCAAACAGGTGTGGAATCTATGTTCATGAAACATGGGAGGTGCGAGCAGATTATGGTTTTCGAAACGTTGGTTCTTCAGTGGGTGAAACACAGAGCTGCCATCAGTCCCAGAAGTCCCACAGCGGGCACCTCACACACCCAAAAGAGCTTCAGGCATCACACACACCCAAAAGAGCTGCAGGCATCTCACATCCAAAAGAGCTGCAGGCACCACACACACCCAAAAGAGCTTCAGGCATCACACGCCCAAAAGAGCTGCAGGCATCTCACACCCAAAAGAGCTGCAGGCATCACACACACCCAGAAGAGCTGCAGGCATCTCACACCCAGAAGAGCCGCAGGCATCACACACACCCAGAAGAGCTGCAGGCATCACACACACCCAAAAGAGCTGCAGGCATCTCATACACCCAGAAGAGCCGCAAGCATCTCACACCCAAAAGAGCTGCAGGCATCTCATACACCCAGAAGAGCTGCAAGCATCTCACACCCAAAAGAGCTGCAGGCATCTCATACACCCAGAAGTGCTGCAAGCATCTCACACCCAAAAGAGCTGCAGGCATCACACACACCCAAAAGAGCTGCAGGCATCTCTCACACCCGAAAGAGCTGCAGGCATCTCTCACACCCAGAAGAGCTGCAGGCATCTGACACCCAAAAGAGCTGCAGGCATCTCA